>NC_050576.1:346921805-347611805 GCF_011100635.1 Trichosurus vulpecula | reverse complement strand
GTCACATCCTCCTTGGATGCTTGGAGTGGGGAGGGGATTGTTTCCTCTGGCCAACTGATGGGGGCATTTTTTTTCTTGGCAACTGTGGATCAAGGTTCAGAGTAGGAACAAGCCTCATTGTTTTCCATCCACCCGTACTCTTACTTCTGGTCCTTTCTGCCAAGCCACGTGGTGAAGTGGCTGAAAGGATGCCCTGCCTTGCTTTCTTTCCTCCTCCTCTTCCTCCTCCCCGTCCTCCTCTACCCTCCGCCCCCGCCCCCACCCCCAAAAACGCAAGCAGGTTTTCCAAAAGGTATCAAACAAATCTGAGCTCAATAGATCCCTTAAAAATTGGTGAATCAGTGAAATGTGTTGTGGAATTTTTATGGCTAATGGTAAAAAGTTGTCAGGTTTGGTTTATATTTTGTGAGGGAAAACACACCAGCACACTTAGCACCCTGCTTCCATCTAAATAGGCTCTTTTCAATACAAATAGCTTACTTTCTCCCCTTCTTTACTTCTTGCTTGATAGTGTCAGAGTCTATTGTCTCCCAAAAGATGGAGGGTGCAAAATAGGCAAAGGGAGGGAGGGAAAGGCTTGTTTCAAGGACTCCTAGGTTAATTGATGGTAGGCGTTTTCTGCTGAAATGAAAGTATCCTAGATGTTCTTAAGAGTAGTCAACACCAGCTCTCAGTTTCTTACCCAAGAATCTTGGGAAGGGCTATTTATAGGAATTAAATCAACAACTAGATATTAAGATATTTGTTATGTGTCCAGGACTTTTGGAGATATAAAATAGAAAATAATCCCTTCGAGAAGTTAAGATTCTAGTTAGTAGAGACAAGACAATGATACCAGCAATAAGATGAATAAAAGATAGTGTATAATCTAGTGCTAAGTAGCTAGGGGAAAATGTCACATTTTTAATAGGTCTAGGGCATGATTTGAATGAGTCATTTAACTTATCCAGACTTCAGTTTCTTATCTGAATAATATGGGAGTTGGAGCTGATGATCTAAGAGGTTCCTTCCAGCTCTAAATCTCTAATCCTATGATGGTAATGATGGTTTACAAAGGTTGGCTTATTTAGCAGTTTTCAGGATGAATTGGAGGGAAAGAGGTGGGAGAAAAAACTGACCTGGGAGACTAAGGAGGAGAGAGTTTTACTTCTATCTGTGATGGTTAATGGCTCAAGCAACTGCTTCTGGTAGGTCTTCTATGTTTTTTTTTTTTTTTTGTTATTTTCTCAAGGCATCCAGATTAGCTAGCCATTGAGGTACCTACTAATTCTGAAATTCTGTGAAGTGTCAGAGCCCAGATGATGTCAAAACGTGAAGTGTCGGAGCCCAGATGAGCAAAAACAAAATCCTGAGATCTGCTCCCTACTCACATGGTTAGTGACTTATACATGATTTGAACTGAGGTTGTCCAGTACTTAATAATGCTTACTAAGTGACTGATTCCAAAAAACACACAAACAAACAAAAAACTGGGTGTTAGGGCAGAGAATTGTTGTTAATTTATTCAAATCCCACCACTGCTTTTATACCTTTTAAAAGTCAAATAAGAAAAGAAAAATCTTTATAGAACAAGATTTGACAGGATTTGGACTTCTCTAATGTTAACTAGAGACACTAGGTAGTGCAGTAGATTGAATGCTGGGCCTGGAGTCAGGAAGACCTGAGTTCAGATCCAGCCACAGGCACTTTCTTATTGTGTGAACCTGGGCAAGTCACTTAACATCTTCCTTATTCAGTTCCTCAACTGCAAAATCAAGAAAATATCATCAGCCTCTTAGGGTTGTAGTGAGGATCAAAGGAGGTAATGTATAGAAAGCACTTAGCACATTGTCTAGCACTTTGTAGGCACTTAATAAATGCCTATTTTCTCTCCTCCCCTAACTAAAATTCTTGTTTCAGGATCCTATGATAGGAGAGTTTCTGTTTCTGTAGCCCACATGATGACAAACATCTCTAGAATCAGTTTGTTCCCACTGCTACTGCAGCTGTAAATTGTATTATTCCTATAAGATGTACAAGTTGTATCTGAGTCATCCTTGGTTCCATTTTTTTAACTGCTTAATTAACTACACCTACGTTAGAGTCTGAAAATAATTTCCTTGAGTAATTATTAAGAGGAGGGTGGAGCATTTTTTTTAAAGTACACATGTGCTTCAGAAAAGATTTCTAAATGGCCCTTAATAATGTAGGTATATAAACTTACATACTTATTGATTTGATTTTAAAGCAAAATTAAACATTACAGATAAATATTTAAATGGTTCAGCTACCACATTTAGTATCCTAGAACAATTAGACACATAGAGAGTTTTTAACCAAAACTTCACTAAGTTAGTTAACTAATAGAAAGGAAATTTCAGATATGCTTTCAAGCAAGACTGCATTGTCTCTCTTCATTAAGTGGGCTTCAATAAAACCTTCACTGAAAATTAAAATGGTAGTAAGCCAGCATCTATTATTAGGCATTTCTTTTTAAAAAAAAGAAGTTTTGGCTTATAGAAATGATTGTAATGCTCAAAGTTCCTTTAAAAATTTTCTGGAAAATTACAATAGATGGAATTAAACAATGGACTTCTTTCAGTGGCAAAAGCTCAGATCACCTTTAGCTCCTCATCCTTATCATATTTGAATGGAACTCCCTAAAGATTGGAGGACACACTGAAGAATAGAATGTGTTTTTTTCAATTCCAGTTTGGTCTCTTTGAGTAAAGATTAAGAAAGATACTCCTGATGGATAAATTCAGAGATAATCCAATTGCTGAGCTTAGGGCCATGGCAAACTGTGAAGTATCTCCGAATCACTTGGGAATCTATATTCTCCCTCTGAAAATCTATTAGAGAGGAGATCTTTATTTCCTAAGTCAGATGTTGGATGCTACAGTTTCATAGGTTTCCTTAGCATTTCCCAAAACATGGCTATCTGGATTTCACCTTGAATTCCACTTCATTCTCATGACCAGAAACATGATCAGGAATAAAATATCTAGAATTCTTTACTTGTATAAATATAGAAATATATATATATATATATATATATATATATATATATATATATATATATGGAAATATATATATATGTATGTATATAAATTAAGCTTTTTATTCCCAGATATCTTGTAGATATATGCATTATCCATAGACGCTTAGCAAAACTGGGTTGATTTAGCTCATTTCCTTCCAATATTAAAGCAAAGCATCCCAGAAGATGAAAATTCTTCAAATTATTCATCATTTACAGAGGAAATTACTTCCCCTTAGTATATTTTTTTTGAGGGAGAAGACAAGGAGTTTGGAATTATTTAGGTTACTCTTGTTGTGGAAAATATATCCACTGACAACATTTGAGCAATTCATCTATAGCATAATCTTAAAGAATTGCCTTAGGGAGCTAAGAAGTTAAGTGAACTGATCGTGGTCAAAAGCTAGTAATAGATCAAGGGCATACTCCACTCTTCCTCATCCCAGCTTTAACCTTTTATCCACTAAACTATAATGCTACCATATTGATACATACCATGGATTCTGGCTTTTCAGTACAGATTTCATATCAACTTTGATGAAAAAGACAATGAAGTCATGGTCAAATATACATAAAAGCTTGATGTGAAACTCGGCTAAGCAAAATCACTTTAAGGTCATTTGTAGAAAGAGAACCACAAACAGGATTGAAATTGACCAGATCTTCTAGTGGCTCCATGGAAAAATATTGCTAGCAACAACAATAAGGTAATCACAGAATTTAGGTTCTACCACCTCAGTTCTCAAAGTATTTTATGATGGAAGAAGTCACTTAACAAGCGATACTTAAAAAGAATGAGTTGGGAAGAGTAGCTGGACGTGAACAAATACATAATGAAAATATTCAATGATGAATATGACTCAATTTTGTCAGCATTCAAGGATTAATTTTCAAGATGGCTCCAAAGGAAGGGAAGATTATGAAGAAATGGAGAAGAGTATGAGTGTTACGTTAAAAAAATAAAAGGCAGCCAAGAGGACATCATCAATTATTACTACATATGTCTACATGATCATCTTCATAATTCTTTATGAGAATGATCCATATGTGCATTAAGGATTTCTTTGAAGAAAATATTCTAAAGAAATAGGTAGGTATCTATAATAATAAGTTTTCTATAGTAGACCCCATTTTCAGACTGAGTGACATAAAAAACCAGCTATCTCCTTTAAACATTTCTAAAACAAAACAAAACTTTGATTATCTAGATCAAAATTCAGCCTTAAAAGGTGCTATTCATACAAGGTATCTACAACACATTGTAGTGCATCTTTTAAACATTAATATTCTCCTAATGCTGCTATGTACTGATGTAACAACAATGCTGCTTGTAGTTACTGTGGAGGTGTAAGGCCAGTAACAGCAGCACACAGGAGGGCTGCTAGCACAGGTTCTTCGATCTGCTTTTCTAATGAAAGCAACTTTAAGGGATTAACAATCTCACTTTAATTAAACATACAGGGGGAGATAGGTGGCACAGTGAGTAGAGAACTTGCCCAGGAGTCAGGAGGATCTGAGTTCAAATGTGGCCTCTGACACTAGACACACTTACTAGCTCTGTGACCTTGGTCAAGTCACTTAAACCCAATTGCCCTGATCCCCACCTCCAAAAAATGATACACATGTGTATCATTTACTAAGTTCTGGGGAAAAAGTCAGCACCTTGAACTTCAGAGAAAACACAAGAAGAAATTATATACACAGAACAAATAACACAAATCAGCAGACAGGGCTTCTGTATGTCCATAGCAATACATACATAGTTACCAGACAGAGAAGCACCAACATCTGAGTTTTCAAACCCAAGGGCCTCTTTAACGACTACCCAGAGTCTTATCTGGGCAAATCACGTGAATACTCTTCCAATGAATGAGTCCCCAAAATAAAATGCTAACCTCCGAGTATATATACAGTTCTTCAGGTTCAGCCCACAGAGGGTGTCACAACCTCAAACTCATGTGACTTAGGCTTTCTTGTGACTTAAGCAGGTCATCAAAGACTCTTAATTCAATTGAAGACTCTTGATTCCACCAAAGGCAAGTCTCAATCAAAGACACTTGATAGCCTTAGTGCTGAGAAGCACTCCAAAAGAAAAAAACAGCAAAAAATCCCATTGTGTTTGCCATTACATTTGATAAGTCATGCAATAACATTATCTTAAAAGAATCCTGGTTACATTGGACCTAAAGGTCAAGGAAAAGATGTATCATGGTGTAATAGATGGAATCATGCATTGATAACTTGTGTATGAGAAGTGTTGAAGGAAAGCATTAAGGGCATTTGTGATTGGAAAAGGAGGTGGGTTAGTCCTATGTCAAGAGTGAAGATTAGTGGATAGATGGCCTAAGAACAACAACCCTGTAATCAGTAAAATATTAAAAGAGCCAAAAGGTAGATTCAATTTATGGGGTGGATCCTCTAAAATTTTTGGTGGAAAGATAGGAGCAATAATTACACAGAATAAAAGGGCATAAATGAGTTGTGACAAGAGTTGAAAGGAGACCATCCACATTAATGAGAAGACCAATATGTTGAAATACATAAATATGATCAAGTAAACAAAATATAAGAATGACACATTTTATCAGAATTCATGGACTCAGAAAAACAAAGATATTACTCAGTTTATGCTCTCAGTTCCTAATACTTTCATTTCTTGTAATTACCAACTAAATGCATTTATTTTATTTCATTTAAAATTATTTCTTTTCTTCTTTGAGAAAAGGTATTTAACAATATTTATCCTTTTCTTTTTATTGAAGTCTATCTTAATCATTTAGGAATAGTTCAGTTGTGAAGCAACATTTGTTCTATCTTTTTAAAAAAATCTCAAAATCTAAGAAAATTCATGTAAAATCTGTTCTCAGAGACTCAAAACTAAAAGAACTTTCTTTCAATATATAGCTAAATGTGGTAACATGTTATTGCTCAAGCAAACAGGGTAAGGGGGCTGATCCTAGTAGGCTGAAATTGCCTCACTTATGTAAATAAACCAACATATATTGAACTGTTAATCCCCACCCACTGCTTTCTCTTATTAACAATATAATAGCAAAAGAAGTGATCTATTAAGAGAGAAAATGAAAGATGAAAAGTGGATGAGATAAAGTAAACCTTTATAATTTTTATACAATATTGCTTTTAAAAAAGCTTTTTAAAAAATTTTCGGATATTCAATAAACTCTACTTAACCCTCACCCTTTTTTGTTTGAATTTTCTCCATTTTATTTTCAATAAAATATATCTTAAATCAGTGCCTAGCACGTGCAATTTATGAAAATATCATGTAAAAATTTAACCATGTTGTACCATGAGGTAAATGTCCACCAGTTGTAACTCTTAATTTCTTTATGAATTGACTTGGTCACTGAATCCCCCTATTAATTTTTCACTGATACAATCAGTGGTAGAGAATATCATCTCTAAAAATTGTTCATCCTGTCTATTCTTAAAGACCTTCACTGATTCAAAGCTCACAACCAACCAAAGCCACATGTACAATTTCTGAATAATTCTAATCTTTAGCCAGTTTTCCAGTTTATTTCAGGGGAAAAAGTCAGAAAAAGCCAGGCTAAAGTTAGTCAAGTATCACATAAAGGGCTGACAAGAAGTCAGGCAACTTATTTGTTGTCATTTTCATCATGGGAAAGTAAAGAATCAGGATATATTAGGAGGAGATAAGATTTTCTTTTGCTCTTAATTCTCCCAAAAAATTAACTAAGGGAATTAAAGAATGGCTGAAGAAATTATGATATAAGGATGTAATAGAAAACTAGTGTGCCACAAAAAAAATGATAAAAGGAATGACTTCAAACAAAATCTGAGAAAACTTCTATAAGCTGATACAGAGTAAAATGAGCAGACCAATTTATTCAATAACAAAAACATTATAAATCCAACTTTTCAAAAAATTTAGAATTCATTGCTACAATTCCCCTGGACCTATGATGAAACATGGTACCCATGTTCTTTCAGAGAAGTGATGTCCTCAAATTGCAGAATGATATATACATTTTTGGAAGAGGGTCAATGGGAGAATTTGTTTTGTAAGATAATGTCAGCTAATATTTATATAACACTTTAAGGTTTTGCAAAGAGTTTTAAATATATCTCATTTTATCCTCACAACAACCCTGGGAGGTAAGTGATATTATGATCACCACTTTACAGATGAAGAAATTGAGGCAGAGAGAGGTTTAATGATTTGACCAAAGCCACACAGCTGGGAAGTGTCTGAGGCCACATTTGAATTCAAGTCTTCCTGACTCTAGGCACAACACTCTATCCATTGCATCACCTAGCTACCTTTTATATGAGTTCTTGTTTTGTTTTGTTTTTTTTTTTTTAAGTTGGGGGTTGGGAGGAGGAAGGGAGAGAGAATAAATACTTGCTAGCTGAATGAAATAAATTGATTTTTTAAAAAAAGAACATTTTTATGAATGTAGTCAAAATCATGATACAGAGAAGGAAACCTGTAAGTTACCATTCTGGGATGACCAAAAACACTGGAAATTATGCTTTTACCATCAATCAGGGGACATACAAAATTAAAACTAAATATCCAAAAATGCCTGAGTCTGCGCCATGTGTCCATCACCTCCCTGTCATGAGGTGGATAATGTGCTTCATTTTAAGTCCTCTAAGTCTCTCAAAGTTATTTTTTCTTTACATTATTGTTATGCATGTATAGATTTTTGTCATGATTCTGCTCATTTCACTCTGTTAGTTCACACAAGGATTCTCTGATTCATCTCTCATGATTTCTTATGACATAAACCACTGCATTCTAGCCATATACCACAATTTTTTTAGCCATTTTCCATTTATCTAAGCCAAAGGAAATCAAAAGTATCCTCTTAGATTATTTTTTCTTTGCTGTACTTTCCTCACCTCCTGTATTTTATTCTCTGCTTCATGATCAGAAATTTTTTTGTAATGATTCCTTACTTATTGATATTATCTTACTGATACCTTTCCTTTTAAATCTCCTTTTCATCCTCATTTGTTTCCTTATTAAGTTTGATGCATTTCTACAGGAGCCTCTGTGTGTGTTCAATCTTCTTTTGTCTATTGCAGATAAGACTAAGATTAATCCGATAACTCCTCCCCCTTCCCCGGCTTCCATGTTTGTATATATTCTTCTCATGTCATCAGTCCTCTTTGAGAATGATGGGTAAACCACAACAACAGCAATTGTATACACAAATTATGAAAAATGAACAGTTCCACCCAGGGAACCCAGGGCAAATCTAAGCAAAGGCAACCAACACACTCAAAATGCATCAGGGGGTGGAGCCTACTACAGGCCTCAGTTTAAGAACTAAAGCTGGAGGGTTGACTAAATCAAAGAAAACATCAATCAGTATTTTGAAAAATAGCAAAGCCAACTCCATCACAATTGACTGTTTGCTTATGAATTGTTTGGTTACTGAAAGGGGAAAAAGTAATCTATATGTGAAAAAGTTTCATTTTTGTTACTGTTTCTAATGTTTTTCCCTGTTAAAAATTAAGACTAGAAGAGGCCAAAAATGGCTCTCAGAATGAGAAGCAGACTACAAAACTCCCACATACCTACTCCAGCCATAAATTTTACACCAAACCAAGGAAGGCTCAATCCAGGATGAAAAGAGCAGATGGACACAAGTGGACTTTAGAAAAACTAAGCAGGGCCCACAATTTCACATCCTGAGGTGGATGATGACACTTACTATAGTTTCTCATTGGATTTTTTGATGCTTATTTTGCCTGGTATAAAGTTCAAGGTTTTGCTGGAGCAGACATGTGGGACCAAGGAGTTCTACCTCCAGTTCAGATAATCACCTTTTTCAGAAGGTGAATTTATTTATAAAATGATTTCTAGGTCCTTAGTTTTCACTTCTCAAATTATAATAATAGGATGACAATATTAAATATTCATATATAGTAGCTGAAGATTTTCAAGGTACTTTAAGCTTTTGAAGTAGGTTCTTTAAGTATTATTTTTCTTATTTTACAGATGAGGAGATATGGACCTTAAGAAGTTAAGTAGATTTCCCATGATCACACAGCTAGTAAATTTCTGAGGAGGAATTAAAATGGGGTCTCCTCACTGTAGATCTATTTGCTATGTCATAAGCCTTCTCTAAGAACAAAACATACCCATACCAATGAGATACTTTTATCCGCAGTATTCCTGACTCTATTATAATGAAAATGGACTGTTGTCTATTTAAATTCATCCACTGAAATGAAATCTTCTTAAAATCACAAAAATAGCACATTTTTATAACATGAAATGACAGTAGCAATAAAAAAATGTGGTGATAGGAAAAATTTTAAATTTTCAAGTAATATTCTACTTTTAGGACCACGTAATGGTTTCATGCTCTCTCATTTCAACCCAAGTGTCATATTGCCACAGTTTTGCTGCTTGTGCCAGTTCCTTTTAAACAATGACATGTTTCCCGAGATGAGTATTTCTAACACTATTGAATTAATTGGACCAAAATATTGACTCCAATATCTAGCTGTATGTGTGGGTGCGTTCATTTAAATTATGCTGTGATACATCTCATAAAATAGCAGACATCTACAATCTACATAGTGGCATAGCTACAATCTGCTTCATTCATTTTGAAATTACCATCTCTGAGTATTGGTATGATATTATCTGCAATTACACTATGAATTTCACCTCAGGCATGCTTATTCTGTGGCAGCATTCTAAGCAATAGATTATTATTGCCGGCAAACAATATTACCTACATATTGAAAATATCCCCTAAATGCGAGATGGCATGGTTGGACATTACAAGTACTGCATTTGGAATTTAGCATTACTATTCATCTTACAAGGTGATTTTTACTTTTATTCAAATCCTTAACTAGCTTTGCTGCTCTGTGTGATACATTTACAAAAAAACCCAGTATATCTAAACAGTATTAATAACAATAATTACATTTATACAATAAAACACTTGAATATTTTCCTATTTGATTCAATGATTGACTGAGGTAAATAGTAAAGGTATTATTACCTCTAAATTGATATGAGGAAAGTGAATTTTTGAGATAATTTATAGAATCAGATTAACTGTGGACCCAAAAGGCACCTCAACAGCCATCTCCTAATAACCAAAACAGAATCCTTGTTGCAACAAGCTTGCTTTCTAATTACAGGAAACCCAGCTTGGATTCTCAGGGAGTATAGGCAGGAGACATGAATTCTATGCTTTTCACTTTTTATCCCATTAATGAAAAGCTAGAGTTTGAAGTCTTAGGTAGAATGTAGGAATATTGTTTCTGGAAGGTGTTAGTTGGTTACTATGGGAAGTGGATGGAGTAAGGGACATATCTGTATCTCCGAGATTCACTGATAAAATGGGGATAATAACTATTCTATTATATAAAAATATAATTAATAATTAATTGATAATGGGTAATTAATATGTGTGTAAATGTGTATGCGTGTATGACATATTCAGGCTACATACCCATTTTGAGTGTACTTAAAATATATGGTGAAAGAGGTTAGTTAGAAAGCTGGCCTTGGAGT
Organism: Trichosurus vulpecula; assembly: GCF_011100635.1. NCBI lineage: Eukaryota > Metazoa > Chordata > Mammalia > Diprotodontia > Phalangeridae > Trichosurus > Trichosurus vulpecula. The sequence goes on along the minus strand of NC_050576.1, from coordinate 347,601,252 downwards.
CGAGAAGACTAAAGTTCAGCTCCTACCTGGCACATAACTGGCTACATGAATGTGGACAAGAAACTCAACTCCACATTGCTCCCAACAGTTCTCTAAGACTAAATTGCAGTTATTGTCCAGTCATTTTTCAGTCGTGTCTGATTCTTCATGACCTCATTTGGGGTTTTCATGGCAAATAGACTAGAATGGCTTGTCATCTCCTTTTCAAGCTCATTGAACAAACGAAGAAACTGAGGTGAACAGGGTTATGTGACCTCCCCAGGTTCACACAGCTAGTAAGAGTCTGAAGCCAGATTTGAACTCAGGAAGGTGTCTTCCCAACTCTAAGCCCAGCACTCTAACCACTGCATCACCAAAAAGGTTGCTAATTCACAATGGTAGTAGACACACACACACACACACACACACACACACACACACACACATAGAGTAGACCAGTGAGGTGGTAAAGTGGATAGAGTAGTGAGGCTATCAGGAAGACCTGAGTTAAATAGTTACTAGATGTGTGACCATGGGCAAGTCACTTAACACTATTTGCCTCAGTTTCCTTTTCCAAGAAAATCCTAAATAGGATCATGAAGAGTTGGACAAGACTAAAACTGAACAATAGTACATATACTGTCTATATATCTATATGTGTATATATACCTATGCATGTGTAGCCAGAATGGACTTTGTTTTCTTTGAATGACTCAGCTTGCCTCGTTGAGCTTCCCTGGACGCTGGGGCTTGCTCTTCCGGGGCAGGACCAGAGCTTCCTGTGTGATGAGTCGTGGCGCTGGCTGAGGGGAGGTGTGTTAACGTGGTCTACGCTGGGGGAGGGGCCAAGTCAAGAACCAATCAGCCCTGGTCGTTCAGGCGGCGCTTGATGATGTCAAAAACTCTATAAGAGGGGAGAGGACAGCTTGAAGATCCTCCTTTCCTTTTCCAGTTGGAGCCAGAGACGCCTACAGCCGAAGCTGAGCTGCCGGTAGCAGAGCTGACTAGAGGCTAGTGGGTAATCTTCTTACCGTAGAGGGGAAGCATGTATACGATTTTGCCTTATACCATCTCGCTTCTCTGTGGCCTCCTAGTTACTCTTGTGAGGCGGACTTATTGGGCCTGGAAGCTTTTGATGAAAATATCAAAATGGGGACGCTGGTTTGTGGGATTGTTACTGTGGAGTGTAAATACATGCTTTAGTTCTCCTGCCTTCTGCCTAGAGAATTCCTTATATCCTGCGGTTCCGGACCTTTTAGGCACATATGAGATTCTCTTTGAAATCATAAATTCTGCCTTCCTAATATAGCATGTTATATGTATACAGGAAAATTATATATACATGAAATTGAGATAAATTGAGATCTATGGACCATGGCTTAAAATAGAATAAAGACAAGATCTTAACCAAGGATGGAGTGATTCAAACAAAAGATTTTAGAAATATATTTCTGTCTAAGGTTCTTTTAAGTACACAATTATATAATTTTCAAAAAGTAGTCATTTTGTCTCTTCTTTGCTTACATTTATTCTGCTAATTTCTTTCTTTGTAGTCTTTGCCACTATAGCTAACATTTCTAGAACTATATAAAATGGTAGATGTATTTAGATAAGGGTCACCTTTGTGTTATCCCTAAAATTACTGGAAAGTACTCTAGTTTATCCCCATTATATATAATGGTGTCTCTTTGTCTTAGATATAAGGAAAGATCGATTTATTTCTAAATTTTCTAGTGCAGTATGGCATACCATTTACCAAGATAAGGTCAAAATGAATACAATACCTAGATGTAAAGAGAGATATTACAAGAAAACTTGAAGAACATGAAACATATTACTTATTAGACTTACATGTAGGTGAATCATTTATGAATAAACAAGAAAGCATAGTGAGGTATAAAATGGATAACTTTGATTAGGATAAATTCAAAAAAGTTTTTGTACAAATAAAACAAATATAGCCAAGATCAGAAGGAAAGTAGAAAATTGGAGGGCAAGGGGTGTTTATAGATGGTTTCATATCTCAAATATATAAAGAACTGTGTAAAATCTATAAGAATATAAGTCATTCTTGAACTGATAAATGGTCAGAGGATCTGAAAAGGCAGTTTTCTGATGAAGAAATCAAAACAATTTCTAATCTCGCAAAAGTGCTGTAAATTGCTTAGAGAAATGCAAATTAAAACATTCTTGAGATATCATTTTACACCTATCAGATTGGTTAAAATGATTGAAGGAGAAAGCAACAAATGCTATCAGGAATGTGGAAAAATTGGTACACTAAGTCTTTGTTGGTGGAATTCTGAAATGATCCAACCATTTTGGAGAGCAATCTGGAATTACACACAAAGAGTTATTATACTATCTTTAACCCAGCAATACTACTACTAGGCCTATTTCCAAAGATTATTAGGGGAAAAAGAAAAAGAACCTATTTGTTCTAAAATATTTATAGCAGCTCTCTTTTTGGTGGCAAAGAACTAGAAATTGTGGGGATACCCATCAATTAGTGAATGGCTGAACAAGTTGTGGTATATGACTGTGGAGCAGAAGCAAGAGAACATTTTATACATTAACAGTAATAATGTCTGAAGAACAGCTGAGTGGCTAAGTCATTTTAACTATTATAAATACCCAAATTAACTATAAAGTTCATATCCTCAGAAACAACAGGGGGTCCTTCAATCTTCCCCCACTCATCATCTTCTGTTCCTTAGATAAATGTTTATGAGATAAAAGTTCTTGAGGTGAAAGTTCCTGAGGCAGTGAGGTGAAAATTCATGAAGTGAAATTTCTTGAGGTTGTGAATAAGGTAAAAATTGAGGTGACATTTCTTGAGGTCTAGTCTACTTCCCTCAGGAGCTGCCCTCAGATCTTAGTGTTTGCCCATTCAATGGAGTTAGCCTAGAGGTGTCTACACTTCACTCAGACCAAACAGTTGAAGAATATGTATCTTTATTTATATTCCCATTTATTAGTTACCAGAGATATATTGACTTTTCTTAAATTCTATTCAGGTCTTTCAAATTTTGCTTATTTGTTTTGTATTTTTTTTCTGTTAGATTTGTTTAGGTTACTTGCCTATGGGTCAAATTTGTGATTGTGCACTGGAAAATGGCCCACTTTGGTGGTTTCTCATTAGTTTTCTAATCACAACTTAGTCCAATAATCTTCTGAGATCTTTTTTTAAAGAAATGAAAGCCATAAAGAATGGAAACCCACATTTTTTTTTGTCTTGCTTTGTTATCTTGACTATTCTCTCCAGGACAGTTGACTCTTAAAATCTGCCTTTCTACAGAAACACCTATGTATTAGTGCCTGGGGGCATACTAGACCCATCTTGGGTCATTACTTTGTTAGGACAGATTGGATTGGATAGCCCCTAAGTAGTGGGTCATAGTAGATACTTCCGACAAAAGGTGATCCACTAGAGAAGGAAATAAGAAACCACTCCAGTATCTTTGCCAATAAAACCCCGTGGGCAGTATTAAAAGGAAAAAAGATATGACACCAGAAGATGAGCCCCACAGTTTGAAAGGTGTCCAATAAGCTACTGAGGAAGAGCAGAGGACAACTATGAGTATCTCCAGTACTAATGAAGTGGCTGGATGAAAGTCAAAAGGAAGCTCAGCTGAAAATGTGTCTGGTAATGAAAAGATAGTTTAATGCTATAAATATCAATATTGCATAGGAACCTGGAATGTAAGATTTATAAACCAAGATAAACTGGATATGTTCATACAAGAGAAGGAATAATTAAACAGCAACCTCTTGGGTGTCAGTAAACTTAAATGGACAGGAACAGAAGAATTTAATTTAGGCAATCACTACATATCCTACTATCACCTAAATAATATCCCTTATGAATATGAAGTAGAGTGTGATGAATAGATTTAAAGAATTAGATGTAGTAGAAATAGTGAAACTTGAAGAACTATGGGCTAAGGTTCACAATATTATATAGGAGGCAGTAACAAAAAACAAATTTCCAAAGAAAAAGAAGAGAAAAAAAGCAAAGTGGCTGTCGGATGAGTCTTTACAAATAGCTGAGGAGGAAACGAAAATGAATGGGAAAGGAGAAAGGGAAAGAAATACCCAAATGACTTAAGAATTGCAAAGAATATCGAGGAGAAATAAGAAAGTTTTCTTAAACAAACAATGTAAAAAAAAATAAAAAAAACAATAGAATGAGAAAGACAAGAAATCTCTTCAAGAAAATTGGAAATATCAAGGGAAAGTTTCACATAAAAATGGGCATAATAAAAGAAAAAAAATTGGTAAGGATTTAACAGAAGCAGAAGAGATTAAGAAGAGGTGACAAGAATACACTGAAGAACTATACAAGAAAGGTCTTAACATCACTCATAACCATGATAGATGAACTCATTTTACACACCATCAATGTTATATTTAAGATTCTGTGAGCTAGGCTTCAACAATATGTGAACCTAGAATAACCAGAAAAGGAAGGTTTTCAAAGAGGTCGAAGAACTAGAGACCAAATTTCCAAAATTTGCTGGATTATAGAAAAAGCAAGTGAGTTCTTTAAAAAAAAAAATCTACTTCTGGTTCATTGACTACACTAAAGTTTTTGATTGTATGGATCACAACAAAACATGGCAAGTCCTCAAAGAAATGGGAGTACTAGATCTTGAGATACCTGTTTGATAGCCAAGAAGCAAGAGTTAGAACCAAACATGGAATAATTGATTGGTTTAAGATTATGTTGTGGTAATCAGGGTGGGGCTTTTTGCTGTTCTTCTCTTAAGTGCCTTTAATGATTTTGGCCTTTGTTTGAATGGGCCTGGTAAAGAGGGATCTTTTCTTGGAATGCTTCTAAGCACTAAGACAATTCGGAGTCATTGACTGGAAACTCTGTATATGGTGGTACTAGGGATTAACTAACTTTCCTAATGGGACTTTTCACTGTTCTTTGTTTGAGTGCTTCTAGCACTGAGGTAATCAGGTACCCCAGGGTCCTGAGATGGTATATAAGATCTGAGCTTAGTGTTTGACTTTTGAGGGTACATTCATTGAAAGGATGTGAGTAACAAGACTCTGGGCAAGCCATTGAACCCGCCCTCCCCCCGGCTTTGTAACCCAGACAGATAGACGTGGGTGCTTCTCTGGTAACTATGACTGTGATTTGAATCAGACAAGGTCTGTCTGTTGATGTTTGTAATTTGTTTGTATTTGCCTTGAAGTTCAGGGGGCTGATGTTTTCCCCCTTAACTAAGCGAATGATGTATGTATTTTTGATTAAACTGAGATTGTTAACCCCTTAAAGCTGCTTTCCTTAGAAAAGCAGATCAAAAAGCCTGTGTTGACAGCCCTCTGTGTGCTGGGTGCTATTGGTCTTACACAACAGCCACATTAAATGTTAGCAACATTGTTGCTACAGATAGGAAAAGGAGTACAAAAAGGTTGTATATTGTCACCTTAATTATTTAACTTATGTGCAAAGTACATAGCGTGAAATTCCAAAAAGTACTGTATGAATCAAAAGCCTGAATTAAGGATGCTGAGAGAAATATCTTTGATATGCAGATGATACTGCTCTGACGACAAAAAGTAAAGAAGAATTAAGAAGCCTCTTGATGAGAATTAAAGAGTGTAAAAGATGTTTTGAAGCTTAGCAACAATGACAAAAAACAAACAAAAAATTAATGTTTTGGCAACTGGTCCCATCATTCCTGGCAAATAGAGAGAGAAGAAATGGAAGCAATGTCAGATATTACATTCTGGTCCTCTGGTCCTCAAAGGTCACGGATAGTGGCAACCATAGCCATGAAATTAAAAGATGCTTGCTCCTTGAAAAGAAAGCTATGGCAAATCTGAACAGCATACTAAAAAGTAGAGACATCACCTTGCCAATAAAGGTCTGTATAATCAAAGCTATGGTTTTCCAGCAGCAATGTCTGTGAGACTGAACTAAAAGGAAAGCTGAACTTCACAGAATTGATGCTTTAAAACTGTGGTGCTGGAGAAGACTTTTGAGAGTCCCTCCGACAGCAAGGGGATTGAATCAGTCAATACTTAAAGAAATTAATTCAGACTATTCACTGGAAGGAAAACTACTGAGCTAAAGCTTAAATACTTTGACCATATAGTGAGAAGAGAGGATTCATTAGGAAAAAAAAAACAGTGTTGGGAAAGATTGAAGGCAAAAGGAAAAGGGGACAGCAGAGGATGAGATGGACCGATAGAGTCATGGAAACAATGAACATAAGATTGGACAGACTTTGGGGAAAAATAGAGGATAGAAGGATCTGGCATGCTTATAGTCCATGGGGTTGTGAAGAGTGAGATGTGACTCAATCACTGAACGACAACAAAACTAGGCTTAAGAAAGTGATGGGGAAAGTTTTTAAAAATACAAAAAAAAGAGTTGGCTTTGAAATCAAGAAGACCAGAGTTCAAGTCCCACCTTTGATATGTTCTCGCTGTGTAACCTTGGAAAAGTCATTTAACTTCTCAATGCCCCAGAAAGCCCTTTAAGACTATAAATTTCAGAGAAATTGTCAACTGGTATTAGTAGATGGAATTTCTTTACTAAGAACAGCCTATGTCATCCCTTTCCGTTTTAGACTACTTTAAGAGTTATGACTTTTAGGAATTATCAGGTTCTGGGCCTACTGCTCTTTTGCCCTTGTCAGATTAAATCAGAAATATTGCATTCTATTGTAGGTAACACATTTTGAGAATGACTGATCAGCCCTAGAGTATTCAGGGGATATTGACAATGATGGTTAAATGCATTGAGCATATGCACTGAGGAGCTGTGGAAGAAACAAGGAAAGTTTGACTTGGATGAAGAAAAAAAAAACTTAGCAAGCATATGTTAGCTGTCTTCAATGATAGAGGTCTGGAATACAGAGAATATATTAGAATAAGCTGTGTTTGATCCAAAAGGGCAGCACTAGGTAAAAGTTGCAAATTGTTACTTGATGTCATGAAAAACTTTCTACAATTAGAACTATCCAAAAATGCAGTATTGGACATCTTCAAGCAAGAGTTACATAACCACTTGGCAGGCATGTTCTCAAAAGCATTCCTTTTTCAGGTCGAATAAGTAGACCAGTGCTAAGATCCATGATGTGTCTAAGATTTTGCAAAATTTACAGATGTATGTCCCCAATAACATCTTGCCCCAAAGTCTTAGTATGGTGTGGTGATGGCCATGTTCAAATTCTTTTTTTTTAGTATATAAGTATGTTGCTCAAAATCAGAATAATAATTTAATAACTCTTTGTTATCTCATATGTATCTGGGAATTGAACAGAGACATGTCCTCATCCTGTCGACAACAACAGGTAGAATTCCAGCGTTTGGTAAAACATTCCAAGAGAACATTAAAATAACATTCCTGTTTCCCTTAAGACCATTTCCATTGTCAGAGAAAAAGTAATTTGATTTCATATCTTTCAGCAGCAGCTTCACAGTATTGCCTTTCAGAATGATCTTATCCCAAAGGAAAGCCTGCTTCAGAGTGTTATTTTTGGTTGAATATTCTGCTGATAAATATAGAAATAATTGCTTTACATTACAATCAAATATATTCACTAGGTCAACAGTTACATGAAATTTAATGAATCCCAGATCACTTCATTCTCTAGGCCCAGTGAAGTCTTCTACATTTTTTAGCATGATTCGAGAGACGTGCAGTCGAACCAGGATGCTTCTGTCTTTGAAGGTCAGTGCCGTCATCAAACTCAGCCAAAAGGTGAACAACGAGTTCACCCAAGACAAAACCATGTTCATCACCAGGGCTTGGCTGGACTTGGCTCCTCACACAGGTTCCTGCCCCTGCTTAGGCCACACATCACATGCACCCCTACACACACCCAGCTTGGCTCCTGAGCGTTTTGCTTCACCCGTGATCAAATTCTGTGTGAAGGTTTCTTTTCAAGCTGGATGACCCATAAAGATAGACCATATTGTGTGGGTCAGAAGACCACCAACTCAAGGGAAAAAAAGAGGTTTCTCAAAGTAGGGAAAACAGAAGCTTTATTTGATCAAGTCTCGCAAGAGTTGTGCATCTCTCTCACTACCAGGGCAGACTAGCAGTGATGAGAGAGGCAGGGGATGGGAAAGAAGGCAAGCAGGGAGATATATACCCTTGTACAAACGATTCTAAGAAATCCCATCCCAGAGGCTGGACCCCCATCCCCATTGGCAGGGACAGGTGGCCTCATAATCTAACCAGGAATAAAGAAATAAGTTTTTACCCAATACAAGCACAGAAATTACAGAATTACCTTATAGGAGAACTCTAATGCTAAGATGGCAGTTTGCAAGTAGGTAAGGGGAGGGGGAAAGGGGAATACCATCTGGTTTCCCTGAAATCATATGATTTACAGGAAAAGGAAACTTAGGCCCGGTGAGGCTTACTGCCTGAGTTATTCATAGCGAAGCTTTCACAATCTTGTATTCCACTCAATATCATACGCCATATTTCTGTATCTCGAAGACCAGCCAAGTTGCATTTGGATACACCCCATACTAGAATGTCAATCACAGGATGTGAATTTGAGAGGTATGGGAAATCATTAAAAAAATACCTACCAGAGTGGAGAGGGATTGACTTTTTATTAGTACAGGGAATCTTCATATTTATTTATGGCATGACAGCTCTTTTTGAAGTTCTGAGGTATACATTAATTCTGAAACATTGGGTTCATCTTTTCGAATACCAGAAGGAGGAACAGTGCTTTCCCTGAATGAAATTTTTGGTAGCAAAAATGTATTCTTTTGAGGCTGGATGAGGTAAATCTAAAATCTACCACTTCTGAACTTAGAAATTTTTTTTTGGTAGGGCAATGGGGGTTAAATGACTTGCCCAAGGTCACACAGCTAATACATGTGTCAAGTGTCTGAGGCCAGATTTGAACTCAGGTCCTCCTGACTCCAGGGCCAGTGCTCTACTCACTGTGCCACCTAGCTGCCCCTGAACTTAGAAATTGTATATGGTAATGCAGCAATGGTCATAGAGAAGTGGGTTGGATAGTCTTAGGTCACAGATGAGAATTAGCTTGGTACCTGGGCAACACGGGAATATAAATATCACTTATTAAATTGATGAGGAACCGTAACAAAAATTGAATATTACTGAGTCAGGCAGAGCCTGGGAGCCTGCTGGCTCATGCAGCTGAACTTTGTATCCCTGACTTGAGATTTTATGATGTCCTTACACGAAGAGGTTTCACCAACTTTATACAGATTTATTTCAAGAAGATGGGAGGTTAGTATGAGTAGTATATGCCTACTTTGTCTCTGGGAGGAAAGTGGAGAGAGACTCAAGACTAAAAGTACGTGCTTGTCATGCTGGCGGCTTTAGAGTCAGTACAAATGTAAGACCTTCCCACATCCATGTATTAGCTACTAATCTGACAGTGTCCTCCAGAATATAACGCGAGTGAGATAGCCTGGCTTTCTGGAATTGCAGGAATATCCATCTCCTTAAAAAAATGAGAATGAAGCATTTAAATTTTTGTTTGTTTGTTTTAGTGGTGGGGGGAGAAATGGGGGGGGATGACAGGTTGTTTTATCTCCCCTCCCCAACTCTGATAATGAAATTATCTGTTCTGAATTCTGATATCTTGTCTGCTAACTTCACTAAGAGGAGAAACTACTGTTTTCCCTTTTTCTTTTCTCTCCTTACCTTGAGAAGTACCCTGAATATAGTAATATTAATATTCAATTGAGTGAATAAATGAATTCATGAAAAAGAGTCATTGATTCTCTGTAGAAACCATCTGAGATATATTTCCTCTTACAGTTTATAAAAATCATATAATCACAAAAATAGACCCTATGAATAATTTAAATATTTGTAGTTTTGTTCATTCATTCTTTAAAAACATAAATATTCAGTTAGGATCCATCAGTGATAATCAGAGAATTCAGTGAAATTAAAAAAAAAAAAACTTTTCTTGAATTTGCACAGTGAAGATTCAATCTTAGAACGCACTTTTACTGGGATCTTAACATAGTAGACACACAATAAACTGCCAAGAGCAGAGAAGGACAATTACTCTAGGGCTATTATTACAGAAATGATTGGGCACAACAGAAATCAAGACACGATTTATATTCAGGAAACCATATTTGTTGAGTCTATATTCCATAGCTATTTAGAGAAAAGAGAAAAAAGAGTAAGAGAGTGTAAGTACATGCCTTGTAATCAGAAAGAGGGAAAAAATACTAATGAAGTCTATTTATGGAGAGTTTCAAAAGAAAAAAAAAACCCAACTTCACACTTCATCTGCCACTAAGCAAGCTAGCGTATAGAACGTGGAATAGGGGTTTTACACTTGTATATGCCCAAGCTGGTCAACAGGAAAGCAAGTGTAAGCACTCCTCACATATTAATTGAGAATAACCACCTATCCCTTCTATTCGTGGGATTCACTGAACCTATCTGAAAGCTACTTTTATGAATGGCAAATCAGGTTAAAGTGACCCTTGCTGCCTTTAAAAATGAATGCTACACTAGAGAATTCATGGTTTGGGGGAAGTGAGTCTTGCTTCAAGTGAACAATACAAGATTATGCTGTTCATTATTGTATTCTGACTGGTAGGTCAGCATTTTAATTAGTGTAATACTACTGTGTACTTTATGTTCAATACCATCCAGCCTCTATTACACTGCTGGAAAGTTATGTTGGGAACAACTAACCTACTGTGCATCTGAGTGATTCACCTTCATTCCCCTAAATTGCTCTGAAGCAATTTAAATTTAAAAAAAAATACAACTAGTCATTATTCAAAAATGTGCCTCATTTTTTTCTCCATAGGGTAAAGACTTTTTTCTAAGGGGGAGTGGAGTTAGAAATTATTTTTACTCTATCTGTGGGCAGAAACCAGCAAGCACCTACATTATAACAATTAAAAAAAACCTACATGTTCACAAGCATTAGTAGCAAGCTTGAATATATACATAGTACATTTAAGGAGACAAGCAGCATGTATTGAGAACTGGCCTTAGAGTGAGGAAAATCGGGGCTCATATCCTAGTTCATATATGTGTGTGTTCATATATATATATATATATATATATATATATATATATATATATGTATGTATGTATGTATGTATGTGTGTGTGTGTATGTGTGTGTGGACAGATAGATGATAGATAGATAGATACATAGAAATATAGATAAATAACTTCCTTTGATCTTATTCATGTGCTGCTGAATGATGCACAACGTAATCATGAAATGGGCCAATTGGGTCAGCTTCCAATTTGTTTTATCTAATTTCAACTGATCCAAAATTGCAGTCTTGCAATCTTTCCTCTCTTCCCTAATAAATTCACTATTCTCCTTGGAGAAGGAAATGGTATACCACTGTAGTATCTTTTTCCAAGAAAACCCCCCAAAAGGGATAACAGATAGTCAGCCAAGAATGAAATGACTGAAAAACAAACAAAACATCCTATTCTCCACAAAGACTGTTTAAACCTTGCAATCTTTCCCCCAAGTCTCCCATAATACAACCTCTCATCATTCTCTTTAAAAAGAGGTCGTTTGCTGAGAAGTCATTCTTCTCCACTCCTCCTCTTACATCACCCAAATGTCTTCAGTTACCATTTCCTCTTTCAAGCTAATCATTGACAATGATTTAATGGTTCTGCTTGTCTAGGCCAATTCCTCTATGATCTATTTATGATCCTTTCTCCCCCTGTCTTTTCCAACAGATTTCTCCCACCATCATCCCCACTATCATTTTAATCTTAAATCTTCCCCTATCTTCTGATCCTTTCTTTGTTGCCTAAAAATACATCTATGTCATCCCCATTCTTAAAAAAAAACCTCATCTGAGCCTACCAACCTAGCTATTGACATATATTTCTCCTTTTTTCATTTAAGACCCTTGAAAAAGCAATCTACTCTCTGAGTGCTTCCAATCTCTGTTTGCTCACTCACTTCTAAACTCTTTATAATTTGGCTTCCAGCAAAGATACTAATGATGTCCTAGTTGCCACATTCAATGGCCTTTCCTCAATCCCTATTCTTCTTGACTTCTCTTCAGGCTTTGAAACCAATGAACATCCTCTTCTTCTGAATATTCTCTGTCTTCCAGTTCATTTTTGTAACACTGTTCTCTTATAGTTCTACTTGTTTGAACCCTCTTCCATCTCCTTTGCTGGTACTTTATACATTTCATTCTCTCTAATTGTGAGTGACCACCCAAGTTTCTGTCCTGGCCTTTCTTCCCTTTTTTCCTCTATATTATCTCACTTGATGAAATCATCAGGTCCTATGCGTTCAATTACTGTCTCTATTAGATGATTTCCAGATCCATGTATCCAGATTTAGTGTCTCTCCTGAAATGGATTCCCATATACCAACTGTCTTTGGATGTCTTGAATTAGATGCTTCATAGGAATCTCAAATCCAACATGTCCAAAACATAATTCATTTTGTCACCTCTAACTCTGCTCTTTAAACTTCCCTAATCCTGGTGAGGCAAATATTATCCTCCAAATCTCCCGACCCCCACTCCCCACCACCACACTCAATACATTCTACTGGGTTTCGTTTATCTCTAGGATCAAAATTCTGTTTGGCCTTTATGTGTCTTCATATACATCTTCAGATCTTCATGCCTTAACTACTTTTCCAGTCTTCTTTACTTTCTCTTTACCTTACTCCCCTCTATACATGATGCAATCTAACTGTACTTGCCTAATTTCTATCACACATGAACTTTATTTGTGCCTCTGCACTGGCTCTCCCCCAGAGGTAGAATGTTTTCCCTCTTTACTTCCTCCTGTTATTTTCCCTGGCTTCTTCCAATTCTTATCTGAAAATCCCATCTTCTACAAGAGACTTTTCAGAAGACTTCCTAGCTTCCTACTTTTCTCCCTGATAATTACTTTTCTATATGTTTTGTATGCATCTCCTATATGTATTCGGTTATTTACATATTGATTCTCCCAAGCTATCTGAGAGTATGGATTATTTTTGTCTTTCTTTTTTTATCTACTGTGCTTAATATAGTGCCTGGCACATAGTGAAGACATAAGTATTTTTATAATGATTGATTCATTGACAGATTTAACCTCTCAATGTCCCAGACATTTTTTTTAAGACTGTAAGTTGAAGTTTCCCGCTTGCATTGGTAGAGGGAGATATCTCACTGGGGGTTCTTTATACCAATGAAATCATAGGTCTGGCTTCCTGATTCAGCATCCTCATCTTCCCCATCAAAACACACACAAACATAGATACACAGACACAGAGACTCACAGATACACACAGACACACAGACACACAAACACATACACACAAATACAATGAGTCAGAGGTATCCAAGGCCTGACAGTCCCAGATTTTTCTTAACTTCAGGCCCCATTCAGAAACCTATGAAATTTTCTCTACCATTGAGTCAAATATGTACCACTGAGTCCCCACCTACAAGGATACTTGCCCTAATTTGTTAAAATAATGTTTTATTAAAAGGAAAGAAAATACAACAGACATTATATATTCTTCAACAAGTAAATCACAATTCTCAAGTTTGAGGGCCAACAATGAGCATTTTCAAGTGTCGTTAATAGCCCTGAGATAAATCTCTTTCACTCATGTCCTCTATATACTACTGCCAAGTAGTTCTGCATTATGAAGTTTACTACTTTTTGCTACATTGATTCTATGACACTTGGTCTATGTAACTGTGCCCAGAGAGGTCACTGAAATGCACCAATAAAATGTTCTATCTTCTCTCTGTTTATTTTCACTATTATCTTTAACTGTTTTTTATTCTGGCCAGTGTTTTTCCTTCACCATTTATGTTAACCATCCAGGGTGTGTATAGTGCTCTCTGGGTACCCCATATAGTAGAACCTTGAGCTCAAATCCTATATGGCATGAGTCAAATATATTTTCTGAATAGTTGAAGGTGACAATAAGGCACCTCTTTATTGAACTGTTCCCTCAATTAAAATACCAATTGTCTCGGCAAATAGAATCACAGAATGACTCAGGAGCAGGATATCTATGTCAGTTAGAGCTCAGCTTCTGCTCATAGAGACACAACAGCAATTTTCAGATAGGATGATATAAAACCTCACTTCAACCATTATGTCCTTTCTTCTGTTTGATATCAGGGTTATGAATGCTCTCCCCCAATAGACAGCTTACTATAAACTGACGAGCCATCCTAATTACTCACCAGTTTGCTCTTCTCAGAGAGTCAGGAAATTAATTAAATGATCCTTATCCCAGATGGAGCTGTGTTCAATTCATGCATGATTTTCCCCCTAAGTTAGACAGAGGATATATAATACCATTTTAACCAATTACCATAGGGTGAAGCTCTTTTATAACAAAGCTTGTCATACTAAAATACACATACGACATCATATATTAGGCAAAACAGTGTTGTCATATATGTTATGGCTCAACAATAATGTTTTCATTAAGTGGCACACATATGTAGTCATGTAGGACAAAAAGAATTTTATGCCCACACAGTTTCTTTTTCTAAAAAAAGGCTTGAAAAAAGAAGGAAGGAAGGAAAAAAGGAAGAAAGGAAGGAAAGTGGGAGGCAGGAAAAGGAAGGGAAGGAAGGAGAAAAAGATGGAAGAGAAGAAGGGAGAAAAAGAAAAAGGGAGGAAGGAAGGGAAGAAGGAAGGAAAGGGAAGAAAGAAGGAAGGGAGGAAGGAGGGAAGGAAGAGAGGAAAGGAGGAAGGGAAGAAGAAAGGGAGGCAAAAAGTTAAAAAGGGAGGGAAGGTAGGAGGGAGGGAGGAGGGGAGGGAGGTAGGAAGTAGGAAGGAAGGAAGAAAGGAAGGAAGGAAAGAAGGAAGGAAAGAAAGAAAAATAATGATAAATAGAAGAGACCATGAGTTCTGAGGTTGGCCAAATTTCTCTTCTGTATTTCCAACCTCTGATTTTTGTGACCTTTGTCCATATCAATCATTACTACTTAAGAAGTCTACTATCCATTCTCCTTTTAGCACCTATATCCTATGTGTAAACTAAAGCAATGCATAATTAGTCATTGATACATGTTGATTGAAAGGTATACTTCATTATGAGCAAGTTTTACATATGTGTTACCTCAACTAGGCTTTTTCATTTTAAGAAGTGTGTGTGTGTGAGTGCATGTGTGTGTGTGTGTGTGTGTGTGTGTGTGTGTGTGTATGTATGGGTGTGTGTGTGTGTAATCTCTAAGTGTGGAACAATATTCTGGTATACCTGAGGACCTACAACATCTTCTAGAAATAACATTGCCTCCCCAAAAGATTTCTCATTATAGAAGATTGGAATGCTAAAGTAAAAAAATCAACAGATAATTGAAATAGCAAGTAAGTTTGGCCTTGGAGTACAAAGTTAAGCAGGAGAGAGACTAATAGAATTTTGTCAAGATAACTCACTGGTCACTGCAAGCACTCTTTTTCAACAACCCAAAAAGCTGTCCATACATGGACATCACCAGAGGGCCAATATCAAAATCAGATTGATTATATACTTTGTAGACAAAAGTAGGAAGTGAGTTAAAACAAGACTGAAGCTGACTGTGGCTCAGATCAGGAGCTTCTTATTTAAAAGGTCAGACTTAAACAAAGTAGGGAACACCATCAGACCATGTAGGTATGACCCAAATAACATTTTTTATGAATGCAAAATGTAGGTTATAAATAGATGTAAAAGATTAGATCTGGTAGACAGAGTGCCTGAAGAACTACAGACTTCTTGGTAGTCTACAGAAGTCAGAAGCAAAACAAAAAAAAAATTTTTGAAGAAAAAGAACACCAAAAAGCCCAAATGGCTGTCTTATGAGGCTTTACAAATAGCTGAGGAGAGAAAGGAAGTGAAAGGGGAAGGAGAAAGGAAAGATATTCTCAACTGACTACAGAATTCCGGAGAATAGCAAGGAGAAATAAGAAGGTTTTCTCAAGTGAGCCATGGAAAGAAATAGAAGAAAACAATAGAATGGGAAAGATAAGAGATCTCTAGATTAATTAATTAATTAAAGAAATCAAGGGAAAGTTTCATGCAAAAAAAATGGGCAGAATAAAAGACAAAAATGATAGAGACTTAACAGAAACAAAAGAGATTTAAGAGGTGGCAAAATACACAGAAGAACTATATAAGAAAGATCTTAATATCCTTGATAACGATGATGGTGTGGTTACTGATCTAGAGCCATACATTCTAGAAAATGAAGTCAAGTGTGCCTCAGGAAGCATTACTAACAATAACACTAGTAGAGGTGATAGAATTCCAGCTGAGATATTTGAAACCCTAAATGATAATGCTGTTAAAGTGCTATACTCAATATGCCCACAAATTTGGAAAACACAACAGTGGCCACTGTATTAGAAAAGATCAGTTTACATCCCAATCTTAAAGAAGGGTAATGCCAAAGAATGTCCAAAGTACCAAAGAGTTGTGCTCATCTCACATGCCAGCAAGGTTATGCTTAAGATTCTGCCATCTAGGCTTCAGCAATTTGTGAATTGAGAATTACCAGAGGAGCAGGCTGGTTTTCAAAGAGACAGAGGAACTAGAGACCAAATTGCCAACATTCTCTGTACTATGGAGAAAACAATTATGCTAGAGAAGACTTTTGGAAGTCCCTTCAACAGCAGAGAGATCAAATCATTCAACGGTTTAAAATATAATTCAGGCTATTCACTGTAAGGTCAAATACTGAAGCTGAAGCTAATACCTTGATCACATAATGAGAAGATTGGAGTCATTGGAAAAGACCCTGATACTGGGAAAGATTGAAGGCAAAAGGAAAAGGGGATGACAGAGGATGAAATGACTGAAAGTACCATTGAAGCAACTAACATGAACTTGGGCAGACGTAGAGAGACTGTGGAACATAGAAGGACATGGCATGCTGAGAGCCATGGAATCATGAAGTGTTGGCCACAACTGAAAAACAGCACCCAACTGTTCAAGAAATTTCAGTCATTGGTAAACAGGTGGGAAGAATTAAGTGGATCAGCAGAGAAAACTCACAGGGCCTGGCTCTGAAGGCAAACCTGATTAAACAGGATCTTGTAAGCCTTTGAGCTACAAGACATAGCTTTCCAGCTGTGTCATAGCTAAAAATACTGCAAAGGAGGACATGAATATAAATAGAAGAGAAGGTGTTAAGTCATAGAACAAGGTAGGCCTGTTTATAAAAAAAAGGTTAATAAGTGGGAGATCATTAGCCAGTGTAGGTGGGGGATGACTCTCTCAAATGACTAGTAGATTGTTAACATAGCATCTTATTCTTTAAAAAAGGGAACATAATAAGAGAAGAAGGAATTTAATTAAAAGTATAACTAGATGCTTGGTTGGCAACTTCTATTGCAGATAAACTAACATATTGGAGTTCATCAGTCATAGCTACTGTTGATGGGGATGATGTCCAATAAAAGTTATGAACTACACTTCCACTGGTGGTCTTGGGAATTTCATTTTGTTTGGTGGCAGTAATCATAAAACCCGGCAGTCTTTTTAGTGTGACTATGAAATGGGGGTTATTCACAGACTCTTCATTCTCTATGACTCCTGCTTCTTTGATGTGAATAAATGCAGGATAACCCAATAGTTACAGCTGAATATGGATTCTTTGGTCCCACATTTTGCAAAAGAAAAATTTGTCCCTCAGAATTTAAAGCCTGCTTTGCTTTAGAATAGATATGCCTAATGGGTTCTTCATCTACCTTACTATACATATTTGGTATTACATAATATTTATTTTTGAACTTATAAAAGAATGAATATGGATAATTTGAGTAAATAGCCATAGCACAAATTGAATTTTGGATAAATGGATTCAGAGAAGGTATAAATGGGATCCCATGACCTATTTTCTTAATATAGCCCAAGAGGGATGAGAGGTTCTTAGTAATAAAATGTTAATGAGAAATGGAAAATTATTTCAATAAGAAAGGAAACAGAGAAATATCTGACAAGACAAATGTGACTACACAAGAAAATCATTGACAACCCAAAGTTTAAAAATTCAAAAGATATGAACAAAAAGTTCTCAAGGGAAGAACAGTAAACTATTAACAACCATATCAAAGATGCCTTAAATTACTAAAAATAAGAAATGCAAAAGAAAATAACTTTGAGACTTCACATCATTCCCAGAAAAAGATGGTAAAGAATATAAAAAAAACCAGGAATATTCAATGTAGGATGGATTTTAGAAAGATAGGCACACTAACATATTCTTGGTAGAGCTGTGAATTGATTCAGACATCTGGTAAGCAATTTTGAATTACACTGAGAAAGTGAATAAAATGTGCATATACTTTGATCTAATGATCTCAGTTGAGACATATACATATATGGTATATACATACATACACACACATACACATACACATGTATACATA
Organism: Trichosurus vulpecula; assembly: GCF_011100635.1. Classification (NCBI taxonomy): domain Eukaryota; kingdom Metazoa; phylum Chordata; class Mammalia; order Diprotodontia; family Phalangeridae; genus Trichosurus; species Trichosurus vulpecula. The sequence goes on along the minus strand of NC_050576.1, from coordinate 347,582,916 downwards.
CATACATATATACACACATTCATACACTACAAAAAACAAAATGGAATGATGTGAAATTCTTCTTTGCTGTCCTTCGTTCTTGAAGAGGAACAAAATGACACCACTATGCTTGAGTCAGGATTCAATGGGTCAAACTGTGGCTGATCAGGGCAGTACAAGCTCACAATTATCTACCACAGGTCAGATACAAATAGTCCATGTGAACATTTGGGGTAGATACTCCAAATTTGTGCATTCTGCATTTCCTTTGAGCTGTTTCAATTCTGCTTTGCTCACAGCACCTTCTCTGATGTGGGCACACCATGCTGAGTGATTATGATATCCAAGTTAACTCCTCAAAAATATGAGAACGTATCTTTCTCCATTTCACAGAAGGAGACTATGGATGTGTATAACACTACATACAATAGTGAGCTTGGTTAGATTTCTTAAAATGTTTTTTTTTAATTTTTTAATGTAATGATGAGGAATGGCTCTCTAGGAGGTGAGGGGGCTTACCTTGGGAAATGGAAGAGTAACAAAAATTAGTATAAACAGCATTTAAAATAAATATAAAAAGACCAAAAAAGTACATTACATGCAACTCAGTATGACCATTACAGAGTTGTATAATTCGGTAAGAATAATTTCAGGAAAGTTAAAGCCCTAAACACACTAAGGCACAGAATGAATGATAAGGACAACAAGGTTGTTTATTGATTATTTCTGTTGCTGTTATGTTTGTTCTTAGCTATGCCATGGACAACAGAGAGGACAAAGAAGTGATAGATGGTTAAGGTGAAAGGAATGGTGATGATTGATGATGGAGAGAAGATAGAACTATTTATTCTTATTTTGTTTCTTTTTTTCCTTCCCAGAATAATGTTACTCTGACTGAGAAAAGAGAACAAACATTGTTAAAAGAGAATGGAAACCCAAGATAAATGAGAAAATAGTAATAAATCATTTGGCTTCCTTCAGTGAGTTCAAGTCACTGGACTTTGATAAACTACAGCATAGGAAGCTGAAAGTACATGCAAATGTGATTGTTGATTTGCTATTTATAGTCAATGAAAAATAGTAAACTTGATGCAGGACTAGAGATGGATAAATATGCTAATTTTGTTTTTTTAAAGGGAAAAAGTAAATTCTTTAAATTACTTACCTCCTTGAATTCTTGTGAGACACTAAAGAGAATTATGAAAAGTACTGATTATGAGCATTAAGAAAACTGCAATTAATACAATTCAGCCAAGTTTCATCAATGATGGGTGATCACTTCAAAAACAAATTTCCTTTTTATCTGTGTTATTATACTATCAGATCAAAAAAACACTATAGAAATAGTGGTCCTAGATTTACTGCTGAAATAAATCATTAAAGATATCCTTTTGGGCAGCAAAGAAAGAAGTGAATGAGATGATAACAAAAATAGGTCAATTTGGAACTGATGGAATTTTTAGTCTAAGACAATGAAAGCTAATGATTAGATGTCTACTCCAAATAAGGTATGCTTTCTCTGAATTTGGCCTTGCTGCTCTGGTCAATATTTTTATCAATGACTTTTATAAAAGTTCAGATGAGAAAAAAAGTACAGATGAAATAGTTTTTGAATGTCATACTTATCAAATTTGCTGATCAAATTGACCCCAGAGAGATAGTTAATACATTGGGTCAAGGAACTGGGCTCCCAGATAAATCTCAACAGACTAGAGCTATGGTTTGAATTTAGTTAATGAGAGCTGACACATGACTTACAAACAGCTTACAAAATTTTCCATATTACTGTTTAATTTGATCCGCATAACAACCTTGTAAGACAGGTATTATTATCATATATATATATATATATATATATATATATATATATATATATATATATATATACACACACACACACACACAAATACATACATATGCATACACACATACATATTTGTCAAAGAGAGTAAGTACTCTGCATTAGTAAGAGTGACTTTAAGTCCAATGAACTCAGGTACAATTTCTATGTTTTTGTTGCTGTTTAATTATTTCAGTCATGTCAGATCATTCTTGACCCCATTTGAGGTTTTCTTGGGAAAGATACTAGAGTTTTTTGACCTTTTTTTTTTAATCTAGCTCATTTTTTCGGGTGAGGAAGCTGAGGAAAATAGACCTAAGTGATTTTCCCAATGTCACAAAGCTAGTAAGTGTCTGAGTCCAATGTAACAACAATGCTGCTTGCAGCTGCTGTGGAAGTGTAAGGCCAGTAACGCCAGCACCCAGGAGGGCTGCTAGCACAGGTTATTTGATCTGCTTTTCTAAGGAAAGTAACATTAAGGGGTTTACAATCTCACTTTAATTAATTAATACATCATTCAATTAATCAATACATTATTAATTAATTAATTGATTGATTAATATATCATTTCATTAATTAATACATCATTCACTTAGTTCAGGGGAAAAAGGTAGCACCCTGAACTTCAGAGAAAACACAAACAGAAATTACAAGCAGAAATTATATAAGCAGAGCAAATAACACAAATCAGCAGACCAAACTTCTAACTATCTGTCCATAGCAATACATACATACATAGTTACCAGACAGAGAAGCACTAACATCTGGGTTTTCAAAGCCAAGGGGCTCACACAAACGCTCTTCCAATGAGTGAGCCTCCAACACAAAATGCTAACCTCTGAGTACATGTACACTTTTTCAGGGCCAGCCCACAGAGGGTGTCATAACCATGTGACTCAAACTCATGTGACTTAGGCTTTCTTGTGACTTAAGCAGGTCATCAAAGACTCTTGACTCAATCAAAGACTTTTGATTCAATCAAAGGCAAGACTCAATCAAAGGCCTTTGATTGCCTTAGTGCTGAGAAGAACTAGAACTCCAAAAGAAAAAAGAGCAAAACAAAAAAGTCCCACTTTGCTTGCCAATACATTCAAATTTGAACTAAGGCCTTTTTGTCTCCAGGCCTGGCTCTCTGTCCATTGCACCACCGAGGTGCCTAATTGCTATATCCCTAACTTACTGCTCCCAGATTCTGGCTTATGTTTCATGTGACCCTTATCAGGGAAATGGATTGAGAGTCTGTTAGAGTTTATTTAGAAAACTTCCTTAAGTAGATAGTAAGTAATAATTACAGTGTTGACTACCCCTAGAAATAAAGGTGCCACTATATTGTAGATTAGTACCAATATCTCTTCTGATAGTGCTGGGAAGCATGAAAGGAAAATTAAGGGATGGTCTTATTGTGAAGCGTAAACAAGAGTATTAAAGGAAATTGAGTTAGTGACCTGAGTCTTGTCTCTTAGAGATAAGACTGCTTGCAAAGAATACAGAGGGGAAAGTTATCATTGGGATTTTTTTTTTATTTTGCAATAATTACTTTCTTGGAGTGAGCTGGACCAAAGGATAGCTTTGCAGGTAGTGGTGAGGCTACAATTGAAATAAGACATTTTGAGGGATCTTCCACTGTTGAATGCATGGTTAGTTGTCTCTTTCCAGTAACACATAAATGGAATAAGTGAAAGAGAAAGTAAACAATGGAGGATGACCTAGAATTAAGTTTCGGGCAAAAAAAGTGGAGATGGAATATTTGCCAGTGGTGATAGGAGAACTGAAGTAACTAGTTACCATAAAGTTAAGGCTAGGTGAGGAGCCCTTTGTTAAGGGATCACACACATGTATGTATGTGCATACAAATGTATATGTGAAATACACATTTGTGTATATGTTTACATAATGCACATGAATATTATATATGCATACATTATTTAATTCATTTATATTCTTCTGATTTCCACATTTTAAAAGTAAGAATTTCCATAATTTTTAAATTATAGTTTGTCAAACCACTTAACATAATTATCTGGGTGTTTTAGGTATGTAAACAATTTTTATAAAATGAAATGTGGAAATTTAAATGAATAATAGAATAAACTTCATGATCACATGAAAGTTTTTTGTATTTGTGCTATTCTTAGGCTCTCTGGAATAGATTATGAAAATGAATTTGCTTTCCTTATGAAATATCTTTGCTTCTTGAAGAAAACAGGACTGTACTTATGAAGAAACCTACCAACATCAGAATAGAATAGTATCTTCGGGAGAGAGAATGCTTTTGGAGATGATGTCAAGGGAAGATGGTGATAGGATAGCAGATGAAACGTAAATCTTTTGCCACTCTATATATTGGCTTGAGCTCTTCATTTATTCTTATGGGGAAAAAATCAGGAAGGAATGCTGTCACTATTAAATCCAGCAACTCCTCACTTTTCATTTCTTCCTAGTAATTTATTCATAGGGAGGTTTGATTATTAGGGCTGCTTAAGAATCCCTGCAGTGATACCACCCCAGAGATTTTTCCTTTGAAACTCCTGCCCTTAGTGAATATAAGGTATTATTACCTACACTACAAAGTATATTCCCTGCTTAGCTTCTTTTTCTTTCAGCCATCCATCTCTACCAACCAAATTAGAAGCATCTAATCAAATTCCAAATGATTCAATGTTTTAGTCTTACACAATCACAGAATTCTTGAATGACCCAAATAGGGGATGGGGGAGGGAACACTTGAGACAAGGAGAGAAGCCTCCAGTTACAAAACTGAAATGAATTTTAAAGTAAGTTTAGGATTATAGTTCAAGTTCAATTTTTTTTATAATTATCCAACAATACCTTGGTTAACATTCTGATTAGATGATTAAATTGAATATTGGCTTATCATCACCGAAATGGATATTCTTAATTTATATTCAGAACCACAATTATCCTTTTAATTCACATCACTCAAACCTCCTGTATCTTCACATGATACAATAGATGCAATAGGAAGATAAAGGAGCAAGAAAATCTTTCAAATTCTAAATTCTCTCTCTCTCTCTCTCTCTCTCTCTCTCTCTCTCTCTCTCTCTCTCTCTCTCTCTCTCTCTCTCCCTCCTGGAAAGATTTGAAATGAAATAAAGTAGGATCTTAAAGTAAAATGTTTGAAAAGAAATTTCCCACTGGAAACAAAAGTAGAATAAAATCCACATTCATATCATTTACCTTGTACAAGTTGCCTAGTAATGACAAAACAAATTGTTAGTGTCAAAAAACTTTCAAATCAATCTGTTTCTGATGACAAAAGGCAAATAATTACTGGACAGTAAGATTTCACATTCTGCTAATAAACCACAGAAATCTAATCTTAATTTCAAGAGAAGCAATTTTCTTTGACCAAGAACTCTGGTCTATATAATCAATACACAGAGTTTAGCAGGATAGGATTTTGAAAATTAACTATTCTAAAATTAAGTAATTTGTAAGCTGAGGTCAAAAAAAGTGACCATTCAAATAACTTCTAACAGTTAAATGTCAAAAGAAATGTGTTTTCATATGCTTTATGGATTCTTGGGATTATAATAATAGAATTCAGAGCAGAGGAAGATCTTAGGGATCACTTAGTCATCTAGTCTTCATTTTATAGATTAGAAAACTGAGGTCTGGAGAAATTAAATGATTTTTCCAAAAACATTCAACTAAAACTGGCAAAGGTGAAACTAGAGATTACTACTCTTGATCCCCAATCTTGTGCTTTTCCCTTTATAGCACAATCTTTTTCATATCTAAAAAGTGCCAGAATTATTAAAACAATCCTGTTGTAACATCATCATATCTATGAATTAATCAGGTATGACTGATCAAAGGGTTGTCAGAGGGCCTCAGATAGTCAACTATTTCATTCCCCTGCTACTAGGCAGAAATGCTTCTCAACCAACTCCTACCCCATCCCAGGTATTAGTAATATATTTTCAAATGTGGTTAGTGAGGAAGTTTGAGGATTGTGTAATAACTCTATTCCTACAAAACATATACCTTTATATACATTTTCAAAATTTTAGAACTAGATTCTAGCTTTAAGTTCTCACATCTCCTTTGTGTTTACTTCAAAGCAAAAGCTAAATTACACTAATTTTTCAAGATAACTAACTAGCTATACCTTTAATGACCCCAAATAGACAAATTTAAGATACTATTTGACAGGAAAGTTATTACATTTCATCTTTGCAATTGGATTAATTCCTAATTAATCATTCATTAGGAATGGGGTGACCATTTAGTAAATGACAAAGGCTACAATAACCAATTTTTTTTGTTTGTCCCAGTGTTTATTCTCTCAGTTCTCAGAAAAAGAAATCAAACAAACCTTCAAAGTCCCCTGATTCATCTCATCCTCATCTTGGAGAAAGAGATACAGATATGGATTTGGATAAGGATGAAGATGCATATACGGATAGAGAGATAAATACAGAGCAAGAGAAATAAATAGTGAGAACTATAGCTTTTGTTATCAACAAAAAAAATAGAAAGATGATTGTCTTCAATATTTAAGATCTATAAATTGAGTGCAAAAATTATGGAGTGTCCAAAGGCTATGTCCCAAGCATTCTTTCTCAGACCTAAAACTGAGGTGCCAGAGGAGGTCATAAGGATGTTATAAGGGAGTCACGGACACTAGTGCTGCTGAACTACAAATATGGTGGTAAGTCAACAAGCATTTATTAAGTACCCACTACATGCCAGGCACTGTGTTAAGCCCTGTGAATAAAAAGAAAGAGAAAGAAAAAAAAAAACAATTCCTGTCTTCAAGGAATTCATGGTCTAATGGTAGAGGTGGGTGGGAAGACAAAATACAAAGAACTATTTACAAACAAGATATATAAAAAGGAAATTGGAGAACATTACAGGGTGAAGGTATTGACATTAATGTAGAGAGATAAAAAGCTGTCCTATAGAGGGTGAGATTTTAGTTGAGACTTAAAGGAAGCCTAGCAATCCAGGAGGTAGGGGTGAAGGAGAGAATTCCTAATGAATATAGCGACAACATGGCAAAGTAGATAGATGGCTGATCCCAGTTTCAGGATGCCCCAGTTCAAGACCTGCCTCTGACATACACTGACTATGTGGTCCTGGGAAAGTCACCTAACCATTCAGTGCCCTGGGCAAATTGGGTTCTGGTTGTATGGTAAGAGTTTCCTCACCTGAGTTCTTGATAACTATAAAATCATAGGTATAAAAATGGTAGTAAGTAGAAGAATATGTGAAATATGTTTGATCTACCTCCTCCATCTTCCAGGCACTGTCCTTCTGAATGCCTTTCCTTCAGGCATTTAAGATATTCTATATACATACTGAGAATGAGACTGGTCACATAGGGCTCTCAATACCTATTAGATAGACTTGCCATTTGAACCAGATTTGGAAATATGAACTAACAAAATAAATAATACCTTTCTACTAATTCCTTGAATAGTTTGTTTAAAAAATGTACTTTGTGATGCTTGAGCAGTGATGAATATGTATAATACGCTTTATGACAAACTCTTTTGTCAAATGATTTGGGGAGATTTAAAATTGTCAAATTAATCCTCTGACAGCTTTGTAAGTGTGTTTATATCACATGACTGAACTAAAGCATTACTAAATCTCCTCCACACACCCTAGTAACATTAGCATCTAATTTCCATAAAATCAACCAGTGTGACTAAATTGGCTATTAATAAGGTTGAGAACATTTGACTATGTCATTGACTGCTACTTTTTAGTCATACAGAGGGGGCATTTGAGGTTGTATTGTCTAAAGTAGGGGAAAAAAGCTTACCCTTTGTAAGGAACATTGAGTTATCCAATTATAGTAGTTCCTACTGTATATTCAGCTGCTTTATTTCATTGACTTTGTCACAGTATTATTTGTTTAGGAATGGTATGAACCATGAAGACAGACCAGTAGTTGTACTCCAAATGAATAATTTTCCTGATAATAGCTTTGATAAGAAAAGGAATTAAAAATTCCATTAGAAGAACCTCTTACCTTGAGTTCTCATTTAGGTCTGAATTAATTCAATTGGTGATAAGTGATTATCGAACATAAGAGTGGGTAAATGTTCTTATTTTCCCACTTACCATTTCTTCGATATTGATATAAATCTCTTTGTACCACTGAAGATTTTTGAGATATTAGCAGGTTTTATTTCCTGTTATCTGATTTTCCTGTTTCTATTTTCTATGGCATTTTTTTCTAGTTCATCACATACATAAAGCAGTGTATACCTAATTACCAGCTTTCCATTTTAAAATTTCCTTGTGATAAAAAAGTAGAACAAATTTCGTTCTTAATTTTTTTTTATAGGGACAGTGGAGCAGTCTGTAGTTTCTTTGGTTTGGAGAATAAATGTTGTGATTTTATTGGTGTGGAGATCTTTCAGAACGGAAATTCTTTTCACTAGTCAATAGCTCAGATTTTTTTCAAGAGGTAACTCAGATGCTGAAGGCTTCATGAATTGACCATAGTCACAGAGGTAATATTTGTCTTTGGACTCTATGAATAGTCCTCTCTCCTCTGCAATATGTTGTCTTTCTTATTAAAACAAATCTCATTTTCTCTTATCATTAATAAATACTTCAAACATGCTACACAGAATGCTTGAATGAAATTGTGCTAAGCTTAAGAACATAGAAAGAATAGCCTGGTGTGTGGGTTACAAGACAAAAGTGATAAAAAGAGAAGGGATAAGAAAATGAGGGGAAAAAGTAAGAAAATCTTGGGGAGGAAGAGTAAGTTTCAAATAAACTTCATCAAATACTACAGACAAGTACTGAAATCTACATCATAATTAAGCACACAATTATGGATTCACTACATGAATTACTTGAGGTTGGAGAAAACTGATCTTTTATGCCACTAAAGACCTAGACCTTCTATGTGGCAAGGTCGTTGATGTGATAGAAGCAAGAGTCAACCTAGGAGATCATCTAGATCATTGCTTATTGACCTTATGGGTCTATTACTACTATGAAGGTGATATCAAGAAATACCATGACAGCGCAGTGACTCAGTATCTCTCAGAGCATGGGTATGCAGTCCAACAATTTGGTGGAGATGATACTGCTGGCCTGGGCAAGTTCCTTGATGCAAGCAATCAGAACTCTCTATCACAACAAGTTGTTCAAGCAGTCCCACAAGGGGAACAAAGTAGAGGAAGGGTAGGTCTCTTCATTCCATTCTCTAGTCCCAAAATTGGTTGTAGCTGAATGAGCCTTATTGAAAAAGTCTTATGCCAAATCTGGGTTCATCCCAAACAAGCCCTAGCAGAATTCCCACAAACTTGGGTCTCAACTGCTACCATGAAGATAATCTTTACAACGATGTGGTGAAATTTTCTTCTCGTTTGTCATTATACACCAAGGATTCTATCAACAAGCTGGGCATAGTGCAGCAGACTCAATAATTGCCACATCAGTTGGTCAAGAATGCTTTGTTAAATTGTTTTGGATTACATGCTATGGCACACAAAGTATGGGGTTGAGATTTACCCCTTGGTTTGAGGCAGGAGTCTCTAGAGCAAACTTGATAGTTTTCAGTATTTGGTAAAGGGGATCTCAAAACATGGAATTTATGCCCGTTATGTTCAACTTCTGAATCTTGCTGCGGTTAATCAGTTAGAAAGTGGGTTGTGCCCGCAACTGTTAGCTATTGCAATAGGTGTTGCCTCAGCCCATAGAAGCTCACTTATCGGAGTGAATCTTGATGAGAAGTACCAGCCTCTTCAAGAGTCAGTCCATGAGACTGAAAGTAAGTTAAGACAATGTCTAGAAATGTTAAAATTCAAGTGCCTTGGGCTAAAGAAAGAAGAAGAAATCCTTACACAGTTCCATCAGCAGAAGAATACAATTAACAAATATCAACAAAAGGAGGAGCTGAAGGCTGAGTAGAAACTGCTTGAGAAACTCAAACTGCAGTGAGCCCCAAGACTGTCAGGAGAACAAGACAAAAGTCCATCTCTGGCCCAACAAAATATTGACTTAGTTGAAGACAATCCAACCCATCCCAAACTAGAACTCCAGCTAATAAAACCTTTGAGGGCCAATACAGTGGAGTCCATAGTGACTTCTCTCAAATTATCAGCCATGGATATTCAATCTTTTACTCTCATGCATTTGGAAAGCCAACTCACCCTCCAAGTAACAGGCAATGAGGAGGAAGATACACTCTTGGGTCCAGCTGATCTTGATGAATATTTCAGGGAAGTCCCCTCTTAGCAGACATTCCAGAAGATGAAACTAAACTCATACACTGTGAATGTGAAGAGGACACTGACATGGGCATTTGGGACCCTGGAGGTGCTCCACCCTTTAAGGTTCTTCCTGTACCCATGAACTTACATACCCCTCCAAAACAGTATTCTCCACATCCTCAGTCTCCTTAGGAGCCAATGAGCCAAGGCCTCACCTAATTGGAATCAATAATTGAAACCATTAGCTTCATAGAAGCATCAATACAAGGAGACTGGAAAACCTCTATATCTAACTGCCTTTAATGACAATCCCCTGGTATTCCCTGACATGCTTATGTTAGAGGCACTTTGTAAAGAAGTCTATCCAGCTCAAGATGGTTTCCCAGCAGGTTTTGTACCAATTGCTATGGGGCCCATTTCTTGGATAGAATTATCAAATAATCATTATAAAGCTCTTAAGGAAGGCTCCCTAGAATATTTAATTAAGAAAAAAAGAAAATCTTGATCAGGGAGTTTATCCCTAGAGAATGGAGTCTATAACAAAATCCACATTACTGCAACTCTAAGGGAAGAAAGGAATCAGAAATGATTGTGATAATCTTACTGTCTTCCTTATTGAATTTTTGACCTTGGTTCATATTTCAAAGGTCTGGGAGTATCAGGAGGTTCTATTTTGCATCTTTGGACACTAAATGTCCATAATCATAGTATGCATGCTTTTTTAATGATAACATTAACAGTGATGACAATAGTAACGATAATGGAAACAACTGCTGGTGTTTACAAAGATCCTGTGGTACACAAACAGGATGTCAGGAAGAAGCCAAATTGGAGAGGTAAAAGAAAGAAGTAACTAGTTCTTTAAAAATAAAATGAACAAAATAAAAAAAAATCACTGATGAGAACAAATCTTTAAAAAGTAAAATTAGTGAAATAAATAAGGAGATATGGAACCTAATTGGAGGAAAGTAAAATTGACCAAATGGAAAAGAGGTACAGAAGCTAAATGAAGAAAACAATTCATTAAAAATTAGAAGCGGGCAAGTAGAAGCTAATGACTCTATGAGACATCAAGAATCAGTCAAATAAAATCTAAAGAATGAAAATATAGAAGAAAATATAAAATATCTCATTGGAAAAACAACTTACCTGGAAAATAGATCCGGAAGAGAGAATCTAAGAATTATTGTTCTACTGGAAATCCATGATGAAAAAAGAGCCTGGACAGTATCTTCCAAGAAATAATCAAGGAAAAGTTCTCTGAGTTCCTGGAACCAGAGGGTAAAATAGTCCTGAAAGAGATACCAAATTACAAACTCTAAGAAATATTGTAGCCAAATTCCAGAATTATCAGGTCAAAGAGAAAATACTGCAGGCAGCCAGAAAGAAAGATTACAAATTTCATGGAACTATGGTCAGGATCCTGCAGAACCTTGCAGCTTCTACATTAAAAGAGCAGAGAGATTGGAATATGATATCCCATAAGGCAAAGAGGTTGAACTACAACCAAGGATCAACTACCCAGCAAAACTGAGCATACTCTTTCAGGCAGAGAGATGGACATTCAATGAAATAAGGGATTTCTAGACCTTCCTGATGAAAAGGCCAGAGCTCAATGGAAAATTTGATCTTCAAATACAAGACTCAAGAGAGACATAAAATGGAAAAAAAAAGGAAAAAAAAACCTTGTTATTCAATAAGGGCAAATTGTTTGCATCCCTACATGGGAGGATAATACTTGTTAATCTTGAGAATGATATTTTTATTATGACATTTAAAGGAGATATACATAGACAGAGGGTATGGGTATAAATTAACTGATGTGATGATAAAAAACCTAATTAAAGGGTGCAAAGGGATTGTAAGGAAAGGAGGAGGCAGAGAAAGGTAAATTATATCACATATCATAGTAGAGGGAAAGAAGAGAGGAAGAAGAGTATTGTTTGAGCTTTACCCTGATCTGATTTGGTTCTAGGAGGGAATAACATATTCTGTTAAGTATAGAAAACAAACTTGTCCTACAGGCAGTAGGTGGGGAAAGGAGGAAGAAAAAGGGGGGTTAGAAGGTAGGGAAGAAATAGTAAGGGAAAAAGGTAAGAAAAGAGAGTGGGGCTGATAGGTTAGGAAAATGGAGGGAGGGAGTGGTCAGAAGAAATATGACTAAATGAAACTATTTTGCCTTGAAGGAGGGTTCCTTGTATAATGATTTAAACAACAACATCTCAAACATATTACTTTAAATATATCACAGACATATCTGGCACTTGGAAAAGAATTCTACTTTGTACTCTGGAAGGACGCCATAGCTAGACATAGCTTGCTTTTACACTGCTTAGTCTTTAGGCCTTGAAAGATATAAAACATGATCCTTCCTGAGGCCCGTGTAGTTCTTGATTTATGCAGCAGCATATAACAGATAACAGCATATTTAAAAATAATAGTCAGTGAATAATGTTAGTGATGAGAGACTAAATAATTTTTAATGTGTTACCACTCAATTCTGTGGGTGTTTGGTCTTCTAGATCTTAGATCTGAACTCACATCACCCCCCATTTATGGTTTTAACTACTATTTGGGAGGCACAGGGTTACAGAAGGAGTACTTGCTATCATCTGGCAAAGACTGGGTTCACAAAATTCACAGATATCCTAAGGACGCGTCAGAATTTTGTAATCTATAATTGGTTCTAAAGTTTGATTATGAAATTCAGAAATAGATGGATTATGTAGGCTGTAGAATTTTTCAAAGTGGTGATGAAAGGGAAAGTGGTAATATTTTGCTAATGTAGCAGTAGGTCCATACTCACTATGTAGCAACAGGGTAATATGGATTACCCCATAGCAGCTTAATTCTCAGGACCATGGTATCGGGGTAGAAAAGTTTCAGTACTTTACAAAGACATTTCAGTGCTGTACTTTTGGAATTAGGTGTGGAAAATAATGTCAGGATTGCCAGTACTGTGGAGATTGCTTCAGCTAGAACCCTCGAAGGCCATAATGCCAGATGTAGCAAACTTTTCCAAAACATTGTCAATGGTATTGCATTATCAGAATCAGTAAACATGTATTAAGTGCTAAGTACTGGAGATAAAAACAAGGACATAAGACAGTCCTAGCACTCAAGGAAGTCACAGTCTGATGAAGACAACACATAAAAAGAAGCTGAGAAAGGGGAGGGAGTACTTGGCTCAGAGGTATAGTGAAGTCTTGCAGTCGGTGTAAAATGATCTGAGGAAATCAGATTTTCAGAGTTGATTTCATTTTGCAGAATGATGAGCTTCTGGAGATGTTAAAATCCAGGAAACTTTTATCATGGAATGTCATGAAACAAACTTAAGCTAAGGCTTAGGTCTAAGAAAAAGCTGGCATGTTTTATCACAGGCTCTTTTTCCTTACTTAAGAAAGTCAATCCAGAGGTTAGCAATCTTGATTTAATGGGATTTTCCTCCAGTTTCCTGGAACTCCTGAGAAAACCTTCTAGAACAGGCCTGCACAACATATGACCTGCCTGCCAAAGAATTTCAGGCCACCGGCCACTGCACACTCTCTCCTGTTTGTCACAAGGACGAGCAACCATCATCAGTCTGTCTGTACTTACCTTTACTTGGAAAATGAGCCACTAAAAACCTATCTGCAGCTGAAGAAGTTTAGCCTATTTTAATTCTCGCCCCTGCCCACTGCCAAATTTTACAGGTCTGCTCTAGAATATTCAAGAATGTGTTACTACAAAATTTTGTTCTGCATCCTACAATTCCTAATTTGAAAATTATTCTCTTGATAAAACAGAATCAAAGTAAGACTTATGTACTTCTGCTTTCTCTTCCTTGCCTATTTTCATAATATGATTTGCAATGAGAAGTCTTTTTTTGACAGTAATAATAATGTTGATAACAAGCCAAAATATTTATGTAGCATGTTAAGGTGTGCAAAGAGCACTTTGTGCTTCTTCTTTCCTAAAACACACATTTTTCTTTTTAATATAAATTATAATAGCTCATGTTTATAAAGTGTTTTACATTTTACAAAGTACTTCACATGCATTGTCTCATTTATTCATCACAACAATCAGATTAGCTTGTAGTTATCAGTACTCCCATTTTACAAATGAGGAAACTCAGGCTATCAGAGATTAAGCAACTTTCATGACATTATGTATAAAATTGGTAAGTTTCTACTCAAATTCACTATTTGTTGAATCTGAATTGTCTCTGAATGAGAAATCAGACAGCCTGATATAACCTTTCATTGACAACAAATAATTGTTGGAAAAATTCTTCATATCACTTTCTGTTTCTCAGTCATTACAGTAATTTAAGTATCTGAATAGGGACCCGATGATGGACTACTTTTCTATATTCCTAGAACTACTCTGTTAAAATTCAGAGGCTCAGAAGTTTAGCCACAGGGATATGAATTTTTCAGCGACAGCATTTAAATACAGATATTTCTGTCAACTAGTTCATGGAGGAAGGAAGGAAGGAAGGATAGAAGGAAGGAAGGAGGAAAGGAAGGGCAAGGAGAAGGGAGGAGGAGGGGGGAGGGAGAGGGAAAGGAAAAAGGAAAAAGGAAAAAAGATAATAACTTAGATGCTGATTGAAGGATGGCAATTGCAGGGAAATTCCTAATTTTAAATTGTTCTTTATTACCTAACCTAACCTGTTTTTAATGCCATCGGCCCCTTATTATCTCATCAAAAGTCTAACTGCATTCATTCATTTAAATTCCATTGACATTTTAAAATCAGAGTTATGCTATGTCAGGGATAAATCACTTTCTTACTCCTTTAATAAATCACTTGACTACTTAAATCGTCAGTCTATTGCAAGTAGTGGCTTAAAGTAATATCCTTCAGTGAACACTCACTGAGAAAATGGTAGCACTGTGCTCTTTCTCAGCTAGAGCCAATGTCAAATGTATCATTTGGTCACGTCTGATCATTTTCATCATAAAACAGCTATAGGATATTGGAAGATGCTTCCCATTGTTTACAAATATTCAATAACTCAAAGAATCTCTTTATTCCTTCCAAAGCATATTTTTCTTTTGCCATCAAAAATTAATTCCTAAGAAGAAAGAACAACAAATAGAAAACTTGCTGACCTGTTTCATAGAACTCTAAAAGGCAGCATTCAGTGAACTTCTGAACCTGAACAAGATCTTTTTGTTACATTATTATCTTTCCTTTTTCTCATACATATTTTTAGCATTTATCTAAATTGGTAGATCTGTTATCTTGGCTTCTTCTCTTTTTTCATTTTCAGAAACTGTTTTCTTTATTTACAATAAGAAGGCAAAGCAAGCAAACCATAAATAAGAAGGAAAATTGTATTTGATGGAAGGACAATTCTAAAAGAAGCCAACCTATGACTGGATGCATTTTAAACACACAGACACGCACACACACACACACACACACACACACACACACACACCCCTCTGATAGTTTTTATACACCTGATCAACTTTTTAGTCTTAGCTCATACTTTAACACATTTAGGATTCGTAAGACCTAGGTTCAAATTCTTTTTTTTACATTTATCCTTGTGATGTTGGGCAACTCATTTAAATTTCTGTACCTGAATTTCAATAAATCAATACATAAAAGGGGTTGGGTTAAATGGCTTCTGAAGTCTCTTCCAGCTCTTCAGCTATTGTTCTATGTTCCCGTGAACTCAGTTTCAGAATTAATGTTGCTAATGTATTCATCATCTTCTGGTCAAGCTAAAAATGAGCCTCTAAACTTTAACATTGCCACTCTAGGACCATAGACATGCAATTCGGCTTAGACAAAATTCAAAGCACTAATCTCTAATCATAGGGAAACTGACAGTACATGTGGCATATATATCATTCTCCTTGCCTTTTGCCTCTTCTGTGCTGTATGTTCCTGATTGTTCCAGCCACTGTCTAACACACATACACACACACACACACACACACACACACACACACACACTTTTTTTTGGAAGTAAGGATTACATCTCATTCTGAGAGACCTGATTCAGCTTTTGCAAAGAATGAAATTGAATATGTTCAATGAAAAGTGCTCAATTTAAATCTGTCATTCCCTGAAATATATCAGAGCTGAGAAATATTTGCTATCAGAGTGAAATAGAGATAGTTGCAGGTTTATCCCTTTGGTTAAGACCACAGGAAGTTCATGGGAATATTAGCAGTGCTCTAGACTCAAACAAGGCTTTCCAAGAGTTTTAAAATCACTCTTACAAGGTCTATTGCTGTTTTCAAACCCTGTAGAATTAGAAATTATCTAATCCTTGCTAGAAAATGTTGGTGTAAATCAATGAAAGTCAGCAGACTCCAAAGAGCCAAAAGCTTTAAAACTTCTATCTACAAGATACAGATGGGTTATTATTATTTTTTCCACTGAATCATTTGTTTCCACACTCTTTCAGTAGATTAGGTTTATTGTTAGAAATAATACTCTTCTGGATCAATAAGGTCTTTGAATTAACTTTTAAGACTCAGATTGCCAGTTCTTTTCAAAACTATAAAGTAGACAAAGATGATCTTCCACAGAAATACTCTTCCCCTGCCAGTGACCTGGATATCTAGTCTAAAAGCTCTTTGTCTTCATCTAATAACTACAAGATTTTGTCCTCAAGTCTGGTCATCATTTCTTAGGACACCATAATATTTTGTTACATAACTGCTCTCTAGCTAATGGGTGCCCCCTTACTTTCAAGGTCTTTGTTATAACAAAAAATTGTTATAAATATTTTTTGTTATGGATTCTTTTAAACTTTCCTTTTTATATTTTTGGGGTATCTGCCTGGTAGTGGTATCCTTGAATCAGTTATGCACAGTTTAGTGCCTTTTTGGGTAGAGTACCAAATTGCTTTCCTGAATAGCAGACCAATTCCCTGCTCTACCATTAGGACACTAGTGTGCCTAACCTCCCACGTATTCTCTAACAATTATCATTTTCAATTTCCGTCATCTTTGCTGATCTGTTGGTTTTGAAGGTGTTACGGCAGTTACTTTAATTTGTAAACGTCTTGTAACGGTGATTTTGGAACATTTTTTCATATGGTTACTAATATGTTAGATTTCTTCCTGTGAAAACTGTTCTAATCCTTATCTATTCAGTCTTGCTCTGTCTAATGAGTCTTATTCTAATATACTAGCATAAGTTCCCTGTAAATCTTGGATATCAGATTTCTTTGCTAGAGAAGTTTGACCCAAAGATTCTTTTTCTTCAGTCAATCAAGTTTCTTCCAGTTTTAACTGATATTTGAGGGGGAGGAGCAAAAGCTTTTTAACTTTACATAATAAAAAATTTTCCATTTATCTCCTATGATTCTTTATACCTAAGAAATCACTTAGTTTTTCTAAGCTTTAGTTTCTTAGTTCCCTTATTTGTAACTCTAAGAAAAAACTACATCCCTTAGCTCATAGGTTTGTTTTAAATGATAATTCAGGGTAGACCCCAAAATATTGAGGTGCTACCAGAAATGATGAAGGATAGACATGTGAGTCCTAGTGTCCTGAAAGAATTCACTTGGACAGTCTCCAAGTTAATGAAAGGCGTTTATGGGAATGACACAGCCCAAGCAGGCCCTGTTTCCTTGTAAGAGAAACAGAGAATAGGTGGGCAGTCCCTACTCCCCTAAGGGAGCAGAGCTGCTCTGCTTCCCATAGCAGGCAAAGGCTGTAGGCCCTTTCCATAGGAGGCAAAGGTCCAACAGGCTCTACTCCATGCAGGAGAGAGAGTAGGCCCTGCTTCTTGTAAGAGGCAAAGGCAGTTATTGGGGTTAGTTGCCTGGTTTAAATGCAACTTTATGGAATAGGGTGGAAGGGGACAAGAGAATGGGAGGAGTAAGCACAGGTCCAAAATACCGGGGATATCAGGTGGTCCAGAGGTGCCCTTATCATACAGATGAGCATGGAGAATAGGAGAGGGAAGAGGAAGAATTGTTCTGGAATTGGGGGTGCTTTGTGAAAGCACACAGGTAAGTCCACAGTGTAGTTTTCTTTGATCACTTTTCTGGATGGTCACATTCTGCCTCTTATTGATGGGGTGCTTGTGTGCTTGTGCTCAGAACCCAATTCCAAGATCATATTTCTTCCTAGCCTCAGAACACTATCCCTAGCAGTTTCTTCCCAGCCCAAGGACACTATGCCTAGCAGTTACTCATGAGTGGGCCCCAGCAAAACACTTATCTCTCCCCCTGGTACAGTAACAAATCTCATCTGTTGAAATTATTAGTTTGAACTGTCTTTGTACTGGCTCATAAAGATGTTCAGTACCTACTGGACTATCCATACTAACTCTGTACCTCATTATATGGATCCTGGACTCCTCATCATGTGTATCCTAGACCTAAGACCTTTGTACACTCTCTACATCTATCTTGTCAAAGAAGACATTGATTGGTGGCAGAGTGGGCAATCCTCAGTTGGTCCTGACCACTAGTTAACTTAGTGACATAGCAGACCTAAAAACCAAACTTCTTTGTGCTGCCCTCCCCCACAACCCCCCAGGGCTTTTCCTGGTGAACTCTGGATAAAATGTCTGCACAGTAGATAAAAAAGTACATATTTCTTTTAGAACTGACCATTCCTTAACCACTCAGTAATGCCACCATGTATCATACTTGGCACATGTTTTATTATAGCTTATTCTAGACAAACTTTAGGTATACTTCCTAAAGTCACAGGTTGCTTAAGAACTTTTGTCCCCTAAGAAGCATAAGAAACCTTTGCCAACTTGACTTAAAGCATGCTTGAGTCTGTGAATTTTTCCAGATGACCCTTTCCTATACCCTGGCCCTTGAGCGGTCCCTGAACCCCTCAAAACTACATCATTATTTCATATCTCACATCCTGCATCCTGTTTGCTTCCTCTGCCTTGAGCATTCCTTTCTACTTTGTCATTAGGGCTAAACAGATCATGTATTCAAAATGCTTTGCAAACAACAAAGCATTGTTTTACTTTAAAATTACCATCCATTTTCTCTATTCTATCTGGCTATCTGGCAAAATTTATAACCTAATGTCATTGTACTTGTTATTTTTAATGTGTCTGGGAATCAAAAGCCTTCTAACCCCACATTTCCAGAAATATGTAGCACTGATATATTACAGGTATAATTTTCTTGCCCTTCTATTGCTAAGTGTCCAATGTGGCCTTAGACCCTTTTAGGAAACCCAGACCCTTCCCTTCACTTAGTAAAAAACCAACATTAAAAGATTTACTTTAAAAATACTTTTTTTCTTTCAACATTGCAGAGAGACTTGGAGGAGGTTGATATTTGTTTACAAAACTAAAAAAAAGCTGAGTCTGAGTTCTGCAATAAAGTTTCTTTCATACAGTTCTTGATATTTGTGTGTGAATCTCATTAGCATTAATGAGAACTTGGTACAAAAATCCCATGAGTCAATATTAGAATGTATAGCACAGTGAAACCTCTTTATGAGGAGATCCTAGGGAGCAAGATGCTGTGAATATTATAGCTGAGAAAAAATTATATGAGGATAACCTTGCAGTATAACAGTCCTGCAAACAGACACTGGCTCACTTGGCCAACGTGAATAATAACTTATGTCAGATGTGTAGTAAAGAATGTTGATTTTATTGGCTTTATTACATATGTATCTCTCAGTAGGAAAGAAGGTTGCTAAAAAAAAATTTGGGAGGTTAACTTTTTGTACTCATTCATGAGGCTGCATTATAAGTGTTTGATTTGGACTTTTAAAAACCAGCCTTGCATCTGAGAAAATCTTATATGGAGGATTGTATTGCTAAATATTTCTAAAATATGAACATTCCTACTTCTCTGAGCATCAAAGAATATTATGTTCTTTACTAGTCTTCTATCTACTTAGACACCCCATAAATCATTCATGCAAATTGTGGCAGTTAAATAATCCCTATATATAGTGTCCATGTGGTTTTTCTATCCTCAATAGTAATTTGTAATCTGTTTATTTTGCATTCTTTAGGGTTTATCCCTCCCAGCCTAACCTGCCAAAGGTCTTTGATCATTTACATTCACATCCCTACCTTAATATCAGAGCTGCAACAAAGGGGAGCCAAATAGGGTTGGATATGAAATTGTTGTCATTAGATTGTAAGTTTCTTGAGGTTAGGGGCTGTTGTTTTTCTTGTTTTTTTTTTCTTTTCTTTCTCTTTTGCATACCTCCAGCACTTAGCACAGTGCTTGGCACATAGTAGGTGCTTAATAAACGTTGATTTATTGGTATCAAAGATTAAAGGAGAGGGATAATTACCCAATAAATGTGAGAGAGCAATGTGGAAGGGAAGGGCAGCCATCACTCTGGACCAGCTACTTTTCTACTGGGTCAGGGGAAATCAGAATTAGGAATCTTCTCTTCCTGAGTAGAGCTACCCCAAAGCTTGAGGTTCTACCCACTCAAGCTAAAACGAGAAGGGCATAGTGATGGCAATAATAGAATGCTCAAATCATCAAATTTCTGTGCCAGAATAAGCTGGGTACGTAGGTGGAGGGGGTGGGAAGGGAGGTAGTGACAAATTTGAAGGGTTGTTCTGCTGCTAAAACAATCTCCCACCAGTCAGTCAATCAGTTAATAAGTGTTTCAATGTGCCAGTTACTGTGCTAAGAGCTAGGGATTTTATTAATTTATTTAATTAATTTAATTAATTAATTAAAGAAAGAGAAAAACAAGGTAACTACCCTCAGGAGCTCACATTCTAATGCAAATAAGTATGTATGAAAGAGATATTTACAAACTAAATGGAAGGTAATTTCTGAGGAAAAGGACTAGGGTGAGGAAGCAGTAGAAAAGGCCCTTTGCTGAAGGTGAGATTTAAGATCTGATCTGAGTTTTGAAGAAAGCCAGGATTCAGCGGTGAGAGGGTAAACATGACAAGTATGAGGAACAGCCAGTGAAAAGTCAGAGATGCAAAGATTGAGGGTGATGTGAGGAACAATAAATAGACTGATCTAGCTAGATACATAGAATATACACGTGGAAAGGAGTAAAGTGCAAGATAATTGGAAAGATAAGAGGGGAGCAGATTGCAAAGTACCTTAAATACCAAAGGATTTTATATTTGATTATGTGGGTAGTAGGAAGCAACAGGATTTGGTTAAGGGGACTAGACAGAGGAAGATGTGACATGGTCAGACCTGAACTTTAGGAAAATCTATTTGGTGGCTGTGTAAAAGATACATTAGATTTGAGAGAGAAGTAAGGCAAGAAGATCAACCCTGATGCTATTGCAATAAAATAGGCAAGAGGTCACAAGTACCTCTACCAGGGTGAGTCTTATGTGACTGGAAGGAAGGGGGTGTATGAAAGATGTGAAAATAGAAATGACAGAATAGCAACAGACTAGATCTGTGGGGTTATTGTGTGTATGAGGTTTGAGAATGACTTTCAGGTTGCAAGCCTGGATGACTGAGAGCATGATAGTATCCTCTATAATAATAGGGAAGAGGGCTAGGTTTCAGGCAAAAAAAAATCATGAGTTCTGGTTTAGATATGTTGAGTTTGAGATGTCTATGGCATATCCAATTCAAAATGGCTTTCAAGAAATAGATTAGTGTTGAATATATAGATTTGGGAATCATTTACATAGAGATGATGAATTAGCCCATGGAAGATGATGAGATTAGCATGTGAAATAGCACATAGGAAAAAGAGAAGAGATCCCAGGATAGAGCCTTGGCTGACAGCATGTGTACTAGGACTGTTATGGATAAATTATCAACAAAGCAGACTGAGAAGGATTGATCACACAGGAGGAAAACCATGTGAGTTCAATGAAAACCTAGAGAGTGGAGAATATTCAGGAAAAGATGATTAACAATGTTAAACATTGCAGAGATATCAAAAATGCTCAGAACCAAGAAAAGACCATTAGATGTAGTAATTTAGAGATCACTAGTAACTTTGGAGAGAGCAATCTCAGTTACTGATGAGGTTAGAAGCCAAATTGCAAAGGATTTAGAATCAAATGAGGAGAGAGGAACTGAGGCAGCGATTGAAAGTGACTTTCTTAAGGAGGTTAGCTGTGAAAGGGAGAAGAGATGTAGGACAATAACTAGCAGAGATGGTCAGATCAAGTGAGTATTTTATAAGGATGGGGTATGTCGATAGGCATTAAATAAATCAGTAGAAAGGGAGAGATTGAAGATTAGAGAGAGATTGGGTGTGGCAGTGGAGGCAATCCATTGGAGAAGGAATATAGAGGTGTTTGCTGTAGCAAGGAGAAGGACCATCTCTTTATGCGAGACAGGTAAAGGAGAAACTATTAGAGGAAGACAAGCAAGGATGGGAAATGAAGAAGAGTGACAGTGCCTTGGTGCAAAAATATGCGAATTTCAGTACTGATGTCTTTGAGGCTCTCAATTTTTTTTTAAAATTTTTCCCTTATCCCCAAAAGCAAATATACGGTTTGGAAAATTCAGACCTGTTGGAAGAAAATTCTTAAGTTCATCAGGCCATTGTGCAGGTATTCTGACAGGCTTATCTTTGTACAGCTACTAAAATGATATCAAAATAAGCCAAGAGAGTCAACTATTAGCAAGCTAGCCTTGTGTTCTAATATGCAATCAAAGGGAAATAATCAAAATGAAATAGAATTAAAAGAGGAAAAAATAATGAATAAAAAGGAAAAAAAAAGTATGAACAAAAAAAGAAGAGGAAGAATTATTTTCTTATCTAAAGTTAACTTGTGATATATTTCAAACTATAAAGTATAGTCAGACCAAGCACTGATGCTTACTACTATACTGTACTAAAATTAAACGGTGATATAAAAATGGAAATATGATCTTGCCAGTACTGAAAAGTATAAAACAAATAGTACCAGAATGCTTAAACTTTTCCTCCCCTAAAGTATGGTCTGGAAAATTATTTGTAAGCACAAAGTTTGTTTTGCAACTTTTCAAGGTTAATCAAGTTGTCAGAAAGCAATTGCAAACACATGCACCTGTACCAAAAAGTACAAATGTGCAATCACAGCAGGAAAAGCAGAATTTTTCCACTTGGTTGGAAGGCATTTATCCAGAGAATTCTCAAGGAAAATGGTCTATGTCCTAGTCTGAGTTTGGAGTCATTTAAAAAGGGACTTTGGTATTTCTACAGGTCATGTTGCCACAGTTTTCTTCCAAATGTTGCTTTGTTAACAAATTAAATACACTCTGATGTATAAGAAGTATGTGTCTATGTACATAGGTTATATGCATAAATATATATGCTTTTGATTTCTTTTTATGCACATCTGTTCTTACATTTAGGAAAAATATCAAAACACAATTATTTTTACTTCAACAGTTTCTAAACATTCCTATTATATCTTTCTTTAGGGGGTCTAATCACTACTACATCAGACTGAGTTGCAACCAATACATTTAAAGCATAATGGAAATTTAGATTGCAAATGAGATGTGCCTTACTCTTTCAAAATCAATCAAGTTTCATATAAAATGAGTCAAATACATTTTAGGCACTCCTAAATCAACTGGACCATTTGGTAGTACATAATTTATTCAGGTGCAATTCATTCACACTTGAAATTGTCCACTTTTATCATTAAAATGAGAATTAAATATGTATTTAAATTGTACTTAATATGTAGAATATGGGCCTATATACTCTATGCAATTAAATTATGTGCGGAACTAATGAATCTCAATATTAAAACTGGCCCTACAAAGCAACATAGACATAAAATACTCTAATATTCTAGAACGAGAACTCAAAAAATAGCCTTAAATATAGGCTTATCTATGTTTCCACAAAAGTGACCTAATAATCAGGAAATGATAACATATGCAATATTCTGGGATGAGTCTTCTAAAAATTAGTCTAAAAGTAGGATCATCTGTCCTATCATTAAAGTGACACTAGAAGTGGGGAGGAATCAGGAAGAAATAACAAATACAATGGAATCTTAATGTAATAGTTCTCAAATTTAATATGAAAAAGCCTGCTTGAGAATGAGATTCCCATGATATATTACAAGGAAGATTTTTTATTAGTTAGAATCAAATGTCAGGGAAGATTTAGAGATTGTCTAGTCAAGTCTTCTCTTATAGATGAAGAAACAGAGGTCTAGAAATGTTAAATGACTTGGCCAAGGTTAGACAACCCATTTTGATGAGTAAATAATGTAGTAAATACAATTCTTAAGTGTGGCATAATCAATCAATAAGTTTTATGGGTCTACCATGTGTCAGGAACTGTGGTAGGCTCTAGGGACACAAGTACAATGAAATAAAATAATGGAGTTTACATTTTAGTGGGAAAGACAACATTTAAATATATAAGCATATACCGAACAAAAATAAAGAGAATACATATGAAGTGGTTAAATAAAAAAAAAGTAAATAACAAAAACGAAAGAGTTAGGAAAGGAAGGTGCTGTTACCAGGAGATGGTGGAGGTTGATGAAATTTTTGCACAAATAAAATCAGTGTAGCCAAGATTAGAAGGAAAGGAAGGTGGGGGAAATTTTTTATAGCACGTCTCTGATAAAGACCTCATTTTTCAAATATTTAGAGAACTGAGTTAAATTTATTAGGCTACATGTCATTCTCCTGTTCATAAATGGTCAAAGATGAAGAGTTGGGTGGTCATGATTGTCACCTTCCAGTGTTTGAAGGACTACATCCTTGAAGAGGAATTAGACTTTTTCTGCCTGACTTGAAAGGGTAGAAGTAGGAGTGGCAGAAGTTTTAAAGAGGAAAATTAACCTTGATTTAAGGATAAACAACAATTAGAATAATCTCAAAGTACTCAAATCACTTGCCTCAGGTGGTAGTGTCTTCCCCTTTACTAGAGGTTTTCAGTCAAAGACTAGATGACCACTTGTCAGATATCTGACATGGATTGGGTTCAGTGACATCTGAAGAAACCTTCTATTATGGGATTCTTTTATTCTCTATGATGTGATCAAATGAGATATTAGTAAAAATGTTTCTCACATAGTATGCACTATATGAAAACTTATTTCCTACTTTTCCCCTGATTATTTATTCTGTGTTTTGCCCTTCTTGTAGAATACCTGAGAAAGTTTGGGTGTTAAAGCGACTAGTTCTTGCAGAAACAAGCAGTTTGAGATCACTGAACTCACACTGAAGTTTCCCAAGGGTGATCAATCAAGATTTGGAGCTGTTATTACTGTGGTGGTTGTTATTGTAGTTGTTGCTGTTGTGGAATCAACTAGCATCCTCAAACATCATCATTTTGTAATGTGTCTTTAACTATTAAAATACTGACTCTAGCTAAACAAGGTAAAACTCATAGGTGGAAGGACAGATATCTTTGAAAAACCTTTTTAGATATGAAACAGTAGCACCCTGAGCTAACACACTTATTAAAGATTCTTAGATGTATTGAAGAACAGTGAGTGTCATTAAGAAAATAACTGGCCTGGAAAAAAAAAAGATTAAAGAGATGATAAAATGGTAAATTAAGTTCTTCTTTGGTTATCAGAGTAAATCCAGGGCACATCTTCACCTTTTTTTGTGTCTATACACCTTTTCTAATTAAAAACATCATTTCAGAAATCTTCAGAAGTTCATGGGTTGTAAGATGGTCAATCAGTCAAGCAATCATTGGGCATCTATTATGTTCAAGACTCTGGGCTTGCTTCTAAGAAGAAGAATTAAATCTTTTAAGTCTCATCCTTCCTTTTAAGGAGCATACATTCTTGTTTTATAGGGAGACTAGGGACATTATATATGTACCCCAACCTACCCATAAAATACACATATGTACACAGATATATGCATATGTATTTACATATAAGTATATGCATGTCTTCATGAATGTACACAGATCTATGTGTACCTAAATATATTTATATACCTATACACATATACACAAATCTATGCATATATAGATACATAGGAAAAATTAAATGATGCCATAGGAATTAAATAACAAAAATAAAAAGAGATGATAATGTAGTACATGATAAATAATACATGAGCTATGAAAGCTGTGAATTCAGAGGATGATAAAATCATAAAATCATTGGAAATAAATATCT
The DNA here is from genome assembly GCF_011100635.1 of Trichosurus vulpecula. Lineage (NCBI taxonomy): Eukaryota > Metazoa > Chordata > Mammalia > Diprotodontia > Phalangeridae > Trichosurus > Trichosurus vulpecula. The sequence goes on along the minus strand of NC_050576.1, from coordinate 347,556,885 downwards.
GAACAAAATGAAGAAAAGAATTATAGATTAAGTTGAGTTTCTTTACTGGAAGGTATGGTTTAACTGGCTTCATATAACATGGATATATAACTAAGTTCATGTATTTCTAGCTCTGTGACTCAGACAAGTAACTTCAACTAAGCCTCAGGTTCTTTATCTGTAAAACAGAGATACTAAAACCTTCTCAGTTGTCCCAGTCCTTAACAATAGTTAGGGAGATTAGAGCAGGTTTCACTAAGGAATCTAGTAGGCCATTAATATCTAGAACAATATCCTTTTCATTATGGCCTATTTTAACTCATTCAAAGGGAGATTCTAGGCCTAAAACAAAGTAATGGAGGGATGGCGGTGGAGAAACATGGTGGGCCTTATATCAATGTGGAAAGAGTGGTATGGGGACAAAAAAAATACAACCTCACCTCACTTGCTCTGTGAAGTCTCAGTCCCTAGTTTCTTAACCTATGGCAGAAATTGGGCCTCGAGGCCACATGTGGCCCTCTAGGTTCTCGAGTATGGCCCTTTGAATCCAAACTTCACAGAACAAGTCCTTAAAAGAAGAACAGTGAGTGTCACTAGGAAAATAACTGGCCTGGAAAAAAAAAGATTAGAAGTAGGGATGATAAAATGGTAAATTAAAAAGATTTTTTCTGTGAAGTTTGGATTCAGTCAAAGGGTCACACTTGACAACCTGGAGGGCCACATGGGGCCTCAAGGCTGCAGTTTCCCACCCCTGACTTAAGATCCACAAAACTCTGAGAGGTCTGTGGGTAAATTCAGGGCGTTTGTAAACTTGGGTGGAAAAAATGTCACATTATTTACATATAGTTTATTTCATTTATAAGTCTATAAATTTTGCTTTATGCATTTACAACTATTATTCTAATAATTGGTCCATAGCTTTCATTAGACTACCAAACATGTCCATGGCATACTCACAAAAAGTTAAGAACCCCTTCTCCAGAGCCTTAGGCACACTTATCATTAGTGCGGAGCTGGAAAAGGCCAATAATGACCTTTCGTAAAGAATGCCCTCAGAGATGCCACAGACAAATACTGTAAGGGGTTGGTGCCAACCCCGGGGCTGTTAGGACCCTAGCACTTGGCCCGTTCCCTGGGTAAACCAGACAGGCTTAGTAGGAGTGGAACGGCAGGCACCCGGAGGGAGGGCCTCCACTCTTGAGAAGCCCCTTTATCTACCTACACATGCAGGCAGAGCCTGTCCACAAAGGACACAGAAGCCCAGAAGGAGGGACCCAGCTGGCCATTACCTAATGCTCTTAAACCGTTGCCTAATACAGTGCTTTGTTACTTTACTCACTGGAACATCTTTGATAACTTTACGGAGACATCCTGCCTCTTGTGTCATGTAGCTCGTACAGCTCTGATACCATCTTGCAACATGCCCGAGCATTCCCATGCCCTCGTAGATACTGTAGTGCAACATCCCCCCCTCGTTCCCATACCCATACAGATACCGCCTTGCAACAGTCCTGATCTTTTCCATGCCCTTGTAGATACCATAGTGTACCATACATTGCAACAATCCAGATCCTTCCCATGCCCATACTGATACCCATACCGAAACAAAGTGCAACAATATACCCGTACTACAACATTTCTATCCTGTTCCTCTGCAACATTTCTGTTTCTTCCCATACTGTCATCCTCATACCCACTGGCCACTGGCTTATGATCATGTAGTGCAAACCCTATAAAATTGGATGATTTCTCCAAATAAATCGGAGTCGCTTCTACCTTGACTCCTGCCTCATCGTTGTGTGCCGAGACAGGTCCTTGGTGGACGAAGACCCCCAGAGGAGAGGAGACCCCTACAAAATACTTCTAGGATCTTTACTTCTCTCCACCTTAATGTGTTGGGATTTCTGGATGGCCAACTCTTTTTGTTTTTAATAAACATGGAAAATCAGTTGTACTTCCTCTCTTTACTTCAGGTATCAAAGAGAGAAGAGCTAGACTGGGGCCAAAATTGTCCAGTCTAATGTTTGACTTCATAGGCAATGAACCATTTCTAATAGGTCATGGCAAATAGTTTATACGGATGTTCGAATAAGGATGTATACTGCAAGATTTTTACCTTAGGGCATAGGGATCAAGGAACTAGGGAAGCAATCTCACAGTCTTACAGCATTCTGTCACAAGATGATTTATGGTTATTTTATCTACTTACCTCACAAGTTGGTTCTAAAGTACTATATAAATGTGGGCTATGATATAAAATACTGTGAAAATCTTAAACTTCAATATAAATGCTAGATATTATTATTTTTAAAGTATCTACTATGCATAACTCAGTGTACTTCATAGATGAAACAAGTCATATTACCTCAAATAGTGTTCAGTCTAATTGGGTAGGCATAATCTAGTTGGTAGATTAAAATCCACTTACAAAAAATTACATTATATATCAGTATATATAATATACATTATAATATACATATTATATTGTGGTAGGTGCAGAGGAGGGGTACAGTCCGAATGCTTTGATGGGTTTGACAATGGAGATTATATCTAACTGGAAGTAGGGTGGGAGAAAGATGATTGTTTTAAGGGAAGAGAAAGATGTCAAAAAGCAAAAGAGGGGGAGTAGACTTTTTTTTGGCAGAACACAGTCCATTTGTCTCAGTTGGTTGATCTCGAAGTTAGAGAATTGGACACATACAGATGTGGAAAAATAAATATAATCAGTTTTTCTAAGTCTGTTTCCTTAAAAATATAAAGCTAAAAAGTTTGTATTATCTTAAATCTTTTCTTTCTCTTCCCAGCATTGATCCAGAATTCTTCTGCTTCTTACTACAGTGGCTTGCCTCTCAGTGAGGAAGGAAAAGGGCTTGGCACAACAGGCATCACATTTGTTTTCAATCTAAAATGTCTAATGTTTGGTATTTCCACAATTGCAAGATGCTCCATTCTAAAGAGAGCCTTTCTAATTTTCTACAATCTTAATGTAGTCAAAGCTTCCAAATCCTGGAATCAGAATTTCCCCAAATATCAACATTGCCAAAGAAAACAGGACTCATTGAGGTGTGGAGGCAAGAAAGGCAAAGGTTCACAAGAAAATGACAAATGACCTAGTTTGCCAGTAATAAAGAGTGTGTGGAATGAAAACCATGTTACTGAGGTGGAAGTGGGGTTTGGGTACTCTAATAAAGACAATGAATATGTTGAATCTGAAGAAAGGAAAAGGGGAGGTCAGAAAGATAGCTGTATTTAAGTTATATTTAAACTTATTAAGATCCTCATGTGGATAAAGGATTACTCATTCTGTTTGTGATAGATGGCAAAATTAAGAGTAACAGGTAGCAATTTCAGAAAGGCAAGTCCTAATTTTAGAAATAAGAAAACTTCTCTAAAATTAGAGCTTATTAAAAACAGAAAGGACTGTAACAGAAGAAATTCCCTGTTGTTATAGGTCAACAAAAGAAGGTCGAAGCCTATTTGTTGGGGTGTTCAGATGAATTCTGGTCAGATGATTTCCTTAGATACCTTATAACATGATATGTATATCTCTCTTCATATGTATGCATATATATGATTATAATAAATATCTAAACAATCAAATGAAACCAAATGAGATAATAATTGTGAAGCATTTAACAGTGTCTGGCTCATCATAAGCTCTATAAAAATGTTAGTTATTATTAGCTCTTATTAAATACATATGTGCATATACTTCTGGATACATATGTTTTGTTTTGTGATTTCGTTGGATTGAGCTGACACTTCAGGAGAAGTTTCTGAATCAGAGAGGATGGACGTGCAGAGAAGGAGATCTATGTAAGATATGTAAATACAGAGACTTATTTGTACAGTGTCAAGCCAAGGAGAAATGTAAAATATCTACTCAGAAGTCCTGTAAACCGCATGATGTCATGTTTTTGTTAACTTGTTATTTGTTATCTTGTCAACCATCACACACAACCCTCCCAAGAAGATACAAAAGAAGTTATTACTAGAAGGTAGGTGGTACAGTGGATAGAGCACTGAACATGTGATTAGGAAGACCTGAGGTCAAATCCTGCCCCAGACACTTACTGGCCACGTGACCTGGGTTACCTACTTAATCTTTGACTACCTCAGTTCACTCAACTGTAAAATGGGGATAATAATAGCACCTAACTACCCACGGTTTTTATGAAGGTGGAATGAGATAGTATTTACAAAGCCCTTAGCACAGTGTCTGCCACATAATAGGCACTTAATAAATGCTTGGTTCCTTCTTTCCTTATAATTTATACTGTTGCTTTTTTAAGTTTTTGTATAAAACCATGCACGTAAGTCTTTTGTATTTCGGGGTATGTGTATATATGTGTGCATGCACGTGTGCGTGTGTATGCATGTGTGTGTGTGTATGGAAATAGCATTCCTGATGAAGATTGTACATAAACATATCTTTACTTCTCCTACTTACGGAGACTCTAGACATGAACAAAAATCTAAGCTCTAAGTACTTTTCTTTGGCATGGGGATATAAAAAGACAGAAGGGCCTGACCCCTTTCTTTAGAAGTCAAACTCCCCTAGAACTTAATATAGTCTATGTGCATTGTTCCAGAGTTGAAAAGAGCCCCTTAGCGTAGAGGAAAAGGGGATACATTCCAGTCCCATCTTCCAACCAAACGATGCTTATTATTGTTATGTATAGAAATATGCATATAAATGTATGCACTGGCACTATATGTGAAATATTAAAAAAAGAGACAGAGTCCAGTAAGGAGGGCTTATGTTTAGGTGTTTATGTGAGTGGAAAGGAGATATATAAAGGAAATGTCAAAGAGGTAGTGATTGGATAGGAGTAGTATAGGAAGAGTCTTGGAGAATTCAGGGTCATATTCACACCACAATGAGTCAACAAAGTAATCTTTTTTTAATCCAAAATATATAGCTATAGTCCTCTAACATTGGTTGGCTTCCTGAGTGACATATGTGTGTACATAAGTATATAATTTATACATGTGTATATAATATATAGTGCTTCGTATTTCAAGTGCTTCACATTAATTTTACAGTTAATCTATGTCATAGTTCTTCACAGCAGAAAATCAGCCCAGAGCTGTTAACATATTTACAATGTGCTTAAACTCTAGACTGGCCCAAAGCATGATGTAATTTCAAGGGACTGAATAAGAGTCCTAGGGATGTCATTCAGACACTTGTATGTGTAAGCACAAGAGTTTCTTTACTACAAAATTTAACATGGGCACTCAAGCCCCAGATGTCTAGTTGGTATTCCTACCTAAAGAATAAACATCCTTCTGGTAGCTAGGAAACCATACTCAAGAATTTCATGTCGTTGCTGCTGCTGTCGCTACAGCTACCCTTCCCTCCCCCCAGTAAAATCATTACAAGGCTCCCGCCAAGTGCCTGAGATTGGCAAGCCTTCCTCAGATAAGATTTCCACCTTAGAGCTTTACTGTCATTTCTGTAGTAATTGCTCCATTTTTAATTTTTAGCAGGGACAGAAATAAAAGGAAAAACAGCAACAATGAAAATCTTATTTATTTTAGGAGTAATTTACAAACAATAACCATTTCCTTTCATTTAGGTTTTTAGGCATAACAACTGTGCTATTTTATGACACTGGTTATTTATTTCTCAGTACTGTGAATACCTAGTGTGATTAGAAGAATTGGCTAGGTGTAGTGTCTACAGAAATTACTTTGCTTGCAGTGATCTTAATTAGCTTCCATTGGTTGTTAACAGTGAATCTCATTGTTCCTTAATTGCCTGTTATTTTCTCCTGGGCTATCTATTTCATTATCAGGGAAGCAAACTGACACTATTCTTGTCTAAACATAATCCAAGACCTTTTGTCTCACAGTTTTTTTATTCCCCCTCTTACATGAAATGTTTTTGCGAATATTTAGGTTGTAAAATGCAGACATTGTTTCAGACATCTTTGTATCCTCCATAGCACTTTCCAAAGTGCCTTTCACTTAGTAGATATGCAATGTATATTTGCTGGTCAGATGTAGGAATGGATGGATTCTTGAATGACGTGGTCTTGTTAAATACAATTATACTCCAGGATAAAGCCTATAATCTCAATAATTTGATGCATTCAATGACAACTTCCTCTTTGGCATTTTGATGCCCAATACCTCTTTTAGAAAAGATATTCTAAACAGAATTCTAGCTTCCATCTCTGTGCTTTTACACTATCTGCACATGGCCCAGTCTCCCTCTTTACCTCATGAGTAGAATGTACTATCTCCTCAAATGCACTGCTTAAAAACTCCTTTTCTTTAAAGCTCAAATCACGTGTCCTCTCACATAAGGCCCATCCCTGAATTCTAATCGCCCAACTCCCAATATCCCTCCCTGAAAGGACATTGTTTGTATGTCCTTATTTTTGTGAATATTGTCTACCTTGTTAAAATATTAGTTACTTGAGGACATGGCCTTCCTTGAAGAGGCTTTTAAGTCTTTGTATCCCTAATACAGATCCTGGTATAGAGGGAGTGCTTAATATATGTTTGTTTATCAATTGTTTTTGAACAGACCTACTTTCTTTATTGAATCATAAATTTTGAGCTGAAATGGACCTCTGAGTCTGCCACGTCCAATTCCTCTACTTTAAAAATGTGGAAACTAAAGTTGAGAGAGCTTAGTAACTTGCCCAGCATCACACAGCTATAAATGTTTGCAGGATTTGAACTCAAAATGTCCTTACATTAAGCATAAATCTGTTTCTCTTTGTAAGGCTTATCTGTGAGTGAAAGATCTTTCCTGCTCTTTGAATAGGCCTCAGGTGGGGCCAACAAAGGGAGGCCTGATTAGAAGGCAGGCCCATACCCTTTCACTAATTAGGTGTGAGGCTCCAAGCTCCATAGCTTTTTTCTAAGTAGGCTCTGAGCCCTGAAGGCCTTGAGCAGGGTATAAGAGCTCTGAGGTTGGTGGGGTTTTTTTTGCCTTTGGGGGCACACTCATTGAAAGAGTGTTGGTTTGGGAGACTCTGGGTAAGCCATTGAAGCAGCTGCTCCACCCCCAGCCCAACCTCCTTTTGAAAACCCAGATGTTAGTGCTTCTCTGGTTACTATGTATAGTTATTTAGTCAGACAGAAATGTTGATCTGTTTATATTGCCTCTGTAATTTCCATTTGCATTTGCTCTGAAGTTCAGGGTACTGGCTTTTCCCCCCTGAACTAAGTGAATGGTATATGCATGTTTAATTTAAGTAAGATTGTTAACCCCTTAAAGTTGCTTTCCTTAGAAAAGCAGATTAAAGAATCTGTGCTAGCAGCCTTCCTGTGTGTTTTTTGTTGTTCTTTCACCACCCACAATAGTTGCTAGCAACATTGTGGTTACACTCTTCTAACCATTAGTCATCATAGCTTTTCTTGTTCTGCCAAAAGAGAGGAAAACTCTGATTCCCTCCAACTGTTGAATCTGTATTTCCAAACCTATTTGGATATCAAGGTTCTTGGGATTTTTAGATCCTGATCATAGTGCGCAGTCAAAGCTGAATTTCATAAAATAACCAGTTTTGTTTGAGAAAGGAAACTATCAGGCCTCTCTATATAGGGAATTCTTAGTACAGTAGTACCATTCTATCAAAAATAACTTTTGTATTAATGAAAATATAATAGTTAGCAATAAGCTTAAATATATAAGGCACATTAAGGAGGATTATAATGAATTGCAGTCGAGATCTTTTCTAATCCCAAGGCTACGTCCTTAGACATGAGAGCACATGGACTTGAGCACATGGATTTAACAACTCTGTATGTAAGGAGGATTTTGTTATCCTTTTAGAGTTCAGTTTCCTAGGATCCATGACCATGGCAATTTCTAGTTTCCAGGTGTTAGATAACAACTCCCAGAATAGCCCCAAGGATCCTAGAGAGTAATTCCTAGAATCATAGTGATAGGCAGTCCTACTGAGGCGAGGCCGTGTAGGCTAGAATAAAGTAATATTATTGACCCCTCAGAAGCTGTCCTGTCTAACCAGATCAAGAGTGAAACTGTTAGAGGCTGGAGTCTGAAAACTCCAGTGCTTCCAGGGTGTTATCTGTGAAACAAACTCCTAGAGAAAAATAAGGCAGCTCTGCCATAAAATTCAATTCTAGTTCAGTGAAAATCCAGGACAAGTCTCTCCTCTCTCTCCTTCTCTCTCTCTCTCTCTCTCTCTCTCTCTCTCTCTCTCTCTCTCTCTCTCTCTCTCTCTCCCTCCCCCTCCCTCTCTCTCCCCCTCCCTCTCTCTCTCTCTCACACACACACGTGTGCATGAGTGTCTAACAAATACATATACATATTGACATGTATGTGCATGTTTATTTATATGTGCATGCTGGTCTTGTTTCTCTAATCCAATTTTAAATCCCTTGTGGAAAGATGGTATATTTTATATTTCTTTTACAATGACTTGAACACTTAAAGCAAGATGACTAAAGGAGTGGATGCGATTAAACTCTAGTTTAATTAGTTTGTTACCGAAGAACACCAAAAAAATGTTCTAGTTACCTAAGAACACCAAAAAAAATGTTCCAAATAAAGTAAAAACCACCAACATCAAATAGAGAGAAAATAAAGAAATGCTCATGAGAAAAGTCTCACAGAATAATTAGTAGGATAACCAGAAACAGCTAAGCAAAAAAAGGTCCCAGCATGATTTATAAACACTATAAAGTGTAAGAAAACAAACAGATATTTCCAGAGTGAAAGAAAATTATATAAATTTCTTTTATGTTACAAAATATAAAAATAAGAACAATGATAATATCAAACAACTCAAGCCCAAAAGAAAGAACCTTTAGAAAACTCTAGAAGATCCATAGAATTAAACACCTCTAAATATCGAAATAAAATATTTTACTAAAAAAGAATACAAAAATATCAAATATGAGGATTGATAGCTTACAACTGATAGTGAAATACCACATTGAAGGAGGTCATTTTAGCTTCAGCTAAAACTTTTATTCATTTATTGCAGAAAAAAAAAACATTCTCCTAATGTAGCACTGTTCCTTCTCAATCCTAAAATCCGTTCTTTGTTGGATACAGGTAGTCTCTGTCGAATATTTATAATAAGGCAAATAGAACTTGGGCACTTATTCCAATCCATCTTTCATATAGGCCAAGCCATTCCCTCCACACACAAATGAATGGAATCTCTTGGTACAGATTCATATGTCTTGTGGCAAAAGGCTTAGGTTTCAATTCCATCTTCCTTGGTCCTGATTTCACATGTCCTCTCAGGTTGTTTGATGTACCTATTATTTCTTGTTTCTAGCTTAAGCCAGCTTCTCAGTCGTACCTAGTCAGCAGTTATATTCCTAGGATATCAAGCTGCTTCATTTGGCTTCCAGTCCCAAGAGCCAATAGATTTCCTCTGTTTATGCATCAAGAGCATGCAAAGATTGCTGTATTCTTAGATAACGATGTTGCAGACTCACCCACATGACACTTTTTCTGATGTCTTTATTCCCTCCCAAGAATATATATCACCTGAGACCCAGCATGAGTGTGAGGATTTCAATCATGATATCTCAATTGTGACCCATCTTTAAGGCCAAAGAATTTTTATAATAAAGAATCCATTCAGTGTTCTGGATCTCCTATTACACTAACAATTAAAGGACAATGGAATACCTCAAGAAATAATGGGTTACCACTATTAGGAGACTTCAGGAAAAATTTGCATATACACACATCTGTTGTATTGTAGAGGACATTGTCTGCAGGTATTGGTTAAACTAGTTGACCTCTGATGGTTGCTTCCAATTCAGAAAATCTATGATTTGGGGATTATGCCATCCAAAAAGAAGATCCAGTTTAATTCTTTATTTGTTTTGAAATCATTCATGGAATATACAAGAAAACATAGAGTTTTAAAAATCATTTTTTAATTTAAAAATTACATTGCAGATTCTCTCAGTAATAAATATAGTTACATGGAGATACATAATGGTCCCAACACAAGGCCACTAATATCCAATAAGCCTGGATAAAACAGTAATTAAGTGGCATTAAGGGATGAGTAATTATAATTAAGTGTATTCTATTATACAGGCTGTGTATTTATATTTTTAGATGTTCAAATCTTTTCTATTTAAAAATATAAGTTGTTTGGATACATTTCAATTTTCCTAGGAAATAAGAGTGAAAACTAATATAAGAATACTCAATATTTTCCCCAATAATAATTGTTTACCTTGCTCCATTTAAAAAGAAACTGATGGTGCCAAGTCCATAATAGTAGCAAAGTAATTATTTAACTCTAAGTAACTAAAGAAATTCGAGGCATAAAAAATAAACATGGGTACATTAAAACTGTAGTCACACAAAATTTAATTAGTACTTTGATCAGCACTTAGCTAACAAAAAAAGACAAAGAAAGAAGGGTGATTGAGAAAGAAACTACTTAAGTCTAGTCAGACCAAAACTAATAAAGCCCTAGTTGTTGCTGTTTTTTTTTTTAATGGAAGGAAACAATGTTTTCTAAGTATCTGAAATACAACATATCTAAAACAGAATTAATTATCTCCCCACCCCAACTTAATTCTCTGCTAAACTTCTCTATTACTTTTGAGAATATTGCCATCTTTCTAGACAATCAGATTCACAATCTCCATGTCCTCATTGGCCTTCATTTATCCTCAACTCATATATCTACTTCAGTTGCCAAGTGCTATCATTTCAGTCTCCACATAATCTCACATCTATTACCTTCTCTCTCAACTCACACAGCCACTACAGAAGTTCAGTATCTCATCACTTGTCACCTGAACTATTGCAAAAACCTTCTATTAATTCCCCTGCCTCAGATATCTCTAGAATCCAGTCCTGCACACAGGTACTAAAAATATTTTTAAAATTCCTTTTCATCATAATATAACTGAGAAAAAATGCACAATTCCCTATACAAATAGTTTAAGCAAAACTGAATGTGAAGCTGTGAATCTTCACTCTACATAGCTTGATATTTTGGTATATTTCAAATATAACATTGTAGTTCTAATACTTTCCAGCTTAGCTATGTCCTATTTCCCAAATTTCCTTCTGCTCTCTTCTGTTTATTTTTCAATGATTCATCAGAGTTTCCTTTTTTTCTTTCTTTGTTTTTGTGTGTCGCTATAATTATTCTCCTACTCAACCCAATTGTCCCCTTTCAAACAAATAAACAGATAAATTTTTAAAATAAAAGTTGTTCCTTGTTATAAAATAGTAGAGTCTCACAAATCAAATCCACACATTTTCTTGGTCTGGCAATGTATGTCTTACTCTTCATCTCTCATTCATCAAATTTCAAAGAAGAAATGGGAAGCATGATTCATCAGTCTTTTGAGGTTCATATTGGTCACTAAATTAATCTTAGATCTTAAGTGTTTCATAATTTTTTCCCTTACATGTTATTGTAATTATTGTATATAATTGTTTTGTTGGTTCTACTCATTTCAATCTACATCAAGTCAAATAAATCCTACCAGTTTTCTCTGAATCCATTCTTTTCATAATCTATTATAGCACAATAATATTCTAGAAGTTCCATATACCATTATTTCTTCTGCTATTCCCCACTTCATTGGTCCCAATTTTGTTTCCCATTCATTATAAGAAAATGCTGCTACAAATATTTCTGGGCATGACTCCTTTCACAATCTGATCTCTGAGCCATCAGCCTAATCATGTTTCTAAGGGAAAAAAAGGAACTGTCCAATTTGGTGACATTTGGAGTAGTATTCCAAACCATTCCATCAACTGCATTAATATATTTGTCCTTTCATATCCCCTCTAACAATTTCTATTTTCCATATTTTATAATCTGACAAGTGAAAGGTAGAACCTCAGAGTTGTTTGAATTTTAATTTCTTCATTAGCGATTTGTAGCATTTTTGTAAAAATATGGTCATTTAAATCTTAGGTTTATATTTTTCTTGAAAAATGCTTTTTCATGCCATTAAGCTGTTTTATCTATTAGGGAATAGGTTTTGATCTCATATAGATGTATCTCATATATTTGTATTAATTTTTATTTTTCTATATACTATATATGTACACATAAGTACGTATCAACTCTTCAATGCTATATATACACATCACTCAATATTTATTAAGCACCTACTATGTGCCAGGGACTATGCTAAGCACCCTGGGGATACCAAAAAAGAAAAAGACAATCCCTGCTGTCAAGGATCTTTTCATCTAAAGGAAGGGAGACAATATGGGAACAAATATATACAGAGCAAGCTATATGCAGGATAAATAGGAAATAATTGACCAAGGGAAGGCACTGGAACTAAGAGGAATTGAGGAAGGCTTCTTAAGGAAGAAGGAATTTTAGCTGGAACTTAAAGGAAACCAGGGAGGTCAGAACATAGAGTTGAGGAGAAGGAGCATTCCATACATGGGAGACAGCCAGAGAGAATGACCTTAACTGAGAGATGGCTTGTCTTGTTAGTGGAACTGCCGAGAGGCTGGTGTCACTGGATTGAAGAGTATGTGAAGGGGGGTAAGGTGTAGGAAGATTGGTAAAGTAGGAGGAGGATAGGTTATAAAGGGTTTTAAATGCCAGACAGAACATTTTATATTTGTTTCTGGAGGGAATAGAAGGCACTGGAGTTTGAGTAAGAGTGACATGATTGACCCTGTGTTTTAGGGATATCACTTAAGTGGCTGAATGGAATGTATTGGAGAAAGAGACCGGGAGGCAGGCAGACCCATCAGAAGGCTATTGCAGTAATGAGGTGAAGAAGGCCTGCATAATAGTGGTATCAGAGAGAAGGGGTAGCATATTCAAGAAATGTTGCAAAGGTGAAGTTGACAGGGCTCAGCAACAGCTTGGATTGGAGTAAGGGGTGAGGGGTGGGGAAAGATAGTGAAGATTCCAGGATGACTACTAGATTGCAAGCCTGAGGGATCAGGAGTGTGCCCTCTACAGTAACAGGGAAATTAGAAAGTGGAGAGCATCTAGAGGGAAAAATAGTGGGTTCTGTTTTGGATATAGAATTTAAGATGTCTACTGGACATCCAGTACCAGATGTCTGAAAGGCAGTTGGAGATGCAAGATTGGAGGTTAACAGTGTGGTTGGGGCAATAAAGGTAGATTTGAGAAGCATCAGCATAAAGATATTAAATCCATGAAAGTTGATGAGATCACCAACTGAAGTAATGTTGACTGTGAGATCTTTGTCAAAGACATTTGCTGCAAAGATTTTTTTTCCTTTTGACTGTTTTCCTTCTAGTTCTAACTGTATCAATTTCATATGTGCAAAAGCTTTTCAATTTTATATAATCAAAACTGCATTTAATCTCCTGTGACCTAACTATACCTAATTGATCAAATACTCTTCCCCTATTCACTGTTATGTAGGTAACTCTTTCAACTGATTCTCCAATTTATTTATTATATAACCTTTTTAGAGCATATATCCATTTGGAGTTTATTGTGGCACACTGTATGAACTCTTGGTCCAAACATAATTTCTTCCAGATTGCTTCCCAGCTTTCCTAACAGTTTTGTTGAAAAATGAATCCTATCTCTCTGATACTTGGAGTCTTGGTTTTCACCTAACACTGTGCTATGTCCAAATGCTTTTGGGTCTTCTTTCCCTCATATATTCCAAAGATTATTTTTTTTTCTTTTTTTTGCAGGGGGAAGGCAGAGCAATTGGGGTTAATTGGCTTGCCCAATGTCACACAGCTAGTAAGTGTGTCATGTGTCTGAGGCCAGATTTGAACTCAGGTCCTCCTGACTTCAGGGCTGGTGCTCCACTCACTGTACCACCTAGCTGCCTCATGATCATTTTTGTTTCTAATTTTCAACTAGTACCAAATATGTTTGATGATTATTGCTTTGCAGTAGATTATGAATTCTAGTATTGCTAAGTACTCTTCATTCTCTTCCCATTTTTTTTGTTCCTTTTGGATTTTTAACTTTTTTTCCTCCTGATCAATTTTGTTTTCCTAGTTCTAGAAAGTAAATGAACATCAGATTAACTTTTGCAAATGTATATTTACTTTAAAAAACATAGCAAGAACAAATATGCACCCTTTACCAACACCTCAGATATATACTTTCTACAATATTACTCTAGTACTTTGGCCTCTGGGGGAGTAGGCTTGAAACTTATCTCAGTTCCTGAATACCAAGTTCATGTTCAGATGCAGCATGATTATGGCATGAACTTGCTTCTTAACTATCCTTGTACTAGAGTTCCTGAAGGTCATATCCAAAGTCACTCTTTACCTGTCAGGGCAATAATGTTGAGTAGGCTATGAAACATGGATTCTGAAATGCTAGTTGCTTCTCAGACCATTAGAGTCAGTCTCCTTTTTGCCATGTGCTTGCTTAACTAGAAGAGGTTATCAGAACCTGCTCTAGTCTTTTTAAAGTACTTCCAAGCCACAACATCATGACTTTCTCCGAAGCAAAAAGCTAGTTCCTACACGTGGAGATGTCAGATGTCATTAAAAACATTCTGTACATGCACCAGACCTCCATTACATTAAATCTCTACATAATAAATAAAAAGTAGTTGGTTAGATGGGAGTTAGGAAGGGAATTCACTAGCAGCAAGAAGAATCAGAAAAATCTTCATGTACAAAAGTTTGCTTGAGATGGATCCTGAAGAAAGTGGATATTCCATGAGCTAGAGGTAAGGAGGGAATAAATTCTAGGCATGTGGAATTGTAGAAACAATAGCAGGTAGATAGGGGATAAAGTATGCGTGAGAACAGATAAAATTTAGAGTATGTGGAAGGGAGCAATGTATAAAGAATCTACAACAGTAAGTTGGACTGAGATTGTAAAAAGTTTTAAAATAAAAGATTAGAACATATATTGATCCCATAGTCAGTTAGGAACCAATGGAGTTTTAGGAAATAGTAGAGGGACATGGTTAATCTACCTAACCAGCCCAATGTTTCCCAGATGGTTTGAATATGAAGAACTCCAACATGATAAGGTATTAGTAGTGAAGATACAAGACCTGGATTCAAATTCTCCCTCTGATGTTTACTATTTTTATAACCTTGAGAAAGTCATGTAGTACCCTAAGCTTCAAGTTCTTTATCTGTCAAAAGAGAAGGTTGGACTAGAGATAGTCTCTGAGACCTATTCTAGTTCTACATCTTTGTTCTTATAATTCTATTTCTCTCAATTAATTGAAAGGTTTTTTTAAAGCATAATTACAAGAAAACACCAAGAATTCAGTAACATATTTAAATGAATTTGAATTTGATTAATTATGAGTCCTGATTAAAACTGAAAAATAGGAATACATGAAAATTTGAGGTATATTATTTCTTTCGTTTGTAGATATCTTGAAATAACTCCACATGTCACAAGGCCATGTGGTTGGGAGTCATTGACCCTAAGTTTGCAAACTTGCCCTCTTGTCCACAGTGCTGTCAGGAAAAAAATTTTCAGATTCCTTGCAGAAATATAAGTATTTGTTCAATCTAACAGGAATTTCTTAAGCACCTAGTATGTTCCAGGCACTGTGCTAAGTTCTATTAATATAACAAAAAACTGCAAAGCATTCTTGCCCTCAAAAAGCATAAATTCTACCAGAAGTAGGCATTGAAAAAGGGATACTATAAATGAATTAAATGAATGAAAAAGCATACAAACAGAAAGTAGGACAGATAGACTTTGCTCTCAAGGATCCCACATTATATAGGAAGAATCAAAACATAGGAAGTTCCAGCTTCAAGGTAGATGGAAAGGGCCAGCAGATTTCCAGGAGCAGCAGCAAAGTAAATAGTAATCCATTTTCATTAGTACCATTTCTGCTGATAAAACCATATCTGGTTCTAATGTCAAATTGTTTGGTGGTGCCAAAATCTTTGGCATTAAGACTTTTAATTTCTGGATCTTTAGTAGCTGTGGATCCTGCAGTATCAGGGATTTACCAGGGATTCCCTGGTAAATGTTAAACAACTACTTTTCAAAAAAAAGTCTTCCTGACACACTTTTAAATTTAATATGCATTATCAACATTTTTTCCATCATTTTCTTAAGTCTATATAAGCAACAAAACAATAAATTAAGTCCTAATTTATAGTGATTGTGCGTTTCTAGAGTAAAAATGTTCACACTGGAAATTTAACTATCTGCTCTCCCTCTTTGAACTAGCTCCAGCAGACAGCTAGGTTGAATCCCTACAAAGGTTGCTTCCCCAGATGATGGCCAGAAGTAGAGGGGAGAGGAAGGAGAAGTAATACTGGATAATCTTGGGTGGGTACTACTATTCTTTGGCTTTTGATCAAAAAGCTCTTGGTCTTTCTCTACTAGGATCTAAGAGGAGGTGGCAATCATCGTGGTCAAAGAGGTGAACACGGTTTGACCCTGACTGTCAATTGCTACCTCCTTTCTGTCGTGCAAGACACTTTGCCATTCCTATTAGTCTATGGTAGTTTATTATTGGTACAGGTGGTTTGTTAGGGATTTGGGGGCCCATTTCCATAACTATTGCTCCCCTGGCCAATGATCGGAGTTGAGCTGGTGGCCTGGGGGAACCTCATATTCCTAGAACTCCTGAGGCTTATCTGTCATGTGGTAGCAGTTGATGAACAGTTGGTGTTGGTTGTAGGAGAGGTGCCAGGAAATTTGTTTCCAATAGGCACAGGAGAAGAATTCTGGAGTAGAAAACATAAACTCATAAATATACAAATGATCACTTGAGAAAGGAGAAAGCATAACGAACTATGAAGATCTTGGCCCTCCGCCTGTGACATTATACTGAGTCACTGAGTAACCCTACAAAATAAAGGAAATGAAACCCAGTATTTTCATTGTTAGGAGCATTATTCAAAATACAAAATTAATAATTTTAAGGAGTAGAAGTATAGTTATTATTACCATGATTAGCGTTAGTTTTCAAAAAATGCAATTTCCAAAAGGAATTGCAGCTTTGAAATCTAAGATGGAAAAACAGATGCAGAATATATTTTTTTCCTAAAGTGAAGATCAAATTATGGGTTCAAAATTCAAAAGGTACTTTACAAGTTTTATAAAATATTTAAAACATGAAAATGATGCAGTAAATTTGTATTTCACAATTTAGACTGCTCCATATAACTGCACAATAAAGCCATAAATAAATAAGAAGCTAATTTCCACTCATGCAATGTGCTTTTACAAAACCATACCATTAAGGGATAAAATATATGTTTAGCTTATGCTATCATCTCCTTTTTACTCTTTGCCAATAGTCCTTTGGCCATTTAACAGAGAGAACAATGATATAGCCCAGCTCTCAGTATAGACTGGAAAATGAAATCTGAAATTCAGGGCTATATTCCTTTTGTTGTATTTTATACTTACTATTTCATTGTGTTATTTTTAGATGACATGAATGGAATCATAGGCCTTTACATCTTAAAGACATCTTAAAGATCAACCCGGGGTGGGAAACCTGCAGCCTTGAGGCCACATGTGGTCCTCAAGTACAGCCCTTTGACTAAATCCAAACTTTACAGAACTTTTAAGAAAAGGATTTTTGATTGTTAGACTGATTCCTGAAGCTAAAGTCTTGAGAAATTACCCAAGTCCTCAGATTCCAAGGCCATACTCCTTCTACAGTACCATACTCTCTACATTGAAAAAGCAAAATATTACTCCAGAAGACAAGTATTTCTCAGATTGTACCATCAGACTGATGTACTAAGAAAAAAAAAACAGACTTGGAATTTAGAGAACTCTGCTCAAATTCATGTTAGGACACTTACTAGCTCCATAATTCTGGAAAAGTCATTTAAACTTGCTGGGACACAGTAATCTAACTGGAAAATTTTACATTATATACTTATGCCAGTATTTTTTATAGCAGGAAATAATCCTAGAAACCATCAAGTCCAACCACCTCATTTTACGTATGAGGAAACTGAGTCTGAGAGAGGTTAAGTGACTTGCCTAGGGTCACATAACTCTTTAAAGTCTGTATATCTTGGCAGTCTTCTAGATCAATGCTTGAAATCCTCTTCAGGAATTAGGCCCATCAATGAGGCCTATCTTTTTACTTTTATTTCTTATTCTTTACAATGTTTTAATGTCATCATTTCCCAATATTCATCCCCCAAATCCACCCCCATAACGTCCTTTGTTACAGCAAGCAGTATATTTAAATAAAACAAAGTAGCACACTAACCATGTCCCACAGTGTATGCCTCATTCTATCCATGTGGTTACCTGTTTCTCTAATAGAATGTTAACTTATGTTTCATCATCAGTCTTCTGGGGTGAAGCTGAGTCATTGCATTGACCTGAGTATAGAAGTTTTTATTTTTAATTTTCTTTATCTTATTGTTATTATAATGTATGTTGGCCCAGTTGTTCTGTTTGTTTCACTCAATCGCTTTATACAAGACTTTTTGTTAGAAAGAATTGTCTGTTTCTTCAGCTGTTACGTTCTAGGAATCCATTACTTCATAGTAGTATAACTTTATTCAGTTGGGATGAAGACCAATTGCTTGGTTATTTTCTCAATCTTCCTTCTATCCACCACCTCAAAGAGAGCTTAACTCCCAGTTTTTTTTTGTTTTAGTTGGTGTAAGCTGTTTATTGTCACTTTCATTTTTTTCCCATGAAAACTATAATTTTACTTTTTATCTCTTCATCTATTTATCTTGATAGACCTTCCCACCACTCTTGGACTCTAAAGCATTCTGTTTTCTGGGTTGTTATTTATAATTGCTAAAGAATTAGTTTCTTCCTCTGTGGTTTATCCTGAGATTCTCCTAACTCATAGTATTCATATACAAGATATTCTTCAACACTATCTCAATTCTAGCTCTTTGCTACTTCTACTCCCAGCACCCAATTCCACAATGGAATTGTTTAATTGATTCTAAGTGATGATGGTGTTTGGAATGACTGATAAACCCATGTGCTGATACTTCTGAATATCTTTTGTTTCTGCAGGTGCTGAAGCTACCGATGGGCATATCTCTCAGCACTGCAATTGGGAAGTGTATAGTCGGATAATTACCATTGTAGTGGGTTCTCGGTACTTGATCTGGATTAGGGTAACCAGTAAAATAGGAGAGAGATCCATATCAGTCTAAGAGCTTTTACCTCACGTTGTGAATTCTAGATTAGGATAACTGAGGAACAGGAATAATTCTGTCAAAACCTTCTATCTTAAATGTGTGTCTGGAATAAAGCACGGGAGAAGAAGATGGCTGATAACAGACTTGAAACCTTTCAGACTCAGGGTCCTTTTCCCTACATTTTTTTTTTTTGGTGGGAGTTATTTTACAGGAATTTTTTTTCTTTATCTTAGCTATTGACATTTTTTGTTTATTTCACACATTTCTTACTTTTTGTGTTTAGATTGTATAATCTGGTTTGGCTAGTATTTTTCACTACACTATTTAACCTAAACCTGAACTCTCCCTCCTTCCTTCCTCTCTGTCTTCCTCCTTCCCATTCTTCCTCTCCTCCTTCTTTCTTTTTTTTTCTTCTTGCACATAAATTTGTATGGACCCTCATGCAATAGCAGTTGCACTCATTTGGCATTTTTTCCCACTAAAAGAGGAGGATTAAAATTAAAAGTTAATGTGTATATAGATTTACAGTTGACTTCCTTCCTTCTCACCCAGGAGCAGTTTGGCATACTTTCTCAGGGTGGCATTATTCTCACTCTTCCCTTCCCTTCCACTTTGCTTCTTTCCTCCTTTTCTTTTCTCTCCCTTTCTCTCTTAGGTTTCTTTTCCAGTCTGTGTCTGTCTAATTTTTCCTTGGACTAGTATAGAACTTCTCCAGGGGGAAAAAAGATAAGGTTGAGGTTCTCATGTTGGTCATATTTAGATGAAGCACTCACTAGGAAATACAAGGATAAATACCTCCATGCGTGCCTCATGACCCTAGAGGGAAAAGTTCAGATCTGAGCTTTTTGCCTCTGATAGTTTCAAAAGGCTTTCCCAACTGAAATCCAAGAATTATGAAACATAAATGCCTCTCCCCGCTCCTTTCATTTGTAGTACAGTCTTCCAGGTTACTGACACTAAACTACAAGATTTGGACTATACCACCCCCCCTTCTACCACTATGGCATCACTTCTCCCACATGTCAATCCCACCCTCACCCCCACCAAAAGCTCTCAAATACTGGCAGAAGTCAGGTGAAGTCCTGACCTAGAGGCTTATTTCCAGATTTCTATTAGGAAGAGTAAAGATCTGTTCAGACTTGAACTTCAAACCCCTTTGAAGCTATTCCATCATATTTCCCTTTGTCCCCTTTAATCCAGTGTTGGTTGGGGATGGAGGAGGGGCTAACTGTTGGGTAACTGGAATTATGGGCTTTTCTTCTTACTGAGAAGTAGCCAAGCCAGAAGCAGAAACCAACACCCAGGCTTGGGCTTCCCAGGAGTTAAGATAAAGATTACCTTATTCCTTATTTACCCTTTCATGTAGTAAGTGAGGCTGTGCCTTTTGAAACTAAGTCTTTAGGGAAGTTAATGGAAAAGTAAATTTGAATCTCAATTGTGATTTAAGACTTCACAACCTGATTTGAAAGGCTCTGCCTTCCTAAGGTATTCTGCTTTGCCATGGCTTATATGTAACTAGGGAAATAACTGTGAATTTTAGGTTTGGAATTTTCCTTGAAATGTGCTGCTGGAATTTTGTAATGCTGATACAGGCCAGTAAAAGCAGTTGAACTGCAGAATGGAACTAGAGAAGTGCACAGGAATTAAAAGTATCAGGCAACACAGAGCCTAAGTTAATGCTCCTGTTTAATAGGGAAAAAGCTTTATTAATATTAGAAAAGGTAGTTTGGGAAAACAGAGTCAATGTTACTTTTTGTCTGGCAGTTTCATACCAGATGTCCTGGTGCTAAGTTGTCTGAGAAATACATGTAGAATGCCCTGTAAGCACTGACTATCTGTGTTTAATATTGTGGTTGATGTGTTTCCATCCCTTGTTTGAGGAATTGTTAACAGGGTATGAATTACCTTCTTTCTGCCAACCAGTGATGTGGGGAGGGAAGCTACTGCCCAGGATAAGACTGAGTTAGACCTTGGTTCCATATATTGGATTGAACACTTCTGTTTTAGTAGATTTATTACATTAGATGACCAAATTGATCCTAAAAATTGTTATCGTTGTGATGGGCACAAGTCAAAAACCCACCAAAGAGGGGAAACTGTCAGCAGTCTGATTGCTTAGCGCTTACTGAAGACATACCAGGCTCTCATGAATGGATGATCCTGAGGGGGTACAACTAAATGTTGAATTGGCCTCACAAATTTAAATAGGGACACTGAAAAGATTTAGAGGGTCATTCTTAAGAAGATGTTGACAAGGTTTGCATAGCCTGACAATATCAAAGCAGAATTAAAGGAAATTAGGCCAAATGAAACTAAATGAGTCTATAGAAACCTTTGGGTGAATGTTAGAGGTGGCTTTGAGTTGAAAGGTAGTGAGGGATACTGCTCACCAAGAATAATGAATCTAGTGTGTTTCAGGGATGGGGGCCCTGCATCCAAGAAAATATTTGTCGATTGAGTGAAGCTATTTTATAAAGGCCTCATCTCACCGATAGTGTAGATACTCAATTGAGAGAGCAGAGGAGCAGATTGGAGGAGGGGCAAAGAAATATTATACACAAAGAAAGAACTTTTATCTTCCTCTCAATGGCTCTGTAACTATTTAAGGGAAAAAGGTTGTAACTTTGAACAAAATATTCCAAGAATCAATGTCACCTTATATTTAAAGCAGAGTTTTCTTCCTGGCCTGTATTATTGTCGTATGATTAAGTTTAATACTGTCTTGTAGGCAATGAAGGTCAGTGTGCTGAATTGTGTGTCCTTGTAGTTTTCAGATGTAGCCAGTCTATGAAGAGACAGAGTGCGGGAGTTCAAAAAATACTCCAAAGCCTATTTTCTGGAGTATCTCTGAAATGTGAAAAATTCGATTGTCTGTGCCCTCTTTGGCACCCTCCTTTTGCCTTTTCTGGGATACTCTGGAAACTTTCAGGGCTAATATCTTCCATGACCTGTGTTAATATAAAGACCAGTCCCTAGGGCTCCCTGTCCTCTACATGTGACATCAGATATGGGGAACCAATCAGGTCCATCTGAGTAAGAATCTGTCTTTCTCTATAAACTCCATGTTGCTTATCCTCATCCTAGTCTGGTGTAATATGAAAGCAATGAAGACTCCAGATATTTCCACCTATCAGCTAGGAGAAGCAATGAGAGCTTTGTG
Source organism: Trichosurus vulpecula (assembly GCF_011100635.1). Lineage (NCBI taxonomy): Eukaryota > Metazoa > Chordata > Mammalia > Diprotodontia > Phalangeridae > Trichosurus > Trichosurus vulpecula. The sequence goes on along the minus strand of NC_050576.1, from coordinate 347,534,716 downwards.
TTACTTAGGTGTACCAAGTTAGGTAGATAAACTTTCAAAGATTATCTTTGACCCTTTTCTTGCTCCTGCTTTAGCCTGAAGACCATCATGACTGGCCTCTTAAAACCTGATCATTTCTTTCCCCCTTCAGTGACTTGAGACCAGGCACTATTCTTGGCTCTGAGCACCTCTTATTCTTGCTCTTCCAGGTCCCAATCCCTGAGTGTTTTAAGTCATGCGTTACGCCTTCCCCTGTGAAAGTTAAAATATGTCCATAACAAAGACATTATTTTTATCCTCCCTAGCTTGTCTGAAGCTTTTTGTGTCAAAGTTTCAAATACTGAAACAAGGCATACCTTGCAATAACTCCAACCATACCCCCCCACACTCCAAGAATCCATGTTCCATAGGTTGGGAACCACAATTCTAGATGATGTTAATTTCTGTTGCTTCCTTTTTTTAGTTATTGAAATGATTTTCAATGCTTTGTGTTCATTCTTTCAAATTAGGTAGGCATTCTATGTTTTCCAACATTTATATTTGTAGAGTACACCATTTACTTGTGTCTATATAACAGAAATGTTTTACTAGATTATACATAAGGCCAAGTAAGGGATCAGAAATCAAATACCTGTGTTTCTAAGGCTATGCCTTAAAAAGAGAAAGTCATACTTCATAAATATTTATGTAAGTGTTTTTGCCTCCAATCATTCCCAAGAACCCTAATATCAGCAGAACTATCTATAACACCAATTTTCTGCATGGCAAATAGAGGTTTCCCAACTTGGATGTGAGTTCCCTAACCAGTCAAGAATAAGAGGAAGTGTGAAATTCCTTCTACCATCTCACATCCCTGATAGCCCTTAATGTGTAATAGAATTAAGTCTGAAAACCTCTAACTATTCAAACAAATGGACTCACAACAACAACAACCACAAAAAGGCTCGCCAAGCCTTCAAGCTTCAATTTCTTCAAAGGAAAAAAAAAAATCTCTCTAAAGCTCATGGGATGTCTTTTCAAGAGGTACCAGCAGCTCTTGGAAAATTTTGAAAGATTCATGCTGCAGGGGTAAACAGCAAGGAAAACACAACAAGGACAAAAGCATCCTAAGTGTGGTAACAGAATACAAGGGGACTAAGGGGAATTCAGGGTATCTAACATGTAAAGTCTAGAAAAAGAAAGAGACAAAGTGCTTCAGGGGCCCAAGGGGAAAAACAATTAACTTAAAATGTTCTTGCAGAGTCTCTAGATTTGTTCTGGTTTGATATTGACAATTGAAATTTCCCAGCAACTCTCCCAGTTTCTGATCACAGTGACTCCATCTCTCTCCATTTCATTCACTATGTTGTACGTTATAGGCAAGAATATATCCTTGGCCTCATAGGCTAAAGAAGTTAACACTTGGTATGCTTCTTCAGAGAAATAGCGTATCGTCTGAGATTCCTGAGGGAGTAATATGAGGCTTCATTCATACTATCACAGATTTATTAGCTGGTACAAGAAATAGGGATGAGAAATGGAGCTGTATGAAGGGGGTATGAATGATGCATTGCCTGCCAAAGATACATGTCTGAAGACTAGTCTAAGATACTGCATAATTAAATACTTCTGCTACATAAGTCTAATCATCAACTTGTTTTTATTTTATTTTTATTAACCCTATTTCTAGTTTGCTACTAGGAATTCACAAGGACTATATGTATTTACATGTACATGTATGTGTGTGTATATATATATAGATATGTATATTATATATACACATTTTTATATTTATACTTGTAAGCATTTGTATATACATTTAATATTATACACATTTATATATGTGTCTAATATATATTTATCTTTATTTACAATTTCAAGTTCATTTCTTAACTTCATGGATTCTTGGTTGAGGAACTGAAAATATAATTGCAAAAATCCTGTAATATTACAGGAAAGGGATGGATAATGTTGGGATTCTGCTCTGCATTAGTTTATAATTGTCATGATTTTTCTTGTATCTTTCCATCACTGTTTTATAGGAACTTTAATATTTCTGGATCCTTTTATAGCTTTCTCATTTTTTTCACTTCAATTATTACTCTCTCCTACCCACTCAATTCCTGAATTGAACATATGGCCTCCATTCCAGGGTTTTTAGCAGTTAACATCTTGTTTCACAATGAACATTCTTTTCAGTGTGATAAATGTAAATACAGACTATTTCATCTATTTCAGGTTTTAAAGATAATCACTTTGCCTTTTCCACTAGTATCTTGCCATTTAAAAGTCATAAAATAAAATACAAAACAGGTCATTCCTCTTAACTCTCCAATATTTGTTGAGAGCACTGCTATCATTCAAGTAACCCAGGTTCATAAATTTGTAGTCATCTTTGATTGATTCTTGCCTTTCCCTCATCTCATATAGAATTGATGTGACTTAGGGGTGCTGGCATAGTTTAGGATTGTCTGGGACCCCAAAATGTCAGGGTACAAGGCAGAGCTTCCTGGAATGAATTCACACACTCAAACCGTCTTCTAGTCAAGTGGCAAAGTTTATTGTGATGCCAATAGAAGCTGGCAAGGGTTCTTAGGGAACAGGCAACCTGATAAGAGTGACATTAAAGCTTATATGGAAATGGGGACTGTGAGAGGTTGCCATGTATGCTAATTAGGTGATGGGCGGGGAGGAATTAGGGAGTGGTCAGCATATGCAAGTAATCTGGTTTCTGGGCTGCCTGGAAAGTATGGGAAAACTCAGGCAGTCAACAAAGATAACTTTGTAGATACCAGACATTGAGGGAGAAAAGTCAGTTTTTTTTTTTGTTGTTGTTTACCTGCTAGAGGCTGGTTCTTGGGGATCTATTGCCAAAGAGAGAGTCATTTGGGTCAGCACCAGAGAAAGAGTTCTTAAAGCAGGCACCCCTGTGCTAATAGCTTTTATCTGAAGAATTATAGGGTCAACTCTGTACTTATAATGAAGATTTTCTCCAGAGGTGGGGGGTTAGGGGTTTATTGGGATCAAGGAGGCTGGCAGAGGCATGGTCTTTGCCTTTTGGGGTTCAGGTCCCATCACTCCATCAGAATTGGTTGCCAAATTTTGTGGATTCTGCTTCTTCAGTATCCCTCATATCCAGTCATAAAGCCTCTATCTTTGTCCAGGCATAACTTCTCTGGGCTGTGGCAATAATCTACTAATTCATCTCCCTGACAGTGATCTCTTTCTGTCTCTAATCCATACTCCATACAGCTGCCAAAAAGATAGTCCTAAAAAAGAGAACTTCTCTCAGCTAAAAAAATCTTTAGTGGTCTCCTACTGCCTTGCCTCTAAGGTAAATTACAAACTTCTTAATTCTCATTTAAAGTCATTCATAATCTGGCTCCCACTTACCTTTTAAGTCTTATTTCATTATACTTCTCTTCATGTATTCTCCCTTCTAGACTAACTGGCCCATTAATTATTCCCAGTATATGGCATGCTATCTACTGCCTCCATTCAAAAATGATCCGCCATTTATAGAATGCATTTGTTCTCATTTCTACTTCTAGGAAACTCTAGGCCATTCAGAGCACACCTAAAATTCTTCATTCTATATTACGACTCTCTCCTTCCCCTAGTTATTACAGTTCTCTCTTAAAATAATTGTTGATATACTTTGTATTTATCTACTTGTGCACAAGTTGTACTTCAGTCATTTCGCACCCCAAGACTGTAAGCTCCTAGAGATGAGGGCCTGATTCATTTTTGGTTTTCAATACTCAGTGCCTACAACAGTGACTTACATATAACAGTAACTTATTGAATGAAATTAACTTGTTGAATTAAAAGTAAAACTTCAGGAGTAGCTTAAGAAAGCAAAAATAGGAGCCAAAAACCAGAATCTTAAGGAATAGCATGAGATTTCTAGGGAATATATCATTCTAGATTTTTCTAGATAGCACACTTAGGAATACCTCAGATTGCAAAAGGTTAGCAAAATTAGAAATAAAATATTGACAGATATTTTTAGATTGTAACATGCACAAAGGCCTGGTAATAACATTTGTCTTACCTTGACAATTGTTGATATCTTGGATACTTCTTATGTAGAATCTAAAAAAGTAACACCAAAAAACCCCCAAATCATTATATTTGCAAAATGTTTCCCTTTCTTAATTTCTCTGAAAATATCTTGTGATATATAGTAACAGTTCTATACCCACAAGAAAACTTGCATGTGCAAATTAACTGGCCTAGGTGAAACAGAAATAAAAACAGTATCAAAACTCAAAGTAAATTGAACTCTAATGCCCAAAGGGCTATAAAAATGTGCGTACCCTTTGACCCAGAAATTCCACTTCTAGGGCCATATCCCACAAAGATCACACAAGTGGGAAAAGGACCTGTATGTACAAAAATATTCACAGCAGCTCTTTTTGTGGTGGCAAAGAATTGGAAACCAAAGGGATGCCCATCAGTTGGGGAATGGCTAAACAAGTTGTGGTATATGAACATAATAGAATACTATTGAACTATAGGAAATGAGGAGCAGATGGAAAGACTTATATGACTTGATGCTGAGTGAGGGGAGCAGAACCAAGAGAACATTATACAAAATTATAGACACATGGTATCTGTGATGACTAACTTTGAGTGACTTGGCTCTTCTCAGCAATACAAGGCTCAAAGACAGCTTCAAAAGACTTATAATGGAAAAAGCCATCCACAGCCAGAGAAAGAACTCCAGAGTCTGAATGCAGATTGAGGAAAACTATTTGCAATCTTTTTTTTTCTTTTCTGATTTTGTTTCTTCTTTTTCATGATTCATTCCATTGGTTATAATTCTTCCTTACAATTTGTCTGTTGTGAAAATAAGTTTAATATGAAGGTATATGTAGGACCTATATTGGATTACATGCTGTCCTGGGGAGGGGAGGGGAGAGGAAAGGGATGGAGAGAAAATATGGAACTCAAAAACTCATGGAACTGAGTGTTGGAAACTAAAAATTAAAAAAAAATCGAATCTAAAAAAATGGAGCTCTTCTAATTCCTTAGTTAACTCAGTCTCATTTTCTTTCCACAAACTGGGCATTAAAATTAGGTTGATTTACAGTCAATAACATTTGTGCATTCCAATCCCAGAAACTGTCAGATTGAATCAAATGGCCTACAATATCCCTACAAATTTAAACACTAGAGGGGAACTTAGCTTCTCTTCATCTTGCTCCAGTTGGCCACACCACTTTAGCAAAAACAAATTGGAATTTTAGAGGAATGCTTCATGAAAGCCAAATATGTATGAAGAAACATAAATTTTCTACACTTTGGAGGTGCTGTACATACTGATCTATCTCAAATTCTGTTTACATTTATTTTGCATGATGCATTAAAATAGTTCTATGATCCATGCTAAAAGACAGAATATTTTAAAATGTGTTCCATTTTTCAATATGCTCTATAAAATCATTTTAGTAGTCACTTGTTTGTTTGTTTAGGGCTTAAGTAAGATTTGGCTCAAATTGTGCCACATTGGCAAGATAACTTCTGAGAGGTTAGAAAATAGCTCTTTAAGATATTTATTGGGGAAAAATATGAAAAATAACAGAAAGCCTTAATTCTGGGTAAATATGAAATTAATGAGTAAAGTTTCAAACAGGATATCTTACAGCAAGACCCCATCTATGTATGTGTATCTGTATATCCATGTATGTGCATGTGCTTATATGCATATATTATTACAAATATTTTTACAAATCTATTCTAAACTTAGCCACAGTCACAAAAGTCACATACTCGTGCTTGCTTCGGCAGCACATATACTAAAATTGGAACAATACAGAGAAGATTAGCATGGCCCCTGTGCAAGGATGACATGCAAATTCATGAAGCATTCTATATTTTTGAACAGTAATGCACTGTTGGTGGAGTTGTGAACTGATCCAACCATTTTGGAGAGTAATTTTGGAACTATGCCCAAAGGGCTATAAAACTGTGCATACCTTTTGGCCCAGCAATACCACTACTGGGTCTATATCCCAAAGAGACTAAAACAAGGAAAAGGATCTATATGATAGCAGCTCTTTTGTGGTGGCATAGAATTGGAAATTGAGGGGATGCCCATCAATTTGGGAATGGCTGAATGACTTGTGATATATTATTGTGATGGAATCCTATTGTGCAATTAGAAATGACAAGCAGTACGGTTTCAGAAAAACCTGGAAAGACATATATGACCTGATACAAAGTGAGTCGAGCAGAACCAGGGAAAAGATTGTACATGATAACAGCAATATTTTGTGACGATCAGTTATAAATGGTTTAGCAATTCTCAGCAATACAATGATAGAAGAAAATTCCAAAGGACTTAAGAAAAATTCTATCCATATCCAGAGAAAGAACTGATACAGTCTAAATGAAGATTGAAGCTTATTTTTAAAACTTTCTTTGTTTTCCTTGTTTTGGGGGGTCTATATTTTCTTTCACAACGTGACTAATATGAAAATATGTTTTGCCTGACTGCACATGTATAATCTATATCAAACTCCTTGCCTTCTGTGGGGGGAAAGGAGGGAAAGAATTTGGAACTCTTAAATTTAAAAACAAATGTTAAAAATTCTTTTTACATGTAATTGGAAAAAATAAAGTGGAAAAAAGGATTCAGCTTAAAAAAGTCATGTACTCAAAAATGTGCTTACACATGAAAATATAAACAGTTATCATTTAAGTAAAATTAATTTTGGCAAAATAATTTCATCATATAATTTTATTTAGTTCAGATGTCTATTTCTACTTTTTTGAGGGGGAAGGGAATGTTGTTAATACTTTGATTACATAATTGTGTCCTCAGTATTATTCTTCTGATTCTATCTTTATTCTTCATATAAATCTTCCCCTATTTGTAGTCTTTACATTTCTATTAAGACACAGTCATATTCTATGCTGTCCATATACCACAATTTGTTTAAACATACTCTAATCATTATATATATGAGTTGTCTGTAAATATTTTACTTTTATGAATGATGCTACTATGGATATTTCTGTACAAACATTTTTTTCTTTTGTATTATTCTTACAGTAGTATAAAAAGTTGTGGAGCTTGATTACATACTTCTGGTTTGCTTACCCCAAAGATTGAATCAATTCACAGGCTACTAGCAACTGCCACCATTAAATATTATGCCTCTCTCCCTACAACCCCAACAACACTGAAGTTTATTGTGGTTTATTTTTGCTCTCTTTTCCAATGAAATGGATATAAGATGACATCTCAAAATTCTTTAGATTTACATTTTTCTGCTTAATAGATATTTTGAACAATAGGTAGTTATTATCAATAAGTGTTTCTTATTTGATAACTGTATGTATCCTTTGACAATTATTCACTGGAGTATGGATTTAACCTTTTTAAATGTGTTTAACAAATGCAAAGACTTCATAACTAAAGAGAAATTCAAAGTTTAGGCTACCCAGAATACATTTTTTTTCCCACCATAGTCCTAGTCCTAGGATCAGGGATTCCTTCTCTCCATGTCCTTTCTCACCTCTTACCAGATACTTCCTACTTCCAGCTACTGGTCTGGGAAAGAAATTCCAATAGGGCTTTGCTTGAGGTACAGAAGATGAAAAAATGATTGAGATGAGAACTGAAAGGGGTCCAGTAGGGAAGGCAATGGTATAGTGTGATTGAGGGACATAATGGTCTAGGATTTCCTACTTCAAGTCCTCCAAGAACACTCTTAGCTCAGGTTGACTTTCTGTGACCCCTTTCTTTCTGAAAGTCTCACAGATTGTCTTTGCTGCTTCCCTTTCCACTGACAACTCATCATACTTCTAACCAGCATTTCTCTTCTATTGCACACTGTGGAAGTGAGTACAATCCCAGTTTCTCTCACGTTCTCTTGTAGCTGAATTGAGCACATCATCCTTTTGAGATTTCTAAGTTTTACAGCTAACAATGAGAAATAGAAAAGGATCAAAAGGTCTCCCTCCTATGTGTTATCTATTCCCCATCTCTCTCTTTTTTCACTTGAAAACTGGAAAGAACAGCAAAGGGTTACATATATAACAATGGTAGGGTTTGGGGTACAACAAAAATATTCTGAAATAATATCCATCTTATACTTCAATGGAATATTCAGACACAGTAAGTCTTAAGAACAGCATAATACAGAGAAATGTGAATCAGAATTCAGAATACCTGCTTTGTAGTATCAACTCTGCTACTAACTAGCTGTATTATCTTGGGCAAATCACAAATTCTCTAAGCCTGACTCTCTTCATCTATATAATTAAGTTGTTGAACTTTATAATCTCTAGATTTCCTTCTCATTCTGAAAATTTTATGGTCCAAGCATTTTGTAGATGCAGGACAAGACTTTTGGGAAATGGTGAAGAGTTAAATGGTGCTTGTGGAAAACTCACTGTAAAATCATCAATGGGGCTAGGAGAGTTACAGACATATTAAGTTTATGAGAGGGAGGAGGAGGATAGCCTATAAAAAGTTTTCTCTATCTCCCTCTCTTTCCTTTTTGCCAGTACCAGCCTTGGAAACAATGCATCCCAAGCTTGATACAGTACTTTTTAAAGTTACTGAGGCATCATTCCTAATCCATTAAGAAAGGATATCGAAGACTGAAAACATTTTTTATTTTAGGATGGTGAAATTTTGTTGTTCAGTGATTTGAACTTTGCAGAGCAGCTTAAAGGCTTTAAAGGGTAACCTCTATTCTATATTTTGAATCCAGATTCCCTGCTGGAATAAGAGGGGAGGTACTGCCAGGGGGAGAAAAAAGTGTAGTCATGTGTATGTGCCAAACATCTCTCAGTTCCAACTTTCTAAAGCTGATGTTAAATAGTTGCTCTCACATAAGCCAGGAAAATTCTTGTTCTGATGAGTGACCGGTACTAACTATTCTGTACACATCTTCTGTTAAATATTGAACAGAAAAAATAAAATAAAAAAAGCAAATACAATGCAGTATAAAAAATATACTATCTGGCACTTAACTAATTGACATTCCCATGCCTTCTAACTAGTAATTAATGCAAATGTTCGATCTAACTGGAATAGATCGATCTGATTACTTTGGGGTTAATGTACAGTAACCAGGATAGGGATAGGAGCTGTGTCTATAATTTCATTTGCATGGGTAAGTCCCAAATGAGGAAACTCCCTCTACCAACTCTTGTCCACAATGTCTCTGCAAGTCATTGTCTTTAGAGCAATGCTTAAAATAGTGCTTTCCAAACTTCTTTGATAAGAGTGCACTCCTAATAGAAAAAAAAGTGAGTAAATTTTTGGATATATCTATAAACATACTAATAGTTATATGCACTGTGGAATATACAAAGGCAGAAATTTTAAAAGGATGAAATTATATTTGACCATAGAGTATTGAAGGGAGCCTCTGGAGTTTAGTGATACAAATATGCCCTGTACTTCCAGGGGAACAAATCACTTTGGCAGATGGTTTGAGGATGGATTAAAGGGGAAAAAGATGTGAGGCAAGGAGTCTATTTAGGAGGTTATTACAATAGTCTGAGAAAAAGGTGATGAAAGTGGTGGCTACATGACAAAGGGGGGGAAGATAAAAGGAATGCTGTGAAAGTATAAATGGCAAGATATGGTAATTCATCAGATATGTGAGGTGAGGAGGAATACAGTCAAGGGTGATAACTGGGGAAACTAAAAGAGTGGTGGTATTCTTTATAATAATAGAGAAGTTTGGAAAAGGGGTAGGTTTGTGAAGAAATGTAATATATAATTTAATATGGGATATGTGATTCACATCCATGCTTATTCTTCCTGTGTTATTCACAATGACTCCTAGAAAATGAAGAGAGAGGTCAGTATTCTTATTGAGCATATGCTCAATATAGGGCCTGGAAAACTCTAGGTGACCTGGCAGAGAAGGGTAAAGGCAGGGATGGGAGTGTTAGATGAGAAATTCTGCCTGCATAGCTGCTCCAATTGACTGGATTTGTTGGGTTACTAGGAGAAGTTGAGTCAGAGAGTGTTAGGGAAAATGAAGGAAATGATGTGATTTATCTGTATTGAGAGACCAGTGTATATTGGCTTTCTTCGAGAGGTTGGGGTATAAATTATCATCCTACCCTGAAACTGGCTCATCATACACCTTTAAGAGCCATGTTATTTATTGTCATGGGCAATGAATAACCCTCATTTTGGAGACTGCTGGCCTATAGCACTGAGAGGTTTAGTAATTTACCCAGGGTCACATAGTTAGGATATATCAGAGGAGAGGCTTGAATCCAGGTTTTCCTGGCCCTTAGGCACCCTCTATAGCCATTACACAATGTTACCCCTTTGCACATTCTTAGACTCTAGGTCTCTGATTTGCTATTCTTGCCATTCTGAAGGAGAAAAAAAGTTGGTTTTTGTCCTCCCAGGGCTATCAAAAAGAATCATAAATCATTGTCCTTTTGGTGCATTACTGTTCTTAAAAGGAAACAAAAAAGGAAAGATAAAGGATGAAAGTGAGATCACCTGGGGCGGTATTAATTCGTTCTTTATCTGACCAGAATATTTGCTTAATATTTCTTTCTATTCCTCTAGCATAGAGAATAATAAAGGTTTTTAATTGGATGTTTTCTAGATATCTCTCATCCCATCTATACTGGCTCTAGCTTCTTTATTCTGCTATATGTTGATTACATTGATCATTATTTTGGATTGTCATAAAATATTAGGGTTGGTAGGAATGTTAGAGATAAAGTTTAACTTCTTTATTTTATAAATGAGGCAATTGAGACCCAAAGATTTTAAGTGATTCCCAAAGTATACCCTGACAGAGAGTAGCAGAACCAGCATCAGAATTCAGGTTTCCTTATTCCCAGTTCAATGTGTGCTTTCTCCTCCATTTAACTTCCTCTTATCAGTAATAAAACTTACCCTATTTTCTTTTTGACCCTATCTCTGCTAGGGGAGAGTAAAAGAGAGGTGAAATCTCCTATCTGTGTCTGATTAGTAAGGTGGCCATGGTAAATGCTTTTGAGTTTTAAGTGTTAAAATTTGTATAATGTTTTGTCTTTCTTCTGGTTTTAAACCAATATTTGACCCCTCTTGCCTGCCAAGCAAAGAGAGAGAACAAAGCACCTGAACAAGGCAGCAAGAACAGCATAATTTAAGTCAATTTTCCAGAAGAAAAACAATTGTTTGTAAGGCATTACTTGAAATATGATAGAAAGCAATGAATTACCAATGTTAAGAATGAGATGAAGAACTTTAACTGTTTTCCCACTCACTTATTTTCATAATTTCTTGAATAAAAGCAAAGAGAACTAAAAGGAGCTTTGTTTGTCCTACATATTTTTTACATTTTATTTACATAAACTCAACAATTAAGGATGACACTGGTTCTTTCCTTCTTTGAACATACCCATATCTTCACAAGAGGGAGAGGCATAAACTGAGAATACTTTTCCTAATGATGTACTGCTTAGCCTTGTATTTATGGAATGGTACTTGTAATATGAATTTTAATATTTCAGTAAGATATGTTTCTATGCCATTAAAGGCTAGATTGTTTTATCTGCAATAAAATTATTCACGGGGGAAAATGTATTTTCTAAAACCAGGAAATGAAACTTGTACATGATTAAAGTTACAGAATGGTGATAATTCACATTGTGTGTGCTTGTGCACACAGAAGCATATTACTCAAGCTGAGATACTAAAGGAACTACATGTCATAGGCTTCTTTTAATGAATCTAACATTTTTTTTTCTTCCAATATACTCTACTTTTGCCAAAGGCACAGTGCTTTTCCCATATGCACAAACTCAACAATCTAAATAAATATTCTTGGTTGTAACTTCAATGATGTTCACATTTTTTTTCTAAGACTCATTACAAGTAATTGGTATACATTCTCAACAGTTAAATCCTCCTTATAATTTTACCAATTGAGAAGAATTCCATTCTGAGTTAGAAGATTTAAAAAAAAAATGTTTTTCCTTCAAGTACATAAATCCTAGCTGCTATCTGATCCTACTAATAAATGTGAAAAGTCAGATGGGGCTATTGTCAAGGTGTGCTTCCACATGACTACTTCCCTGTTTTAACAATCCGGCTAGCAGATTCTGTGGGGGCATAAGATCCACCCAGGAGGCTGCCGGCACGCTGGGAAAGCACAGGTTCTTTTTATCTGCTTAAACAAGGAAAGCACGGTGAAGGGGTTGACCAGCTTACTTTAATCCAGCATTCAGTTAGTTCAGGGGAGCATACAGACAAGCATCAACAGACAGACCAAATACAGATTCATTCACTTACTTCAGGGGAAAAATCCAGCACCCTGAAGTTCAGAACATTCATTTAGTTCGGGGGAAAACAAAACCACCACCCCCACTTCAGAACTAAATACAAACAAATTACAAATATCAACAGACAGACCCAATACAATTCATAATTACCAACATCTGGGCTCAGCCCGAGAGCAAGGGCTGGCCCAGAGTCATGCTCGCCACTGCTCCTGCACCAACCGGAAAAGGAAAGAGGAATCTTCAAGCCATCTTCTCCCCTCTTATAGAGTTTTTGACATCATCAAGCACCACCTGAATGGCCAGGGCTCATTGGTTCTTGAGTTGGCCCCTCCCCCTAGGACCCTGGGAGGTTCACATCCGCAGACTAGGTTAACACCCAATAGGGCATGGCTCTGGAGTTAACACCTCCCCTCAGCCAGCCCCATGAATCATCACACAGGAAGTTCTCTGCTCCCAGGCATGGTTTACGGGCTTCCTGCCCCAGAAGAGAAGCCGCAGACCCAGCACCCAGCAAGGCTCAATGAGATAAACTAAGTCACTCTAAGAAAACAAAGGCCACTCTGGCCACATTGCCTCTGATAACTAGGGTTGAGAAACAAATCTATTCACTAGCTTATTAGCAGTAATAGAATCAGAGTTCTGATTCTCGCCATGACTGAGTCATTTGCATCCTTGTTTCTTGGCTTCGGTTGTGGTGCTAGTTTCATTACCTAGATTTTCCTCTTCCGCAGGCTACCAAATATCCTGTTTACCTTTCAGACCGATTTCCTTGTTGGGATACAGCATTTGGTGAAATACTCCCCTTCCTCAAACCCTTCATTTGTGACCAAGTCCCAAAACATATACTAGCAAAGTTAACCTTTAAAATAAATTTTCCTAAACCAGCTTTTAATGAAAATATATGTTTCAGATTAATACACTCATTTTATACAAATGGCTGCAATTGTGGTCCTACTTTTTACCAGATTAAGTGTTCTTCCTGTATACTTGCTAGAAGCATTCATTTGCCTTGTGAATTTTTCCTTCAATTTTTCAGTTGGCTATAGAATATTCAACACTTTCCATAAACTACCTCCAACCTGCCTTTCTAGTTTTATCTCCCTTTATTACCCATATAACTTTGACTTTACTTTTACATTACTACACTTAAAACAAACTGTTCTAACTTAAGATTCACAATAGAGCATGGATTATTTGCTGTCCATGTGTCTTATGCTTTTCTACTGGCTTGAAAATAGGCAAACAACCAAAAACATTGACTCCACTCTCTCCATAAGGTGCTTTACTAAGCAGTGGTGATACAAAGACATATACAACATGAACTCTTGCCCCCAAGGAATTACAATCTAGTTGGAAAACTGGGCTTATGCTCAATGTGACAATACTACAAAATGGAAGCACATGCTAAGTGACAAATAAATGATAGAATTCAATTTAACATTTATTAAGCACCTTTTATGTGTAATGCAAGAGGGAGAAGAACTTATCAGAAAGGTCAGCATTGAGTTCAAGCCTTGCTTTTGTTATCCACTGGGTATGTGATTCTGGACTTGTAAGTCATTGCTTTAACCTCATAATGTCCTAGGAAACTCTCTAAGACTATAAGTTCCTTCACAGCTGGTGATCTGCATTGGTACAAGAAATTTTCTCAGCTTAAATTGCATTCCTCATTCAGGTCTGCTGTTCACCAAATCCCAAACAGATATCCTTGTTGTGATACAACATTTGGTGTGGTACATCCTTTCCTCAAATCCTTCATTCCATCACCCAGTGAGATGAACAAGTTCCAGCCCTTGCCAGTCCAAAACATATATGAACAAAATGTAGAACTCAGCTAGTAACTATCAATTTTTAAGCTATATAAATGAGAAAAGTCACCAGATGAATATAGAATATCTCATCAGAACAATTAAAGAATATTTGAAAATGCGCATATTTTGTTTTTTTGATTAAGAAGTTACCATCTTGAACATTGCTATATAAGTAATGAACTGTTTTCTTTGACCAAATTTTTTTCTCCTTTTTTGCCCCATCTCCCACTCCCCCAAATGTAAGGCACTGTGCTAAATGCTAAGGATAAGGAAGTAGACATAACTCATGCATTGCATCCAAAAGGGTTAAAATGTAAGCAACAGAGAATCATTCAGTTTGGTTGATATGTAGAATTCCTAAAAGCCAGAAAGGTGGGTTGAACATAGATTATAAAAGGACCTTGAATGCCAGGATCAGTAATTTATGTTTTCTGTTGTGGGTAATGAGAAACCATCTGAGTAGAGGAAAGAGCTATAGTCACTGTAGAAGTATATAGAAAAAGAGTGAACAAGGCGGCACAGTGATTAGATCACCAGCTCTGGACCTGAGTCAAATCTGGCCTCAGACACTTGACATACTTACTAGCTGTGTGACCTTGGGCAAGTCACTTAACCCCAATTGACTTCCTCCCTCCAAAAAATAAGAAAAAGAGTAAACAAAAAGCAATAGCATCATTGGAATCCGAAAGGAAAGCAAGAATTTTACACAAGTGTATAGGTGAAGAGAAAACATTCTAGGAAGAGGAAGTATAGATCAAAGGTAAGAAGACATATGATCAATTTGAAGGAACAATGAGTAGAGAATCCTCCTTTGAGCTGAGGATTCCAAAATGAGCTAAGGCTCATTATAGTGAAGTAAAAGTAGGTAGTGGATAGATTATATACAAAGAGAACACATACTTCAAGGCCAACTTCAATCTCCTGTCTTCCATAAAGACTTTTCAGTGTACTCTAGCTCCAAAATGATTCCTCTCTCCTCTGATATGTCTGTGTTACCCATTTGGTAGTTAATCAGGTCTTACCTTAATGCATCTTTTTTTTTCTTTTTTAAGCTAGAGTTCCTAGCTTTCTTCAAAGAACAACTCAATTACCATATTATATGTGATCCTCTTCATAATAATGACATTTAAAAATTCTTATGGTGAAAAATGAGCTCTGAAAAACTGAGAAACTATAGCAGAAGATTGCAACATTCTTTAAATACTGACAATGCTTTGTATGTCAATTTGAGATTGTTAGTTTGGAATGTACCCTTACATTCTGACTGATTATTTGAACAATTAGCACACCAATAACTTTAATTTTTGCTATTTATTTTCATTTGGGTTAGAGATTGCACTTACACCCTTATTAACTAGAATTCAATTTACTGGAATTCCCAATTAAATACATGCTTTATACTTCATTATATTTTTAAGGGAAAAGGTCTAAGTAGGAAAAGATAAGTTCATTGAATGATTTTAGTATAACAACCAAAAAAATTGAAAAACACTCCCCCCAAAAATAAAAAGAATTCTGGCATATACCCTCAGTTCGTTGGTGAGGAAGCTCAGTTCCCTCCTTCTGTTCTTTCACCTGAACCCCTAGCACTACATAAGGAAAATTGATGCTCAGAAAGATTAGCTTCCTCAATGATCAAAGAAAGTATCAGTGATGTTTAGCCAAGAGGCCTTAAAAAAAGAAAAAAAAGTGGAAATGAAATATTTTGTTAATATTTGAAGCAAAAAGGGTAAAAAAAAACCCAAAAAATGTTTTCTCTTTGAGCCTTTGTTTACCAGAAAATTTAATTAACCAGATAAGCCCATTCACCAAGTACTGGAGTGAATTGGAGTTTGACTGTATTGAATTTACCCATTCCAAGTATATAGACGTTTAAGGGTCTGAATGACAGTGCTTTCCTTTTCTTTCTCCTTTGCCTCCACTTTTAAACTCTATTTAACTACCTTGTATACAGTCTGAGATGAGGCTGGGGATTTTCTTTATTCCTTTGTAAAACATAGGAGTAGATTAAGAATGATTTTTAACATCTGTGTCACCTTTAGCAAAACAATCTTAAATGTTAATAGCATTGCTCTCTCTGGGTTTCTTTTCTTCTTTTTCTCTCTTTATTACATTTTCTCTTCTGTAGTTTGTATAAACCTCCTATCTTGTCAGGCTGAAAAACAAGTAATCAACTTGGATCTGTTTAATCTCCCTAATGGAATACCATGTGCCAAATACAAAATAGAGGTCAAAACACTCTGAAAATACTTCTAAGAATCATGTTTCAAAACCATAAAAACTCATAATTTGTGTTCTCCATGGGTATTTAAATTAATAAGTATTAATGAAGTAGTTATTATGTATCCATACATTGTATAATTTTTATACAAAACTTCTATTTACCAATGTGCAAGTCATTTTGGGATTATCAGAAATTTTCCATTTGAAACAGCCTTTTGAGGTAATTTAGAACAAGTGTCTCATTTTTGAGATGAGGATATTCATGACCAGAGAAGTAAAGTGATTTGTCCAAGATCATACAAGTAGTAAAATGGAAAGACAGGATATGAACACATGTTCTTTGACTGTAAATCCAGTGTTCTTTCCAACGCAACATGCCCTTATCCCAGTTTCTTCCATGATTTAGTCATCTGGATGAGTGTTTTTCTTTTCATTCTGTCCCCTTCATTCATTTTGGGGAGCTTCATAATTCATGTGAATGACCATTTCCTTTCTGTCCACATAGTTCTTCAACCTCCCCTACCAAACAACTTTGTTCTCTACCTCCTCTCAACCACAAATTGGTGTTGTGGCACTTTAAACACATGACCCAGACAAAGAACTATACTACTTCCAGTATCCCAAATATTGAGATTTCACTTTCCCTCAATAGCCTTCTATTTTCCCCACTTTCTAAGTCCCACAAAACTGGCTTTTCACTCATATCAGGACCTCAGATTCTTTTAACTCTCCATATTGTCCCAGACCGTATTCCCAAAGTTTCTTTCATTGCTTCTATAAACAACATTCATCCTCTGGTCTTCTTGGACAAGTTACTGACCATTGTCCTGTGTTCATTATTCCATAAACTGCCACATCTGTCATTTGACTTACTGCTACTTGACAATCTGATCTGAGTTCTTATGCTGATTTTTTATCTCATTATTCCATTCACTCTCCTCTCAAGCTCTTACAGTTTAATTTCTATAATACTGAAACAGCCCTCTTGTGGAGCCAAGAGAGTGGAGAAGAGGTAGTGACTCAGACGAATTCTCTCAATATTCCCCTCCAAACTTCTTTAAATTAATGCCTCATACTAATTCTGGAGTAGAAGTGCCAACAAAAGGTTGGAGGTGAAATAATTTTCCAGTCCAAGACAACTGTAGCAATGCCAGAAGCAGGCCTTGGAGACAGCTACAACTTTGTGAGCTCTCAGCCCATAGACAATAAGTGGGTCAGACAATGGTACAAAAGAGATTATAGGGGACAATTTGCTGGCACTGGGTACAGGATGCTGCTGCCTTGCCCAAGTGCATTTCTGGGTCATAGTTCCAGGAAAAAGAGGAGTACTAGCACTTGTGCCCCCAGGGAAGCAGGGGCTCTGGTCACAGTTCCAGGGTGGAGAATAGTCCTCATGGTCACTCACAAGGGAGGAAGGGCCCTATTATCATTTCCAAGAAAGAAAGGAGCACAGGCACTTGTGGCTACAGGACAGCAAAGGACCTGGTCACTGTTCCAGAGAAAAGAAGAGTTCAAGTATTTGGGGCTGCAAGGGAACAAGTGCCCTTTTTGGGTAAAGACCAGAACACAGGCAAGGAAAGCAGTGACTACCCCTCTCCTTGAATCATACCACCTTGGGAGCAAGAAAAACTTTATAGATTCCCAGAACTCACTCTGAAGACAGCCAGACAAAAAATACCGAAATTTGGGACCGTGCCCTCTTTGCCCAAGCAGAGCCTAACTTTAACATAAAGTCAAAAGTCAATAAGTAGGGTGGAAAAACAAGCAAACAACAAAAAAGTACCTGACCATAAAAATCTACAATGGAGACAGGAAAGATAAAGATATAAACTCAGAAGGAGACAATAATGTCAAAAAAATTACAAGAAAAGCCCAAAAGGGGGAAAAAGTGATTTGGACAGGAGCCCAACAAGAATTCTTGGAGTATTTCAAAAAGGATTTAAAAAATCGAATAAGAGAGGTAGAGGAAAAATTAGGAAAAGAAATAAGAATGATGCAAGAAAACTATGAAGAGATAACAACTTGGTAAAAAGAGGCAAAAAAATACTGAAAAAAATAGTACCTTGAAAAACAGAATTTGTCCAATGGCTTAAAAAAGGCAAAAAAAAAATTTACCGAGGAAAACTTCTTAAAACCAGAATTGATCAAATGGAAAAAGACACAAAAAATCACTGAAGAATTGAAGTCCTTAAAAGTTGGAATCAGGAAAGTGGATGTTACTGACTCTGAAAGACATCAAGAAACAATAAAACAAAGTCAAAAAATGGGGGTGGGATAGAAGAACCTGAAATATCTTGTTGGAGAGAAGGAAACCCTGACCTAGAAAATTCATTGAGGAGAGAGACAATTTGAGAATTTTTTGACTAACTGAAAGTCATGATAAAAAAAAAAAGAACCAAGACATTCAAGAAATTATCAAGGAAATTATCAAGGAAAACTTCCCTGATCTCCTAGAACCACAGGTTAATTCAAAATTGAAAGAAACAATAATCACCTTCCAAAACAAATTGCGAAATGAAAATTCCCATGATTATTGTAGCCAAATTCCAGAGCTGCCAGGTCAAAAAGAAAATATTGCAAGTAGCTAGAAAGAATTCATATATCATGGAGTCGTAGTCAGGATACACAAAATTGAGTAGTGTCCACCAAAAAACAACTGACAAAATTGAGTTTATTACTTCCAGGGAAAAAAAATGAACATTTAATGAAATAGATGGCATTCAAGAATTCCTGATGCAGGTGGGTGGAGCCAAGATGGAGGCTGGAAAGCAGGGACTTGCTTAAGCTCCCCCTCAGATCCCTCCAAACACTTATAAAAATGGCTCTGAACAAATTCTAGAGCTGCACAATCCACGAAATAGCAAAGGGAAGCAGGGCTTCAGCCCAGGACAGCCTGGATGGTCTCTGGGAAAGGTCTATCCCATGGAGCGGGGAGTGGAGCAGAGCAGATCCCAGCATGGGCCGCACCAGGACCAACTAGACTGGGAGCTGGGCAAACAAGCACAGTGCCCTGAATTAGAGAGCTGTGGCAGCTGCCAGGTTTCTCAACCCACAAACACCAAGACAACAGAGAAGGTTAGTGGGAAAAAACTGCTGGGACAGTGAAAGGAGCTCACAGTCAGGCATCACTCTGACGGTGGTGGAGTTGGTGCAGCTCTGAGGTTGTTTCCAGAGCTACAGCTGCAGTTACTTCTTTCCAGCCCCAGGTCCACCTTGTGGGAGGAATTAAGCAGCAGATTAGAACAGGAGTGCAAAGCCTGCTTTGCCCTGCCTAGGTCTGAGCTGCAATCCTGGTTGGCAGTTCTTGGGGGAGAAGGAGCACTGGTGTGGCAGAGCTTGCTATGTATAAGTACCTCTGAAAATATCGGCACAGCCCCTCAAGCTTGGGACAAAGTACTCTCTACTCTATAAACAGTTGAACCCTGTTAGGGGTCCTTGACCAGCAAGTTGCCCTATCTCAGTACGCAATGATGAGGCGGGAGCCAAAGATGGATATAACTCCGATTTACTGGCAGACATTATCCAGTTTTATAGAGTTTTGCACTACATAAGCAGAAGCAGGTGTTCAAGGGGATGAGAGCATGGGAAAAAGGGGACACACTTCAGTAATGTATTGTTGCACTTAGATTAGATGTAAGTAGCGATATCTGGTGGGAAGAATCTAGATTATTGTAAACTATGTTTCCTACAAGCGTATGGGAAAAACTAGGGCTGTGGTAAGGTAGTTTCCATAGGAGTATGGGAACAAAGTGGGGTGCTGTCCTACAGTATCTATGGAGCCATGGGAAAGCTCAGGCATGTAGCCAGCTGATATTAGAGCTGTATGAGCTATGTGAGGCACAGGGCAGATGCCCTTGTAAAGTATCAAAGAAGTTCCCATTAATTAAAGCATGTTTGTGTTAGGCACTGGTTCAAGAGCATTCGGTAATGGCCAGCTGGGTTCCTCCTACTGGGCTTGTGAGTCCTTGGTGAATGGACTCTGCCTGCATGAGAAAGGATGGCTATCAGAGCAGGAGGGGGGTGCTGTTAGGGGGGCTGCTAGGGACAGAAGTCTTTCCTCTGGGCGCCTACCATTGCAACTCCTACTAAGCCTGTCTGGTATTACCCAGGAAACAGGCCAAGTGCTAGGGTCCAAGCAGCCCTGGTGTTGGCAGTAACTCCCTACAGTACCCCAGTAAAAATCTCAAGGGTCAGGTAGTTGGCTGGGAACATGAAAAGGCAGTAAAAATTAACTCAGACTCAAAGAAAGACTCAAACTCAAACTCTAGATTCCTTTTTTGGTGACAAAGAAGATGTAAACATACAGGCAGAAGAAGTCAACAAAGTCAAAGAGTCTACATCAAAAGCCTCCAAGAAAAATAGAATTGGTCTCAGGCCATGGAAAGCTCAAAAAGGATTTGGAAAAGCAACCTAGAGAGGTAGAGGAAAAATTGGGAAGAGAAATGAGGGTGATGTGAGAAAACCATGAAAAACAAGTCAATGACTTGCCAGAGGAGACCCAAAAAATACTGAAGAAAATAACACCTTAAAAAATAGAGTAACTCAAATGTCAAAAGAGCTCCAAAAAGTCAATGAGGAGAAGAATGCCTTGAAAGGCAGAATTAGCCAAATGGAAAAGGAGGTCCAAAAGGAGGTCCACTGAAGAAAATACCACCTTAAAAATTAGATTGGAGCAAGTGGAAGCTAGTGACTTTATGAGAAATCAAGATATTATAAAACAGAACCAAAAGAATGAAAAAATGGAAGACAATGTCAAATATCTCATTGGAAAAACCACTGACCTGGAAAAAAAGATCCAGGAGAGATAATTTAAAAATTATTGGACTACCTGAAAGCCACGATCAAGAAAAAAGCCTAGATATCATCTTTCAAGAAATTATCAAGGAGAACTGCCGTGATATTCTAGAGCCAGAGGGTAAAATAGAAATTGAAAGAATCCACTGACCACCTCCTGAAAAAGATCCTAAAAAGAAAATTCCTAGGAACATTGTTGCCAAATTCCAGAGCTCCCAGAACAAGGAGAAAATAATTCAAGAAGCCAGAAAGAAACAAATTGTGGAAACACAATCAGAGTAACACAAGATCTAGCAGCTTCTACTTTAAGGGATGGAATGGCTTGGAATATGATATTCCAGAGGTCAATGGATTAAAACCAAGAATGACCTTCCCAGTAAAACTGAGTATCATGCTCCAAGGCAAAATATGGATTTTCAATAAAATAGAGGACTTTCAAGCTTTCTCAGTGAAAATACCAAAGCTGAATAGAAAATTTGACTTTCAAACACAAGAATCAAGAGAAGCATGAAAAGGCAAACAAGAAAGAGAAATCATAAGGGACTTACTAAAGTTGAACTGTTTTGTTTACATTCCTACATGGAAAGATGATGTATGTAATTCAGGAGATCTCAGTATTAGAGTAGCTGAAGGGAATATACATAGATAGATAGAAGATAGGTAGATAGATAGATAGATAGATAGATAGAGGGCACAGGGTGAGTTGAATATGAAGGGATGATATCTAAAAAAATAAAATCAAGTTAAGGGATGAGAGGAGAGAGGGAGAAAGGGAATGATAGAATGGGGTAAATTATCTCACATAAAAGTGCCAAGAAAAAGCAGTTCGTTGGAAGGGAAGAGGGGTCAGGTGAGGGGGAATGAGTGAAACTTGCTCTCTTCAGATTTGACTTGAGGAGGGAATAACATACACACTCAATTTGGTATCTTACCCCACAAAAAAGAAGGAGGAAGAGGATAAAACAGCGGCGGGGTGGGGGGGGGGACGGTAGAAGGGAGGGAAGATGGGGGAGCAGGTAATCAAAAGCAAACACTTTTGAAAAGTTACAGGGTCAAGGGAGAAAATTGAATAAGAGGGGACAGGATAGGAGGGAGCGAAATAGTCTTTCACAACATGAGTATTGTGGAAGGGTTTTACATAATGATACATGTGGGGACATGTTGAATTGCTTGCCTTCTTAGGGAGGGTGGGTGGGGAGGGAAGAGGGGAGAGAATTTGGAACTCAAAGTTTTAAAAGCAGATGTTCAAAAAAAAGTTGCATGCAACTAGGAAATTAGATATACAGGCAATGGGGCATAGAAATCTGTCTTGCCCTACAAGAAAGTAAGGGAAAGGGGGATGGGGAGAGTGGGGTGGTGGAAGGGAGGGCTGATTGGGGAACAGGGAAATCAGAATATATGCCATCTTGGAGTGGGTGGGAAGGTAGAAATGGGGAGAAAATTTTTAATTCAAAATCTTGTGGAAATCAATGCTGAAAACAAACAAACAAAAAAGAATTCCTGATGCAAAGACCAGAGCAGAATAGAAAATTTTACTTTCAAACATGAGACTTAAGAGAAGCATAAAAAGTAAACATGAAAGAGAATCATAAGGGACTCAATAAGGTTAAATTGTTTACAATCCTGTGTGAGAAGATAATACTTAAAAGTCCTAAGAACTTTATCATTATTAGGGCAGTTAGATGTGTACATACATAGGCAGAGGGCCCAGGTATGAGTTGATTATGTTGGGCAGATTTTAAAAAAATGAGTGAGCAAATGGGATCCAGTAAGAGAAGAGGGAAGGGAGAAGGACAGGGAAAATTATCTCATACAAAAGAGGTTCACAAGGAAGAGATTTTATAGTGGAAGGGAAAATGGGTGGATAATGCTTAAACATCACTCTCATCAAAATTGGCTCAAAGAGGGAATAATATATAAACTCAGTTGAGTTTATAAATCTATCTCACCCAACAGGGAAGTAGGAGGGGAAGGGGATAGTAAAAGAAGAGGCTGCTAATGGAAGGTGGGGGGTGGGGTGGTGATTAAAGGATACAGCAGTCCAACATAAAAGAGAGTTTGGAGAAATGATAGAGTACGAAGGAAAAGAAAGAAGGATAAACAGGAAGGAAAATAGGACGGAGGGAAATACACAGTAATCAAAATTGTGAATGTGAATGGGATGGACTCACCCATGAAATGGAAACAAATAACAAAATAGACTGAAAACCAGATTCCAACACACTTGAAATAGAGAGACACATGCAGAGTAAAAATAAGGGGCCAGAGCAGATTTAATCTTGCCTCAGCTGAGATTAAAAAAATAAAAATATAAAAGGATAGCAAATATGAGATCAGACAAAGCAAAAGGAAAAAGAGACCTAAGCAAAGAAACTACTAAAAAAACTTGCTAAAAAGTACCAGAGACAATGAAGTTGTGTCAATATTAAATATATATGCACCAAAAGGCATTGTATTCAAGTCTTAAAGGAAAAGTTAAATGAATTATAGAAGGAAATAATAAAAATTATACTAATGGGGCATATCAACTTTCCCCTCTCAAAACTAGATAAATCTAAACATTAAATAAATAAGAAAGAAGTTAAAGAGATGCATAGAATTTTAGAAGAGTTTAATATGATGGATCTATAGAGAAAACTGGGGACTGTGGGTATAAAAACATTACAACCAAAAGCAGAAATAGTATATTCATCCTTTTCAGACTGTGATGCAATAAAATTACATAATAATGAAGAGTTGCAAAAATAAAGATTAAAAATTAATTTGAAACTATAAAATTTACTTTTAAAAAGAGTCAAAATGAGTCAAAGAACAAATCATAAAAATAACAATTTCATTAAAGATAATGACAACAATAAGACAATACACCAAAATTTATGGGATGCCACCAAAGCAGTACTTAGGAGAAAATTTATATCTCTAAACACTTAAATCAATAAAGTAGAAAAAAGAACAAAATCAGTTCCTTGGGCATTCAATTAAAAAAAGACTAGAAAAAGAAAAAAAAATAAAATCCCCAATTAAACATCAAGTTAGAAATACTGAAAACCAAAAGACAGATAAATAAAATTAAAAATAAGAAAACCATTGAGCTAATAAATAAAATTAGGAGCTGTTTTTCTGAAAAAAACAATTAATTAATTTGATTTTTTTTAAAACAAGAAGCCAAATATCCAGTATCAAAAGTGCATATGGTGACTATACCACCAATGAAGAAATTATAGTAATAATTCCTAGTTACTTTAACTAATCACATGGCAACAAATCTGACAATCTAAGTGAAATTCATGAATATTTACAAAAATATAAATTTCCCAGATTAATGGAAGAGGAAATAGAAAACTTAAATAATCCTATCTTAGAAAAAGAAATTGAACAAGCCAACAATGAGCTCTCTAAGAAAAAAAAATCACCAGAATTAGATGGATTCACAAATGAAAGCTACCAAACATTTAAAGAACAATTACTTCCAATACTATATAAATTACTTGGGAAAATAAGCAAACACATCTCACCAAATTTCTTTTATGAAATGAATATGGCATTGATACTGAAATGAGAGGGAGAGAGAGAGAGAGAGAGAGAGAGAGAGAGAGAGAGAGAGAGAGGGAGGGAGAAGGAGAGAGAGAGGGAGGGAACTCTAGATCAATTTCCCTAAGGAATATTGATGCAAATATTTTAAATTAAATTCTAGTGAGGAGAATCACAGCTTTATATCACAAAGATCATATATTATGACCAAGTGGGATTTATACCAGGAATTCAGAGGTGGATCAATATTAGGAAAACCATTAGCATGGTTCATCGTATCAGTAACAAAATTAACAAAAATCATATGTTTCTCTCAATAGATGCATTAAAAAGCTTTCGACAAATTGCTACATTTATTCCTATGAAAAAAATGGAAAGCATAGGAATAAAAGGAGCTTTTCTTAATCCTGTAAGTTGCATCTGTCTAAAAGCATCAGCAAAGCTCATCTGTAATGGAGGTAAGCTAAAAACATTCCCAATAAGATTAGGGATGAAGGGAAGATTCCCATTATCACCAATGTTATTCAATACTATACTAGAAATGCTAGCTATAGCAATAAGAAAAAATAAAGGAATTAGTATAGGCAGTGAGGAAACAAACTTTCAATCTTTGCAGACAATACGATGGTACACTTATAAAATCTAAGAGAATCAACTAAAAAGCTAGTTGAAATGAACTACCTCAGCAAAGTTGCAGGATATAAAATTAAATCATATAAATCATCAGTGTTTTTTTATAAATTTCCAGCAAAGCCCAACAGCAAGAGATAGAAAGAGAAATTCCATTTAAAATAACTGTAGACAATATAAAATATTTGGGAGTCTACCTGCCAAGACAAATCAAGGAACAATTTGAACTATACAAACACAATTACAAAATACTTCACACAAAGATAGATCTAATTGCTTATGTTGAGACTAAGCCAATATGACAAAAATTACAATTCTACCTAAATTAATTTATTGACTGTCAAACCAATCAAACTAACTAAAATTACATTGTAAAAATAATTTCATCTGAAAGAACAAGAAGTCAAGTATGTGAAGGCAAACAATTTTGAAAATGTAAATGAATACCAGATCTCGAACTGTATCATAAAACAGTAATCATCAAAACAATCTGGTTTATATAGTCTCCTGAAATAAAAAAAAAAGAAATAAATTGATGAATCAGTGGAAGAGATTAAGGTACACAATACACAGCAGTAAATAACCATAGTAATCTAGTGTTTGATAAACCCAAAGATACAAGCTTTTGGAACAAAAACTCACTATTTGGCAAAAATTACTGGGAAAACTGGAAAGCACTTTGACCAAAACTAGGTATAAATCTACATCTCATATTGTATATTAAGATAAGGTCAAAATGAGTACATGATTTAGACATAAAGGTTCATATCGTAATGAAATTAAGGGAGCATGGAAAACATTAACTGTCAGATCTATGCATAAGGGAAGAATTCATGACTAGAGACAATCAATAGACGCAAAATTGATGATTGTGATTCCCCAAAAGGTTTTACGCAAACAAAACCAATGCAGCTAAGAATAGAAGGAAAGCTAGATACTGGGAAGGGGGAGGGCAAATTTGCAACATGTTTCTTTGATAAAGGTCTCATTTCGCCATATTCAATGGACTTGTTTCATTCTTCCTACCCTTGACCTGTTTGCATTACTTACATTATTTCTTCTTCCTCTTTTGGCATCTGTGATGCCAAGTTCCCTAAATTTTCTTTATTTATTCCTTCAACTATTCTTGCTTGCTCTGATTTCCACTATTTCTGTTAATGTTGCTTCAATTTATTTAGTCTCCTGAAGTCAAAACATTAGTATTGCTTTGTTACTCTCCTCTACCTCTCACATCTTGATCTAAAAATTATGAAGAAAAGGGGAAATGCTGCATGACTGTAGATAGGCATTCAGAATGGATCCTACTCCTCTTCCTGATACCTTAAGGCACAAATTAGCCAGTTCTGAATTTTTCACCTTTTTGCCTTCACTTTGAACTCTGTTCCTCAACAACTTTATTCTCTCTCACTACTTCGACTGCCATTGCTATGTATCTAAGTCTCAAATCCACATCTCCAGAACATACTTCTGTCCTAAGTTCCATCTTTAACTACCTATAGGATGTCTACCAACATATTCTGTTGGCATTTCAAACTCAACATATCATAAGCCAAACATTATTGTCTCCCCTTTTCTCACTTATAAATGAAAAGGATATTAGTAATCACAATCTAAAAATGTATTATTTGTACTTGAACTTTAATACTTCTATTGACCTCTTTCTTTTAGGTACTGGAAACTCTACAAAGAAATGTAAACCATAACCTTTTTCTTGCCTTCTCAACTTGTTTAATTCTTGTCCATGTATTTTAATAGCTCCTTCATACAGTATCTACCCTCTCCTTGGAAACTTTCTAGGTCTTTCAATATTTCATGACAGTCACTTGAGCTTTCCTCCTGCTTATCTCTCCCATCCTGACTGACCAAATATTACATATCCTTAAAGATGTCTTTTGTACCTTGTTAACAAGAGATTTCTATTTTATCTTGTTCACAAGGTGTTGATATTTTCTAACCTACTTTTATTATATTTACTGTGCATGCATCTCCCCATTTTCCTTGAGGCCATACACAATTGTAATTGTTTGGAGATGATGATGTTTTTTATTGCCATTTTTCATCACTGAAAAACCATTGATTTGAAAAAAAAATGGACTGTTGTATGAAAGGTCAGATAGAGGACTCTGAAAGCACTCTGCCATTTACCAAAGTAACCCAGAATTCTCTTCTTCAGTCTCAGTGCCAGATCATTATCTATCTGTAATGTTTTTCCAAGATTTGTGTGCTAAAGAATTAACTCAATGAAAGCCATGTCCAACTATAACATGAGAAATAAACATTCTTCATCTCTTTTTTTTCCTGTGTGGAATACACTTAACAATTGTAGCTCCAGTAGAAACTTATTTTGTATATCTCTACCAGTTTCAATTTTTCTCCTGGATAATCTCAAGTGACATCTCCATTTCTTCACATAACACATGTTATGTAAAGATGCTAGGATTATGAAAGTTGTGGTTCCACTGTCCTTGATGATAAGAATGGGTCACTACAGAAATACTGGCAAATGTGGTTTCACTTCACATTTTTGGTTGTCTTCCTTGTTCTGCTTATAAATGCTATTGTAATGTCTGGTTCAGTTGAACTTTATACCAAACCTGGCATGGGTGTCGCTTCTCACTCTGTTTTTGGGGTGTTCAAGGATGACTAGTACCCCTGGTGTGAAAGCTTGCCAAGCCCTTTTCAGGGCTATTCATCTATCTTTGGCATCTCATCTATGGCTACAAGTAGCTGTAGCATGCAGAACCACATGCTGGTAAAGTCATCTTGGCAGACTGGCTAAACTAGGTTGAGGGTTACTGACCAGCCTCAAACCCATCAGTGAATTAGGGAGCTATCTACCCTAAGAACGTGAAGACTTTTACAGAAGGATGGGCAGATGAGAACAATTTGTTCCAGTGGCCATGAACTTGTCCAAAGCACGTGTTGTGGAGCACTTAGAGTTTGGTCAGACATTGAATACACCAAGGTCATCCAGTACATCCTAGGTCGTTTCTAGTAATCCTGACTTTTATTTTGCCACTGGACTTTGATAACTCTGGAGGAGAGAGTAAGGCTAATGACTTTGTGCAACTATGCCTTACTTAATCCAATTCACACACAAGTCAAGACATTACCCCATGATGACATTGGTCCTCTTCAAAAAATGAAAGATGAACAACATTATTTTTTGACACATAATATGGTGATACTGTTCATAATCTGCAATCATCTTTAATTCTTTACAAAGGATCTTGTACTTAAGCAGATGTTGTCTTAGGAGGCTATGTCTTCTAACTTGCCCAAGGAATCCAGTATTTACCAATTAATGTAATTGCTTCACTCTTTTGGCCTCATCGTAGCATGAGTTACAAATCACTTCAACTTTTCTAAGTGATGATTCAGGGTCTTTAAATTTAGCCTTGCCCCATTTTTTAGAGTCAATAGTCTATTTTAAAGGGATAGGCTGGAGCTGCTGTAATTCTATGGAGTGTCTTCTTTAAATTTTCTTCAAACATCTTGATTTTGATATTTGCTTTAGGGTAAAATTTTTAAGTTTTTAATGTATAGTCCTTAGTTGAGTACAGGAAAAAAATGTACAAGTAGGAGATGAGAAATGCATATTTAGTTAAACTACTATTGTGTGGGAAAGAGTTCTGGTGGGTTATGTTAACTTCAAGCTTCATATGAATATACACCCTGATGGGAAACAACAAGGGAAGTTAAATGGATCTTTGATTTCATTAACAAAGGCAGAGTTAAATCACAGAGGCATTTTTATGATTGCCCTTTTCCCTGGTCCAACCATATCTTGACTATTATGTTTATCTTTGGGTATCACTTTTTTGCGAGAACATTGCAATGGATATGACCACATAGTTTTCAAAAGAAGCAATATAAATTATGAAGAACTATGTGAAATGTAAATGAAAGCAATTTTGATGTGTTTTGCTTCTTATCCACCATATTGAATATGATGATAACAGATGAAAATAGTCATTATCCGAGAAACTGTAGGAAGAAAAGCACACTTATATATTGCTGGTAGAGTTAGGAATTGGTGAAAATGTTGCAAAACAATGTGAAATCAAGTATAAACTGTCAATGCTCTTTGACACAGTTATCTCACTAAAGGGCATGTATTTCAAGGAGCTCAAGGACAGGGAGAAAAAGGCTCTATGTTCTCTTTTAATATCATATATCACATATCATCACACCATATTATATCAATCATATCATACTATATCATATCATATATCATTTCATGTCATATCACCAGGATAGAAAGAAGACTAGAGAAAATAAATATTTGAAGATATTGAGATTATTAAGACATCTAGAAAAGTATTGTTCTAACTGGATCAGATGGCAAATCTAGGATCCATAGGTAGAGTTGTAAAAAGACACTTTTTAACTTCATACAAGGCAAATTTCTTAAGAATCAGAGCTACTCAATGTGGAATGGGCTCCTCCAGGAGTTAGTCACTTCCCCTATCACTGAGATTAGAAATGAGATTATAGCAAATTATCACAAGGATAACACACAATGACCAAGTAGGATTTATACCAGGAATGCAGGGGTGGTTCAATTTTAGGAAAACTATCAACATAATTGACCATATCAATAACAAAATTAAGAGAAATCATATGATTTTCTGAATTGATGCAGAAAAAGCTTTTGCCAAAATACAACTCCCATTCTTATTAAAAACACTAGAGAGCATATGAATCAATGAAGTTTTCCTTATGATGATAAGTACCATCTATCTAAAACCATTAGCAAACATTATGTGCAATGAGGATAAGCTAGAAGCATTTCCATTATGATCAAAGGTGAAACAAGGATGTTCATTATTACTACTGTTATTCAATATTACTAGAAATGTTAGCTTTAGCAATAAGACAAGAAAAAGAAATTAAAGGCATTAGAATAGGCAATGGAGAAAAAAAGTGATCACTCTTTGAAGATGATATGATGGGATACTTAGAGAATCCTAGAGAATTAAATGGAAAAACTACTTGAAATAATAATAATAATAAGAAAAAAGTTTAGCAAAGTTTCAGGATATAAATTAAACCCCCATAAACCATTGGCATTTCTATATATTACTAACAAAGCCCAGCAGCAAGAAATAGAAAGAGAAATTCAATTTACACTAACTGTAGAGAATATAACATATTTGGGAGTCTACCTGCCAAGACAAACCTACGAACTATATGAGTACAATCACAAAACTCTTCACACAAATAAAGTCAGATCTAAATAATTGGAAAAATATCAGTTGCTCTTGGATAGGCCTAGGTAACATAATAAAAATGGCAATTTTACCTAAATTAATTTACTTATTCAGGGCCATAACAATCAAACTACCAAAAATGTTTTATAGCACTAGAAAAATAAAAACAATTCCTATGGAAGCAAAAAAAGGTCCAGCATATCAAGGAAATTAATGAAAAGAATTACAAGGGAAGGTGGCCTAGCTGTTCCATATCTAAAATTGTATTATAAAACCCCAATCATGAAAACTCCTTGGTATTGGGAAGAAACACTGGGAAAACTGGAAAATAGTATGGCAGGAATTAGGCATAGCCCCACATCTTATACCACATACCAAGATAAAGTCTAAATAGGTACATGATTTAGAAATAAAGGGTGATACTATAAACAAATTAGCAAAGCAAGGAATAGTTTGCCTGTCAGATCTATGGCAAATGAAAGAATTTATGACCAAATGAGAAAGAGAACATTAAGAAATGCAAAATGCATTATTTTGATTACATTAAATTAATTTTTTTGTACAAACAAAGCCAATGCAATGAAGATGAGAAGGGAAGCAGAAAGCTGGAAAACAATTTTCACAGCCAGTGGCCCTGATAAAGGCATCATTTCCAAAACATATACAGAAGTTGAGTCAACTTTATAAGAATATAATTTATTCTCCAATTGTTAAATGATCAAAAGATATGAAAAGGCAACTTTCAGGTGAAGAAATTGAAGCTATAGTCATGTGAAAAAATGCTCTGAATCACTATTGATTAGAGAAATATAAATTAAAACAAATCTGGGATACCACATCAAATCTATCAGACTGGCTGTCATAAAACAGCAAAATGATAAATGGAGAAGATGTGGGAAAATTGGAACACTAATGCATTGTTGGTAGAGTTGATCCAACCATTCTGGAGGGCAATTTGGAACTATGCCCAATGGACTATAAAACTGTGCATACCCTTTGATTCAGCAATACCACTTCTAGTTCTGTATCCCAAAGAGGTCATAAAAATGGGAAAAGGACCCACATGTACAAAAATATTTGTAGCAACTCTTTGTGGTGGCAAAGAACTGAAAATTGAGGGGATGCCCATCAATTGGGGAATGGCTGAACAAATCATGATATATGAATGCAATGGAATAATATATTCCCATAAGAAATGATGAGCACACAGACTTCAGAAAAACCTCAAACTTGCATGCATTGATGCTGAATGAAGTGAGCAGAACCAGGTTTTCATCACACACAGTAACAGCAATATTGTGCAATGACCAGTGCTGCTAGACTTAGCTCTTCTGAGCAATACAATAAACTAAGACAATTCCAAAAGACTTATTTTGGAAAATCCATCTACATCTAGAGAAATAACTATGGAGTCTAAATGCAGATCAAAGCATACTATTTTCTCTTTTTTCCCTTTGTTTTTTTTTTTCTTTCTCATGTTCCCCACCACCACCTTTGGTTCTAATTCTTCTTTACATCATTGTTAATATGGAAATATGTTTAATATGATTTTACATGTATAGCCTATATCAGATTGCATGCAGTCTTGGGGAAGGGGAGGGGAAGGTGGGGAGAAAATTTAAAACTCAAAATCTTGTAAAAATTAATCTTGAAAACTAAAACCAAATAAATATTTTTTTAAAGAGTACAATTAACCAAATGGAAAAATAAATATGAAAGCTAAGGGAGGAAAACAACTCCTTAAATGTTAGAATTTGGCAAGTAGAAGCAAATACTTTATGAGACATCAAGAATCAATCATATTCAAAAGTAAGAGAAAAATGGAAGAAAATGGAAAATACCTCATGGGAAAAAACAACTGACCTGGAAAATAGATTCAGCAGAGACAATATCAGAATCATTGGACTACCTGAAAGCCATAATCAAAAGGAAGACCTGGACAGCATCTTTCAAGAAATTATCAAGAAAAACTACCCTGATGTCCTGGAACCAGAGGCCAAAATAGGCATTGAAAGAATTCACCAATCACCTCAGGAAAGAGATCACAAAATAAAAACTCCAAGGAACAAGTTGCAACCAAATCTCAGAACTATCAGGTCAAGGAAAAATACTACAAGTGGCCAGAATTAAAATATCTGTGAGTT
Organism: Trichosurus vulpecula; assembly: GCF_011100635.1. Classification (NCBI taxonomy): domain Eukaryota; kingdom Metazoa; phylum Chordata; class Mammalia; order Diprotodontia; family Phalangeridae; genus Trichosurus; species Trichosurus vulpecula. The sequence goes on along the minus strand of NC_050576.1, from coordinate 347,502,145 downwards.
ACAATTAGGATCACACAGGACTTGACATCTGCAACATTAAAAGATCTGAGGCCATGGAACATAATATTTCAGAAGGCAAAGGAGCCAGGACTATAATAAAGAATCACTTTCCTGGCAAAATTAAGCTTTGTACATCGAGGCAAAAATGGTCATTCAATGAAATAGAAGGATGTCAAGCTTTCATAAGAAGACCAGAACTAAAAGAGAACTTTGACCTTTAATATCAAGCCCCAAGAAAAGCATGAAGAGAAAAAAAGGGAAAAGAAAGCTTAAGGAATTCAATAGAGCTTTACTATTTACATCATATATGGGAAGATGATGCTTGTAATTCTTTAAAAGCCTGTATCACTAATAGTATAGTGTAACCACAATGTTGCTAGCAGCTGTTGTCGGGGTGAAAGACCATCAACAAAAGCACACTGAAAGGCTGCTAGCACAGATCCTTTGATCTACTTTTCTAAGGAAAGCAACTTTAAGGGGTTAAAAATCTTATTTTAATTAAACATACATATACCATTCACTTAATTCAGGAGGAAAAGTCAGCACTCTGAACTTCAGAGAGAATACAAACAGAAATTACAAGCATATATTATATAAACACAACAAATAAACACAAATAAACAAACATGCTTCTAGCAGTCTGTACAAGCAATACACCAACAGTTACCAGAAGAGAGGTACCAACATCTGAGTTTTCAAAGCCGAGGGCTCCAGCAGGCTACCCAGAGTCTCATCTGGTCAAATCACACAATTCTCTTCCAGTGAGTGAGAGCACCCAAAGGCAAAAAACTAACCTCTGAGTTTATATACACTTCCTCAGGGTCAAAGGACATCACAACCATGTGGCTCAAACACACATGCTTAGGCCTTCTTGTGACTTAAATGCCTGCTCAGGGTCAGAGGGAAGAACTAGGGCTTCCCTTGATATAAGCAGGTCATCAAAGCCTCCCTATTCAATCAAAGATTCCTTAGTGCTGAGAAGCACTCCAAGACAAAAACAACAAACAGTCCATTTTGCTTGCCATTACATTTGAAAAGCAAAACTCATCAAAGGTACTTGATTACCTCAGCATTCCAAAGGAGAAAACTGTAAAAAAAAATCCCACCCTGCTGAGCATTACAGGAATATACAAAGACAGAGTGTATGAGTATAAGGTGAATTTTAGGGAATGACAAAAAATGAAGGGTTGAGAAAGAGGAGTACAGGTGCAGAAGAAAGGGAGAGGTAAAATAGGAAAAATTATTTCACATGAAGAGGTGCAAAAGACCTATTACAGTGGATATAATAATTGGAGGGTGGGTGATGAGCATCACCTGAACCTTACTGTCATCAATATTGGCTCAAACAGGAAATATATACACTATCAGTTGAATATATAAATCTATCTTACCGACAGGGAAGTAGGAGGGAAGGAAATTTAAGTAAAGAGGGAAGGTGTGGGGCTGAAAAAAGGGAGGGCATATCAGGGGAAGTGGTTGACAGAAGCAAAACACTGTTGAAAACAGAGAAAGGACAAACAGGAGGAAGAATAGGATAGAGGGAAATACACAGATAGTAATCATAACTGTGAATATGAATGGAATGAACTCTACAATAAAATGAAAGCAAATAGAAGAGTAGATCCAAAACCAGAATCCTACAATATGTTGTTTACAAGAAAAAACTTGAAGGAGAGAGGCACCCACAGAGTAAAGGGAAGGGGCAGGAGCAAAATCTATTATGCTTCAGCTGAAGTAAAAAAACAAAACAAAACAAAACAAACAAACAAAGAAAAAATCCAGGGGCAACAATCCTGATCTCAGACAAAGTAAAAGCCCCCCAAATAGACCTAATTAAAAGAGACAAGGAGGAAAACTACATCTTGCTAAAAGGTACCATAGACAATGAAGCAATATCAACACTAAACATATATATACGAAGTGGTATGACATCAGATTCTTAAAGGAGAACTTAAGTAAGTCACAGAAAAAACAGACAAAAAAACTATACTAGTGGGGGACCTCAACTTTCTCCTTTCTCCTTTCAGAACTTGATAAATCCAAACAAAAAATAAACATGAAAGAAACTAAAGAGGTAAATAGAATATTAGAAAAGTTAGGTAGGACATATTTGGCATGATTTAGACACAAAGCGTGACACTGTAAGCAAAATAGGAGAGCAAGGAATAGTCTATCTGTCAGATCTATGAGAAGGGGAAAAACTCATGACCAAACAAGAGACAGAAAGCATTAAAAAATGTAAAATAATTTTGATTATATTAAAGAGCTTTTATAAAAACAAAGCTAACGTAACCAACATTACAAGGAAAACAAAAAGATGGGAAACAATCCTTAGAGCAAGAGTATTTTTTTTTCTTGCAGGGGAGGAGGACGGGCAATTGGGGTTAAGTGACTTGCCCAAGGTCACACAGCTAGTAAGTGTGTCAAGTGTCTGAGGCCAGATTTGAACTGTCAGTCCTCCTGACTCCAGGGCTGGTGCTCTGCTCACTGCACCACCTAGCTGCCCTTGAGCAAGAGAGTATTTGATAAAGGCTTCATTTCTCAAATATATATATAAATTATATATATATACATATATATATATATATATATGTATGTATGTATATAACTGAGTGTTATGCTAATTAGGGTGGGACTTTTTTATTTTCTTTTTTAGAATGCTAAGGTAATCAAGTACCTTTGATGAGTCTTGCCTTTCAAATGTAATGGCAAGCAAAGTGGACTTTTTATTGTTTTTTATGTTTGTTTGTTTCTTTGATTAATCACAAATCTTTGACCTGCTTAAGAAACAAAAAGGCCTAGTTCACATAGGTTTGAGTCACATGGTTGTGACACCCTCTGACCCTGAGAAGGGTATATGAGATCTGAGGTTGGAGGATTTTTTGGGGGCTCTCACTCACTAGAAGAGTGTCATGTGATTTGACCAGATGAGACTCTGGGTAGCCATTGTTAAGAGCCCCGCTGGCTTTGAAAACCCAGATGTTGTTGCTTCTTTTTTTGTTAACTACATATGTGATGTCTTGATCAGACAAAGCCTATCCATTGATTTGTGTTATTTGCTCTGTTTATATTTTCTTTGTTTGTAATTTCTGCTTATATTTGCTGAAATTCAGGGTGCTGGCTTGCCCCCTCAACTAAGTGAATGATATATGTATGTTTGATTCAAGTGAGATTGTAAACCCCTTAAAGTTGCTTTTCTTAGAAAAGCAGATCAAAGAACCTGTGCTAGCAGCCCTCCTGTGTGTTGGTCTTACACCTCCACAGCAGCTGCTAGTAACGTTGTTACACTGAGTCAAATTTATAAAAATACAAGCCATTCCCCAGTTGATAGATGGGCAAAAGACATCAACAGACAGTTTTCACATGAAAAAAATCAAAGCTATCTAGAGACATATGAAGAAGTGCTCTAAATCACTTTTGATTCGAGAAATGCAAATTAAAACAACTCTGAAGTACCACATCATGCTTATCCAGTTGGCTAATGTGACAAAAATGGAAAATGATAAATGATAGAGAAGATGTGGGAAAATTGAGTCATTAATGTGCTATTTGTGGAGTCGTGAACTGATCCAACTATTCTGGAGAGCAATTTAGAACTATACCCAAAGGACAACCAAACTGCGCATACCCTTTGTTCCAGCAATATCGCTTCTACATCTCTATCACAAAGAGATCATTAAAAAGGGAAAAAAGAGCTATATGTGCAAAAATATTGATAGCAGCCCTTTTGGTGGCAGCAAAATATTAGAAACTGAAAGAATGCCCATCAATTGAGGAATGGCTGAACAAGCTGTGGGATATGAATGTAATGGAATACTATTGTGCAATAAGAAATGACAAACAGGCACATTTCAGAAAAACCTGGAAAGACTTGCACAAAGTGAAATGAGCAGAACCAGGAAAACATTGTACACAGTATCAGCAACATTGTAGGATGATCAACTTTGAATGACTCAGCTTTCCTCAGCCACACAGTGATTCAAGACAAGTACAAAGGCTTCACAAAGGAAAATGCTACCCATGTCCAGATAAAGAACTGATGGACTCTGAATGCAGATCAAAGCATTTTTTTCACTTTATCCTTTCTCATTTTTTTCCTTTTGATCTGTTTCTTCTTTCACAATTGTGACCAATATGGAAATATTTTTACATGATAACATATGTAAATTATATAAAATCGTGTATCTTTTTCAGAAGAGGAGAGGGGAGGGAGGGAGAAAAATTTGAAACTCAAACTCTTATAATAATGAATGCTAAACATTTTCTTGACATGTAACTGGGAAAAAACAAATACTACTAAAAATAAAAAGGATTCTTTAATTTTTTTGTCTTTTACCAATGGAGAAGGGAAAAAATATTAATTGAAAAAAATAAACTTAAAAAAAGAGAGAGAAAAAAACTGGAGATTGAGCCCAGACAAGTGGGTTTAAATTCCACCTCTGATATTTACTATATGACCATGGGCAAGTGAAGACCTCAGTTTCCTCATCTAAACATGAGGATATTGATACCTATAGCACCTATCTCACAGAGTTTCTGTAAGAAACCAAAAAAAAAATCTTTTCACACTTTACGCATATACGCATGCATGCACACACATATACATACACATATGTCATTGAAGATTATTTTATATTTCTCCTTAACTCTTTTACACACCCATACCCACACCCCCACTGATGCACCAATACTGATATCTAGACAATTGTTAACATTTTGTTCTTTATACCTCCGCAATGCCTTTCACATACATGATCTTCTCTCCCTGTAAACAGCCTCTAGTCTAGGTCAGACCTTCATTTCTTCTCTCCTGAATATTTACAATTATTTCTTAGCTAATTCCTCTGCTTCTCTTGTCTATCTCCAAATGTTCCTCCTACACACTGCTTAAATTGGTATTCCCAGGTACACCTTTACTTCCCTTCTCAAGAAACTTCAGTCACTCCATGCTGCTTCTAGCATAAAATTACAAAGTCCTATTTGGTATTTCATTATTTGGCTTTCTACATACTTTTTCAAATTCATTTAATATGTCTCTCTTTCACACATTTTAGGCAAACTGGACCATTTGCTATTCTTCTATGAGTTTGTATTGTCACCCATGTATGTAATGCTTTCTTTCCTCATTTTTCTTTCTGCCTCTTATAAGCTCCCTTCAAGGCTCTGCTAATGTGCCATGTTTTATGTGAGGCCTTTCCTGATGTGCCAAGTTGTTGAGGCTCCCCCTGCCATCCCACTGAAATTACTTTGTACATATTTTATACTTAAGTGTTGTCAGTTGTTTACTTCAATAAATTGTAAGCTCCCTAAGAGCATGGAATAGTGTATTTTGTCTCTGCATTCCCAGGACTAATTTAAGAATTGTAAGTGTTTGCTGATTTGAAATGCATTGAATTATTATCATGCTCATTACCTGTCCTCCATCCCAAATACTGTTTATTTTATTAAATCAGATTCTGGCTATAATAATGTTGTAGCATCCAAGTGCTCAAGATCTTGAGCTGCTGGATGAGGTGAATTGAATTAAGCTCTTAATTCCCTAAGTGGGATCGCATTTAAAATATTTACAATATCGTATTTACAATATCGTCTCCCTTCTTTCATCAATGTTACCTGTATTTTTGTAACCATCTTAATGTATAGCTCTAATCTCATCGTTCTTCTGCTCAGCTCAGCCTGTATTCAGTCTCTTGTTTGAGTTCCAAACTACCATTCCATTCTTAATTCACACTCTGACTGCAGTACTCATGGTTCACCAAATTCAACTTATTTTTTCTTACTCTGTTCATGTCACGATCTGTGCCTGGAAAGGAAATCACTTTCCCTAAGTCTATATCTGTTGAAACTTTCTTAACCTTGAATATCAAGATCAGATGCTATCTTCTCCATGAAACTTTATTCAATAATTTCTCAACTTCTATCTCTTAACGCTTTGTACGTTTCTTATGTAATTGCCATGTTCTATTCTGCAAATAGTTATTTTTGTGCCTTATTTCTCCCCTATTACAATTAAAGTTTCTCCTTGGAGCACAGGGACAATGTCATCCACATTTGTATCCCTAGAACTCATCATCATAGTTACTGCAAATAGTGGATGCATGTTATATAGATGTTGAATTAAATTGGGAAAAATTGAATGAAACAAATTGATCCCTGCCTCCTCTTTCAGCAGTCTCTTTTATGAGGCTCTTGTGTCCTGTACCAAAGGTCTCCCTTTCTCTGCTGCCTATCACTGTTATAAACTTAATCTTTAATAGAGTGTTAAGTGATAATGGTGAAAGGAGTTATCCTTCTTAGGGACACTGACATTTTAGTGGTGGAATGCATCTATAATGTAAAATTTGGCACAACTGCATATTACTGAGGCAGGTATTTGGAAGCCATGAGGGAGGGGTGTCTTTTTTTCCTAGCCTTAAAATTATTCTGATCACTTTGTCAACTCATAAGATAGACCCTTTGACTAGTTTCTATAAAAAAGAAGCTAAGGCACTATATGCCCTGCTTTTAAGTTTACAGTTTAAGTTGGGTGCATACCAACCACTTAAATAAATAATTAGAGATAATACAAAATTCTGTAACTGCATGCTTGATCCAGATAAAAGTAGCTGGAAATTAGCTGGACAACTTCTAGGATGCTGAGCCTGCCCTGAAGGTCTTTATTCTCATTAAGCTATAGTTAAAGACCCTTAGAGCTCTTCAATTATTCAAGTGTTTTGGAAGATAGCAGGAATTCTATTTTGAATTCATGAAGCAAGCAAGAAAGAAAATGGTTCCTAGGTGGAATGTATCCTGCATGGATCTGGGGAAATTGGGATATTTGATAGTATTTTCATCTATACTCTAGAATACATGAACCAGATGATTGTATTCCACCTTTACTGTTTATGCTACTTTGTGTAAAAGAGAAACAAATTTAATAATTAAGGAGCAGTGTTTAAATGAAAGAGAATGCAAAGTTTAATAGAAAGTTGCTATTTTCTCACTTAAAGAACAGTAAAAGACTGAAAGTGCTTATAATAAAAACTGCATAGATAAATGAAAGAAAAAGATAACCATACAAATAAAACTTCTCTTCATATTTTCAAATATAATAAGCATAATAGGCACTTGAGGGAAATGAACATGTGTAATATTTTTTTCCTAACATGCTTGTTTCCTCTAAGCATCTCAAATATGAGTTGGTTAGAGTATAATTCTGATGAAATGAAAATCATAGATGATATCTATTACATTTGTTTTGTTCTAAAAAAGTGCATGGTATCATGATATCTATGACCTCTTCAAGAATCACACTATCCTATATATAGATTGTTTTCAGAAAATTCTGATATAAATGGGAATGTAGGCATATGAGTCAGTAATGGTTGCTGTTCTCTAAGTCAGAGCTTCTTAAACTTTTTCCACTTGTGACCCCAGGATGTGCTTTTACCTTGTTTTTGGATAGTATAAAGAACAAGACTTTTTTCTATAACACTGGTTTCTTTCAGATGCTTTGTGATTCAATCCCTCTATGTCTTTATAACAATGTGGCCTCCAACATGACCTCCTTTATATATACTTGGTCTCATCTAGCTACTTTCCCCATCTTTGGTCTTTCTAAGAAGGCAGCTGGGTGGCACAGTAATGGAGTGCTGGGCCTGGATCCAGAGAGACCTGAATTCAAATTTGTCTTACCTGTGTGATCCTGGGCAAGTCCCTCAAATTCTGTTTGTCTCTGTTTTTTCAAGTGTTAAGTGGGGACAATAACAATACTTGCCTAACAGGGTTGTAGTGAGGACCAAATGGATCTGTACTTAGTGCAGAGAGTAGGTAAGCACTTTATATATGCTTCTTCCCTCTGACTTTCTCCTTTTCCTAGTGTCTTTGCTAACTCCTCTATTAACACATCCAAGATATTGATGTTACCTAGGCTCTAAATGTGATGGCTCTGATATTCTTGATAATGATAAGACTATACACATCTTTTCCATTTTCCTTTATTTGTTGATATGGTTTCATCCTTAAATGTCCTCAGTATGACTTTAGGTCTTTCAACAAGTTTTCTTTAATTTGGTTTTTAGTTTACACTGCTGCTCTGTATTTTAAGCGATTGTAACTTAATGCTCATAATATTCCATAATCCTTTTTTTGCGAGATGTTATAAACAAGTTTATGGACTAACTAGTGTTGCCTCTGTTCAGCAAATAATTCAAATTGTTAAAGGTAAATAAAACTAAAGTGAATTCTAGGATCTTTTCATGTCCTAATTATGGAAGCTGCATTACTTTGGTTAAACTTACATCTGAAATTATAGAAATTGGTGTTAATGTCCTTTTCTCCAACCGTATTCCATTTTTCGATAGCCACATTACATTAAATAGGTCAGGTTAGTTATTCTGAATTTTAATTATAAATCTTTTTTTTCCATTTTTATTCTTCTAAGTTTAACACTAATTCTTATCTTTGCTCTAAAAAGTCAATGATACCACTGTACAGAGATTGCTAATTTGGAAGTTATTTATGCCTTAGTAATGAGTGACACTTTCCTCATACAAGAGAATACATACTTTAATGACCATTTTCTTAATGAAAACTGCCCTACTCAACTCCAAAAGAACACTGAGAATTATACTGTGATTTAGGCCACATCTACTTACCTCTTTTATTTAACCTGGATCCCTGATCTCCTTTCTTTCTCAAATTTTATTCAGGTCATTCTAATTGCAACATTTCTAATATATTACCTCACTGCTTCTTTATTTGACCACACCAGGATTTCAAGATTCATGGTAGACAATAGTAAAGGTAGTTTTCTAGGTCAAGAAAAGAGAGCTATAAGAGGGGCAAAAACTGACTAAAGAGTTAACAGAGAAGGATATTGGAGGAAAGACAGATTGATTGAACAAACTGTGTATGCAAGTAATTGCTATAATTTTCTGAATTTCTGCTTCCCAGTTCTTTCTACTTTTGCATCTTCAGAATGTTTCTGAAGGTATATTTGTATCTGTATTATGCCTTTATCTATGTAACCAGCATGCAACAAGGCATTTGTCCACATAATTTTTTATAAAATAAAATATCAGATCTCCACTTTGGAATAAACTATGCACTGTGGAAAAAGAGCATAGGGGGTTAATTGATTTGTTTTTCTAATGTGGATAATCCCCTTAATTCTTCACCTAACTTCTATATAAAGATAGTTCTATTTCTTTTGGAATTAAAAAAAAAGCAAAACAAAACAAAAATACAACCAAATAAAAAACCCACCAACACCAGCACCACCACTACCACAACCATCAACAAAATGAAAAACAATTTTAATAGGGATTTTAATGAAATAGAATGACCTAACTGCTTTTGTGAACTTGGACAACTCATTTCAACTTTCTGAGCCTCAGTTAATATATCCACAAAATGAGGGGGCTTAGCTAGATCATCTTAAAGGCCTTATTCTATACTAAAAATTTATGACTCCAAAAATGAAAAAAAAAAGAATTGAACTTAATCATCCCACCTTAACTAGTCTATTAGAATTATGGAGTGGCTTTAAATATCAAAAGAATTTGATATGAAATATTGCTATGAAAGAATTATATCCATAGACCTGCATATATTAAAAATTGTAATAATCCTCATTTAATTGATAATTCAGTCCAGATTATCCGCCGTTAGTGAACTAGGGCCAATATCTACTTCTGATGACAATGAATAAGATATCCCAAATGAAGACAAAATGTTAGAATGAAGGTAAAATAATAAATTTGCATTTTATTCTGAATTATGCAGTAATTCTTCTACCATATATTTACTTTTCTACTAGAAAACATATTCAAGTCATGAGACTATTTGAAATGAGCTTGAAGACAAAATTTATCTTTCCCTATTTGTCTTAGGGGGAAAAGGGAAAAAAAATGATGCCTCCAATTTCTATTCAGGTGTATTAACTATTTTTTTTAGAAGTTTTAAGAAGTAAAGCCCAAAGAAAAAGGGAAAAGAATACATTGTCCTTCGAAAGGGTATTGAAGAAAAGGGTAATTTGGCAAAAGCTCTACATATTTTAACAATAGCCTTAAGTATGTTGAGCCACATCCAGAACTGACTTACAGGTTATGCAGCTGTGATTTCTTCCTGTCCCCATGCTGAGCAGAAAATGGAAATATATATTGATCAAACTACTGAGCACAGAAAAGACTGAAAAGCCTTCTGGCTGTGGAAATACTATAGGGAGTGCTCAAGGACTCAAAATTCCTTCTCATGTGCCTTCGCCTTCCAGTGCTGAAAATTCTTGGGGTCATAGAATATTCTATGAGGTTGATGTTTCTCTGAGAATTTTTTTTAATGGCACAACTTTGGACCAGCAACATCATTTTAGGAGTATGTTTTGGTGACCCTAATATTATGGAAAAAGAATACAACTATTCAAGAGAAGACCATGGAGTATCCTCATAGGCAAGAATATACATGGAATTCATAAAACAAATGAGTAACTGTCCATTTTTTTCATATTCACATAGTCACAAAATTTGGTAACAGCACATTCATTTTTCTCCCTCTGGGTTTCATATCATTTCACTAATGTAAAATTTGTCATATACTCTAGTAGCACAAAAGCAATAAGGCCCAACCAAGTTATGTCCAGATGCTCAAACATGCTGGAAAGTTGAATAAGGCCAAGTCTCAGAACAAGCATTATGCCAAAGCTCACATTTGATTAAGTTGCTCCTCTCAAACTCAGTTATTGCTAGAAAACTGACCCTTTGCCAAATAGTGTGCTGCTACAAGAAAACCTGTACATGGACACACATTCTTCTTAGGCTTTATTCCAGCTACTTAGAGCAGAGGAAGAGACCCAAAGACAAGATTATAGCAGGAAAATCCCCATTACAGAAATAAAGACAAAGCTCTGATTCCCTTCCCGCTCCCTGGAGTCTCACTTGGGTCTTATTTGATCTGTGAACAATACAGCTAGAGGAACAAAAGTCATTCAAACCGTGTAAATCTGCCTCAAATGGTAATGGCCTTCCTCCTTAAAGTACTAGTAAATGCCCTTACATGCTCTTACAGTAGGTCAGCAATACAATGCATGTCTCCCCACCATCATATTGGATAGAAGCTCTTGAAAGTAGGGACTGTTTCATTCTTTGTATTTCCAACACATAGCACACATCCTGCAACATGGTGGGTACGTTTATCAATTGACTGATTTAGTCCAGCCTTAGGACTCACCATAGTTATGAATACTGATACTGTCAGTACTATTAACCACCTTTAAACAAAGCAGTAAGGGGTACAAAGAGTGGATCTTTTCATCTACATAGAAACCTTTGTCCCTTGCATTCACACCTAGAGGGGAAAAAAACAAGTGGGTGGGTAACAGTGGTCATGTGCCTCCCAGAGGGTTGGTATGAAGTAGCTATTTAGAGTACAGTATTTGTATCAGCCACCAGGTGGCTCTCTAAGCCTGAATTAACAATGCAGGTCTACTCTAGATGAAGGTTACTTGGACCAATCTCTATGCATGCCCTCTAAGGTACTCTGGAGAGCCTAGTGTCTTGCTTGGGTTCCTCTTGAACTGATCTAGGGTTTTAAAGAAAATATGACAATTATACATTTTTTAAGAAGCAGTATTCTTGTAAAGTGGAGAGCATACTGGCTATGTAGCCTCAGATGATCTTTGACAAGACATTCAACTTCCCTAGGATTGAGACTTCTTATTCATAAAATGAGAGGGTTGGAGAAGACAGCCTCCATGACCATTTTTTGGCCCTATAGCTATGACTGGTATGGCTCATATTCTCTTTTTTATTGATTCATATCATCTGTGCAATATTTCATTACCCAAAGATATATAAAATTAGATTATGGATTATAGCTGTATAGGATTTTACAAATATAACATTAGAACTCCCAGTTGCATTGTCACTATGATAAAGATCAGAAAACTTCTTATCCCGTTCCTGTCCCTCCCTGCCACTGCACTTTTTGGTCAGGTATTCCTAATTCATCAAAGTAATCTTTTCTAAAAAGTCATCGTCAGAGAGAATGAGAAGTTATCTCATCAACATCCATTTCAGCTCCCTGAGTCTCAGTAAGCAGGTCAAGGGCATTAGCAGTCTGGTACTTCTCCCGGGGGGGGGGGGTGTGCTGCACCATTCCAACACTGTCACACCATTTACCTCTTCTTTGACTCCAGTAAGTCTCTTGGTATCCTTAGTACCCAGTTGATCTCAGCCTTCCTAGCCACATCCTGACCTTCTGATGCCTAAGGTGGGGGAAGTATCCCTTATTCCTATTTAATAGGACAAATATCCCCTTAGAAGGCTTATAGAACCTGAATTTTCCTGCTGGAATGTCTGATGTGCTTGGCTGCTTGCCCTCCTTTCCCTCAATCAGTGCACTCTCCTGGTTTTAAATGCTCCACTCAAAGTGACAATTAACAACCTTCTGGCACCTTCTTTAATGTTTCCAGTTCTGGCCAATTCCCTCTTAGCTCCTTCCATTTCCTGTGCCTCTCTGGTGCCTTAAAGGTCCAGGAAATCTCACAGAAGGGAATCTAGGCTATTTTAAATACAATTACATGTGATTATATATGAGGGTATATATTTTACTTTTTCTTGTATGCCCCTTCATTGGCAGTTTTAGTACTCTGGAAAAAGTCCCCTATATGTGGCATAAATGTGTATAGAGGCATGATTGATTGCAATTAATAGCAAAGTCCAGGTAATGATAAAAGCTAGCATTTAGATGTACCAGGCACTGTGTTAAGCACTTTACAAATATTATCTCCTTTAAGCCCTCACAACTGCCCCAGGAGGGTAGATGCTATTATTAGCTTTTTCTTAGAGTTGAGGAAAGTGAAGCAAATAAGGGTTAAATGATTTGCCCAAGACTTTAAAATTAGTAAATTTTGGAGTCAGGTCTTCCTGACTCTAGGCACAGCATTTTATTCTGTGTACCACCTGGGTCAGGTTATTCTCTAGTCCTTTCCTTATGGATTAGGATAAGGCTGATAGATAAGGCATACATTTGTGAATCTCAGCCTCTGGTAGGATTTAACTTCTTCCCTTGTCCATGGTAGAGAAGAGAAGGGAACAGTGTCTGGGGCCTCAAATAGGAAGGCAAACCTGTAAATGGACCATGATGAAAACAAACTGTGCTCACACTTACTTTTCAGAGTTGTCAGGTTTTGAGATGCTCAAACGGAACGAGTAGGAGGAGGGGGAGAAGAGGGAAACGAATTCTTCATTTGCTCAGTGGGAACCCTTCGTAAACTTGCCATGCTCCCCGCTGTGCAGCCTGAGAAGGGGACAAAACTAACTGAGCATTACCTTGATATTCACCTGTCTGTACAGTAGAAATACTGATGCAAAGGGCAACTTGAAAGTAAAATTAACCCATTCCCAGATTTTCAGAAGCTATAATTTCAAGTAAAATGTATAGTATTGTGTTATTTTCTGAGTATGTTAAATAGTTACTTACTGAGGATTACATTTTGTTCAAGCATAAATTGCACTCAATCTTCTTTTCTTTCTGCATTTACCTCATCAAAATCTTAAAGTAGATATCCTTAAAGTTTCACATTTGCCAAATTGGTCCATGCTGCCTCATTTTTGAGAAAATCACACTTATTGCTCACTTAGCACAAGTTCATGATGTAACAATCTATTGTTTGGTTGATTTGAAAGAACCTCAGTGTTACCAAGTAAATTGAATGAAATGAACATTTTCTCTAAACCAATTTCTCAGTTGTCAGCAACTCTGGATTATACTGTAGGAAAATGAAGAGGTATAGGAAAATTTTAAAGTAGGTTTCATGAAACATTTAAAAAAATCTTCGTGGAAAAGACTTTCTCAATGGGCAAAGACTAGGAGATATATTTCTTATTGTATATGCGCGTACATATATGTATATATGTATATGCTTAATTAATGTACAACAAACCCACATATTTGTATATTTTATACATCTACAATATAGATATATAATGTACACATAGTGAGCTTATACAATACAGAAATAGCTACAAATTTGCCATGTCTATGTGTATCTATGTATATGTGTGCATAATTATTTGGTAAGCATCTTCTCCAAAATTTATGGTCTTAGAGAATATAAGTTGATTGGGGCATGGAGATATTAAATGTTTGTCCAAAGATCAATCAGCCAGTATTTGTCAGAAGTAGGACTTAAATTTAGACTATCTTCATTCCAAGGCCTATTCTCTAGCCACTAAGACATGATATCTAGCTTACATATTCTATGTACATATATAATTCAAATATATCTGCATATCTGTATGTTATATAAATATACATGACTATTAAAGGCATATGTATACATTTTGTACCATATAAATATATATATTAAAAAATTCTGTGGTAAATACACACATGTGTGTATATTGAGAGCAGAGTGAGTAAGAATGAGAGAAGGGAATTGAGAAGGAGGGAGGAGGGGAGAGAGAGGGAGAGGGAGAGGGAGAGGGAGAGAGAGAGAGAGAGAGAGAGAGAGAGAGAGAGAGAGATCAGTATAAAATTTCAGAGTTGTGAAATACTTCAGAGGTTGTGTAGTTCATGGCATAATTGAAAAGAAATCCCCTCTATAATACTTACAAAAATGATTATCTGCCCTTTAATTTGATGAACCGTAGGGAGGGGAAAACTCATTTCCTTCCAAGATGAACTATTTCATTTTGGGAGAGTTCTGATTATTAGAAAATAAATCTCCTTATATCCAGCCTTAATGTGCCACTTCCACCTATCTCTTCTAGTTCTGTTCCTAGGTCAAATAGAACAAGTCTAATCCCTCTCCCACATAAAACCATTTCAGATACTTGAAGGTAGCTATCATGCCCCCAATAAGACATGCCTTATTTAAGCTAATCATGCTCATTTCCTTCATAATCCACTTCAGCAGGAGAGGAAGGCTAATCAAATTCTCTATTTGAAAATTTATGATCGAAGAGAAAGAAAGTGAGGTATGGCACAATATGTACCTTAGCCTTAGGGTGAACTAATTTCAAAGTGGTCAGAGGAAGGGTAGGTAATGATTCCATAGGGCAAAATGATATGGAGAAATTAGTCAAGGGGGATGAGAAGCTCTCAAGAAAGAATCATGGCATAAAACAAACAAAAAAAAAGATTAAGAGAAAGAAAAAAGAGCCATGACCTAAAGGGATAGATCTAGGAACTTCTGACTAAGTCAACTGCCTGCATGGAATGCCTGTATGACTTGCTTTCACATATCTAAACCAGGAAAAACTAGAAACTTGTATCAGAATGAATAACAATCAAGAAAGCCAATGAGGAACTAAAGTACTTTTTTTAAAAAAATTTTACCCCAGAACAGCACACACAACACAGACAAACAAAAGAGCTAGAAGCCCATTGGCAGTAGGAAAGGGGGCCACCAGGAAAGCCAATTAAAGTGAAGAGAAACAACAGAAGCTAACAGACTTCCAGCTTGGCTAGACAAAGTTCAACAGAATGTGTAACCTATAAGGTTCTCCATCTAGAAGCAATAAGCATGGCTATCTTCCCTGTGAAATCTTGAAGGAAATCAGAATGTCCTAGAGGTATCTGGTCAAGAAGCACCAAGCTGAGGAGTCTGAGAGCTCTGGGGCTCTGTAATGACCACTGTAATGTGGCAGTGCTTAGACTAGGACAGCTGAGGCTACAAGATGCCTAGAACTCTGCCTGAAGACTGACACTGAATTTCAAAAATCCAAAAGATGCTGATCTCCCTGACATCAGTGCAAGAAACAGGGGACCCAGATAAAAGGCTAAGAAGGTCTATCACCCCCAACCAAAAGTACATTGGAAAGCTGAGCATGACTGTGGCACAAACTCCTTATTCAGGAAATAAAACTGGATAGATCTGTAAATCAAACAAACAAACAACCCTCCTCACTATTGTTGTTGTTTTGTAGCTCTGTATATGCCCCCTGAAAGGAGAGAGTAACTCTTTTAAAACTATAAGCAGAGACTCAAAGGAAAATGTGGAATTCTCACAAGAACAGCATGAATATGTAAAAGAAATGAAGCAAGAGATTTTTTTTAAAAAAGCATATAAATCTCTAGAAGAAGCAAATGGAATCCCAGAAAACTAGAGCAAGTCAAAGAGAAATCAATGCCTCCATGAGACATGAGAATAAAACCAAAAGATTGGGAAAACAAAAGAAAAATCTAAAGTATCTGATGTTAAAAAATATGATATGGAAAATAGGTCGAGGAGAAATAGTTTAAGAATCATTGGTTACCTTAAAAACTGTTTAAAACAAAGAAACAAAAAAGTCTAGATACCATATTTCAAGAAATCACAAAGGAAATCATCTACCAGCTCTGTTACAACCAGAGGGCAAAGAAAGATAGAAAGGAACCACAAAATGAAAAATCCCAGGAATGCCACAGCTAAAATCTGGAACTCTGAGGTCAAAGGAAAAAAAACACAAACCACTACAAATATCTAGTGAGAAGCAGTTCAAATACCACCGGACCACATTCAAGATCATGTAAGACCAACAGCTTCTACTCTACATAAGAAGAAATCCTGAAAGTCCAATATTCCAGGGTAAAGTGATTGGGGTAAAGGATTCTAGAGTTGTAACTCTTACAACATTGAACTGGAAAATGATGGGTTCAAAGGCTAATTATGGAAGCAAACAAAGCTAGAGAGAGAGTGGGAGAAAGAGATGGATCACAAAGAAGGCACTGAGAAAAGTTAACATAAATAACATAGTGTAAGAGGAATGAGGAAAAAATAGGTTGTGGCAACAGAATACAATTTCAAAATTCTTAATTTTAAATATGGTGAAATTTCACTAGTTCCACCTAGTCCTAGGTGTGACCATGTCAGTGAATGGCTGAAGTTGGGTAAAGAAGCAGTTCACTGAAGTTGAAGACGTTATAGAGAGTTCAGTTTGTTATAAGGTTCATCAGCCTCAATATTGAAGTCTTTTAAGATGCCAGAGCATGAGGTGAGGAACGCAAGACATTGAAGATGTTGAGAAACTAATGATGGGATCATCTACAACATCAAAAAAGGATGGAGAAAAAATAGAAGCCGATTGAATGAAAGATCATTGTTGTATGGTAATAGAATGATTTGGAACTAGAAGAGGGAAGCTACAAGTATGTCCAACTCCTGTCTGGGATAGTATTTAAACGTGGGGTTTTTTGACACAAAGACTAGTACTCTGTCCATTACAACAGGCTACCCTATCAAGATAATGAAGAAGAGTGGTATTCACCAGAGGAGAGGGTGTAAAGGATATGAAATCCTCAAGAGAAACCCAAGTTTCCATTAAAACAAAGAGGTAGAAGCAATGTCCTTACTGAAGTTCAAGGTTATAGAGGGGAGCTGCTTGTCACCAACAGAGAAAGGATTCTGAAGTCATAATGGAATATAAGTCTGCCAACGGTGTGAGGGAGCAGTAGTGATTAAAATGGGCAGAGGATTTTAGAAAACACAGCAGAGGGAAAAACAGGATTGGGCACCAAATACAGGGTATAGAGTGCTGTGGCATGATTCATCAGCAAATATAAACAGTTTATGTAAAGGATTGCAGTGCTAATCCTTCACGGAAATTAAGGTAGAATTTTAAAACTTGATGATTTACAAGTATATGCCCTCTAATCTGGATATTCTTTACCTCTTTGATTGAGGGACATAGACGTCAGGTGTTCATGTGCTTGATGGTGAGAAGCTTTTTTCTCTCATTAAAAAATATTACTACTATAGTGGTACTTAATGCATAGAGTTTTGGTAATAAATGAAATAATGAATATAAAATGCTTAAACAAGTGTTTACAAGTCACCTGTTATTGTTATTAGCATCCCTACTGTTTCAGGAAACTGTGCAGGAAAGAGGCTGATGGGGATGTGCGTAATGGAAAGGAAATAGGGTAAGGGGAGAGACTTGAGAAGTATGAGAACAGATAAGATGTCTGGGAATATTGCTGAAGGAAAGTATGCTGCAAGGATGAAGGGGATAAGGACTGAGTCAGTATGCAGATACACACCTTTCTTCTGACATTTGGGTATTTGCAATCACTGCTAGTTGTGCCCTGCAAATCCCTGTCTGTGTTTCAAGTATCCACAGGCCACAAAGAACTATGTATGCCTGGAGGCTGAGTCTCCATGACGAGTGGCCATGTGGGTACTCTATTATGTATGTATGCCAGTGGGTGCTCTTCGGCAGTGTATTGAGTTTTTTCTTTTCAATTCTTTAGTTCATTCCTTTGAATTTTGGTGATTTCTGTAGTCTCTGCAGTAACAAAACATGTTACAGTCGTGCTAAAGGCATTAATGGTTTTGCTACCAGCCATAACTGCAATGTGCTGGATAGGTACCTTGATCTAAATGTTTGGGGAAAGGCAAATAGATTTGGAACCAACCTTAGGTGATGTCAAGATATTAGGAGACACCCTGTTTTCCAGAGCTAAGTCCCAGCAAGTAAGCTATGCCCTGAGCTTGGCATGACAACAGTCCTTTGTGCTCACCTTCTGGAACTAATGGTCTCTGAGCTTGGGCAAGTGCCAATAGGCCCAGACATGAAGCCCTGCTATGGAGGGAATTTTTGTCACTAGAAAACTTTGCCTCACTGTTGCTATTGTGTCTTGCTACTGTTGCTACATCACACTGTTTGACTCTTTGTCTAGTCACAAGTATGTAAATTAAGGTTCAGCCACATTAAAGCAGGTTCCCTGACTAGGGGCATGGCTCTGGAACACGTGCCCTTGCTTGCAAGCCATTTCTCTCACTTTAAAATTAAATTTCTGTTTGATTTCTGACTCTCTTTTATCTAGCCTGCTGTCTTTGGCTCCAGGCATCCACAGGTTAGAGAGCGGTTCAGTCTGATCGACAGTGGAAGGTACCATGTGTCCAGTAAGCTCTTTCTAGTGATAGATAGCTAATATCAAAATCACAACATAGTTTTATAAATCTTTCCCACTGTTTTGCCTTTCTGTGGAATTAGGAAACTTGAATCCTCCTGGCTCTGCTATTAATTCATCGTGGATTATTAGGAATATCCCAAATCTTTCTGGCCTACAAGTTCACCATTTATAAAATGAAGAAGTTGGAAGAGATGATACTCTCAGGTGCTTTCCAGCTCACGAACTCAACAATTCTATGGTGATAATCATGTATATAAATTAAAGTTTTTCAATTCACATATATTTGGCAATCTTTATAAAGGAAGAATCATTCCCTAAAGATTGATTAAGAAATCCATATAAGCCAAGACTGACATTTCGTCTCTATCTGACTGATTAAACATTACCTAAGCTCTTTGTTTTCCAACTATGCTTGAAATATAAATAATTATTGAGAACAGCATAACACTTGCAGTTTCTAATAAGAAGCTGGCTCTTCTGAATGAATGAAAATCATGTAGGGTAAATTAATTGCTTTGAAGCACATCAAAGCTTTACCTGGGGAAAACCATGAGCCTTGCATAAACAAGAATTTAGAACCAAAGGGGATGGATGAAATAGGTATTGTTTCTATCAAATCAGGAGGATTCTCTGATTACCAGCTCTCCTAAATTCATGCTTTAATAAGAAAGGACCATTGACAAAACGTATACACTTGTAATCTCAACGTGTAGGGTAAGCTTCATTTACGGATGACAAAGGATGTAGCTGAATTCTCAGCATCACAGAAATTTTACGGGCAGTATGGTATCAGGAAGCACACATATACAAAAAAACATATGAATGTTCCATTTAGGTATGCAAACATATGCATATACATGGGTATTTGAATATATAGGTGTATATATGTATACATTCATATTTATACACACGCGTTATATGTATATGTGTGTATATATATATAATATATATATATATATATATTTACATTTGTATATGAACACATACATAAACACACACATATGCATATGGGTGATCCATTTAACTTCATGCTATAATTTATGAGATTAAAGACGTTATTCACTCACTTAGTTTTTCTTATGCAGGAGTTTGGTCAAATTCCTTTGAATGGTTGGATCTTGTCCATAATCTCAACTCAGGTTTTGCTTCAATTTCTATTTTACCCTCTGGTTCTAGAATATCAGGGAAGTTTTCCTTGATAATTTCTTGAAAGATGATGTCTAAGCTCTTTTTTTTTTAATAATGGCTTTCTGGGAGGTCAATAATTTTTAAATTATCTCTCCTGGATCTATTCTCCAGGTCAGTGTTTTTTTCCAACGAGATATTTCACATTGTCTTCCAATTTTTTTCATTCTTTTAGTTCTGTTTTATAATTTCTTGGTTTCTTATAAAGTCACTAGCTTCCACTTGCTCCATTCTAATTTTTAAGGTAATATTTTCTTCAGTGGTTTTTTGGATCTCCTTTTCCATTTGGCTAATTCTGCCTTTTAAGACATTCTTCTCCTCATTGGCTTTTTGGAGCTCTTTTGCCATTTGGGTTAGTCTATTTTTTAAAGTCTTATTTTCTTCAGTATTTTTTGGGTCTCCTTTAGCAAGTTATAGACTTGTTTTTCCTGATTTTCTTGCATCACTCTCATATCTCATCCCAATTTTTCCTCTACTTATCTAGCTAGATTGTTTTTGAAAATCACAATGCTCTTTTAATGGCCTCAAACTTCTACCTGAAACAAAGGCTATTCTTTTTCTTTTTGTAACATACTGATAAAGTTTTGAGTTCTAAATTCTCTTCCTCCTTCCTGCCCTGTACCCACACCCTGAGAAGGCATGCAATATGATGTCAATTATACTTGAAAAATCATGTTAAACATATTTCCATGTTACCTCTATTGCAAGAAAAAAAGAAAAGAAAATGAGACAATTATGCATTAATTTGAACTCAGTTCATCAGTTCTTTTTCTGGAGGTGGACTGCCTTTTTTCGTCATGAGTTCTTTGGAATTTAATCATTGCATTGATCAGAGGAGCTAAATCATTCACAGTTGATCATAAGTATAGTATTGCTATTACTGTGTACAATGATCTCCTGGTTATACTCACTTCCTTTTGCATCAGTTCATATATGTCTCCTATAATTTTTTTCTGAAACGACCCCCCTCATTATTTTTATAGCACAATATTAGTCCATCACAATCAAATGTTGTAATTTGTTCAGCGGTCCCCAATTGTTGGGTAGCCCTTCAATTTCCAATTTTTTGCCATGACAAAAAGCACTACTATCAATATTTTTCCTGCATATAGGTCCTTTTCCTCCTTATTTGCTCACTGTGAGATACAGACATAGTAGTGGTATTGCTGGGTGAAAGAGAATGGAGTTTTACAGCTCTTTGGGCATAGTTCCAAATTGTTTTAGCAGAATGGCTGGACAAGTTCACAACTTCAAGAGTTCATTAGTATACCTAATTTCACTCATCTTCTCCAGCATTTGTCATTTCTGATAGGTATGAGATAGTACCTCCCAGTAATTTGAATTTGCATTTCTTCAATCATTAGTAATTTAAAGCATTTATAGTACTACATTTAAGGTTTGACTGCTTCTTCTCAAAACTGCCTGCTCACTTCCTTTCACCATTTGTCAATTGGGGAGTGGTTCCCATTTTTTTTTTATAAATTTGACTCAGTTTCATACATATTCAAGAATTGAGGCATTTATCCTAGAAATACACCATAAAAGTTTTATTTTTTACATTACTTCATTGTCTATGGTACCTTTTAGAAAATGTAATTTTCCTGATTATCTCTTTTAATTAGATTTACTTCTGCTTTGTCTGAGGTCATGATTGCTGCCCCTGCTTTTTCTTCAGCTAAAGCATAATAGGTTCTACTTCAACACAACCACTTCAGCCCCCTTTTTAAACTCTCTTTGTGTGTCTTCATGTTTCAAATATGTCTCTCATAAGCAATCTGTTGTTGGGATTCTAATCCATTCTGCTATCCACTTTCATTTTATGGGTGAACTCGTCTCATTCACATTCAAAGTTATGGTTACTAAGTGTATATAAATACCAGTATAATACTGGAAACATTATAGACTACAAGTCATCAACAACTTTAGTCTCCCAAGAATTTTTTTTAAATAGTATCACTCAGAAGAAAATGGAAAGAAACGGTGGAAGTAAGCAAAATATTAAAAAAAAGAATTGTTGCTTTTTACCTATGTAAACTATAATAACTAAAAGGTCTGAATAAAATAGAACATGGGTTCATCACATAGTGAGAGTGCAGGATAACCACAGGCAACTCAGATATTCCACTGATGTTCTTATGATGTCAAGCAAAAGAAATGGAGACCCCCAGCACACTGGGTGGATCTACTGTGATTAACTTGTGGCAAGACATGGATGAAAATCCCACAAGATGGGCATGCATGTATAGGTTGAAATCTGCATCACTGAGGGACAAATCCAAATCAATGAAATTATAGATCTCTTTGAGTACTTCATTGATTCTCCAAGTTTTAAGTGCTTTGTGCAAATGCTTAAAAATTTTAAACACATTTCAAACTTAGCCAAGCTCAACTAAAATGAATGCTTCCATATGCATGATAGAATAGAAAGAGATACTTAAACATTAAACTATGAGTCTCTATTATATAAATCTTGCTTCCTTTCAAAACTTTCCTGATTCTTTTTATCCTTTCTCTATTCATTTCTCTATATTTCAAATATTTATTTAAATGACCTTTGGACTTTTTTTGGCAACACTATTCTTACATTCTCTTTCCTTCCCTGCTCTCCACTATCACTGAGAAAAAAGAAAAACAAAACCCTTACAACGAATATGTGGAGTCTAGGAAAACAAATTCCCATATTGTCAGTGTCCAAAAAATGGTATGGCTTATTCTGCAACTTGACAACATTAACTCTTTCTCAGGAGCTGGGTAGTACATTTCATCATCAGTCTTCTGGAATTATGATTGATCATTACATTAAACAGCATTTCCAAGTCTTTCAAAGGTGATAACCTTGACAATGTTGTTGATATTGTATAAATTATTTACCCACATATAATCTACCGTCTGTTCCTCTGTTTGAGTACCCATAAGTATGGGGACCCCACAACCTCTCAAGGAAGTCCATTTCACTCTCATACAACTCTAATTATTGTGACATTTTTAACCCTTGAAAGATACATTGACTTCTTATTAACTTCCATCTCTTGCTCTTGGTTCTCTGCCTCTTCATGAAAGTCTTTCGTATATCTGAAAACAACTATCCCATCCCTCTTGAGTCTTTTGCAGGCTAAACATCACCTGATCCTTCAAAACAATCTACATATAACATTGATTCAATACTTTTCATCATCCTGGTTGCTGATATAGGAAAAAAACTGTTGGACTTTGAGTCAAGAAAGATCTGGGCTCAAATGCTCCCTCTTATACTTAGTGGAAGTGTAGTCACAGACAAACCACCTAGCCTCTCTGAGTATCACCCTCTGGTAGTGAGGTGGCATAGTAGATAAAGCACTGAACTGTAAGTCAGGAATACCTGAATTCAAGTCCTGCTTAGATGAGGAGAGTGCTGTGAATCTATGTTAATGTGATTCAGTGATCCTGCTTTAGACGCTATCTCATCAATGTCATTTTTGAATGGTAGCACACATAAATGAACACAATTGTCCAGCTGATATCTGATGAATGGAGAGTAAAATGGGAACTATTGCCTCCTTAATCCTAGAATCTACACTCCTCTAAATGCAACCAAAAACTGCAGCAATTGTTTTTGACTGCTACATCACACTATTAACTAACATTGAGCTTGCCGTCTGCTAAAAATCACCAGACCTTTTTTTCATAACTGCTCTCTAATCATGCCTCCTCCTACCACCCTTGTGAATTTGATTTTTTTTGTGCCCAAGAGCAAAGTTTTACACTTATCCATATTGAATTTTACCTTCTTAGATTCAGTGCAGTATTTTACCCTTTTAAGATCATTTGCATCTTGACTCTCTTACACAGTATACTAGCTCTTCCTTTCAGTTTTAATCCCTCTGAAAATATTGTGAGCATACAATTGATGCTTTTATCTAAGAAGTCATTGAAAAAAATGTTAAACAACCGAGGGACAAGCAGAGATCCTTGAGGTCTAAAGACATCCTGCCACACTGGCAATTAACCATTAATAACTATTCTTTGAACATGGTCACCTACGCAGTTCTGAATTTATCTGTTGGTATTATTGTTAAATCTATAGTTCTCCATTATCCCCATAAGAATAATATGAACTACTTTATCAAAAGCTTAGGTAAAATCTAGGTAAGTTATATCAACAATGTTTTGAATGAAATAACTTGCTTTGAAAGATACCAAAATCTCCATCAGTGGAGGTGATCCAGAAGATGCTGGATAATCAATAATCATGGCTATTGTGGAGAGGATACATTCTTCAGGCTAACTTAAAAGAACCCAATGATTCTATAGGTTTGACGATATTCTTTAAATAGTTGGTTTTATATTATAAGTATTAGAAAGGTAATAATTGTATTGTTAATCTTATTCAGCATTATCTTCTGGTAAATATATGCTGAGACATCTTAAAACCTTACTGTGAGGTGTTAAAGAAATGTGGAGAAAATGCCTATGATTCAGGTCAAAGATAAATCTGTGTAAATGATTGTAATCATTTTATTGATTTCAATCTTACTAACCAATAATTTTCTTGGTTTTAGGTGCATCATGCTGGCTAGGTCACTTTCAGGGTAGGTACCATTTGCAAACCTAAAAAAAATCTCCTTAAATTACTTACTTTAGGGAAGCAAAGCAGATCATTTTGGTGTAATGAAACAAAATTGACACTTAATTCTTATAGACAATAGATTAGACCTTTTGAGATTTATTTGCTCTGGCATATAATCTTCCATCAAATGATCTCTTCAGGATACCTGCTTCCTGTTTCTAAGTTTTGAAATGTCTTATTGTATAACACTTTCTTTTCTAAAACATCTGCTAAATACAGAGTAAGACAAAGACTTTGGCTTTGCCTACAAACTCAGCAGTAGAATGATTTTAAGAATTTGGGGTCAAATTATTGAATTCAAGAACTATGAAAGTTCAATTGCCAAGGACATAGAGGTATAAGCCACTATAATCACATTTCTGAACAGATGACTATTCTGATCAATTTGACCAAAATTTATTTATATTTAGTATGGTTGTCAGAACCTCTGCTCCCAAATACAAAACCAGGGTTTTAGGATCCCATGAGTTTCTAATTGAACAATATTTCATAAAATGTCTAACTCGTCTTGGCAAACTTTTTTGAAAGCTGTTAAATTTGGACTTTATAAAACCTCAAACTAGACCCATAATTTAAATACTGAAAAGCCTACACAGTGAAGATTTCCTTTGCCAACAAAGATAAGTGTTTCCTCTTTAAGGTTGTTATTGTCGTTCCTCCTTCAGTTTCAAAGAGGACCAATAAGATCATGATCAGTATCAGATTACAATGTGTTCAGCCATGGCTGATCAGTCCAATACAAGTTAGGAAGACTCTACCATAGGTCGGGCACGAGTATTACATTAGAAATTTTGGGATGGAGATGTCTCTGGATTTACATAGCTCACGTTGCCTTTGTGCTATTGCAATTTTGCTTCACTCATGTAGGCACACCATACTGGGTGTTTCTGTGCCAGTGTCTCTCATGTCTCACAACTGGTAACAAAGTGCTTCCAAGAGACCTCAAAAGTGTCCTCGTATAGCTTTTTCTGACTTCCACATGAGCTTTTGCTTTGTCTTTTAGGGAAGCCTGTGTTTGGCATTTGAAATTAAATAATATGACTGTGTAATTAAGTGACAAATTGGGCGGCATTGATTATATTCATACAAATCGAGAGAACATCCATGGGATCAGGTCAAGTTTCCATAGTCATGACTGGCAAATGGAAGAACCACTTTCTGAATGGAGGAGGAAGGATTTGATCTAGGTATTGAAACATGGGTAGCAGATAGATAAGAATTAGCGATAAAAGGAAGGACAAAATGGTGATATGAGTATAAATATACTAACACTACTGGAAAAGCAATTTATAAGCTCATGCTCTAGTGATGTAGATACAATCATTTTAATATAAAAAAGTCTGTTTTTTAATGTTTACTTTTCATCAACTCTTATTGCACATCTGACCTTTTTTTTATGCTGCTAAAATTAGGTAAGTTACTTTATCTAGCCCATGTTATTGATTAAGAGAGGGGAATTGTGAAGTTTATTGGAATTTGTTAATATGGATATTGGCAGGAAAGCACTAGAAGCAGCTCATACAGGCCAGAGAGAGTCAATTGTTAAATTTTCAGTGTGAGCAGTTATACCTTGAAAATTGGGAAATGCTACAAATTTGGTCTTGTTTTTTTTTTTTTTAATTTTCTAGACTTAAGATGATGGAGAAAATGTTAAAATGCAGATTAAACTTAAAAGTGTGTAAAAGTATGCACATGTTTTTTGTTTGTTCCATAAAGTTGATTCTTAAACAAGTACTGTATTGGATATTAGCCAATGGTCAATGTCATCTTAAGGATAAAATCATAAGGAAACATATATAGACAAAAGAGGCTGAATATTCCATAACAGAATTGCTCAAAACAAAATCTTTAAACTGTATGATGGTGTTACCTTAAAAACAAATTTGTCACAAATAATAGTCATTTTATTTCAATTCAATTAGCATTTATTAACCACCTATCATGGCTTTTTTACATCTTTCCTTTTTCTCCCCTCCCCTTTTCAATTAAGTCATAAACAACTACTGAATTACTACAATATGCTAAGCATTGTATTAAATAATAAAAGCAAAACAAATATATTCTCTGTTCTCAATGGGATTACATTTTACTAAGGAGAAATAACATATATGAATAAATGAATACCAAATATGTACAAGATAAAAGCAAAGTACTGTTAATGGAGGGAGGAAAGGTAAGAATAAAATTAAAAATTGAGGAATTCAGAAAAGACTTCCTGTTGAAGGAGGCACTTTAAGCCTGATAAGGAGTTGGATGTTGGAAGAGATGAGGAGGGAAAACTCTTGGAAAAATTCAGGGAAGTCTTTGAAAATTCCAAGAGATGTAAGATAAAACACCATTTAAGACTAGGCCAGGCTAATTTGGCAGGCTCATAAAATTCCTGAGTAAGGAAATATTGTGCAATCAACCTGGAAAGACAGATTGAAGGCACGTTAAAAGAGGATTTAAATTCCCAAAGAAGTTTTATTTTGTCACAGTGACAATAGGGAACCATGGAAGCATCTTTAGCAGGGAAATGACATGGTCTGGCCATTCCTTTAGGAATACCAATTTGGCACCTGTGAGTAAGATTGACTGGAGAGGAGGAGGAGCTGGATTCAGGAAGACTGACTAAGAGTCTATTACACTAAGTTAGATAAAAATTGATGAGGGCTTAAGTAATTATCCTTAAAAGTACTTATACTAAAGTCCATAAATTGTAATTCTCTTGCAACAGACTTGAGACTCTACTTATCTCCGCTTGCTGCACCTAGAGAAGAATGAAGTATCCGACTATGTAAACCTTAGTGTTGGAGAATGAGAATGAGATCACTAAAGATAACTTCATTTACAATAACTGATTTTTAAAAGCTGTTAGGTCATTGAGTATTATTAAGTGCCTACTATGTGTGGACCCCCTGGAGGAGATGCAAAATTAAATAAACTATGGTCTCAATTTTAGAGACTTCAAGGAGCCAAGATGGCTGAGTAAGCACACAATCTCCCATATTGACCTCCAAACAACTATAAAATAGTGCCCCCAAACAAATCCTAGAACATAAGAACCAGAAAAAAGACTGAGAAAAACAATCTTTTAGCCCAAGAAACTTGGAAGATTGGCAAGAAAGGTCTGTCTCACTAGGCTAAAAGGGGAGTGCAGTCCAGGACAGGAAGCATCCAAACAAGCCAGCAGCAAGCCCCACCTCAACGAACCAGTAGGAGATCCTGAGCTCCAGTGCAATGGAGGAGGCAAACGCAAACACCATGGCCCCCCATGTGCTTCAGCATAGCCAGAGGAACCAGCAGACTCCAGCTCTAAGAGCAATTATGTGCTTTAGCATAGCCCCAGGCAAACAGGCAGCCTACAGCAGCCAGAACTTCACATACTTCAGTGTAGCCCCAGAGATAAGCAGAAACACCTCATAGGCCCCAACACATGCCAAACACCAGCAAAGGACCCCAGCTCAGCACCAGGTAAACTGCCAGAACCCTATAGTCTCCTGTAATTTCAGCCAACCCTTATCCACCCCCTCACACAGCAACAGATGTAAGGGTTTCCCATGTGCCTCACAGCAATGTCAGTGCAGCATCAGGTTAGTAAGCAGGGCTTCTAGCCCCTGGCATAAGAAAACCAAGACTATGCCCCTTCTGCCCCGGGAGCAGAGGTCATATTTAATTTTTTTAACATTTAAATTTATTTATTTTTAGTTTTCAACATTAATTTCCACAGGATTTTGAGTGCCAAATTTTCTCCCCATCTCTTCCCCACCCCAAATGACATTCATTCTGATTACCCTTCTCCCAGTCTGCCCTCCCTTCTATCACCTACCCTTTTATCCTGTTCCCCCTTACTTTCTTGTAGGACAAGATAGATTTCTATACCCCATTGCCAGTATATCTTATTTCCCAGTTGCATGTAAAAACAATTTTAACATTTGCTTTTAAAACATTGGATTCCAAATTCTCTCCCTTCTTCCCTCCTCACCCACCTTCATTGAGAAGGCAAGCAACTCAATATAGGTTATACAAGTGTGGTTATGCAAAAGACTTCCAAAGAGTCATGTTGTGAAAGACTAACTTTGGTTCCCTCCATCCTATCCTGCCCCCCAATTCATCTATTTTCTCATTGGACACTGTACCTTTTCAAAAATGTTTGCTTCTGACTACCCCCTCCCCCAATCTGCCCTCCCTTCTATGATCCTCCTACTTCTTATCCCCTTCCCTCCTACTTTCCTGTAGGGTAAGATACCCAATAGAGTGTGTATGTTATTCCCTCCTTAAGCCAAATCTGATGAAAGTAAGGTTTGCTAATTCCTGTTCACCTGCCCCCTCTACTCTTTCATTATAACAGCTTTTTCTTGCCTCTTTTATGTGAGACAATTTACCCCATTCTATTTCAACCTTTCTCCTTCTCCCAATATATTTATCTCTAACCCCTCAATTTTATTTTTGAGATATCATCACTTCATATTCAACTCACCCTGTGCCTTCTGTATACATATGTGTTATACATATATATATGTTGCATTGGTAAGCAAAATGGGCTCCTTAGCACTTAGTTCAACAAGTGCCCTTGAAGAGTTTGGCTTTCATTTCCTTTGAGTAATTCAATGCATTTCATTGAGTCTTACTAAGTGCCAAGCCCCAGGCTCTAACCCCTATTAGGTGTTAACCTAACCTATGTGGATGTGAACCTCCCAGGGTCCTAAGGGGAGGGACTAACTAAAGAGCCAATCATAGCAGCCTAAGTTCTGGTCATTCAGATGACGTTTGATGACGTCTGAAGCCCTATAAGAAGAGGGGACAGAGCCATTTGCGCAGGGCTCTCACTCATGATGGTGCTGATGCAGAGACTCTGGGCAACTGTAGCTCAGCAGCCCTCCAGCTCATAAACCCAGATGCTGAGACTTTGTTGAACTCTGGTAACTATGTATTGGGATTTGAATCAGACAAGGTCTGTCTGTTGATGTTTGTAATTTGTTTGTATTTGTTCTGAAGTTCGGGGTGCTGGCTTTTTCCCCTGAACTAAGTGAATAATATTTGTATGCTGAATTAAAGTAAAGTAATTCCTTAATTAAGCAGATCAAAAGAACCTGTGCTTTTGCAGCATGCTGGTAGCATGCTCGTTGTCAGGATTGTGTTGGTCTTACACCCCAACAACAGCTGCTAGCTGGATTGTTGAAAAAAATATATATATATATGTGTGTGTGTGTGTGTGTGTGTGTGTGTGTGTGTGTGTATGTGTATGTGTGTGTATACATATATATGTATATATATGTATATATAAATAAACACACACATATATACACACATATGTATATATGTATATGTATATTCCCTTCAACTACCCTAATACTAAGAAAGGTCTCATGAGTTACAAATATCATCTTTCCATGTGGGAATGTAAACAATTCAACTTTAATAAGGCTGTTATGATCTCTCTTTCCTGTTTACCTTTTCATGCTTCTCTTGATTCTTGTATTTGAAAGTCAAATTTTCTATTCAGCTCTGGTTTTTTCTTCAAGAATGTTTGAAAGTCCTCTCGTTGAATGTTCATTTTTTCCCCTGAAGTATTATGCTCAATTTTGCTGGCTATGTGATTCTCGGTTTTAATCCTCACTCCTTTGACCTCTGAAATATCATATTCCAAGCCCTCCAATCCCTTAATGTAGAAGCTGTTAGATGTTGTGTTATCCTGATTGTGTTTCCACAGTACTTAAATTGTTTCTTTCTGGCTGCTTGCAATACTTTCTCCTTGACCTGGGAACTCTGGAATTTGGATACAATATTCCTTGGAGTTTTCTTTTTGGGATCTTTTTCAAGAGGTGATCAGTGGATTCTTTCCATTTCTATTTTACCCTCTGCTTCTAGAATATCAGGGCAGTTTTCCTCTATAATTTATTGAAAGATCATGTCTACGTTCTTTTTTTGATCATGGCTTTCAGGTAGTCAAATAATTTTTAAATTATCTCTCTTGGATCTGTTTTCCAGATCAATTGTTTTTCCAATGAGGTATTTCACATTGTCGTCTATTTTTTCATTCTTTTGGTTTTATTTTATAATTTCTTGATTTTTCATAAAGTCATTAGCTACCATTTTCTCCATTCTAATTTTCAAGGAATTATTTACTTCAGTGAGCTTTTGGACCTCCTTTTCCATTTGGCCAATTCTGCTTTTCAAAGCATTCTTCTCCTCAATGGCTTTTTGGACCACTTTTGCCATTTGGGTTAGTCTATTTTTTAAGCTGCTATTTTCTTCAGTATTTTTTTAAACTCTCCTTTAGCAAGCTGTTGCCTTGTGCTTTTCTTGCATCACTCTCATTTCTTTTCCCAATTTTTCCTTTACTTCTCTTACTTGATTTTCAAAATCCTTTTTGAGCTCTTCCATAGACCAATTCATATTATTCTTGGAGGCTTTTGATGTAGGACTTTGACTCTGTTGTCTTCTTCTGGTTGTATGTTTTGATCTTCTTTGTCACCAAAGTAATATTCTATAGTCTGAGGTTTTTTTTTTACAATGTCTGCTCATTTTCCCAGCCAATTACTTGACTGTTGAGCTCTTTGTCAAGGTATGATTCTGCTTCCAGAGTGAAGAGTGCTCTGTCCCATTCTTCAGGTGTTTTGCACAGCTGTTTTCAGAGGCATTTCTAGACACCTGTGAACTTTTAGTTCTTCTGAGGTGTTATGATCCAAGGAAACATATTTACTCCCTCCCAGCCTGCACCCTGGTCTGTGAGTGACCACAAGCACCCTTTTCTGCCTTGGGACTGTGAGGAGGACTCCCTCTCCACAGCCACCACAAGCTCTGCCACACCAGTGCTCCTCCTCATCCTAGGACCACCAACCAGGCCTGCGACCCCACTCCAAGAAGGGCAAAACAAGAGAATCCTGCCTCAGCACTAGCAAAGAGATCCTTGCAATCCCACTCTCATGAGCCACTTGATCCTCCCACTGTATGTGGGCCTGGAGCTCTAGAAGCAGTCACTGTCACTACTGCTGCTACCACCACCTCTGCCTCCTGGGGCTGGGGCTGGACCATGCTCTTCTTTCACCCAGGCCCAACAGAATTTTCTCACTGACCTGCTAAGCTGTCCTTGGCACTTGTGGGTTGAGAAGTCTGGAAACTGCCACAGTTGCTGCTGATTCAGTGCCCTGAGTCCTGCTCCAGCCCCATCTGTGCAAGAGCAAGTCATGCTGGCCTGAGCTCTGCTCCTAACCTAGTACAATAGACCCTTCCTGTGGACTTTCCAGGTTGTCTTGGACTGGAGATTTGTTTTACTCTGTCATTCTGCAGGTTCTGTAGCTCCAGAATTTGTTTAGCATCATTTTTCATGGGTGTTTGGAATGTTTTAGGGGGAGACCTCAAGCGAGTTCCTGCTTCTACTGCATCATCTTGACTCCAAACCCCCCCCCCCCCAAGAGGTCTATTTTAAAGGAAAGGGAGAAGGCCAAAAATGATGAGCAAAAACTTAAAAAAAAACCATAAAAGAATCTGACCATAGAAAGTTATTATGATGACAGGGAAGACCAAGACACAAACTCAGAAGAGGATGACAATGTCAAAATACCTATGGGAAAAACCCCAAAGACAAATGGGAAGTTGTCTTAAGCCCAGAAAGAACTCATGGAACAGCTCAAAAAGGATCTTTAAAATCGTATAAGTGGGGTATCTATTTATCTTACAAATGGTGAGATTTCTTAAGACTCCACCCAATATGGTGATCTTTAATAAACTTTGATTTTTTTGGCTGTAGGAAGCCTTGGGTAAAATTCATTTGGCAGAACCCAGTCATGTCAGTATTTTGGGGTCCTGAACACCCCTAAGCCCCTAAAAACGTCAACATAATCTCCTTCTGACCAGTTGTTTGACCCTCTTACCATTTGTGGGCAGAAGGAAGCAGCTGCTGTGCTAATTCAATCATTTCCAAGACCTGCTCCTGGTTTGCTGTGGCTGGGACTGTGCTAGCACGACCTTCTGGACTCACTGGACTGTGCTCCTCTCTTACCTGGTGCAATAGCCGTTTCATACTGACCTTTCAAGTTGTCTTGGCCTGAAATTGTTTCACTGTTTTTTATGGGTTTTGCTGCTCTAGAATTTGTTTGGAGTCATTTTTAAAGGTATTTGGAGAGGTTTGGGGTAGAGCTCAGTGAGTTCCTGTCTTTTATATGCCATGTTGGTTACACCTCCCCACATCCCATTCCTTAGTCACTTTATAGAGCCCTTTTTTTTGGATTTCATATTTCAGCCACATTGGACAAGGCCTTACACTCCTAAAATGCCCTCTATGTTGTCCTCTTTCTTTAGAATGCTTTGACTCTGCTGAGGCTTAACAACAGCCTTTGAAACTCAATTCAAATGTTGCTTTAGTATACTATAGTGGAAAAATAATTGGCTGCTGAGTCAGAGGAGGTATGTTTAGATCTTGTCTGGGATACATATTATCTGTATGACCTTGTGGAAATTACTTAATGACCCCCTGGAGCTCAGTTACCTCATTTGTAAAATAAAAGTTGAATAGATAAGACTCTGAAGGCCATTCCTGCTGTAGAATTATCTTATGATCCTTCATGGAGCTTTATCCAAGCCCTGAGAAGTCAAAGTTCTTTCTTCCTTAGTTCTCACATAATACTGCAATTCCCTTATTCATTTACCACATAATAATTTACCATAATAAATTCAGTTAAAATTAAGAAGCATGAAGATGGTGGCTGGAAAGCAGGGACTAGCGTGAGCTCCATACCGAGTCCCTCCAAAAACCTATAAAAATGGCTCTGAACCAATTCTAGAACTGTAGAACCCACAAAACAGCAGACAGAAGCAGGGCTCCAACCCAGGACAGCCTGGATGCCCTCTGGGTGAGGTCTATCACACACGGAGCTGGGAGCTGGGAGCTGGGAATGGAGTGGAGCAGAACCCAGCCTGAGTTGCGCGGACCAACCAGACCAGAAGACAAGCGTGGGGGCCCTAGCACCATGAATCAGTGAGCTGCGGCAGTTACCAGACTCCTCAACCCACAAACACCAAAGACTGCAGAGAAGGTTAGTGGGAAAAGCTGCGGGAGTGGAAGGAGTTTGCGGGTTCGGCTTTCAGCCCCGGGGGCAGCAGAGGTGGGGCAGCTACAGCTGCTGCCGCTTCTGGCCCCAGGCCCACCTGGTGGGAGGAATTAAGTGGCGGATCAGAGCAGGAGTACGCAGCCTGCTGAAGATCTAAGCTCAGTCCGGGTTGGGGGTTCTTGGGGAAGGAGCAGTGCTGGTGTGACAGAGCTGGCACCTCCCCCCCAAACGTGGAACGCAGAACTCATTAGTCTACAAGCAGTCATACCCCACTGAAAAACTCAAGGGTCAAGTTACTTGGTTGGGAATATGGCCAGGCAGCGAAAACACACCCAGATTCAGTCTCAGACTTTGGATTCTTTCTTTGGTGACAAAGAAGATCAAAAATCATAGAGCCTACAACAAAAGCCTCCAAGAAAAACATGAACTGGTCCCAGGCAATGGAAGAGCTCAAAAAGAATTTGGAAAAGCAAGTTAGAGAAGTAGAGGAAAAATTGGGAAGACAAATGAGAAGGATGCGAGAAAACCATGAAAAACAAGTCAATGACTTACTAAAGGAGACCCAAAAAAATGCTGAAAAATACACTGAAGAAAACAACGCCTTAAAAAATAGATTAACTCAAATGGCAAAAGAGCTCCAAAAAGCCAATGAGGAGAAGAATGCCTTGAAAGGCAGAATTAGCCAAATGGAAAAGGAGGTCTGAAAGACCACTGAAGAAAATACTACCTTAAAAATTAGATTGGAGCAAGAGGAAGCTAGTGACTTGATGAGAAATCAAGATATTATAAAACAGAACCAAAGGAATGAAAAAATGGAAGACAATATGAAATATCTCATTGGAAAATCCACTGACCTGGAAAATAGATCCAGGAGAGATAATTTAAAAATTATTGAACTACCTGAAAGCCATGATCAAAAAAAGAGCCTAGATATCATCTTTCAAGAAATAATGAAGGAGAACTGCCCTGATATTCAAGAGCCACTGGGCAAAATAGAAATTGAAAGAATCGAACGATCGCCTCCTCAAATAGATCCCAAAAAGAAATATCCTAGGAATATTGTCGCCAAATTCCAGAACTCCCAGATCAAGGAGAAAATACTGCAAGCAGCCAGGAAGAAACAATTTGAGTATTGTGGAAACCCAATCAGAATAACCCAAGATCTGGCAGCTTCTACATTAAGAGATCGAAGGGCTTGGAATGCTATATTCCGAAGGTCAATGGAGCTAGGATTAAAACCTAGAATCACCTACCTAGCAAAACTGAGTATCATGCTCCAAGGCAAAATATGGATTTTCAATAAAATAGAGGACTTTCAAGCTTTCTCAGTGAAAAGACCAGAACTGAATAGAAAATTTGACTTTCCAACACAAGAATCAAGAGAAGCATGAAAAGGTAATCAAGAAACGGAAGTTGCAAGGGACTTACTAAAGTTGAACTGTTTTGTTTACATTCCTACATGGAAAGATGACATATATGATTCATGAGACCTCAGTATTAGGGTAGCTGAAGGGATTATGCATATATATATATGTTTATATATATATATGTTTATGTGTATATATAAGTGAATGTGTATGTATGTATATATCTGTGTGTGTATATATATGTGTGTATGTGTGTGTGTGTGTGTGTGTGTGTGTATATATATATATATATATATATATATATATATATATATATATATATATATGAAAGAGAGAGAGAGACAGCAGACACTGGGTGAGTTGAAGATGAAGGGAAGACATCTAAAAGAAATAAAATCAAATTAAGGGATGAGAGAGCAACATAGTGAGAGAGGGAGATAGGGAGAGATAGAATGAGGTGGATTATCTCACATAAAGGTGGCAAGAGGAAGCAGTTCTGTGGGAGGAGGGGAGAGGGCAGGTGAGGGGGGAGTGAGTGAACCTTGCTCTCATCAGATTTGGCCTGAGGAGGGAATACCATACATACTCAATTGGGTATCTTACCCCACAGGAAAAAGAGGGAGGAAGATTAAAAAAAGGGGGTGGATGATGGAGAGGAGGGCAGATGGGGGTGGAGGTAATCATAAACAAACACTTTGGAAAGGGGACAGGGTCAAGGGAGAAAATTCAATAAAGCAGGATGGGTTGGGAAGGAGCAAAATATAGTCTTTCACAACATGAGTATTGTGGAAGGGTTATATATAATGATACACATGTGGCCTATGTTGAATTGCTTGACTTCTTAGGGTGGG
The DNA here is from genome assembly GCF_011100635.1 of Trichosurus vulpecula. Lineage (NCBI taxonomy): Eukaryota > Metazoa > Chordata > Mammalia > Diprotodontia > Phalangeridae > Trichosurus > Trichosurus vulpecula. The sequence goes on along the minus strand of NC_050576.1, from coordinate 347,466,228 downwards.
TGGGTGAGAAGGGAAGAGGGGAGAGAATTTGGAACTCAAAGTTTTAAAAACAGATGTTCAAAAACAGCAAAAAAAAAGTTTTTGCATGCAACTAGAAAATAAGATATGCAGGCAATGGGGCGTAGAAATTTATCTTGCCCTACAAGAAAGGAAGGAAAAAGGGGACGAGAGGGGAAGGGGGTGATAGAGGGGAGGGTTGACTGGGGAACAGGGCAACCAGAATATATGCCATTTTGGAGTGGGGGGGAGGGTAGAAATGGGGAGAAAATTTGTAATTCATCTCTTGTGAAAAGCAATGCTGAAAACTAAATATGTTAAAGAAATAAATTTAAATTGAAAAAAAATTTAAGAAGCATTTATAAACTACCTGCTTTGTGTAAAGCACTGTGCTGACATAACCAAAGACACAAATGAAATTGTTTCTCCCTACAAGAAACTTACATTCAACTGGGGAGAGTTGGGAAGCAGTGGAAGGACATATATGCTGATAAGCAAATACAAAATATGAACAGATTAAATACGAAAGAATATTTAGGGAGAGAGGGCACTGACAACTGGTAAATAAAGAAAAAAGCTCATATAAGTGAGTCTTAATCTAAGCCTGGAAGGAATCTAAAAGGGAAGATAAGTATTTCAAGCATGGGGATGTTATTTGTGTATATGTCATAATCATTGACTATAATCTCAATGAAGGGAAATACCATATGTTTTTTTAATACTATTTCATTTTTCCCCCAATTACCTGTCAAGACAATTTTTAGCATTAACTTTACAAGATTTTGAGTTCCAAATTTTTCTCCTTCCCTTCCTCCACTTCTTTCTTCCCTTCCTTCTTTTCCTCCCCTGTCTTCTTCCTAAAATGGTAGGTAATTTGATATTGGTTAGATATAGGTTGATATAGGTTATAATTGTGCTATCAGGGAGAACATATTTCCATATTAGTCACAACAGTTAAAGAAGAAACAGATCGAAAGGGAAAAAAAAACAAAAAAGAATGAAGTAGGTGTAAAAAGTATGCTTTATGTGGTACATAGAACAAGTGATTAGGGGAGCTAGGTTTGGAATAGTCACCTTTAATTCCCTCCAGGGAAATTATCTTTTACCCCAGGGAAATTGCCCTTTCTCTATACTCTTATACTGTCTGTTTGGTCTTTGTTTGCTTAACCTCTTTGCCAGGTTTGTCTCCTCCAGGATCCAAGCCATCAAATTCCACATGACTGCTCAGACTATGTATCTCTTGAACTGGACCCATCGAGGCAGGAACAGCTCTACACCCCTTGCCAACAGGAAACAGTTTCAGAAGCTTATACCTTCATCCCTGACCCAAAAATAATTTGGGTCCCATTTGTTTGAGGGGGGAATGATGAGGGTATAGTCTCTTGGAACTCCCTTGAATCTGGAGTATAGTCTCTGGGATCCCCCTTGAACTCTGCTTGAATCTTCCCACTTGATCTGACCTTCCCCTGATGCCATAAACCTTTCCTTATTGCTAGGCCCAAATCTCTCCTAACCTAGCCCTTTATTATCCAGCTACTTCCCACCCTTAGTCCTATCAAAATCCCATTCTCTTGTTTCCTGGAGTCATGACCTCTAGTCACCACAGTCCCATTGGGATACTCCTTGGAGTCCTCCTCAAGACCCTCCCTAAACCACTCCTCTAGTCACCCCAGACTACTGGACTATTCCTCAATCCCTCCCACAATTTCTCTGTGTATAAGATCCATCTTGCCTCCATGAAGATGCTCAGAATCAATCTAGCTCAGCTTGTGAAAACAAGTGTCACAAAAGGTGAGATTTCTTAAGACAACCCACTATGGCAAATCTTTAATAAAATTTGTCTTTTTCCTTGGCAAAATAAAAAGTATGCTTTATCTGCATTCAGAGTCCATCGGCTTTTTATCTAGATGTGGATAGCATTTTCCTTTTCGAGTCCTTTGTACTTGTCTTGGATCATTGTGTTGCTGAGAAGAGCTGAGTCACTCAGAATTGATTATCCCACAATGTTGCTGATACTGTGTACGATGTTTATTTTGTTTTTTTTATTCTGGTTCTTCTCATTTCACTATGCATCAGTTTGCCCAAGTCCTTCCAGGTTTTTCTGAAATCTGCCTGTTCCTCTTACCTTATTGCACAACAGTATTCCATTGCATTCAAATAGCACAGCTTATTTAGCCATTCCACAATTGATGCGCATTCCCTTAGTTTCCGATATTTTGCCACCACAAAAGGGCTGTCATTAATATTTTCGCATATGTAGGTCCTTTTCTCCTTTTTATGATCTCTTTGGGAAACAGACCTAGTAATGGTATTGCTGGATCAAAGGGTATGCACAGTTTGATTGTCCTTTGGGCATGGTTCTAAATTGTTCTCCAGAATGGTTGGATCAGTTTGTAACTCCATCCATAGCTCATTAGTATCCCAATTTTCCCACATCTTCTCCAGCATTTATCATTTTCCTTTTATTTGCCATATTAGCCAATTTGATAGGTGTGATATGGTGCCTCAGAATTGTCATGATTTGCATTTCTCTAATCAAAAGTGATTTAGAGAATTTCTTCCTATGTCTATAGATAGCTTTGATTTTTTCATTTGATAACTGCCTGTTTATATACGTTCACTATTTATCAATTGGGGAATGGCTTGTATTCCTATAAATTTGACTCAGTTCTCTATATATTTGAGTAATGAGGCCTTTATCAGAGATACTTGCTCTAAAGATTGTTTCTCACCTTTCTGCTTTCCCCTTAATCTTTGTTGCATTGGTTTTGTTTGTGCAAAAGTTTTTTAATTTAATATTATGAAAATTGCCTGTTTTAATTTTTGTAATGCTTTCTATCTCTTGTTAGGTCACAAATCTGTAACTCATTTAATTTCATTAAGAATTTGGATGCTATGCCACTTGGCGCATATATATTAAGTATTAATATTACTTCATTAATATTATTTCATTAGTATTAATATTACTTCATTAACATTCACATATATTAACATAATATAAGATGTAGTTTCCTTCCTTATCTCTTTTGATTAGTTCTATTTTTGCTTTTACTTTCTCTGAGGTCAGGTTTGCTACCTCTATTGTTTTTTTTCCTGACTTCTCTGAAGCATAATAGATTCTGTCCCAGCCCCTCACCTTTACTCTGTTTTTGTCTTGCTGTTTCAAGTGTGTTTCTTGTAAACAGCATATTTTAGGATTATGAATTTTGATCTGCTCTGGTATCTGCTTCAATTTTATGGGAGAATTCAAACCCATTCACATTCACAGTTATGTTTACTAATTCCTTCCTTTATATATTTCCTCTTATCTGTCCTCTTTCACCCTTCATCCTTTCCTTCCTTGATAGTGTTTTGCTTCTGTCTACTACCTCCCCCACTCTGCCTTCTCTTCTGCCAGTCACCCCTTCCCCCCTCACTTTTATTTAATCACCTCCTGTTCTACTTTTTCTATATTCAACTGATTGTATATATTATTCCCTCTTTGAGGCAATACTTTTGAGAGTAAGGTTCAAATGATTCCCATTGCCCATGCTCCCATTTTTCCTCTACTGTAACAGGTTTTTCATGCCTCTTCGTTTACCCCATTATATCTCTCCCTTCTGTACCCAGTGAACTCTTAATTATACCTTAATTATCTTTTCATATTATTCCCTCAAATTCACCTTATACCCATACCCTCTCTCTAAGTATATTCCTTCTAGTTATACTATTAGTGGTACAATTTTAAAGAATTACAAGTATCATCTTCCCATGTAGGGATATAAACACCTCAGGTCCATTGAATCCCTTATATTTTCTTTTCCCTTTTTGTCCTTTGGTCATGATATTGGAGGTGAATTTTTTAGTTCAATTCTGGTCTTCTCTTTATGAAAGTTTGAAATCCTTCTATTTCATTGAATGACCGTTTCTTTTCTTTCCCTTAGAGTATGATGCCTCATTTTGACAGGTAGGTGACTCTTGGTGGTAATCCTAGCTCCTTTGCCTTCCAGAATATAATTTTCAATGACTTCAGATATTTTAGTGTTACAATGGATAAGTTGTGTGTAATCCTGATTGTGACTCCCTGATATTTGAATTGTTTCTTTTTAGTTACTTGTAGTATTTTTTCCTTGACCTGATAGTTCTGAAATTTGGCTATGATATTCCTTGAAGCTTTTGTTTTGGGATCTCTCTCCTGAGACCATCAGTGGATTCTTTCAATGCCTATTTTGCCCTGTGGTTCCAGCACATCAGGGCAGTTTCCCTTGATAATTACCTGAAAGATGATGCCCAGGTCCTCCTTTTGATTATGACTTTCAGGTAGTCCAATGATTCTGTTATTGGTTCTCCTGGATCTATTTTCCAGGTCAGTTGTTTTCCCCCATAAGGTATTTTATATTTTTTTCTATTTTTTCATTCTTTTCAATTTATTTGATTGATTTTTGATGTCTCCTAGAGTCATTAACTTCCACTTGCCCAATTCTAACCTTTAAGGATCTGTTTTCCTCAGTTAGCTTTTGTACTGATATATTATACTCAATTTTTCTGGGTAGGTGATTCTTGGTTTTAATCCTATCTCCTTTGACCTCTGGAATATCATATTCCAATCCCTCCAGTCCCTTAGTGTAGAAGGTGCTAAATCTAGTGCTATTCTGATTCAGTTTCCACCATAATTGAATTTTTTCTTTCTAGATGCTTGCAATATTTTCTCCTTGACCTGGGAACTCTAGAATTTGGCTACAATATTCCAAGGAATTTTCCTTTTGGGATCTCTTTCAGGAGGTGATCAGTGGATTCTTTCCATTTCTATTTTACCCTCTGGTTCTAGACTATCAGGGCAGTTTTCCTTGATAACTTCTTGAAAGATCATGTCTAGGCTCTTTTTGTTTTTATCATGGCTTTCAGATGGTCCAATAATTTTTAAATTATCTGTCCTGGATCTATTTTCCAGGTCAGTAGTTTTTCCAATGAGATATTTTACATTGTCATCCTTTTTTTATTCTTTTGGTTCTATTTAATAATTTCTTGATTTTTCATAAAGTCCTCCATTTGTTCCATCTAATTTTTAAGGGATTATTTTCTTCAGTGAGCTTTTAGACCTCCTTTTCCATTTGACCAATTCTGCTTTTCAAAGCATTCTTCTCATTGGCTTTTTGGACCTCTTTTGCCATTTGGATTTGTCTATTTTTAAAGGTGTTATTTTCTTCCGAATTTTTTTGGGTCTCAAGGCAAGCTGTTGCCTTGTTTTTCATGATTTTCTTGCACCACTCTCATTTGTCTTCCCTATTTTTCCTTCACTTCTCTTACTTGATTTTCAAAATCCTTTTTGAGCTCTTCCATGGCCTGATACCATTTCATATTTTTCTTGGAGGCTTTGGATATAGGAGCCTTGACCTTGTTGTCTTCCTCTAGCTGCCTGCCTTGATCTTCCTCATCAGTAATTGTGTAGGAAAACATTTTTTCACCCAGAAAAGAGTCTTCTATATTCTTATTCTTTTTCCCCCATTTGCTTATTCTCCCAGCCAATTATTTGACATTTGCACTCTTTGTCAAGTGGAGGGTGTTTCAGGGGGTTTGTGCAGCTGTTTTCAGAGATATCTCTAGGGCCCTGTAATTTCTCAGTTCCTCCAAAGTGGTATGATGAAAAGCAAAGTGTTTACTCTTCTCCTGGCCTGCAGTCTGGTCCATGAGCAACCAGAAGCACCCTTTTCTGCCATAGAACTGAGAGGAGGATTTCCTCTTCATGGTGACAACCAGCCCTGCCACACCATCACTTCTCACCCCAAGACTGCTGCCCGGGACTGAGACCCAGATCAGCCATAAGGTTTTCTCACAGTATATAGGTGGAGAGCTCTAGAAGTAACTATTTCTGTGGTAGTGGCTACTGCTACCCTTGGGTTGTGGCTGTGGCTGTGACTGTGGCTGGACCAAGCTCCTCTCTTCCCCAGGTGAGACAGCTTTCTCATGGACCTTTGAAGCTGTCTTTGGCATTTGTGGGTTGGGAAGTCTGGAAACTGCCCCCAGCTGCCAATAATTCAGTGCCCTGTGGCCTCCTCCTGAGCAGTCTTTGTAAGCACAGCCCAGGCTCAGCTGTGTTCCACTCTGGGCATGGTGGGATAGACCCTTAATCTCACCTTCAATCTACTGAGCTAGATTGAGTTTGAGCCCCTTCGTGGAGGCAATATGAGACTTATATACAGAAAAATTGTGAGAGGGATCTAGGGTGATCAAGTAGACTGGGGTGATGGGAGGAGGGTTTTAGGAAGGGTCTTGATGGGACTGGGGTGAGGTCAGATTCCAAGAATGGGATTAAGGGTGGGAAATAGCTGAAGGCTACCTGGGGATGACAGACAAAGGAAGGTTAGGCTAGTTTAAGGGTAGATACTTTGATAGGATCAAGGGTGGGAAGCAGCCAGACCATGTAGGACTAGGCTAGGTTAAGAATAACACAGATTTGGGCCTAGTAATAATGGAAGGCTTATGGCGTCAGGCAAACACCTCAATAAGTGAGAAGATTCAAAGAGAGTTCAAGGGGGCTCCCAGAGCTTATACCCCAACAATTGCAATTGTCTTTTTGTTGGCATTGAGGCAGTACTGTTGCTTTGCCCATACTCGGATCTGGGTACCAGTCCTGGGTGTCAGTGTCATGATGAGGAGCACTAGCGTAACAGAACTTGTGGCCACAGTGGAAGGCAGACCCTCCTCACAGTTCCCAAGGAGAAAAGGGTGTTTGTGGTCACTCACAGACCAGAGCACAGGGCATGACGGTAATAAACACCTCTCCTCAGATCATAGCACCTTAAAAGAACTGAAAATTTATGGGTCCCCAGAAGTAGCTCTAAAAACAGCTGCAAAAACTCATGAAGCTTGGGACAGTGTGCCCTCCATGCTGGAAGTAAACCTGTTTTAACCCTGTTTTAATACCTGTTTGGGCATACAGTTAAAAGTCAAGTAATGGGCTAGGAAAATGTGTAAAAAAACAGGGGGGAAAAAAAAAAACAAAAAACAAAACTCTGACTACAGGAATGGGATGTGGGCATCAGTTTGTGACCTTGAATACCTTCCTGAGGAGCTTAAACTGTATTCAGTAGGCAATAGGGAGCCATTGAAGGGACTTGAGGAGAAGGTTTTAGTGAATAAACTCTATTAGTCTGGTTGTAGTTCTTGAATGTACCAGAAAATGATAAAACTAAATTTATTTAAAGACTGTTCTTCCCCTTAATTTGTCCAACTTAATGTGATTTTACTGTATTGAAAGCAATTTTTTGTCCTTTGCATTCAAAGGTGACAGCTGGATACTAAGATTCTTAAAAGCCTTTGACAAGATTTCACACCAAAAGCTATTAAAGAAAATGAATCATAGAAAAGAAACTGGCTTAGAGACAAAGGGGGAAAGGCTAGCAATAAATGAGCTCTTTCCTTGATGGAGACGTGTAAAGATCAGGGTTCCACAGGGACTGATGCTAGGGCAGGTCCAATAAAACTGGTCTTAATGAAGCTCTTTATTAATGAGAAGGGAGGGCCCAATGAAATCTGTAGATTTGTGGATGGCACTAAACTGAGTTGGTGAAAAACCAAACTAATGAGGATAGACAAGACTATAGGAAAAATCTTACATGCCAGAGTGACTGAGCAGATAAGTGGCACATTGGTCTTAACATGGTTAAATGTTAGGGTTACTTACTAAATTAATTCCATCAAAAATACATTCATATGTGTATCCAAATTGTGTATGTAAAACTAAATATATGATTTTAAACAATAAATTATATTCCTGAAGGGCCCTGAGTATGCTACTGGCATGTTCCTGAAGATATCATCACAATGTGCTATTGCCAGTTCTGTCATTTACTGAGTGTGTGACTTTAGCCAAGCAATCCAATATCACTGGGCCGCAGTTTCCACATCTATAAAATAAGGTTATTTGACTAGACGAACTTTGATATCTCTTCCAGCTCTAACTCCATGGTTTCTTGTTTCATCTTTTGGACTATGTTGATTGTGCTTCATCCTTGCCATGGCCTTGTTCAGACAAGTACTGATTCAAGATACATACCTCAAAGAACATATTTTTAAACATGAGAACATTTAGAAAAGGGTAACAAAAATGAATGAAAACCTATTACAAAGATCATATGATGGCAGTCTTGAAATTCAAAATTCCAGAGAAAACAACTTTAAAATATATAAAATAAGTCACAATGATGAAGTCAACACCACCTTGGTCATCTAATCCTAGAATGTTAGCACAAAGACCCACAGTATGAAACTTGAGTGAGGTAAGTTTAGAACAAATAAAAGGAAATGATATTTCATATAGTGAATAAAATAACTTTTAGAGACTTGTTAACCCTGATGTTAGGAATGCCAAGAAATAATAGATTTTCAAAGGTTCTGGATGAATTTATAAATTAAAGAGCCAGAAATGAAAACTAAGAGAAGTTACAACATACTTATCCTTCAAAGGTTAAATATTTCGTATTCCGATTTCCCTTAGTTGGCTTAGTGAACTTTTAAGCTGAAATCAAGAAGAATCATGATGATCTACCAAGAAATATCTCTTGGATTTGCTTTTGGGAATGTATTACCTTAGATGGATGATGAATCTGGTTCCAAATGGTATTTTTTATGCTCCTACTCCTAATTAGCACATTTCAAGGTGGTCACCGTACATTTTCTTAGCAACATATAATGATATTATATCCAGGGTGTAACACAATTCCACAAAGTGGAAAATGGAAGAACATTAGCAGTATATTTTCTTACTTCATTAACTATGAATGTGCTACTATCTCTCCTGATTTGCCCCAACCCCCAAATATCCATTCCTATCTTCTCTACTTATGAAAATTCTACTTACCCTGCAAGGCCATTTCAAACCCTCTCAAAGTGGAATAGACTGCTTCAGCTTGTACACATCTCATCTGGAATGTCTTGGATGCTTGTCAGGTATGGCTTGTATTGGATGACCTCCAAAATCCCTGGCTTTTTTCAAGTCCTAACTAAAATCCCATCTTTTATAGGCAACCTTTCTCAATGTTTTCAATTCTAGAGCCTTCCATTTAATTCTTTCTTATTTATCCTATATATAGTTTGTTTCATATATTTGTTTTCTCATTGTGAGCTTCTTGGGGGCAGAGATTGTCTTTTGTTTTGTATCCTTGGGGCTTGCACAATGCCTGATCCATAGTAGGTACCTAATAAACCTTTATTGACTAATTGATTGAACTCTTCTATAATAACATTATAATTATCTATGTTCCCATGAATTCTTCCATGAAACCATCTCTTACAACCACAACCTATATTGAACTTCTCCTGTTCCTTTACTTGGTATCACTTATTGTCATATTTTGATAATCTGCCCTGTATTTTTATCCTAATTCTTACCATTATGTACACTAACATTTCTTAGGGCTATTATAATAATAATAGCTACTAATACTAATTATATGGGTAGGAAATATGCCATATGTTATTAGGGTTTACAAGTACTGAAGTACCCTGACAGCAACTAATACAGTACTGTTCACGTGGAAGATGGTCAATACATATTTATTGAATTGAATATTTAAGAACCTACTATATGAGAATGTGACATAATGGAATCCTAGCATGTCCTAAGAGGGCAGTAAGGCACAGTTTCAGAATCAGTTGTCCTGTCCTTTAAAGAGACAGAAAAAAAACAGACTTGACTAAAAACATGGAAAATGAACACACAACTTATACTCATTATTCTTTAACTCTGTCTATTGTATGTAATGCAAAAACATGATCCTCTATGTAATTATCTAATGCTATCATTTATAGGATCATAGACTGGAAGCTGAAAGGGACCTTAGAGGTTGTCTAGTCCAATTTCGTCATTATAGAGATTAGGAAACTGAAAGTCAGAGACTAAAACCTATTAATGTTGACAGATACTATTTATTTTTAATGGAAAAAAAAGAATGATTTAAAAAATATGGATCTAACTATAACGTGAAGACTGTGTGTGGCATGTTTCAATAGAGCAGTTATTAAAATATGTTCTTCATAAAATTCATAAAATTTGTGTCATAGTTAAATAATCATATGTGCTGTTTAATTACAGATCTCAATTTTTATCAACTCAAATGCACATCTTTATCCTCTTACAATACATAGGCTTCTTAGACAAGGATCATTTTGATACATCATTACTGTTGCTGTAATATTAGAATGATAAGCTATTAGTAAATTTATATATGCAGTATGTAATTTGCATAATTATTATTCACTTTTTAATGAAACTCATTTCAGTTATATGATTTTCTCTTTGTAAATCCACAGCTAAATTTCCAAGTGTACAAGTTCTTAGACAAATTCTACCTATTCTAAGATGAACAGTGATGCATACCGCAGTCCAAAAAAAACAGATTCAAATCTGGTCATAAATATTTAACTTCAATTTATTCTGAAAGATACAATCATTTTCTAGAAACTCTTATGTGAATGGCACTGCTCTATCTTCACAAATGTGTTCTTTGTATTACAAGATGAAATATAAAGGCCAAAATGCTTTGGGAAATGAAGATATTTTAAGCAATTTTTCCTTACACTTATTTTCAAAAAGAACTTTTTATTGATCTGCATTGCAAGGAATTATATAGCATTAGCCTAGCTAAATGCTTTTACTTGCTACTTCTAATATTTCTTTAAAAAAGACTCAAATAAAATTTTAATGAGTGAATTTTGTAAAATGAAGAGGTTGGAGTAGAGGACCCTCCAGCTCCCTGAGTCTATGAAATTTTACTTCATTAGATTAATCCCATATTTATATGCTCACACCCCAGTCTCATTGAGCTATGTTCTTTTTTGCCAGAGCACAGCCTGATATTTTCAAAGATTTAATACACCCCAAAGTATGCTTATCTGAAACTTTTGCAGGATTAAAAAAAAAAAAGCATAGACGGTGTATGGTTTTGCATTTGTCTCATCATTGAATGGGGGAAAATGTTTGCATAACGTCTGCATATGCATCTGAAATTTTTACATAAATCCAGAAACCTTTTCTTCTTCCATAGATTTCTAGATACTTAATATCAGAGAGGCAGGTAGGTGGCTCAGTGGACAAAGTGGTTGGCATGGAGTCAGGAAGACTAATCTTCCTCAGTTCAAATTTGGCCTAAGGCACTACCTACTTGTGTGAACCTGTAACTTAATCCTGTTTGCCTCAGTTTCCTCATCTGTAAAACAGGCTGGAGAAGAAAACGGTAAACCACTCCAATGTCTTTGCCAAGAAAACCTCAAATGAGGTCATGAAAAGTTCGATAGGACCAAAAACAAACAAAAAAAAATGACTAAAAAACAACAATAATGCCACAGAGCAGTATCACAGAGAAATTGGATATTTCATCCCAGAACATGTTAGTTTTGCAGGAGAAACATGGAGACCTAGAAGCTCAGAGGGGAAATAAAAAGAAATGTAGGAGGGAGAGGAAGGCAAGTGAAGAGAAAGAGGGAAAGAAAGGGAAGAAGAGGAAAAAGAGGAAGATAAGAAAAAGACAGAGAGGGGAAGAAAAGGGAATATAGTAAAGAGGAAAGACAAGAGAGGAAAATCAAAATAAAGAGTAAGTAAAATAAAGAGAGAGATGAGAAAAAAGACCTGATACACAGTTGTAGCATACCTTCTTTCTTTCCTTTCCCATAATCTCAGTATCCTCCCTGGGCTCATTCTAGTAGCTGCCTCATTATTCTGAATCAAAGCCTTCTTCAATATTCATTTCTTCTGGGAAGCTTATCTGGCTCCCATTATGTAGATAATAGGTGCAACAAAGCATTTATCAAACCTAGAATAGACCAACCTTTCACTTAGAACAATGAAAGTAGCTTGCTTATCTTTTTTCCATCTCATTAGCACAAAAACTTTGCCAGAAGAGAAATTGTATACTTTATAAGTTATATATTAAAAGCTACCACCCTATATTCATGTCTGTACCCAAGATCCAAGATACAGTGAACAGTAAATTTTGAATTCAAACTTACCAGAGGCCACTAATTTAACAACATATACCAGAGAGAAGACATTGAAACATTACAGCTGTAAGGACCCTTAGAATTATTTTAATCTAAATTAATCCTTTTCCAAATGAGAAAAATGAAGCTCAGAGAAGTGAAGTGACTTCTTTAACTTGCCATTGCTAGTAATGGTAGAGCAAAGTAAGCCAATCACTTGGATATAGGAGATAAAGATCCAGCTATTCTGACAGATGAAAATGGTCAGCAAAGGATCATGGGCTGTGGTCTCGCAGTAAGTGACAGTGGATCAGAATTTATTAACTAATAAACTACCAATAGCCCGAATCAACATAATAACTGATAGAACAAGTCATTGTTTTAAAAAGTTTGGAAAGCTCTTGATACTAGCTCATTTAAATTTTACAATATGCCCACACAGTAAATTTTAAGTATTTTTATCTTTATTTTACAAATAAGGAAATTAAGGTTCAATGAAGGCTCTGTATTGGTCTCACAACTAAATCACTTCTAAATGTGATTGAGCTTTGGGTCTGGAGCCTTGAGGTTGGTCTGATTCATAGTATATCATCTGTACTATATATACTGTGAACCCTTGTAGGAGACTTACAAGGGGTTGATTCACTCTTAAGGACAATAACTGAAAGTACAGCATCCCTGAGGGCAAAACAGGGATCATGGGATTGAGGGTAGAGGAAGACAAGTAGGGGGTTAGAACAACCACAAGAGGAGTAGGAGCGATGTGCTAATGAGTACGTCTTAAAAAAATGTTTACTCTTGAGATTTACTTTGTGGAGGCTCCTTTCACTTTTTTTTCTTGCTGTCATTGCTCAACTTCCTGAATTTGTAGGCATTTTACTTGTATTATTTAGTGTGATAGGACCATTGCCTGTGTGATCCCTATTACTTCACCATATTCCTCTTAATAGAGAAAAAATCTTTACCCATTTGTAGGTGTGTAGCACATCTCTATAATTTTTCAAAGGTCACTGACAGCTCAGCAGTAATAGCCTTAAGTTATTTTGGTAGCCTGGTATTTGATCCACCTAGGTTTGAGATCCTGAAATAATTGAGGAGAGCTACTAACTTTCTTATCATGCCCTTGCTTCTCATGATTTGCAAATCTCCATTAGCTCTTTTGGTTTTATTTTTTTCCAATCCAAAGACCATCTTTCCTGGTAGAGAAAAGAAAAAGAAAGTGTGATCTGAAAAGTTCTGCCTTTTCTCTTTGGTTCATTTTCATCCTCTCATTTATTATCTGAATACTCACATCCTTTATTTCATCTTCCTCTTCCCTCTTAGTTGCCCTCAGTCTTTGCCATCCTCCCTTTGAGCTATGGCTCAGACTGACACTTTCTTCACAAGGTGATGAAATTCTTCTATTACTGCTCTTCAGTTAACTGATGTTGCTTTCTTCTTTTTAGAAATCCTATTTAACTCTCTTGTCTGTTCTTTTCTCATTCATTCATTTACCCATTTATTCCCTGTAACTTTTTAAAAAATACTCTTTGAGTAGTTTGTTCTCTCTTTGCCTTAAGAACTGCTTCATCACCATGGTCAAATTTTCGTTTTTGAGAGCGTCCCATTTTTCTGTACAGCCAGAGGTCTCCACTGATACTCTATAAAAGTCTTAAGAAAGGTAGGAAGGAGCTAATTATGTTGTTGAATCTCTTTTGACAGTCCAGGGAGTGTAGAGCAATTTCACAGAATGGGCATACATGGATGGATTCTGAGCATCGTTTAAGGAAACTTCCAAATCAATGTATCACAAAGCCATTAAAGTAAAGAGTTGAGCAGGTGGATTCCATTGTCTAAAGTTTTAAAGGTTTCGAGTTTAACAAATTCCCATAGTCTTCATGGCTGACATGAGGTTAGCATATCTAATTCTAATTCTACTTCTCCATTCTTTCTCTCTGTGCTTTCTTAGCAAAATGAAAATAATTTAGATTTCTCTATTTTTGAGAACAGTATTTCTTTTAGCATTAAAGAGTTTTTATGTAATAGTTAATGAATATTATACAGATTCATATCTTTGTGATGGATTAAAAGTGGTGAAAGGAATGGTGAAAGGAATAAGAGAGGTAGCAATGACAAATTGTAACTCGGAGTACTAGGAATATGCCTGTAACTCATTGTCCAAGTTTCTGAATACCTGGCCTATCTGGCACCTTGTTTAGGGTTGTCATGCAAACTATTAACCTCTATTTGTATTTGGAAGATATTATTTATAATTTCATTTTAGTATCCAGGGATAGAGATACAGCATTGCTGTCCTATTTGTGTACAGACTTATTCTTTAATATCCAGAATAAAATCTAATTAATCTGTGTGATGTTTAAGGGTATGCAATGGAGCAGGGTTTCCCTAGGTCCATACAAGTCCACCTCTTCATAGACAGAACTGTTAGGTTTAAGTCTTTGGCAGTTTGGTAAATGAAAGGACTATCATTTCTTTAAAAAAATAGCATAAAAATTGAGTTCTACATTCTCTTCTTCCTTTGAAACTTTCTCTCATCCACTGAGAAGCAAGCAATATTGATACCTTTTAAAGATGTGAAATCATGCAAAACATATCAATATTGTTGCTGTTCAGTCATTTCAATTGTGTCTGACTCTTCATGCCCCATTTGGGTTTTCATGGCAAAGATACTGAAGTTGTTTGCCATTCCTTCTCCAGCTCATTTTACAGATGAGAAAATTGAAGCAAACAGCGTTAAATGACTTGTCCAGGGTCACATATCTAGTAAGTATCCAAGATTGGATTTGTACTCGGGTCTTCTTGACTAGAGGCCCAGTGTTTTAGACACTGAATCACCTAGCTGTCCCAGATATACATATTAGCATGTCACCAAAGAAAATGAAAAAGGCTAGAAAAAGAAAGGGAGAAATTATAATGCAATTTGCACACATAATTCATCAGTTCTCTTTTTGGAGGTAGATAGCAATTTTCATCATTAGTCCTGTGGAATTGTCTTGGACCATTAAATTGATCAGTGTAGCTAAGTCTTTCACAGTTGATCATCATTACATTATTGCTGTTATTTGGTACAATGCTCATTTCTGCTCATTTCACTTTGCATCAGTTCTTCCCAGGTTTTTCCTGAAATCATCCTCCTCATTATTTCTTATACCATAACGTTACTCCATCACAATCATATATCACAATCTGTTTCATCATTACCTAATTGATATTCATCCCATCAATTTCATTTCTTTGTCACTATATAAAAAGAGCTGCTTTAAACATTTTTTTTTACATAAGTCATTTTCCTTTTTCTTTGATCTCTTTGGGATATAGACCTAGTAGTGGCATTGCTGGGTCAAAGGGTATGCACAGTTTTGTAGCCCTTTTAGACATTGTTCCAAATTGTTCAACAAAATGGTTGGATCAGCTTACAACTGCACCAACAATTCATTAATCTACCTATTTTGCCACATCCCCTTCAGCATTTGTCATTTCTGATAGGTGTGAGATGACACCTCAGAGTTGTTTTAATTTGCATTTCTTTAATCACTAGTTATTTTGAAGCACTTTTTAATCTGCCTATCGATAGCTATGATTTCTTCTTCCGAAAACTGCCTGTTAACATCTCTTGGTCATTTATCAAGTGGGGAATGGGTCTTATTTTTATCAATTTGACCCAGTTCAATACATATTTGAGAAATGAGGCCTATGCCAGAGAAACGTAGTGTAAAATCTTTTGATATTACTTTATTGTCTATGGTACCTTTTAGCAAAATATGATTTCCATGATTATCTCTTTTAATTAGGTTTGGTTTTGTTTTGTCTGAAATGATTGCTAGCCCTGCCTTTTTTGTTTTTTGTTTTTTTTTTCCTCCAGCTGAAGCAAAATAGATTCTATTCCAGATCCTGATTTTAACATTCTCAGTATGTCTTTATGTTTTAAGTGTGTCTCTTGTAAACAACACATTGTTGGGATTCTACTTTCTAATCCATTCTGCTATCCAGTTCCTTTTTATAAGGGAGTTCATCTCATTCACAGTCACATTTATGATTACTGTGTAATTTCCTCTATCCTATTTTCTTCTATTTATCCTTCTCTCTCTCTCTCTCTCTCTCTCTCTCTCTCTCTCTCTCTCTCTCTCTCTCTTTCTCTCTCTCTCTCACTCCTCCTCAAGAGTTTATTTTGCTTCTGACCACTGCCTCCCTTAATCTGCCTTCCCTTTTACTACCCCTTTCATTGTAAAAATTTCCTTCCCCTCCTACTTCCTTGTTGAGTAAGATCAGTTTCTATACCCAACTAGGTTTATTCTTCCCTCTTGGAACTAATTCCAATGAGAGTGATGTTCAAGTATTGCCAGCCACACCCTTCCCCTACTTTCCCCTCCACAAGAAAAACTTTTCCATGCATGCCTCCTTTTTATAAGATAATTTTTCCCAATTCTTCCTTTTCTTTTCCCCTTCTCCCAGTGCATCCCTCTTTCCCAAACTTTCATTATCATAAGATCATCCCAACATAATCAAGTCATGGCCATGTCCTCTAACTTCCCTAATAATGATGAACTTCTTAGGTATTATATGTATCATTTTCCCACACTGGAATATAAACAGTTTAAATATATTGATTCCCTTATAGTTTTTCTTTCATATTTGCCTTTTTATATTTTTGGGGGTCTTGTGTTTGAATGTCAGATTTTGTATTCAGCTCAGATCTTTTCATGAGGAGTGTTTGAACGTCCTCTATTCCATTAAATATCCATTCCCCCTTCCCCCCAAAAAACCATTCTGTTTTGCCAGGTAGATTATTTTTTGTTGTAGTTTTAGCTCCTTTACCTTCCAGAATATTGTATTCCAAGTATTCTGCTTCTTTAACATGTTAGCTACTAAATCTTCTGTGATTGTGACTCTACTCCATGACATTTGAATGGTTTCTTTCTGGCTGCTTGCATTATTTTCTCCTTGATGTGGGATTTCTGGAATTTGGCTATAATAATCCTGGGAGTTTTCATTGTGAAATCTCTTTCATGAGATGAAGAGTGGATTCTTTAAATTTTGATTTTACCCTCAGTATCTAAGATATCAGGACTCTTTTCCTTTTATAATTTAAGTATAGTTTCTAAGCTCTTTTTTTATCATGGTTTTCAGATAATCCAATAATTCTTAAATTATCTCTCCTAGATCTGTTTTCCAGGTCATTCAATATGAGGCATTACTTTAAAGTTGTTTGGAAGGGAATGTTGACAGAGTTCAGCTAGATAGGTGCCTCTACTCGGTCATCTTGGCTCTGCCCAGTATTATCATTTCAGTGTCTATTAGTACTATCCTCCAGGATTGCCCAGGAAAACTGTTTTAGGCGAAGTCAAGATAACCCATATATGCCCTTTGAGAAGTGCCAAAATATGGACATCCATGCCCACCTCAGGATTCAAGAATTATTTACAGACTTTGTTCTTTGCATGGAAAGAATGTTTCCTACTGGGACAGCAAATATTTTTCACCAATAGGTGATTCACCTTCCCCTAGATTTAAATGGCCAATGTTTCACTTGACATCAATTGGTAAGGGAGTGTCAGAAAGGGGGATGAAAACTGATTGGAATCCAATAGAGCTAGTGACTTTTTTCATTGAGTCCCATGAATAGCCATGGAAAGACTTTGGCACTTTCAATGTGATATTGGTGGTGAGAATGCTGAAGCGATTGTTCCAATGGGGGCCCAATGGTGGTCTTCTTAGGTGAATCTTCATGTGGATCCATTCTCTATATGGAATGAAATAACACAGTTCTTCAGGTTCTTTGGTAAATACAGCTTATGCATTTGTATGGAAGACTTTGACATATTTCATCAATGTCATCAACCAGAAGAGCTGTTACTTGTTGTTTAGTCATTTTTTTCAGTTGTGTCCAATTTTTCATGACTCCTTTGGAATTTTCTTAGCAAAGATTCTGGAGTGGTTTGCTATTTCCTTCTCCAGTTGATTTTACAGATGAGGAAATGGAGAAAAACAAAGTTAAGTGACTTGGCCAGGGTCACACAGTAAATATCTGAGGCCAGATCTGAAATCAGATCTTCCTGACTCTAGGTCCTGAGCTCTATCCACTACATTACCTAGCTGCCCCCAACCAAATGTAGGTCATAGAATTTGTTGACCATTTAATTTTATGTGCAGCAATTCCAGTTTGCTGTTTTCATTTGTTTGTTTGTTCTTAGTAGACCTCATGATCACGATCATGAGGACCATGAATAAAACTGAATATTTAAGTTCCATTTCAGCACAGATTTTGAATATTTTCTCCTTGAAATTCCATTTTGTCATTCTAGTGTTGAAAATGATATCATCATAGAAAATATTGATTTATATATAGTATCTTACAGGTTGATAATTAGAGGGATCCCAAATCTAGAAATCAATTCTTACAATATGATACAATAAACATTTAGTGTGTAGTATGTGCTAGCAGGCACTGTGCTAAGTTCTGAGGCTACAAATAAGAAAGACAATTCCCACCTGAAGGAACTTATATTCTAACATGAGAAAGCAATACACAAAAGCAACTGAAGGGAGGAGGTATAGAGAGCACCAGAGAGTACCCAATACAGAGACATGATGAATATGATGGTGGAGTTGAAACAAAGCAGAACAGCTGGTGACATATAAAGAGATGACTGGCATTTTTAGCCCTCTGCAAAAGAAGGCTATACAAAGAGTTTTTTTTCCTTCTCTCTCCAGTCAGAAGTAACTGAGGGTACTGATGAGATACGAATAGCAAGGCTGAAGTAGTCTCCATGATGATGAGTTTTTGGTGATGCTATCCTTCTTTAAAGTTTTTTAATTGATTTTAATAGTCTGTATTTATGAAAGGTCACCATGAATATGAAATAATACAGCTAGATGGAATTTTGAGTTGTCTACCTTGGGCCTGCTCCTTAAATAAAGTATTGAGGAACATCTCTCTAAAGTCCACCATCCACTATCTCTAATGAGAAGGAGGGAGAGAACAAAAAGGGAAAACGTGTTGAGAAGGTGTGAGTTTCAGAGTAGATCTGACGTTTAAGTTAAGGTGAATAGCCCATTGGGAAATGATTCATATGTTTAAGTCATAATTAATCTGATGCTTTAAAGTATCACCAAAGTGAATTTCATAATCACCATCTTCAGACCACTGAACATCTATTAAAATAAAGAAGCATTTCTAAAGTGTATTTATTTTTAAGGTTAAAATTCAGGAGGATGTTTCTGCCATTTGGTCTTCTTTCTTTTGTTTAACAGTTGAAGACCATAACTGAAATTTTATCTGTAGCATTCACAATAACTATCAAAATGGAGGATCCTAATTGTTCTTCCTTCTTTTGGAGAATCAGATTCTGAAACCCCTAGTTTAAGATCTTTATTAATGTAAATTTAATTGTACTTTTTTTACTCATGCCTTGTTATTATTACAGCTTTTCCAGATCATCTGTACACATTGCTTTCTTAATTTTATTCTTTCCTTTCCAGTTCGTGTGTGTGTGTGTGTGTGTGTGTGTTCCAATTGCGTTATTGGTTTAAATTTTTTCATTCACCCTGTTTCTGTCTATTTTAAAAATTAGTATATTTTTCTGAGAATGGGACTAGTACTTTTTTCCCCATATCTTAATATGTAACCCATTGTACTCAGACTGAGTTAACTTCTTTGTTAAGTCCATGTGTCTTTGCCAAATTTCTCAAATTAATCAATTCATTCGCTTATACTGGTTCCTGTTGACAAATGAAACTATCCCCAATTAAACTATATTAATTTTCCAAAGTCATTTCCTCAATACATAAAGCCTAATCTATTCCCAAGGCATTGTCTTCCACTATGGCTACTTTCTACAGGTTGAAAAAAATTTCCTCTTTAAGTTGGTGATGAAATATTAAAGGACAATACCTATTATGAATAGTGATTAATATAAACAGCTACTAGAAATAAATGATACTCTGAACAAAGTTTTGCTTTGACATTTAAGACAAAGTAATCGAATCTCTTTAATATTCTGATAATTAGCTCCCCTAACTACATTTTATATCTTTGGAGATAATGTCAAGATAGAGCTCAAAGGGTGTTCTGTACCCCAAAATCTTTATGGGAAAGAGTTAGAAAAGAGTGTGAGAAAAGATAAGCCAGGTCACAAATATTTAAATGTTTTAATTTTGCATTTTACCATTTTTAGTAAAGAGTATTCAAAATTTTCAATATGAAATTTAGTTAACTCAATTTTATAACCATTAGAATTTGCAAATTTGTATTCAGAAGAACATGCTGGATATGATTTATAGATCTTCTGGGGAGTCATAAATATATTCTGTAATCAACAATTTTAGGAATAAAAAAGACTATTTTCTCAACATTTTTCTATCTTTTTTTTTGCTCTGGCAAGATAAGCAAAGTGGAAAGAAAGAAATTTCTATTCAAAATGGGTTCCAATTTCCAATCAATCCTTTGGGGAAGTTCTACTACTGTAAAATCTTATTTCTTTTACACTTGTTCAAATTGCACTGGGGACCTCTTTCTCTCTTCATGAACAAATTTTATCATGTGAACAAGCATTCATGAAAGAAGACACTCACTCACTCACACACACACACACAAACACACATCTCATTTACTGTCTTTCATTTCTACAACCAACATGGTAATGCAATTGTTATTTAATCTCTGCCTGTCTCCTCACCCTCTTAGTCCAGGATCTATTCCAATTTGTCTTTGGAAAGCTCTTACTATAATACTTAATTGAAGATCGTCTCCCCCATCTCCTTCTCTAACAGACAGTTAAACTATTTCAAATGGATTTTTATTTTCTTTCCAAAATATCAATAAAGAAGCTGGGCTAAATATTCACTTTTCCTTTGGATTCCTTAGATACTTTACTTGGAATCATTTTTAAGTGCACTATTTTATCTAGATCAAAGAATTTTTCCTTTCTTACAACTCAATAGTCCTCATTATACCACTAAACTTGAAATACAATAATGTTTATAATGCACACATAATAAAGCACTATCCCTTTAGATGGGTAAAAATTACAGGGTAGAGATATGTTCCTATAATCACAGTTTATAATGGATTTTTCAGTTAGGGAAGTTGAGAAAGAAACTAGGTGGCCTGCAAGGTAACTTTGTGAATTATATATGTCCTTTCTTCCCGGGGCTTCAGGTAGGAGACTTAGACAGAGATGAGTGCCAATATCTTACAGAAGATTCACAGGGACAAAATTCAACGACACAGAGAAGAGCTTGCTGGGTTTCAGAAGGAATGTCTGAAAGTTGCAGTGAGGAATGACCCAGTTTGCCAATAAAACATGAAAGAGCCCCCAGAATTAAAATGTATGGTCAGAAATTAAATATCTCCCAGATGGAACCAGGTTTCCAGGAATGCAAGAAGATGTAATGAGTATGAGGAGAAAAGGTTTAGAATGAAGTTGTTTGTTCTGGTTAGGAAGAGGAGGGCAGAGGATAGGAACTAGAGAGCATTAGGACTAAGGGAAATTAGGATGAAGGAGTGAGAAAAATAAGGAAATGATAGCAAATTGCACAGAGATTGAGGAAAAGAGAAATTGGAATTTGTAATTTTTAGGGTGAAGCAAATACACATTGATTGGATCACACAATTGGTTCCTGATCATCTCTCTTT
This sequence comes from Trichosurus vulpecula, assembly GCF_011100635.1. Classification (NCBI taxonomy): domain Eukaryota; kingdom Metazoa; phylum Chordata; class Mammalia; order Diprotodontia; family Phalangeridae; genus Trichosurus; species Trichosurus vulpecula. The sequence continues at coordinate 347,444,642 of NC_050576.1, read as the reverse complement.
TTGTATTATGTCCTATAATAATCCTAGAATCTGGGCTTGGTGATTATCAGGGACTAAGGTGCTCCTAGGGTGGATATAGTTGTGATCTTATATCAGAGATTCCCAAACATATTTGGCCTACTGCCCCATTTAAAAAAATTACTCAGCAGTCCCCAGGAAATCTACTTTCTTTAAGCCTTTAATGGTTTTTTTGAAATTTGTGTCATTTCAAAAAAATATATAAAATACTCTTTTTTTAAAAAATGATGCCTCTTAAATTTAACAATTTATTATAAATTTGTGGGTTTTTTCTGCTTTGAATTTTGATGACACAATATTATATCATGTAACTGTATAGTATCATCTTGTGAACAAGTTTTTACAAACACATATTCCTGTGGATTCATGCTGGACTTCCTGGCAATGCACTACATGCATTCCTGCTATCACTTGCTTGACCACTGATTGGTTATAAGTTGCATTTTGTGTGTTTATTTGGAGAATAATGTAATCACTCTGAACTTATTACACAACAGACAAAACATGTATAAACAATTTTTCAAAATATTCTTCTTTTCTTTATGTTTCTACCACTCCCCTTTTTTATTCAAAACCCCCACTGTTGCACCTGAGGCTAATATCCCTCCCTGCCCCAATCATTTTAGTGCCCCCCAGTGGGTGGTATCATCTACTTTGGGAATCTCTGTATGTAGCAGTAGGTTCTACAAATGTAGGATGTTCAAGAATGAGGAAATCTCTAAGTTCATGACCTGAGAGGGGAAGGGCTTCTCTACATTTGTGCAGTAATAGAGATAAGAGGAAGTGCTGGATATTGGAGTCTTAGTGTCCAAAGTGTTTCTCTCCTATTCTCTCCAACTCTCTGGGGCAATAAAAGGGTAATTGACAATTGAGGAGAAACTGGAATAGGAGCCAAGTTCATCTGAGTGTTTATTTCTAAGTAGATGGCGATACAGGGAAGAACACCTGTAACCTCCACCAGGCAATAAGTTCCAGGTGATAAGGGTTACAGACACAGTTCTTAGGTACTACAAGGTTCGGGTGATAGTGGTTCTGGTCCTGCTTCCCATCTCTTAGTAGGGTAAGTAACTCTCCTCTGTGCTTCAAAGGTCCTACAACAATAACTAATGAAATAGCACTATTTAATAGGGAGAAAAACTGTGAAGCTAGTGCTAAAGTAATTTAGGATTGATATTGACAAACTAGCTTGGCAACTTTGACTAAAATGACCAGTGAAATGACTGCAAAATAAACATTTTAAATCATTTTTCCAAACTTATGATTTATCTTTTATTACTTTCTTTTTTTGGTTAATATAACTGCTTTGTTTTTGTTAGCGTCTGAATGCAAACACTATTCAAATATATTATCCTTCTTTTAATGAATCAAGTAAATTTGAACATTTTGTTATCAAAAGAAATGTGTGGCAAATTATGTTGTTTTTCTCCCTCCTCCAAGGAGTATTCTGTCTTCAATTCACTGATAAATAAAGAAAAAGTTTAACATACAAAGTACACTATAAAGAAAGTGACATGGCTTGAAAACCGTATTTGAATTTTGATTTCTCTTGTGGTATTATTTCCTTTCCATCTCACAATTTGAAGAGCTAGCAGCTCTCTTGAGTACAAAATAGGCTAACATGAGCCTTAATATCTGCAATAAAATGCAGCTTTCTAGTATTTCTTAAAGAAGTCATAGGGAAACCTTTTTTAGTTACTAAGCTAATAGTCCTTACTTTGATATAAAATCCCCACAAGAATTTGAAATGGTTTTCAGGATAGTATTTCAAAATTTTAAAGTATATTTTGGGAAAGTACATTGTAAAAGAAAAGAAATTGCGATTCATTAAGGGATTATCTAGAATCACATAATAATGCATCTCTATATATAATATGCATACACATATTCATAGACACAATACAATTTAAAATATGAAAACAAGCAAGAGTTTCATTTTTCCCTAAAGTGATAAAACTGCATTAAAAAATCCCAACTTGTTTTATTAAGCATGGAGGATTTATTTGCTCAAAGGGAGTACAATCTCTACCATCAAAGATAAAAGGCACTAGTTCCTATGCTAAATTGGGTTTTCTTTTTGTTCAACAAGTTAAAATTTCTTATGCTTATTGGAAGGGAATACAGGCAGGGCTTCTATTTGTAAGGTCCTTCTGGAAGTATGAATTTGGGTTTTCATCACAAATATGCAGCTATAACCAAGAAGATCCTAGGACATTTTCTCCTTCTGTCTGAACGTTATGAAGCTTTGTAATTTGTCTCCTTCAGAAACACAAGTAACATCAATGTCACTGAAAAATTTTCTGTGGATCCTTCTTTATGATTTCTTTTAGAAATCTTAAAACCCAGAAGCTTAGAATGTCACAGGAGAATGGATTACTAAAATTTCCTCTAAAGGCTGAAATGCACATGTTAGGGAAGTCTGATTTACTCCTTTATCCCAGGCCAGTATTTTACTGGATGTAAAGGAACATAATTTCTAGGATCATAAAGATGTCCATCAAAAAATATCCCATGACAGTCTACTATATGCAAAGTACTTTGATCAGATATGTGAAGAATGAAAAGCCAATGGATACATCCAAAAGCTTACAGTCTTTCTGGGAGACAAGACCTATACTACCTCTTACCTTACAAAAACAAACAAACAGAAAAGAAAAAAATGCAAAGCAATATATAGTAATGCCAAATAAAAAACAGATAACAAATTATGTAATAATAGCTCAAAAGAAGAAATGATGACCATCACCTCAACAATAGTATTAAGCTGCATTTTTAAAAATACCTAAGTATAAAGGGCAAAGCCCTTTACAAATATCATCTCATTTATTCTCTCAACAACCCTGGTGGATAGTCATTTTACAGATAAAGAAACTAAGGCAGGCAAAAGCTAATTGACTTGCCATTGATCACATAGTTAATAAATATCTGAGGTAGGATTTAAACTCAAGGACACCACTTTACCTACTATGTCACTTTACATTCACATAAGTAATAGAATAGTGTGTGGTTGAAGGGTAATGTATATCTGCTACATAAGCCTTTTGGAATAAAATTACTATGTAAAGGCTCAAAACCAACCCTCAAGGAACTGATCAGTCTTAGAGATTTCCCTCACAAATCTCTTTGTTAAATATTTCTTTTGCAAGCACTAAAAGTTTTCCCTGGAAATTACACTATTTGGCTAATTTCTAGGCCTTTACAAAGCAGAAAAAACTCTTAGCTCCCATATAAGTGCTAAGGATAATAACATAGCACAGATTTCGTTTTATACAACAGAGGACCCAATGGATTCATACATACCCAAACCCATAAATAGTCAAACCAATTTAGCTTGACTTTCCTGTAGTGCTCTGATTCCTGAGGATCTATATAGTAAACTGGACTTATAATATTGCACTATTCTCCTCTCTCCACCAAAACACACCCACAGGTACACACACACAAACACAAACATGTATACATGCACGCATGCACATGCATGCACTCATGCACACACAGGCAAAGAAACCTCTGCATCTCAAGAAAAATACGCAATTCTCCAGATTTATAATATTATCCAAGTTGGGGCTCAAACATTGGTTAGTCAAACATTGAATCACAGGTTGCTTTAAAAAAGTCAATAGAAAGACACACACAACACTCCCATCCCACCCTAGTGTATCTTATTGTTCTTTACCTCAGGGATTTATTTCGTCCTCTGGACTTATGGTGTTGCTCCTTGTTTACAGCCTTCTGCCCTTCAAGTAGGAAAAGTACTCAGAGATAATTGAGGAATCAACCCAAACCTCACAGTAGCACAACATGGAAAGATCCAGATTCTTCTTCCTTGTCTTGGTTCTGTGACTTGTTACACAGTTTAGAGTCTGTTGTTCCCCTGCCAATGGATGGCTCATTTGTTGCTTCTTGCTTAGCTCAGATTCGTTGTCATTCTGCTTTTGCCATTGCATAGCCTTCTCTCCCAGTAACTTACAATGATACATTGTATCTCCTCTCAGTCCAAGCCCCCTATGTCCCAGTAAAGTTCCTGTTAAAGGTCAACCAAAAGAGTATATGTGGCTCAGGTTTGTGAACTAACCATGAACTTGAGCTAGTGTCAGAGCAAAGGCTTAATCATTAGGGAGGAAAGGAGGACTTTACAATTTTTCTAGATACTTTATACCGTGTTAAAAGACTCCTCATGAAACCACATCTGGGCATACCTATTGTAAACTGTCTGAAAGGCTAGAATGACATCTGTACATCTAAAGAAAGGATTTTGTATTGAAACTGAAGTTCTCTGAAGGATCCTACTTGTAGGTGACATTGGCGTGTATCATATTACTTGATACTTAGAAATTTTTGTTTTTATCAGAGTGGGTACTCATGCCATTAGTAGCAAACTCTCCATATGTTTGCATTCTTTCTACTTCCTGCCCACTTTTCTGTAATTCCTCCTTAGAGGATCTATCCAACACATTAAATTCATTTTTCTGTTTCTTTGTTTAAAGCACTTATGTAATACCTGGCATGCCTGTCTATTGGCTTTCATTTTATATTCTATATTTGCTAGCTGATTTGATTTTTCTGGTCATATGTGCCTTTGATAATATATTGTCTGCTACTTTATGCCATAATTTGTAATATCTTACAGTCTATGATATTGGGTTACTTGTAAATCGAATTCTTCCTGGAACATGGAACTCCATAATTTACCATGCAGTAGTATTACCATCAGAACATTAGTGTTAAAAAGATGATTTTTTTATAGAAGCAACACAGTCCCATACTTAAAATTTTTCCCAACTTGGTAAAACTGGCCATGGCTTATACTTGACTGTTATAGCCATCAGCAACCAAGATCATTCCCATGTCATCCAAAATTCAAAATAAACAGTGGAGTGGGAATTTTATAGAGGGGGTATATTGCAATTACCCTAAATAATTACCTGTTATCACTAAGTATTTGAAGATTTGATTTAGGAGTCACTAACAGAAATCAAGAAGGCCACAGTTTTTGTTATTGTTGTTCAGTCATTCACTTGTGTCTGACTCTTAGTGGCCCTACAGACAATAGTACACCAGGTTCTTCTATCCTCCACTATCTCTCATAGTCTGTCCAAGTTATTGTTTATATGGTACTATATATTTATCTCATTCTCTGCCATCCCCTTTCATCAAGAGGCTTTTTAATTCCTCTTAACTTTCTGCTGTCAGAGTGGTATCATCTGCATATCTAAAATTGCTGATATTTCTCCTGGCAATGTTAATTCTGGCTTTTGATTCATCCAGCCTGGTATTTTTCATGATGTATACTGTATGTAAGTTAAATAAAGTGACAATATGCAGCATTGTTACACACCTTTTCCAATTTTTAACCAATCAGTTGTTCCATGTTCAGGTTCTAATTGTTGCTTTTTGGTCCACCTATAGGTTTCTAAGACAAGTAAGATGATCTTGTACTCTCATAATTTTGAGTGCTTGCAATATTTTCTTGGGATTCACACAGTTAAAGGCTTTAGTGTAGTCAATGAAGTAGAAGTAGATTTTTTTGGAGGTCTCTTGCTCCATTATCCAGCAAATGTTGGCAATTTGATATCTAGTTCCTTGGTCTCCTTTGAAAACCAGCCTGCTCTTCTGGAAATTCTAAGTTCACCTATCATTGCAGTTAACCGTTTGCAGAATCAGAAGAGTGAAATGAGCACAGTTGTTTGGTAATCTGAACATTCCTTGGTGTATTGGACTTCTTTAGGTTTGAGACATAAACTTGTCTTCTAATCCAGGGACCGTTGTTGAGTTTTCCAAATTTATTGTGATTTTTTCACATACACCTTCCTTCCCCCAAACCACTAAAGTTTTTGTTTCTCTTTGGTTTACTCTTTAAAAGGTTTTGCAATTGAACAGTAAGTCATGTTTGGTTTCTCACCAAAGTTAATGAATGTTCTTTCATTCATTAAGGAAAATATATTTTGCTAACGGTTGCAACAAAATTCATTGTTCAAATGAATAAAGCACCACAGTAAATGGATAGATACTTTGCTTATATTGCTATATACTGTGGCCAATTCTAACTCCTTCTGTGCTATTTACCAAGTACCAGAAGTGAGGTCGGCAATTCTGAAGCTATATATAGTGATCATTTTTTTTCTCTAGTGGATCCACTATATCAATGAAATTTATATCATTTCTTTTTAAGAATAGTTTTATGGGCTTTTAACTTAAAACAGCCACTAAATATTTAATATAACTATTTACACTTTAAAGACTGTATCTCTATTTACAATATACATGAAACTATTTGTTAAGTTTCTTTATTGTACCCTATTGCATCTTCCATTTTAAAATTATTTTATGTACTTAATCATGGCATTCTTATTAAATAGTTAATAGTGTGACTACCTTAGGTGTACCTAGCATATACATTTTTCTTTTTGTATGGTCATAGTGCGAATCTAGTCTAATATATAAATGTGTATATATATACATATATATATATATATATATATATATATATATATATATATCAGTGTAGTAGGATAATAGAAGGCCATTAAATGATTAATATGAAGAATGTAAAGAAATTTGGAAAGATTCATATCAAGTAATTTGGAGCAAAGGAAGCAGAACAGGAGAGTATTTTCATTTGCACGAACTCATATTACTCTTTTCTTTTGAACAGATTCTTCAAAAAATACATATATTTAATTCTATACTCATCCCAATAAGTATATGTACACTGTCATATCCCTCCTTCTTATTCCCCTTCCCTTTTCTTGACAAACGTCCCTGTAAAGCAGTGGAAGCCATCCAAGATTTTAATGCAAAATGGAAAGGGAAGAGCAACAGTGACATTCTTACCAGAAAAAAAGAATCAGAATTGATACTAAAAAAAGCTTTTCTTTGACCCTGCTACCCTTCTAAGTTATTGTGCCTCTTTTTCCTTCTCTATACTGCTAAATTCTCCAAAAAATGTAGTTTATATACACTGCAGTCCACTACCTCATCTCCCACTCACTCCTTTCTATTTTCTACCCCCTATAAATTGATTAAAAAGAGTGTATTGAAAATCAACATCTAATTGTCTTTTATTATGCATCCTATGACCTCTGTGCAGAATATGGTCACTTCTTTACCTTGAAGTCTTCTTTTCCTTTGGCTTCCTTGGCATCATATTATTCTATTTCTCCTTCTACCTTTTTGACCCTCTTTCTTTGTCCCCTTCAATTTTGTTACCTCTTCTTCTCTGCCCCTAAGATTTCATACAAAGTCTGTCCTCTTTTCTCTATATACTTTTATCTATTGAATATTTTATCTAGTCCCATAAATTCAACTCTGAATGACTTTAAAAAAACTGTATCTCTATCTCTGATCTCTCTGCCAAACTACTGTCTCACATTTTCAACTGCACTCTGGTTATCTCCAATGTTAGGTAACTTAAATTAGTAGCAAATAGTCAAGGAACAAACAATTCATACTGGCTTTTTTTAAAATCTTGGTTAATTCACTCTAGAATTTACTGTGGCATAGAACTATGGAAAGGCACAAGAAACAATACACTTAAGGGAAGGCAAGCAGAGTAAAAACACTAACATTGGCCCCAGGTCTTTAGCAACCTTTTTTGGTTAGCTAATGCCTTATTTTGTATGACAAGGGTGTTCTAAAGCCAATTTGTGTTATGTCATGAGAGCTATTTTTAAAATTTTCAGTGTGAGCATTTATACTTCCAAAAATGGCCAAATACTATTAATCAGGGCTGGGTTTATTGTTTTGTTGATTTTCTAGACTTAAGAATATGATGGGGAAAATATTAAGAATGAAGATTAAACTTAAAAGTGAATCATGTGTAGACTTTTTTTTCCTGGAAAATTGTATTTTTGTTCTGTTTTGTTATTTTTTGGGAACTATTTGTTAAACATTTACCAGCACACGACTGTGTGTGACCCACATTATGATTTGAAGTACTGCTTATGTTTTCATCTTTATCTGTAAAAAATAAGCTAAATGATGAATCAAGCCATCATCATCATGACTTTATTTGTTCCCATATTTTTGGATGGATTTCAGACAGAAACAGATCTAGGACAAGTTCCTGTCTTATTTATTTCTGTCTAATTTTCTGCAAACTAGTGGGCAAGTGAGTAAAATTACTTTTTTGATAATTAAATAAGCATATTGGGATGTCAACTCATCTTCTGTAGATTCAATCAAAGTATCTCAAGTCCTGGAGGGAGGCAGGTATCCGTGATTACAAGAACATGGAGGGAGCTAGAGAGAAAAAGAGGTCACAGAGGATGCATAAGAAAAGACATTTTGATGCTGATTTTCAATAGAATCTTTTAAATCAATTTATAGGGGGTGGAAAACAGAAAGGTGTGAGTGGGAGATGAGGTAGTGGACTGTAGTGTATTAACTATTCTTTTTTGGAGAATTTACCAGTATAGAGAAGGAAAACAATGGAGCAATAACTTAGAAGGGTAGCAGGGTCAAAGCAGCATGTTACTTATGGAACGAGCAATGCAGATCATATTATAGAAAAGTTGGTCAGTTTTAGAGTGGGAAGTTGGGGTGAGGGGTTTTGAGTGCAACGAGGAAAACAGAGGCAAGGGAAGTAGTTCAGAATCACTGGGATAAGGTGGCTTGTACTACTTCCTCCTTTGCCATTTTAACTGATATCCACTTCAGGTCACTAAGTGGTGATGGTGGAAGTATATTAATCACTGAGTTGTCCCAGAAAGGCAGCTGTTCATGACTGGAAAGCTCAATGGGTGCAATTATAAAAGGTAATCAGATGAGAGTAAGGCGTGCCCTGTAGAGTTATAGACCTGGGAGAGTGCCTTCCTGGAGCCCAAGGGAAGGATGAAGGCAAGGAAGGCAGTATCAAGTCTAATCAAGTCTCCTATCCTTTTCTATTTTATGGGAGACCTCATCCCATTCATATTTAGAGTTATGATCATTAATTGTGTATTTCCAACTATTTTATTCTTTTTTTCTTGAGTGTGTTCAACACCAGTGCTCCAGGTTTGATGCAGCCTGTTTCTTCTCCCCTACTTTTTTTTTTCTTTTTCCCTTCCCACACTCCAATCACTGGTTCATACCCATTTTCCCCCCTCTTCATGATCCCTTCTCTGAGTTTATAGATTCTTTTGATTAGGACTAATCCTTGCCTAAATTCACCCTCCCTCCTACTTCCACTTCTACTTTCTTTTTCTTCCTGTTCTTCTATTAAGTGTAATGTATTTCTACACCAAAGTCTGAGTGGTCTTGCCTCATTTGGTCATTTCAGGAGAAAGTGGAATTTCAATGATGTACACTCCTCCCAGTTACTTTTCGATTGTATAGAAGTCTACTTAGGTCCCACATTATTTTAGGTCATCTGTTCTCCTTCTCCCTCCTCCTCTCCCTTTCTTCTCTAGTGCATCTTTTCTTCTCCTCTTTTTCCTTTTAATTTTTAAAATCATAAAAACATTAAATCACTCCCAGACCCTCTGTCTTATTTAACTGACTCTATGTCTTTGGATGATATTGTGGTTCTGAAGGAACAACATCACGCTTGCGTTAGAATGTAAAAACTTATAAAGTGCCTTCCAATTGCTTATTCGAACTTGTCTTTTTATGTGTCTCTTGACCCTCATGTTTATAGTACAAAGTTTTCATTTAGCTCTATTCTTTTCATCAGGAATAACTGAAAGACTTCTATTTCATTAAAAATCCACTTTTTTCCCTATAGGATTATTCTCAGTTTTGTTGGGTAAGTTATTCATGGCTATAAGTCAAAATCATTTGCCTTCTGGCATATCATATACCATGCTCTCTGCTTTTTTATAGTGGTAGCTGCAAAATTTTGTCTGATCCTGACTGCGTATCCTCAGTGCTTAAAATCTCTCCACCATCCCCCTTTTTTATTCTTTTTATTATTTTTCTTTCTTTCTTTTCTCCTGGCTTTTTGATGCATTTTTTTTCTTTGACATGGAAGTTCTGGATTTCAGTTATGAAGTACCTGGGAGTTTTCATTTTAGGGTTTCTTTCAAGAGGCACCAGGTAGATTCTTTCAATGTTCATTTTGTCCTCTTTTTCTTGATTTCTTGAAATATAGTATCCAGGCTCTTTTTTGGGGGGAATGAGGGTGGGACATTGCTTTTAGGCAGTGTGAGAATTCTTAAATCATAGCCTGCTGATCTATACCTTGTATTTTCTCCTATTTTGCAGTCTTTTAAATATTGATTTAATATGTCTTCTGAAGCAGTTGGTGGTACAGTGCATAGAGTCCTTCCTGGAGTCAGAAAGACTTAAGTTTAAATCCAGGCTCTGATACTTACTAGCTGTGTGACCCAGGGCAATTACTTTACCTCAATCTTCTTCAGCTTCATCAAGTATAAAATAGGGATAATAATAACACCTATTTCAAAGGGTTGGTGAGAGAAATAAATGACATAATATTTGTAAAAAGTGCTTAGCATAGTCCCTGAAACATAGTAGGTACGATATAAATGCTTATTCCCTTCCCTTCTTGCATCATGGTATAATTAATTTCCATTTGGTCCATTCTAGTTTTCAAGGACTGTTACATGTACTGCTCATACTACAGAGTTAATTTTCTTTTTCAAGCAGTAGTTGGTTCTAGACCCTGATAGGTAGATGAAAGGCTCTACAAATTCACAGAAACTGTGCTTTTGACCTAGCCCTATTCTGGGCACAGGGCTAAGCTTCTGAACAACTCTTGGGTAGCTGCTGGCCCCCAGCTCTGTTCAGAGCTGAGTGTTGAGTGCTTTACTCTTAGAAAGCCTCTTACAAGCCCTATCTCATCTCCTTTTTAGCTTTGGCCTAGGGTGAAGTCTGCAATCCTCTCTGAGAAACCTCAGCTTTTAGTCGAGCTGTTCTTTTAGAGGAATCATGACCCAAGGATCAATGCTGTATGACCTTGCATTACTGACTGTTTGGAGTTTCTGATCTAGGTCCTTCCCAAATACCCTGTATTGCTGCCCTGGGCCTCAAACTGAATGCAATATCCCAGCCCTTCTCATTTTCATAGTTCTTGCCCTGGTCATTTGCTTTTGAGCTAAATTATGATAATATATTAGAAAAATGGCACACTGTGATTTTTTCCTAAGATTGACCAAGTACTGAAAGGCATGGAAGTTTTCTTATATCTCTGTTGAAATAATTTTTTTTTTGTTGGAGGAGGGGGCAGAGCAGAGGCGATGGCTTGTACTACTTCCTCCTTCTTTGCCATTTTAACTGATATCCACTTCAGGTCACTAAGCAAAGACTTGATGACAACTTGTTTGATATGACATAGAGGAGATTCTTTATTCGCATGCAGTCTGGACAAGTGCCTCTTAGATCCTTTCCAAAACTTACGTTTTCATTACATAACATTTGCTTAAAAAGTGTTGAATGAATGTCTATGGAAGAGTAGGTCATTTGTTTGAAAGTAAGAAATGCAGAGCAGCCAGGTGGTACAGTAGACAAAGAGCTGGACCAGGAGTTCCCAAAGACATAGGTTCAGAACTAGCCTAACACACTACTTGTGTGACTTTGGGCAACTCACTTAAATTCCATCTGCCTCAGTTTTCAAATATGCAAAATGGGGATCATAATAGTACCTAACTCCCAAAATTGTTGTAAAGATAAATTGAAATATTTGTAAAAATGCTTAACAAACCTTAAAGTGCTTTATCAGTGCTAGCTATTATTAGGTATTTGCCTCTTCATTGTGAGAAATTTTCTTTATAAAGTGTTTAACCATCAGTGATCTGAAAAATAAACATTGAGTCTCAGAGGAGAAAGATCATTAGATCCTTATTTAATAGGCTACAAACTTCTTTTCAAAGAAACATCCCTAGGCAGGAACAGGACCATTGCTTTACATTTGGCAGAAGAATCAGAGAAAAAATACCACCATTTCAACAGTTCTGATGTATAAACCCATTAGAGAAAATTCTCAGGAAGAACTAGAGCTGGGTTTCTGCTGGGCTTATTGGCTTTCTTCCTTCTTGAGGTCATTTCTTTCTACCTTGCAGGGCCTTTGTAACTCCTAATAAATTTGTTTTCTTCAAAAAGGGAATGTTAAGTATGTTTTATTAAGATAGCCACTAAAAAAGAAAGAAAAACATAGAGTGTGTTATCCACTGAGTATAAATTAGGCATTTGCGAGTAAATGGGCATTATTTGGAAAATTATTTTTCCAATACAATAAATTGTAGCCTGGATCATGAAGTAAATTAATATGGACTCAAATTTTATTTTAAAGCAATCACTGTATCTGGAAAAAAAAGAAACATTTGCCTCACCTATAACCTTGCATTTAACTTTTTTCTATGTGTTGCAATTAAGTGAACTGTTGGGTAATGGTTGGGTAATGGTTTATTGAAGGTGGGTGATGCAAAAAGACATTTCCCCCCCTTTTGGAGAGTTTTCATGCTGCCTTATCTATCTTGGGCTGCTAAATCTCTAGTGGCTGCCTGAATACAGTAGCCTTCAGTATTGGCAGTGCTGGGTCTGCAGAGGTATTGTCATCTTTGCCTAACACCTAAACCTTGTGCAGAACAACATTTTAAGCCTGGTGGCCCCTCCTTGGACAAGCCATGTCTACATCTATCTCCACTTGATCTCTATTTCATTCTTGCCCTCTCTATGTCTCCAGGTGAAGACTTGATTTGACAACGAGTGATTTAGATTATATTTTGATTCATCTTAGAAGTTTGGTCAACGAGCCATGAGGTTTACTCAAAGTAAAGCTATCAGGACAAAGGAACTTTAACAGTGGTATTAGATTAGGAAAAAATGGCTTTCCATATGGCAAGTCAGAACCTCTCTAGTCTCCACTGGTCTTGTCACTTAGTGATACAGCAGATCCCTTAAAGAATATGATAGATTATTAGCCTGGAAGAGTAAGAAGAAGCTTAGGCTTAACTCTACCTTCTTATGAAAGAGTTATATATCAGGAATAAAGATTATAGGAAAGGAACAACATTCTAAATAGCATCTAAAAGAAATCAGTTAAACCTGGCTCATATACCAAGGGGCAAAGATGAAGGACAGTCATACTGCCATGATTTCCATACCTGTTGATAGCACAAGATGGCTGGAGGATTTGGCACTGTTGATATAGAGAAGTTTTGACTTTTGGTAAATCATCAATTTGGGGGCAAGAATATAAAAGGGGCAAAAAAATACCCAGTAGGTTTGGGGTACCATTGTGGTGTGTCACCCACTTCCTAACCAGAAGCTGGCCCAGAAGGCCGAATTTGGTGAGCCAGTAGAAGATTGAGTCAACTTATGGGAAGAAGTAGACAAGGATCACAAAGGATAAGTCAGCATTTGTGATTCGTGAACTGCATCTTTGGCAATGATTTCCAAATGGATGAAATCACAGGTCTATTTGAATATGTCAATGAAATTGGAGAACAATAGGAAATGAATAGATCTGCTTGTGGTTCTATAGTGATCTATTCTCATCAGAACTGAAAATAAAACCACTATATTCATACTCCCTCTCTATGGTAATGACATTAATATGAAGAAATGAGGAGAATCAGCTGGAAATGAACAAATCAGTCTACAATAATTACACAAGGGGCAGCTAGGTGGTACAGTGAATAGAGCACTGGCCCTGGAGTCAAGAGGACTTGAGTTCAAATCCATCCTTAAACATTTGACACTTATTAACTGTGTGACCTTGGGCAAGTCACTTAACCCCAACTGCCCTACCCCAAAAAACACAAAGAATTACACAGAATGTGTAATACATTTTAAATAAACTGATGGTTATACACTCACTGGTTTTGGAATTAGAAGCTGTTGTTTAGTCTTTTTTAGTTGTGTCCAACTCTTCATGACCCATTTGAAGTTTTTGTGGCAAAGATACTGGATTGATTTGCCATTTCCTTCTCCAGTTCATTTTACCGATGAAGAAATTGAGGTAAAGAGGGCCAAGTAACTTGCCCAGGGTCACACTGCTAATAAGTGTCTCAGTCCAGATTTGGGGATTTGAAGATTTGGATGCTTATTGTCTGGGTCACCTCGGGCAAGTTACTTAACCTTTTTGAGACTCCCTCTCCTTATCTGTAAATTGAGAGGGTTGGACTAGATGATATCTGAGTTCCCTTTTAGTGATTAATCTAGAATCCTACGAAAATTGTCTAAAGTGACTGTTTCCTTCCTGGGACTCTGAGACAAACATTACATTAGCATTGGAAGGGACCTCAGAGGCCATCTAGTTCTTGTAACTGATACAAAATCTCCACAGAAAGAATTTCCAGTCTCTCTTTTAATGCTTAAGGTGATTGGGAATTCACTCTAGTTAGTATGATAGAGATAAGACTTTCCATTTTTGGACAGCTCTGATTGGTAGCAATTAGAGTTTGAGTTGAGGAAAAAAATCTGCCTTGTTGCAGCTTCCACCTAATGATTTTAGTTATACTCTCCGGGGTCGAGCACAACTATTCTAATTCCTAAACCACTCTTAAAAATGGCTTTTCAATTTAAGGAAGTGATTTTATTTTATTCACTGTGTGATATAATCATATTCCTTGGAAAAAACTGGAAATCTAATATTCAGATTAACCTATTGAAGTGATTATTCACTCAGTGAGAAAGTACAGGAGAGGCAGCATCAGATGATGAATAAACTAGTATTAGAGCCCTAAAACCCTGTGTTCAAGTCTTATTTCTGACATAGAATAACTAAATAACCATGAAAAGGTCATTTGACAATAAATTGACCCAGAAAATTCTCTAATTACTGACCAGTTGCTGGTTTGCATTAGTGTAGCAGTCTTTATAACCAGAATACTATTCAGCAACAAAATAATAGTACTGAATTAAAAAAAAAGAGAAAAGAAAAGGACATATAGATTGCTTACTTAAGCTCCTTTGAGAAATGAAACTTCTTAAATTCCTAACTTGTTTAGCATGATTCTCTCTCCCTCTCCCTCTCCCTCTCTCCCTCTCCCTCTCCCTCTCCCTCTCCCTCTCCCCCCCTCTCTCTCCTTCTCTCCCTCCTCCTCTCTGCCCCTCTCTCCCCTTCTTTCCCTTCCTCCTTCTCCCTCTTTTTATTGCTCAATCTTTCATTTTGCATCAGACAAAAGGTCAAAATGATTTCTATTGCAGCCTAGGAAGGCCTGTGGCAAGTATTCAGGGGAAAGGTATGAAATTTGAGCATCAGAGGTCAGGGAGGATTTAGTGAGAAATGATTCTTATTCCCTGCAGACTTTTCCCTTATTAATGCTAAAGCATTACAACTCTTTATGTCAGAATCATTAATATTTTGTTTTAGTAAAACAAGTGTGAATGTTAAATGACCCATATTAGAAGGAGCTGGCCAGAATCCTACTCTCTTTTGTCTAACCACATAGCTTCTCTGTGCATATCAATGGGCCTGTTTCTCATTGTGTCTTGTGTCCTGCAGAGTTGATCCAAGCACAAAGCTCCCTTTGAATTAAATGGGAACCCTATACTGAGATCAGTTGTTGGACCTGGAGTACAAGAAGAAAAAAGCTCAGTAGGCTGAGAAGCAATGTGAAGGATGTGAACAGATAAAAATTTGATCAAAGAGATTTATACCAGGGTGTTTGCTTCAAATAATATTGTGCACCTAATTCTCAATGGAAATATTTCTCTAGTTTAAAAACTGCCCTTTTTTTAAAACTTCATCTGCTTTCACTTTATGAAGTATGATTTTGAATTAATTGAAAGTGTCCAGATGAAGTCAATGTGGTTATAATGTCAATATTTATCTACAGAGGAGTTTCCTTCTTCTATGTTCAGCTGGTAGCAAGGAAAGGAGCAAGCCAGCAACACCTCCTGAAATTAAAATCAATGATGAGTATAGTGGCCAGTGAGAAGGAAAAACACATAAGGCTGTCAAGTTTCTTTATTTAGAGAAGGAATTCATTATGTATTGATGGAAATGGACCAGTTCTAACAGCTACTGAGATGCAATGAAAATCACAACTGCATTTTTAAAAGAGTCTAATCTACCAGTCAGATCTTTACAGGGCAGCTCTTCATTTCTGGGCCCTATATTTGACTTTAGTACACACAGCACCCTAACACCCACACCCACATGTACCCTGCCTCCTTAAAATATTAAAGAGATATGTAGAATAATTACGTTTCCTGTAATTGCCAATGCCCATACTCTTCTACTTCTTTTCCTAGTTAACTCATTTGATTAGCAAAACATTTAATAAAATATATTTTAGGAAGGAAGGGCTAACAAGTTGGAATGCAGTCAGAAGCAGGATCAAGGATGTGAAACTACTTGAAACTGTGCCATATACACACCAGTTTAGGAAACTAAGGATATTTAATCTGAGGATTAGCCTTCAAATATTTGAAAGATTGTCAGAAGAGGGATTTCCCCCTTGACCTAGGGGAAAGAAATATAATACAATGGTTCAATATCAGGAAAATTTTCCTGACAATAGAGAGTTTCCTGTTTGTCTTCAAGTGAAGGCTAGGTAGCCATCACATTTGGCGACCATTGTAGAGTGTATTTCTGCTGGGTCTGGTTGGACATGAGGACATATTAAGAGAGATTCAACTAAAGTTTTATGAATCTATGACAGGCCTGCACAACATCTGGCTCACAGGTGGGATGTTGTGCAGGCCTGTTTTATATTCTCTACATTTTTTGTAGGCCTCCCCCCACCACCAAATCCGTGCCCCCCCGCCCCCCCAATCCATTGGTGGGCTCCAATGTGCAGGCCTGCCCTAATGGAACTTAGCATAGTCAGTTTTGCTGAGCGATCTGCATTTTCACTGGCCACCTGAAATCCTCAAGCATGAGAGGGCTGTAAGCAGTGGCCCTCAAATTTTGCAGGCCGGTTCTATGATGTTGGTGTGACAGACAACTTAAGTGGTTACTTTACTCATAAGCATTCATAAAGTGCCTATTGTATGCTAGGCCTTTTGCTAGGTACTAGGGACACAAATAGGAAAGTGAAACTATCCCTGGAAATGTAAAAGAGTTTACATTTTCCTTGCAAAAGGGATAATATAATATCTTTGCAAATAAATAAATTAAATATATATATATATGTAATATGTGTGTATTTATGTGTGTACACACACACATACACAAGAAATACATATTGTTAAAGGGGAATATTAATTCCTGAGGGAACTAGGAAAGCCTCTTGAAGGAAAGGGGCACTTGAGCTGAGCCTTGAAGGAAGCTAGAGATTCCAAGAGACAAAAGCAAGTTGAGAGAACATTCCTGAATTTAGGCCTGGAGGCAGGAAATAAAATGTCCCATACAAGGAATAAAAAGTAGAATAGTCTGAGCTAAAGAAGAGAGTATGTGAGTGAAGTAATCCATTCCTTTTCCTTCAAAGTAAGACTTGTTTTTATCCTTCCATGGATAATGCATAGGCAGCTGTACTCTTGACAGTAGATGAGTACCAACTGATCACAAAGACTATTGTTGAGCTATCCCTCACTTTTGCTAAATGACTAGCCCAACTCCTCTGACTGTACATTTGCTTAGTAATATCATCAACATTACTTCTCTAGAATTCATAATTAATATGCCACAGCTTACTGATTCTCACCCCACATTTCTCTTTGAATTTCAGTAGTCTTCTAGTGATGTTATAAGTCTGTGAAGGATGGAATACCAGTCTCCAAAGAATTTCAGGTTGTTAGAAACATACTTTCATTGTCTAGGAATAAACAATACTCATTGAAAGGCCAAGAAGGTTTTAATTATATCTTATATTTATTCCTCTTGAATAAATGTGTTAAGAGTACAGGAGAAAGTACAAGGGACTCAGACAAATGCCAGTCCTTTTATTGGCTCCTCATTCAAATCTCCCACCTGGCTCTTTATTGGCCAGTGCAACCCCCTGAAATATCCAAGTCGTGCCTCCTTCGAACAGCTCCTTAAGCATGCATATAAGGCTCTAACCTTTAACCTGATCAGAAGCCTGGTCTCTGCTCTAAAGCTGGGGGAGGCGGGAGATACTTTCAACTCTGTGGAAACAAAACTTCTTTCACCATTTCTCACAAGGTCGTCCAAAAAGGACGATGAAACAATTATCTAAGGAAAAAGAAATGGCTCCTCGATAAATTTTGTCCAAAACAGTTTTTCTTATTGACAGTAATATTCAACTTTAAATCATTGCCATTCTTTTATTCAATAATGAATGGGGAATTTTAATGAATTATAACAAGATTTAACTATATACCATTCAAGCTGAGTAAATTGAGAAAAATAAAAGGAGAGGAGAGGTTAACCGACAATAGTAAAGAGCTATCCATATTGTTCTATTGCTATATGAGCTAAACAAATTATCTTATCTTCACTGTTCCTATCCATAGATTTTTCCTTCTGCATATACAGTGCCATCTCTGGCAGTGTCAATAGTAGAGGAGAGATACATAAATTCTTGGCCCCTGGCAGGTCACTGACACCTACTGCCTGTGTGACCCTCAATAAGACAATGTTCTTGTACCCCAGGCAGCTCTCCAAGAAAACAATTGATTCAGATATTAACCTGCACTGGTTGAATGTGTTTCTGATACCAAAAAAAAAAATCATAGATCCAATCCAAAATTTAAAAAAAGAAGAAGAAAGAAAGCAGGCATCTCAAATAGTAAGACCCTGAGCTAGAAAAAATCAGATAGGTTAGATAGTAGACCTCTGTGTAAAAGTTTGAGAAATGAAAGAGAATTGCCTGAAAGAATTAAGGTAACATGAAATCTGAGGAAAAACATCATGAGACTCTGGGCAGGCTTGACCCACTGATAACCAAAAGGTGGACCAAGTTTTTATTTTTCATCTTTTTGCCTCCAATTTCATTCCCCCTTCCCCTTTAGTTGATGAGTTGGTAGCTCTGAACCCCCTATTCCTCTCCTGCTGGTTTCTTTTTCCAAAATTACCAACTAATGGATTTGCCAGGATGATAAATAATAATGACAAAATTTGCTATCCCTCCCATTGTGTGTGTGTGAGTGTGTGTGGGGGGGGCATGTGGATGTGTGGGTGTATTTAATGGGTCTAGTGAAGGTAATAAAAGGAGCTAGAATTCTAAATTTTGGCACACCTTGAGGAACATTATTTTCACAGAATTTTTGAATTGGAAGGGACTTCAGGGGTTATCTAGTTCAACTTGTGCCTGGACAAGAATCTCCTTTATGACATGTCCAATAAGTAACCATTGGCCTTTACCTAAAGATCTCTAATGAATTGGAGCCTACTTCATCCTGAGAAAAACCATTCCATTTTTTGATAGTTTTAATCATTATCCAATTTTTCTTTGCAACAGCCCTAAAGGTACCTATGTCTCCCAGTTTTAACTTCTAGGGACAAACAAAAGAAATTTAAATCCTCTTTTAAATGATAATCTTTCAGATTTCTGAAGACAAGTGGCATAACCTCACCCAACAAGTCTTTTTTTTTAATTGAAACATACCTAAATCTTTTGGTCTATCTTTATGTAGCATGATTTCAAGTCCTTCATCACCCAGATAATTCCCTCTAGAAATACTTCCAGATTATCAATGCCCTCCCTAAAATGTGGAATCTAGAACTGAACAATTGCAGTGTCATGCTATTCAGTTTTCCTTAATTTGGGGCACAGTCAATGGAGATAAGAATATAACCCACTCATCCACGCCAGCTCAGCTACCCACATAAATGGTTTTATCCTTGATCCTACCATCATTCTCAAGTGTTCCTCTTCTATGTTCATGAACTCTTGATTTCCTTCATATGATATGATCCCTAAGGGGCTGATATTCATTCTTATCTGCATGGTGACCTCCAATCCTTCTATGCCTTGGTTCATCCCCAAGTTATTAACCTGACATTGGCTACATGGTCTTCTTTTACCTATAGCAAGTCCTCAATGAATCAGTTAACTCTGTGCTGTACTCTGCACTGGAATTTCTTTTCTCCTTGTCCTATAGCCATTCACACTTTGCCTTTACTCAACTTTTACTCCTACTAAGGTGCTTATAAAAAGGAGCTAGAGGGAGTCATGAAACCATGCAATCATGCTAACTGAGCCCTCTGCAGAATTGTGTTATATAACTTTAACTAAGCCCTGACTACAGCAAGGGAATTCTTTTGCACATCCCTAACCAATTCACAGTATCTGTTCAAACATTCTCATCTTTCCACAAGTTCTCTACTCTCTACTGAGGACTTCATTTCATACTAACTGAAAAAAAAGAGACCATTAGCCACTCCCCCATCTCCTTTCATGCTGGCATCTTCCCCCACAACTTCATTTTTCAACCACCTCGCATCAAACTATGCAAAGGAAAACTCTTCAACATGCAACCTTGATCCCACTCCTCCTATATTCTCCAACATATTTCCCACTTTATTATCACTAATCTTTTTCAAATCTTCAATTGCTCTCTATCCACTCCTTCATTTCCTGCTGCCTTCAAACATATCGATGTCTTCTGTAGTATTAAAATCATCATCTCTTTGCAGATATATCCAGATCTAAATATCTATTCTTAAACTCTCCTGAGCTCCAGTCTCACCTTAGCAATTCCATTTTTCACATCTTAAAAGAGATCTCCCATAGGCATCTCAAACTCAACATGCCCAAAACTGAACCCCCAAGCTTTTCATTCAAAATTTCCTTTTCCCTCAACTTTCATATTATTGTCAAAAGAACCACCATTTTCCTAATTACCCAGGTTCACAACATTCCCAAATCACAACCTAAATTTACCCTACATATTAAATCTATTGTCATATTTTGTTATTTTTTTTTACTGTCAAAGTATCCCTTGTATGTGTTCCCTTTCTCTCACTTCTCACAGTCTCCAACCTGGTAAAAAGTACTCATAATTTCTCATTTGGGCTGGGTGGAGCCAAGATGGTGCAGTGAAAGGAAGGAACTACTGGAGCTCTCTCACAAATTCTGTCAGATACATATAAAAAAGTGAATCTGAGCAGATTTGAGAGAGGTAGAAGCCACTATTAGACTGAGAGGGGTAAGAGCACCAGGCACACGCAAGGACACTGGACCAAGTGAACCAGGAACAGCAGAGGAATCCAGCCAGTCTGGGAGAGCACTGGGTGAGCAAAATGCCAGAGCACAGCAGGCCCAGGGTGAAAGTACCAGCTATGGCCAAGATCAAGCCCCAGGCTTCTCAGACCAGGATGGGATTCTGTTGGAGCTATGGGTGACACCAGTGCAAAGCCTATGGCTGCAGGAGCAGCTACCCTGTAGGCCTCCAACCCACAGTCTAAAAGTTGTAAACACCTTCCTGAAATTCCAAGAGCCATAATGGCCAGGCAAAATGGCTCTCATCCCTCCTTTGAATATCCCCAGAGAAAATTATCTCAGGAAAAACAGAGGAGCCAGAAGCAGAATTGAGTAGAGAGCAAAGTTGGGGAGAGGGCCCTTCATGTGGTGGCAGAAGGAGACTAGTGCAGGAAAGGAGGTGTCCCAGCAGCCCATACCTCAACAGAACAATGAGAATAACTGAGCCCCAGGGGAGTGGAGCTAACAAACATCAATGCCAGGACCCCAGACATGGCTTTGCACAGCCAGGGGAAGTGGCAGACACCAGCACAGACAACAGTTGAGACCACCCATGCTGTACAGCAATCCTGGGGAAGAGGAGACTCCCAGCAGCCAGACCACCTCTCCCCCATACCTCACCAACCCAGAGGCCATAGCACATAAAACTAGATCCCAACACAAGAAACTTGGGACAGAGCCTCCTGAGCCCCAGAAGCAGAGAAACACTTTAGAAACCAGGAGAAAAGAAAAAAAAAACAATGAAAAGACACTAAGAAGCTTTCAAAGACCATTAATTCATATTCAGAAGAGGACAGCATAGACACTACACCCACATCTGAAACCTCAAAAGGGAAAGTGAACTGGTTTCCTGCTTCAACAATCTGGCTAGCAGCTGCTGTGGGGGTGTAAAACCAACAATAACCAGCACACAGAATGCTTCAAAAGCCCAGGTCCTTTTGATCTGCTTTACTAAGGAAAGCAACATTAAGGGGTTGACAATCTTACTTTAATCCAGCATACAAATATCATTCACTTAGTTCAGGGGAAAAAGCCAGCACCCTGAACTTCAGACCAAATATAATTCATAGTTGCCAACATTTGAGTTCAGCCAGAGAGCTCAACAATTGCTGGCTCAATCACGTGTCACTACTGCTGCAGCTCAGAGCTGCGAAAAAAGATAGCCAACCCAACCCGGGGTTTATATATCTTGTTCAGGGTCAAAGGTGAGTCACACATACAACTCATCTACGTGACCTAAAATTGTCACAAAAATGCGACTTAAACCCATGTGGTCTAAAAGCCTCTGATGTCACAAACATGTCACTCAAACCCAGTTTGATTGTTAACACATCTCGAGACCAAAAAGCATTCCTGGAAGAACTCAAGGAGGACTTTAAAAACCAAATTAGGGAAGTAAAAAAAATGGAAAAAATGGAAAAAAAATCACTGATGAAAACAAATTTTTAAAAAGTAAAATCAGTGAAATGGTTAAGGAGGATCAGAATATAAATGGAGAAAATATCCCATTGAAAAGTAAAATCAACCAAATGGAAAAAGAGATAGAGAAGCTAAAGGAAGAAAACAATACATTAAAAATTAGAATTGGGCAAGTGGAAGCTAATGACTCTATAAGACATCAAGAATCAGTCAAACAAAATCTAAAGAATGAAAAAAAAATAGAAGAAAACATGAAATATATAATTGGAAAAAAAAACTGACCCGGAAAACAGATCCAGGAGAGACAATCTAAGAATTATTGGTCTACCTGAAAGCCATGATGAAAAGAAGAGCCTGGACAGGATCTTCCAAGAAATCCTTAAGGAAAATTGCCACGAGGTTCTAGAACCAGAGGGTAAAACCATCATTGAAAGAATCCACTGATCACCCCCTGAAAGAGATCCCAAATTGAAAATTCCACGAAATATTTTAATCAAATTCTAGAACTACCAGGTCAAGTAGAAAATACTACAAGGAGCTAGAAAGAAACAATTCAAATATCATGGAACTACTGTCAGGATCACATAGGATCTTTCATTTTCTACATTAAATGACAGGAGACATTGGAATATGATATTCTGAAAGACAAAGGAGCTTTGATTACAACCAAGGATCAACTACCCAGCAAAAATGAGCATAATTTTCCAGGCAAAGAGATGGACATTTAATGAAATAAGGTAATTCCAGACCTCCTGATGAAAAGGCCAGAACTCAGTGGAAAATTTGATCTTCAAATTCAAAACTCAAGAGAGATATAAAAAGGTAAATGGGGAAAAAACCTAGTTAATCAGTAAGGCAAATTAGTTACATCCCTATATAGGATTATTTTGTTTTATACATATGTCAATCTTGAGAATAGTACAATTGTTATGACAGTTGAAAGAGATATATGTAGACTATGGGTGTCAGAATAAAATAACTGATATAATGATAAAAATATAATTAAGAGATATAAAGGGATAGTTCTGGGAAAAGAGGTAAGGAGGTAGTAGAAAAGGGTAAATTACATCACATGAAGAGGCACAAAATCATATTATAAT
This sequence comes from Trichosurus vulpecula, assembly GCF_011100635.1. Classification (NCBI taxonomy): domain Eukaryota; kingdom Metazoa; phylum Chordata; class Mammalia; order Diprotodontia; family Phalangeridae; genus Trichosurus; species Trichosurus vulpecula. The sequence continues at coordinate 347,421,118 of NC_050576.1, read as the reverse complement.
AGAGGGAAAGAAGGGAGGGAGAAAAGCAGTATTTGATCTTTACTCAAATCGGATGGGATTCAAGAAGAGAATAACATATCCTGATAAGTATAGAAGTCAAACTTGTCCTACTGGCAGTAGAAGGGGAAAGGGGAAAGAAAAGAGAGAGGGGTGGTCAGAAGGGAGGGAAGAAGTAGCAAGGGGAAAAAGGTAAGATAAGGGAGGGGAAACAAGAGGGAGTGTAAACTGAGGAAGGCAGTGGTTCAAAGCATTTTTCATTTGGAATGTTGCAATAGCCTTTACATTGGTCTCCCTTTTAAAGTTTCTCCACAATCCAATTCATCCTCAATTCAGCTGCCAAAGTGGTATTCCTATAGCACAGGTGTGACCTTGTTATCCCCATCCCCACTCTATTGATTAAACCCTAGTAATTTCCTGTCATTTCCAAGATCAAATATTCTTTGCTTAGCATTTAAAATACTTCAAATCTTGGCCGTCTCCTATTTTTCTAGTCCTGTGCTTTGTATCTCTCCACATACTTGTTTTTCTTCATATATGTCCTCCAACTCCTGACTGTGTACTTTAACCATCTGTACTACATACCTGGAAGGCTCTCCCTCCTCATCGTTGCCTCTTGCTTTCCCCATCTCCTTAAAGTTTCAGCTCAAATCTCACTTTCTTCAATCCAAACTATCCCATTCTCCACCCTCCCTAGATATTAATGTCATCCCTCTGAGTTTACCTTCTTTTTTTAAAAAAATTATTATTTATTTTTAACATTCTTTTTTTTTTAAATTGAAGTTCAGAATTCTTTTAGTCACCCTCACTCCTAATACACTGTGAGGGCAAGAAATGTGATATCAATTATATTTGAAGTCATGCAAAACATATTTCTGTATTAGACATGTTGCAAAAAAAAGAAAACAAAACTAGAAAAATACAGTATAGAAACTGTGCTTCAAATTACATTCAGGCTCCACCAGTTGTTTCTCTGGAGGTGGGTAGCATTTTTTTAAATTTTAAATCCATCAGAATGGTCTTGGATCACTGTATTGATCAGAATAGCTATTAATAGCTAAGTTATTTCAAATGAACATTGTAAAATATTGCTGTAACTGTGTACAATGTTCTGGTCCTGCTCACTTTACTTTGCATTGATTCATATGTCTTCCCAGATTTTTCAGAAACTAACTTGTTCATAATTTCTTCTATCACAATAGTATTCCATCACAATCGTATACCACAACTTGTTCAGTCATTCTCCAATTGATGGACATACCTTCAATTTCCAATTCTTTCCTAGAATAAAAAAGAACTGCTATAAATATTTTTGTACATATAGATCAATTTCCTTTTTTAAAAAATCTCTTTGGCATACAGACCTAGTGGTGATATTGCTGGGTCAAAGGAAATGCACAGTTTTATAACTTTTTTGCATAGTTCCAAATTACTCTCCAGAATGGATAGATCAGTTCACTACTCCATCAACAGGGTATTAGTATCCCAATTTGCAATATCCTCTCAATATTTGTCATTTCCCTTTTCTGTTTTCAATTACATGTAAAGATAGTTTTAAACATTCACTTTTATAAGATTTTGAGTTCCAATTGTCTTTTCTCCCTCCCTTGCTCTCTTCTCTCCCCCTTTCCCAGACCTAGAAGTTGTATTGATGGATCATAGGGTAGGCATGGTTTTGATTGCCTTTTTGGCATAGTTCCAAATTGCTCTCCAGAATGGTTCACAACTCCACCAACAATGCATTAGCTTTCCAATTTTCCCACATCTTCTCCAACATTTATCATTTTCCTGATATATTACATTAGTCAATCTGATAGGTGTGATGTGGTACCTCTTCATTGTTTTGATTTGCATTTCTCTAATCAGTAGTGATTTAGAGGTTTTTTTTCACATGACTATACATAGCTTTAATTTCTTCACCTGAAAACTGCTCAAATGGGGAATAATTTGTTTTAGTCTAAGTTTGACTCAGTTCTCTATAAATTTTACAAATGAGGCCTTTATCATAAACACTAACAGTAAAAATTGTTTCCCAGCTTTCTACCTTCCTTCTAATCTTGGTTGCGTTGGCCTTGTTTGTGCAAAAGCATTTTAATTTAATGTAATCCAAATTATTCATTTAACATTTCATAATGTTCTCTGTCTCTTATCTGGTTAAAAAATCTTCCCTTCTTCATAGGTCTCACACAGATAAACTATTTCTTGCTCTCCTTGGCTTAGGGTATCATCCTTTATGTCTAAATCATGTACCAATTTTGACTTTATCTTGGTATAAGGTGTCAAATATTGGTCCATGCCCAGTTTCTGCCATGCTATTTTCCAGTTTTCCCAGCAATTTTTGTCAAATATTGATTTTTTTGGCTTTAAAGAGATCTTTATCATTTTTTTTATTTTTAGTTTACAACACTTGGTTCTATATAATTTTGAGTTCCAGATTTTCTTTCCCCCCTCCCTTCTCTCTCCCCAAGACAGCATGGAATCTGACATATCTTCTACATATAATTTTGCATTGAACTTATTTACACACTAGTCAAGTTGTGAAGAAGAATTATGACCAATGGAATGAATCATGAAAAAGAAGAAACAGAATAAAAAAAAAAATGACAAAAGCAAAAGAGAAAAAAAGGGAGAAAAGGTGAGCATAAAGTGTGCCTCATTCATACTTCATATTTCTTTCTCTGGATGTAGATAGCATTCTCCATCATGAGTGCTTTGGAGTTGTCTTTTCACCTTGTGTTGCTGAGAAGAGCAAAGTCTATCAGGGTTAGTCCTCATAGAATCCATATATCTGTGGTTGTGTATAATGTTCTCCTAGTTTCTTATCCCAGAAGTTAGAGTCTTTGGGTTTATCAAAGAATACTGAGTTATTTACTACTCTGTCTTGTGTATTTAATCTATTCCACAGATCCACCACTCTATTTCTTAGCCAGTATCAAAAAGTGTTGATGATTGACACTGTATAATATAGTTTTAGATCTGGTATGGCTAGAATACCTTATTTTGCATTTCTTCCATTAATTCCCTTGATATTCTCAACCTTTTGTCCTGCCAGATTAATTTTTTTATTTTTCTTTTAGTTCTAAAAGTATTTTTTTGGTAGTTTGATTGGTCTGGCACTGAATAAGTAAATTAATTTAGGAAGAATTTTCATTTTTATTATATTACTTCAACCTACCCATAAGCAACTGATATTTTTCCAATTGTTTAGATATGACTTTTATTTATGGGAAAAGCATTTTGTATTTGTGTTCAAATAGTTACTGGGTTTGTCTTGGCAGGTAGACTCCCAAGTATTTTACATAGTCTGTAGTTACTTTAAATAGAATTTCTCTTTCCATCTCTTGTTGCCAGGCTTTGTCAATGATATGAAGAAATTCTGATGATCTATGTGGGTTTATTTTATATCCTGAAACTATGCTAAAGTTATTAATTATTTCAAGTAGTTTTTTAGTTGATTCTCTAGGATTCTCTAAATATACCATCATATCATCTGCAAAGAGTGATAGTTTTGTTTCCTCATTGCCTATCCTAATTCCTTCAAATTCTATTTCTTCTCTTATTGCTAAAGCTAACATTTCTAGTACAATATTGAATAAAGGTGGTGATAATGAACATCCCTGTTTTCCCCCTGATTTTACTGAGAAAGCCCCTAGCTTTTCCCCATTACATATAATGGTTGCTGATGGTTTTAGATAGATCATGCTTATCATTTTAAGGAAAACTCCATTTATTCCTATGCTCTCTAGTGTTTTTAATAGGAACGGGTGCCATATTTTGTCAAAAACTTTTTTTTTCTGCATCTATTGAGACAATGATTTCTGTTAGATTTGTTATTGATATGTTCAATTATGCTGATAGTTTTCCTAATATTGTACCAGCCCTGCATTCCTGGCATAAATCCTACCTGTTCATAATGTATTATTCTTGTGATATATTGCTGTAATCATTTTGCTATTATTTTGTTCCAAATTTTTGCATCAATATTCATTGGGGAAATTGTTCTGCAATTTTCTTTCTCTGTTTTGACTGTTCCTGGTTTAGGTATCAGCACATATTTGTGTCATAAGAAGAATTTGATAGAATTCCTTCATATATTTTTCTGAATAGCTTGTGTAGTATTACAATTAACTGTTCTTTAACTGTTTAGTAGAATTTACTTCTAAAACCATCTGGCTATGAAAATTTTTTCTTAGGGTGTTTATTGATGGCGTGTTCCATTTCTTTTTCTAAAAAGGGGTTATTTAAATACTCTATTTCTTCTTCTGTTAAGCAGGACAATTGTTTTTTGTAGATAGTCACACATTTCATTTAGATTGTCAGATTTGTTAGCATATAATTAGGCAAAATATCTCCTAGTTATTGCTCTCATTTCATCTCCATTTCTGTTGCAGTTGGCCTTTGCAATTTCTTATATTGGTAATTGGGTTTTCTCCTTTTTTAAAATCAAATTAAACAATGATTTATTTATTTTATTGTTTTTTTTTCCATAAAAGCTGCTCCTGGTGTTATTTTATTAGTTCAATGGTTTTCTACCTTTCAATTTTATTTATCTCTCCTTTAATTTTTCAGGATTTTCAATTTAATATTAAAGTCAGGATTTTTTTCTATTTTTAATTACATTTCTTTGTTGGTTTTCTTCCATCATTTCCATAGTGTCTGACTTTTTGTGACTCCATTTGGGGTTTTCTCAGCAGAGATGCTGGAAGGGTTTGTCATTTCCTTTTCCAGTTCCTTTTACGTGTGAGGAAAATGAATCAGGTAGGGTTAATTGACTTACCCAGGGTAACATAGCTAGTAATTGTCTGAGGCAAGATTTGAACTCAAGTGTTCCTAACTCGAGGCTCAGTGCTCTATCCATTATTCCAACTAGTTCCTTTTTAATTGCATGCCATATTCATTTATCTTCTCTTACCCTGTTTTACTGATGTAAGCATTTAGAAATATAACATTTCCCCTAAGTATTGCTATGGATGCATCCACAAATTTTGGTATGTTGCCTCATTGTTGTCATTCTATTTAATGATATTATTGTTTCTATGATTTGTTCTTTGACCCACTCATTCTTTAAAATTATATTTTATAGTTTCCAAGCAATTTTAATGTGTTTCCATGGATCTTTATTAAGTGTAATTTTATTGCATTGTGTTCTGAAAAGGGTGGATTTAATATTTCCACTTTTCTGCATTTGATTTTGAGACTTTTTTGTGCCCTATAATACATGATGAATTTTTCTTTAGGTGTGAAAAAGGTATACTCCTTTCTATCCCCATTAAATTTTTGCCAGAGGTCTATCATATATAACTTTTCTAAAATTCTATTCATCTCCTTACTTTCTTTGTTAGTTTTATTTGATCCTGAGAGGCAAAAGTTGAAATCCCCCCACTAGTTCAGTTTTATTCTCTATTTCCCCTAGTAATGCATTTTTATTCTTCCATTAAGAATTTGGATGCTATGTCATTTGGTATGTACATGTTTAATACTGATGTTACTTTATTATTTACTAAAACATAGTTTCTCTGTTGATTTTATTAGGGCTATTTTTACTTTTGCTTTATCTGATATCATGATTACTACCCTTTCTTTTTTTTTAACTCAGCTGATGCCCAATGGATTCTGCTCCAGCACCTTATTTCTACCCTGTGTGTGCCTCTGTTTTAAGTGTTTCTTGTAAACAACATTTTATTGGATTCTGTTCTAAATCCATTCTTCTCCAAATTCTGTTTATGGGTGAATTCATCCCATTCATATCCACAATTATCATTACTGTGTTTTTCCCTCCATCCTATTTTCTTCTGATTATCCTTCTCTCTCTCTTTTTTTACCCTTTCCTTTCTCAAAAGTCTGTTTTGCTTCTGACCACTGTATTCCTTAATTTGCCCTTCATTCTATCTGCATGTCCCCCCTCTTTCAGCCTTCTCTTATCTCCTTCCCCTCCTACTTACCCTATAGGGTAAGATAGACTTTTATATCAAACTGAGTGTGTATGTTATTCCATCTTTGAGGCAATTCCAGTGGAAGTAAGACTCATACATTACCCACCCCATCCTCCCTCCCATTTTCCCCTATACTATAAAAGTTCTTCTTTTCATGCCTCTTTTATGTGAGACAATTTTCCCCATTCTTCTTATCTCTTTCTATCTCTCCTAGTGTATCCCTCTTTCTCAAACCTCAATTTAATTTTTTTTGAAATCATCCAATCATAGTCAAGTCATACCTGTCACTTCTATGTATATTCCTTCTAACTACCCTTAATAATGTCAATAGTCTTAGGAGTTTCACATATCATCTTCCCAAATAGAAATTGAAGTAGCTTAACCTTATTGAGTCCCTTATGATTACTCTTTCATGTTTACCTTTTTATGCTTGAGACTTGTCAGTAGCTAGGGGGTTTCTCAGGGGTTCCTAACAGTAACTGATTTTTCCAGTATTACGGTATCTCCTTTTCTGTTTGGCTAATTCTGCTTTTTAAGAAATTCTTAAGTGAATTTTTGTATCCCTTTTTCCATTTTCCAATTTTGCTTTTGAAGGAGTACTTCAGGAAATTTTTGTGCCTTTTTTTAACCATTTGATCAATTCTTTTTTTAATGTGTTATTTTCTTCAGTTTTTTCTTGTATCTCTTTTAAACAAGAAGTTGACTCTCATTTCATAATTTTCTTGCATTACTCTCATTTCTCTTCCCAATTTTCCTGTATTTCTCTTAATCAATTTTTAAAGTCCTTTTTGGGCTCTTCCAGGAATTATTTATTGTTGGGCTTGTGCTCAAATAACATTTTTTTTTTATTTTTTTGAGGCTTTGCTTTTAGCTGTTTTAATATTATTGTCTTTTGAGTTTGTGCCTTGATCTTCTTCCCTATCCCCATAGTGGATTTTAATGATCAGGTTCTTTTGTTGTTGTTTGACCATTTTTTTTTACCCTATTTCTTGATTTTTAACTTTATGGTAAAGTTTCGCTCTTCTCCCATAGTGGAGCTCCCTAATCCTAAGCTTCAGGATTTCTTTTCTTTTTTCTTTTTTTTTTGTGCTGACATTTTCAGAGCTACTTCTGGGGGTCAAAAGTTTTCAGTGCTTCCAAGATGGCATGATCTAAGGATGGGTGTGGTCACTGCTTTCCTGGCCTGTGCTTTACTCTTTACTCAGGGATTGGCCTTGTTCCCCCTGCAGTTTTAAGTTTGAGGACCCTTTCTACCTTGGAACTGAAAACAGAACTCCTGCTCCCTTGTGAGCAAACACAAACACTTTTCACTACCCTGGAATTGTGACCAGGTTCCCTCTTCCACTTAAGTCACAGGTGCTTTCACTCCTCTTTGTCCTGGAACTTCCACCTGGAACTACATAAGTGTCATGAAACAGGGTCTTGTACCTAGCACCAGCAAAGGGTCCTGTAATCTCTTTGTAAGCAGTTGTCTTACCCCCTTACCATTTTGGGCTGAGAGCTCCTGAAGCTGCTGTAGCTGTCACAGCCACCTTTGAAGTCCACTGCTACAGGGGGTCAAAGAACAAAGCATAGAAATAATCACTAATTGTATTAAAGAGAACAACACCCCTATGGCACAGACCTCTCCTGTTCACCTCCTAAGTTGTCTTGGCTTGGAGATGATGATAGGACTTGCAATTGAATTTGATTTGAATGAGGGAGGGCTGTGAGAAGTCACTAGTCTCACTTTCTTCTTAGGAGCTATGGGGGTCCAGTGGCCAGATATCAATGAGGCATGGCATAGGATGCCATGGGAGACCTTGGCCTTTTTAAGCTAAGGTATTTTCAAGTTCTCACTTTGAGTGACACAATGCCCATTCAGTGAATAGACGATTTTAATAAATGAGTCAATGGATGGTCTCTTTAATAAAAAAAAAAATCAAACTGGGAGGGGAAGACCCTCAAGGTTGCTGACTAGAACAGAAAGTTACTATTTACATTCATTCTGAGCTTAGAGGGCCCAAAAACTGGTGCTTAGGCAGGGCAGGGACCTATTGCTGTCCAATCCATGAGATACAGAGTGAATTGGGTTTAGGGTTTGGTCCTTTGAGAAGGAACTCTAGCCTGTAGACCACAAATTAGGTTGGTTTTGGACAGAACACCCTCAGATAAGGGCATGATACCAGAGGAAAGGGTAAGGGAGGGGAGCCAGGCCAGGCCCAACTGGAACTGGCCAACTGGGCCCCCCATAGGGCAGCTGGGACCGCTTACAGACAGTGACTGCTTGACATCAGGGAGATGATGACATGACTTGCAATTGAATTTGATTTGAGTGAGGGAGGGCTGAGCAAAGTCACAAGCCTAGCTTTCTCCTCCAGGGCCATCTGGGTCCAGGCCCAGATATATATCAGGAGGACAGTGTCTCACCCCAACCTTTTGCTGGCTATGATACTCCAGAATTCTATTTGTAGAATTATTTTAAAGTTGTTTGTAAGGTAATGTTGGGATGGTTCAGGTGAGTTCCTGTCCCTACTAGATCATCCTTTCTCTACACTCACCTCTCCCCAGCTTACTTTCTGTTTACACTGTATATCCTATAAACAATGAATTCTTTTCATTTTTTTCTCTCGTTAGATGATAGGCTTCTTTTGGTCAAGGGCCATGTCTTTGCTTTTCTATTGGCATTGCTTTACAAGCTCAGTGATTAACATGTAGTAAATTCTTTAAAAAAAAAAATGAATGTCTTATATAATAAATACTCACTGGCCCTGTGATTTCATTGGAATAGGGAACTTCCAAATGAGAAACTCCTTCTACCAACTAGGTGTATGAAATCACAAAAAGCAGTGTCTTGGAGAGTTGCCTAGGCAACTAGGGCAGTTGTCTCAAACTCAAATAGACACATGTGTTGCTAATCCATACATTAGATACCCTGCTACCTGCATATTGTCCTACTTTTAAAATGTAGTATTATCTGTTTTATTGTATTTTATTTATTTTGTTAAATATTTCCCAATTACATTTTAAATGTGTTTGACACTTCTAGCCCAAAGCACCGAGAGTTAAACTAACTTACCCAATGTCATGCAATCAATATGTGTCAGAATCTGTACTAGAACAGAGGTTATCTTCCCTTCAAGAAACTGAAGATCCACTCTATCATATTGGTCCCATATTAAAAAATGGAAACTGAGGACCAAGTAACCTAAAGGACTTGTTCAAAGTCACACTGGTAGTATTCATAAGAAGTGTGTTTTGGAACCAGATTCATTGATTCTGACAACAATGCCATATAGATTTACTTAGAAAGCAACCTACCCCTTACCCCTCCACCCCCCTCTGCCTTTTATTCTGGGACAGTAGAGTAAAACAAATAGGAAAGTGTTAAATTAAAATTACCAGAAGCAACTCATTGACTCCTAGAGACAAGCTTATGCACTTCCCTAATTGTTTTAATTATTAACTTTTACATTATGTCCTCTTTCAATGAATATGAAATATTTCTTCTTTAAATCCAATTATTAATTAATCCTTGAGTTATTATTAGGAGTAGGTAAATAATATTATCTTTGAGACACAGTTGAGAAAATGGGTGACAAGAGGTTAATTTCTATTAGAGAGTTTTACAACTTCAACAACCAAACATATTTTAATTAAAGGCCTGAGTCAGCTTTAAAAAATGAAGTTCTAAAGTCTATAGGCAACAAGAAGTACTTTCAGGTGAGATAAGAAGGCCAGAGGACAAATATACTTAATGTGAGGCCAAAGAAGATGACCTAACTGAAATGAAAAAAGGAGAGGGCGGGGAGCATTTCAAGAGATAGGAGAACTCTTCCATGAATATGCTGAAGAAGCATTGGAAATAATTCAATTTTGCTATTGATAGATGTGAAACACAGGAGATAGACAGCATGGCACAATGAAAAGATTAATGAACTCAGACTCCAGCCACCTGGCCCTCTCACTTACTAGATATGTGCTTTGAAAGCCATTACTTAACTTCACTAAAACTTAACTTTCACTTAAAACGGGGGTAAATGCTACTTGTGATCTCCATTACACAATTATAATGAGGAAAGCACTGAAGATGCATTGTAACACAAAGATTGTGAGTTAGGAAGACTGACTAGAAACTCATAATACCTACTGTGTAAGCCTGAAAAAGCCACTTAATCTCTCAGAAACTTTCTGCTCATCTGAAAAAAAAAAGAACAAAGCTGTTTTACAGCATTGTTGTGAATATGGCACTTCATAAATATTAAAATGTTTTATTAAAATGTGTTACTTAGCACAGTACCTGGCACATTGTAAGCAGTTAAAATACTTTATAAAGGTACTTTAAGGTCTACAAAGTGCTACATATTATGTGATGTCTTTTGATCACAACGCTGTGAGAGAAATGGGGTTGTTATCATCATTTTCCAGATGAGGAAAATGAGGCTGGGGTTAAATGATTTGCCCAGGTTCACACAGCAGGTAAGCATTTGAACCTGGATTTGAAACCACATCTTGACTCCAGCTCCAATACTTTGCCTACTGTGTCGTCTTGTTATCTCTCTGTACATAAAATGTTACTATCCAACATAAAGTAATGAATGGCACAGAATTGATGAAAACCAATAAAATAATTTCTGACTATGCAAAAACCAAGAGAAAACACTGTACAAGGGAAGAGTTAGGAGGCTTAAGTCTCTGCTCTGTTATTTGTTAGCCATGTAACCATGGGAAATTACTTAACTACCCTAAACCTCAGTTTCTTCATCTGTAAAACAAGGGGGTGGACTAGCTAACCTGGGTGACCACTTGTCTAGTATGTTACAGTGGAGTCACTTTCCAAGTATTGGTATTAAATGGACACTGATCTCCTTTTCAACTCTCGAATTCTGTGATTCTGTGATTTTGGGGGTCCATTCTGGCTTGTGGTATAGGATTCAATAGAGGTATAAACTGTGACTCTGTGAAAAACATAATCTACCACCAGGGAGTAAGTTAGGCAGAGTCAAGAAAAGTGGCTGAATTGGTTATTTCTTCTTTCTAATGAGTAATCAAATGTCAAAACACTCTTCCTAGTGTCTATATATTTTTTCACTTGAACTTTTTGTACACAGGGGAAAAAATGAAGATTCAGCATTCCTCTAGTTAATATGAATAATATCGATACTCATTTGAGATAATTTCGGCTTCAAGGTGTCTCTCCAAATAGACAAATTAATTGGAAATCTGCCCCATCTCCCACTGACTTGGTCCTGCATAGATGTAGCATTAATGCCTTTTCATAGACAAATGACATTGGTCTTTTCCACATTATTCACTATGGAATCAAATTTTGTCTTTCTTTCCACTTATCTTACATTTATGCTTTCATTTTTATTTGTCTGACATCCCTAAGGTTTACAAAGGCTTGTGAATTTAGTTTCATAATTCATTCTATCGAAGTGTCTACTCCCTTGCATAGATCATTAATAACATTATTAAATGGGCTAGGAACTTATATTAGTCCCTTTGGGACCCTGATAGATATCATCTGTAACTGGATAAACTGCCATTGATCATTGCTGTTTTTATGGCCTTTTAGCCACCATTCTGTTGCATAAACATCATAACCTTACAAGCTTAGAGAGGATAATAACCTCTAAAATCCAAAGAGGAAAATAAACAAGAGAAACATGAAGGGCAGCTGAAACAAATTGAGAGGGAATTCAAAATGGGGGGGGTGGGGGATAAAAAACAAGAAAGATGGGAAGGCATTTTTGAACCAGGGAAATACTTGGCAATAAGAAGATGCCCAGACCAAAGCAAATTTTAAGCAAAACCATTCAAAGCAAAGCAAACTAATTGCAACAAAAACATTATCCAGAAAGTTAATCAATTAGTTTCAAATTGCAGGAAAAACAGTTCTACCTGAAAGTGGTCAGGAGGCAAGTAGATGATTGAATCATTATTCTAATGACTCAGAGTGTATTCTCTCTCAAGAAAGGCAGATTATGACTCATCCATTCTCTTCCTGTGCAGTTCTTGTTCATGTCCATTCCCAAATCCCTAAAAGAGGATCTAGAAAACACACTGGACATTTTCCTCCGGATGCTTTTTTATTTTGTAGATACCAGTGCACCCAAACACTGGGTTTTAACTCTTGCTCTCCCTGCTCCACAGAGCCATTTCTAACCAGTTCTACATGATCCTGAGAATGTTGTTTATACCACTTCTTGTGCATAAGTAATTATCAGAGCTCCTAGCTATGATTTTTTGCACCTGAGGCAAGCACGACCAATGATACCCAGGTCAGTGATCATAAACATCCTCAGGTGATGGTGTCAATGGGTGACACTACTCATTAATGGGAGACCACAAGAACACTGCTTAGGAGACTACCCATCCCTTATTCCTACCCTGAGGAAGGGGACCATTATGTAGCTTCCTTATTAAATTATCAATATTATCCAATTATTAAGGATAAACAGTTCCTTCTGCACACTTGGCATCCAAGAAGCCTTATTATTGGAGATATGGAGTGAGTGAGAGTAGTAACTTTTACAAGAAGCAGATGCTTGTGGCAAAGGAAGCTTAAAATGGGAGTGGGTTTTGGGGAATTTCCCAAAACTCTCAAAGCATAATGTTTGACTTGGAATAATGAGACCTTAGAGGACATGCAGTCTCAGTATTTGTTTATACAGAGCAGAAATCTGAGGCTTCAGAGTGCAGATGTGGTTTGCCCAAGATCAAAGGGGAAATCATTCTGTTATTACTGAAATTGAAGGCAAGCTGAGATGAACTCAAAGAAAGTATAAATCTAAGACTCAGAGTATTAGAGGTAGAATGGATTTTAGAGACCATCTTGTCCAACACTCAATGTTACTGCCAGAATAGAGAGTTGAAACCTTATATTCCTTATCAGCAAGCTAGCACTCTCTCATCCAGGTTTTTGAAATTTGGCCTCCTTTGGGCAGTGGAGATACTATCTTTTCTAGAACAGGAACCCAGGACAATTAGCTAAATAAAAAGGATGTCTCTTGAATACTCCAAGCACAATTTGGCTCCGCATTCACCACCACCAGCCCACCCTTCACTTTCAGGAAAGTTTAAGCAGCAAGGAAAGAAAGTTCTGAGACAGAGGAAGGCACTGGCACTCTTAGAAAGCTATAATACCATACCTTGCTCAGTCTGGAGTACCAGTCCCCCATCACCTCAGGTGATGTTGAGATACTATGGAGAATTCAGGAGGCATTTGCTATGAACCCTGATATTATTTGCTGCCCTTACTGAGAGACTTTCATGTATAAAATGAAGTCCAGGCACAGACAAGTGATGACTTCACAGAAACACAGGATTTGAAAACTGGAAAAGTGGCAATCTAATCTAACCCATCCTAGAAAGGAACATACCTTACAATTAACGTACTCCACAAGTGATCCTCCAGCCTTTTCTTGAAGACTATCTTTTTTTTCTGAATAATTCAAAATTTGTTTTCCCAAAATCTAGGGAATATATGACTATGCCTAAATTTGTTCTTCTTTCTTGTCACAAACTTTAGGATAGAACAAGCACTTCCCTCCAGAGCTCCTATTATATCCACTTCAACAACCACTTCCCCTGAATGATAAGAATCAGATGCAGAACAGAATTTTTTTTTGGCTCTTCTACATTTTGAAGTATGAAAGTGTCACAAAGGCAAGTCAAGAAGTTACAAGCTGTTCTGCTTTTACCCAAGGTCACACAGGTTGTAAGTATTTGAGCCAAAACTCATACTCATATCTTCTGAACTGAAATGTAACACTGTGTCCATAGCCCCATGCTACCTCTCAAAATACTTTATTCTTTTAGGTGAATTCCAGTGGAAACAATAGTTATGAATTGATTTAACTAAAAGTTTTCTGTTTCTTCCCACCTGAACATAGAGATCAGCAATCTTGAGATAACTCTTTTTCTTTACTAAGGTGCTCCTACTTCACTTTTTTCATATTTTCAACCTGGTCCTCCCTGCCCTGCCCTTTTCTGGCCTCTGGATTTTGTGAAAATTTGATAAGGTGGTCAGGCTAAAACCTGCCCAGGATAAAGAAGTGTTTTTAGAATGAGAGAGGCAGAGATGTCCCCAGGAAGGTATGGCCACAGTATTGCCTCCCATTTCCCATTTGAAGGGATCTCCTTTTTCTTGGTCCAGTTAAATACAGGATGTCATATCTTGAAGAGAAAGAAAACCAATGAGCAGCAGTCCCAGAAGTACTATCATTGTCTGTCCTTAAGGTACCAGCTCTCTGGCCCAAGGGCAGTACTATTTCACCAATCCTGGACTAACCCTGAGTTTGGGTCCTTCCAATTTTGTCTTTTTCCAGTCAACCCCATCTTACATGGTAATCAAGCCATTTCAAATCTTGCTTCTCTTCTCACCATGCATTGACCAACCCAGCCTGGTCATCATCATATCCCTTCCCTGCCATTAGTCTCCAAATCCATCCAGTGATTAAACTCCACCTGTAGCATCAGGGCTTCTCTATGTATTTGCTTGTTTTTTAAGTAATACTATTCCTTGAAAAGAATGAATTTAATTTTCTCTCCCCTGGGCAATTCCCTGTCTTGGGGAGAAAAATCTTGGCCATCCTTTTTAGTTATGCTGAGGTTGTTGTTGGCAAAGTGCTGCAGTCTGCTTATAGCTAGTATGTGTCTTTACATTGCCTTGTATATGACTAATGATTGATTTTTGGGAAGTTACGGTATGCTATGATTTGCAGGCATTGAGCATCACATTTTCTAGCTCCAAAATTTCCATGAATCCAGAGGCAAAATAGTATCTTGTCTTTCCGATGTACAATGACATATTATGAACAATGTATTCTGTTCGAGGGTAAAAGATCGAAGTCAAGAATATAAAAAGAAACGTAAAAGTGTAGAATAAAATTGCAAGGCAAATCCTTTTATTGCATATCTTTGGACTTATTGCTGTCTTTCTTACTGACTTGTTCTAGTGAATGAAAGTTGTTTTTTTTTTACTTTTGTCTCTACTTAGTCTGAGGAAACCCCCTTAGGCAGTTTAATACTTAGCACATTCTGCATGTTTTTCCTCTGCATAATAATACCATTTTTATAGCTGTACCTACTTGTCTCTAGTTGTATGGTAAATTTGTCCGGAGTAGTAGAAGAATAAAGCAGTGCACAGTATGACCCTATCTCCCCTTGAGCAGTGAAACATAACTTTCTTCCTCATTACACAGAACACTGGGATTAGCCAAATGGTGCTTAGTTAGGCCAATATATACAAAATGAATGGATAACGTGAGGCAATTATGTTAACAAATTTAGTAAAAAAAAAATTCTATGCAAAATATCCAGATAATTGAAATAAAAGTAAGGGGATGTATATTTGAGCAAGGTCTCGGTCGGTCTCTTAGTAATTTTATCCTGTGCGCTGGATCCATTAACTTTAGTATTCAAAATTTAGAACTGGAAGGAGCCTTTGGAATCAACTAGTTCAACTCCCCTCATTTGGAAGATGAAGAAACTGACTCTATAAAGGTGAAATGAATTGCTAAAAGCACACAAGCACCTATTCTTGACACAAACTAAAAACAAGAAAAATGGAATGAGGATTTTGGCCTAGCAGAGGAAGAAATGGGCCAAACTAAGCAATTGTTCATTAGTGCACTCTCCATTTCTATTACGGTTTTCATGATGCTTAGAATACAAATTAGAAAGTACTATTATTTTTCTAAACAATGCATTAATCTTATGTTATTGTTGTTAGTGACCATCACCTTTCTTTCCATTTCACATAATCAATCAATAAACATTTATTGAGTGCCTAGTATGTGCCAAACATGATTATGAACGTAGTTGGAAGATAGGATATGGAGAAAAAAACAAAGCATGGCATGTTTTTTTTTTTCCCTGAACCAGTGTTTCGTTAGCACTCTTCAAGGCAGTGGTGAGCACTGAGCTCAGTTTCTCTTCCATAGTCAGAGGAAGAAATTTCCCTATGTAGTTATTTTTGTTGGGAAAATTCTTTTGCATTGTGTATCCATGTAACCTGTTGTGTAACAACTTAATATGCTTCCTTTATATTTCTTATCTAGTTCATTGTCAAAAATAGAAAACAATGGCAGCGCTCCTGACTACACTTCTTCATAAGCTCCCTATTTTTAACAAGGAAATAGCATTTCTTTCTATCACCCAGGTTTATGGCAAAAATAGCTATCATAGGAGAATTTCTGGCTTAATGGGTATAAATAGTCTATGAAACATAGTATTTAAACCATCTGCAAACACTGATTTAACTGGTACTCTTGCAGTCAAATTGTTATCTAACACTAAAAGAGGTGTGTTACTGAAGGAATTGAAACACATCGATGTTGACATTAAAAGGTTGAAGCTACATGAGGGACAGCTTGCATGGTCTTGGAGAAACAAATACAGGAGTTGGTTTCATTATGTGCAGCAAAATACAAATAAACATATTTTCAAGGAACACTTGATCATCTTACTTTGAAGACTCATGATAACCAGAAAGATCTCTGTGAAGATAATTGTGGCTTAGGCACCAACATCTGTTGCAGAAAATGAAGAGCTGAGCAGAGATCTTGCAAGCTGAGTGAGAATATACCTTGAAAGCAAATGATTCCATAGGTGGGTGGGAACTGCAGAGGAGGAAAACATATGTTGGAAGTTATATGATTAATAAGTGAAAGAGAACAAAAGTGTATAGGTTACTCAAAAGATTCATGACTGCATATCACAAATAATTTTTCTAGGAGAGACTTGGGGTGTGATAGAGGATATTTTAACAAATATCATGAAGAGTGAAATTTACTATATTACCAAACAGAAAATTTATAGTTACTGGTATAGGAATTATTTTTGAATCAACTTTAAGTGTGGATTCAATGAATGTATCTGATCTATTTTGCCAGCCTGAAACTCTCCTCTACCTTTAATCTCACATCTCTTGATGGCACCAGAAATTTCTAGTGACTGGTGGAGACAGGAGCATTTCTGAAGAGGATCTACTTGTGGTGGGCAGTCCTTTTAAAAAAATATTCTATTTTTCCCAGTTATGTGTAAAAACAATTTTTAACATTTTAAAAATTTCTAGGTCCAAATTCTCTCTCTCTCTCTTCCTCCCTTACTGTCTCTCCCCTTGCTAGACAGCAAGCAATTTGATATTGATTATACATATGCAATCATTCAATACCTATTTATATATTTGTCATGATGTGAAAGAATACACAGACCAAAATATATGAAAAAAGTGCAAAGTAGTATGCTTTGATCTGCATTCAGACATCATCAATTCTTTCTCTGGAGATGGACAACATTTTTTTTTCATCATGAGTACTTTAGAATTGTATTTGATCATTATATTGCTGATAATTGCAATGTCATTCATAGTTGATTACAGTATAATATTATTGTTCCTGTGTATTATGTTCTCTTGGTCCTGCTCATTTTACTTTGCATCAGTTAATGTAAGTCTTTGGAGCTTGTTCGGAAAATACACTGCTTGTCATTTCTTTTAGCACAAGTATTCCATTACAATCATGCACCAAAACTTGTTCAATCATTCCTCAATTAATAGGGACCCCCTCAATTTACAACTCTTTGCTACCAGTAAAAGAACTGCTATAAATATCTTTGTACAAATTAAGTCCTTTTCCTTTTTGTAAAATTTCTATATGATACAGCTATAGTAGTGCTATTGTTGGGTCAAAGGGTATGCAAAGATTTATAGCCCTTTGGATGTAGTTAATTGTTCCCCAGAATGGTTCAACCAGTTCACAACTCCACCAACAAACATTGCATTAGTGTCCCAATTTTCTGTGAGGGGGAGTTTTGAGGACTCTAGCAAAAAAGATTTCCAGGAACTATAAGTTATCATGCATGATCTCTTATGTTACTTTCCCATAGATTCTCTGTGTAGTTGTAGAAGAATGTATCACAGATTTTTTGAGGGCGTGAGGTGGGGGAAAAGGGACAAAGGGAAAAGGATGTGTTTTGTACCAATCTTTCTTATCATATTAGTAGATGTCCCGTTCCTAAAAAGTAATTAAGTCTGGCCAACTGATCTATATCAAATGATATTTGTGGACAAAATCACACTGTTCAGAGTTTATGAGCTAAAGCAATAGAAAATTTAATCCCTTTAACCCCTCAAGACTCACCCTAGAATCCTAAGGTGACATAGTAGCCACATTCTGTAGACCTGACTTGCTAGTATGAGTAGGAGTTGGGATATATGTGTGCAAAATGTCTCTCTTGATAGAATACTAGTACAGGGCACATAGTCAACATTTAATGAATACTGAGTGATTATTATACACACATACATGCATATGTATGTACATGTGTATGCGTACATACACATATTCATATATGTGTGTAACTGTATATACATATCTGTGTATGTGTGTGTATATATGTATATATACACATACATACAAATATATATATATATCATATATATTAAACACAACCAGAGAAATGGAGCACATGTGAAGTATGAGTACTTTAAGAAAAGTTAGTGAGAATGAATAGATGAAGAATTTTAATAATGACAGAGGTGGAATCTAAGAAGCTATCATGACAATTTCTACCTTTCAATTAATCTGAATTTGGTTACTTAGAAGTGACTACTTGCTTGTATTTATGTTTAACATTGAGATTTTACTAAAACTTTTAATAGCTAACAAATAATAAACAGGCAGGTTTATTCTGTGTTTCCTCCATGTCTACTCCCCAACCTCCCTCCAAATAAAAATATTCTCTGTTCAAAGTTTCCTTATCGATTTAAAACCCTATGAAAAAGTAGTTCATATTACATGAATTTTTGAAGTCTAAGGAACATTATTTAACTAGAAATAGCAATGATATACTTAACTACAAAACAGCTGAAGCTGTGGCATTAAGGAAATTGAAGCTAACTTTTTTAATGGTAAAATAAAGGAATTCAGTTAAATCATAGGTTTGGTCAGGAAGTTGGGGGACAGTGGGCAGGAAGAACATCCACTACATAGTAATTACAAATTTCTTTGCTTATTTAAAGTATTGAGTTGAAACAATTTTTATCTGGATAGTTCAGACCTGAACCAATTTTGCCTCAATTCTATGTTTGTTTATTTATTGAATAAATGTCAGTAAGGAGGATTTTGTTATCCTTTTAGAATTTAGTTTCTCAGAATCCATGGCCATGGCAATGTCTAGTTTCCAGGTGTTAGATAATAATTCTCAGAATAGCCCCAAGGATCCTAGATAGTAATTCCTAGAATCAGTGATAGGTAGTCCTATTGAGGCTGCACCATGACATATAGGGGTGACATAATTGATATTTACTCTGCTTGCACAGAATGACAATATTGCTAAAGTTAACTTGCAAGTAGGCACTGGTCAGTGAGTGGAGAATCCATGGGAATCCAATAGGGAATCAATAGGGGAATCCATGGGTAATGCATAGAGAAATATATGTACCTGCCTCAACTGGCCCCCATTGAGGCTTGAGGGGATTTAGGGGAGTGCATGAGCTTGTCTTGATTGACCCCTATGAGACATAGGGATAGCTGCCCCCTCCCATTCTCACCAGCCCCTGTAAGAAGGGTGATTTTGGAATGCTTGATTAGGGAATGTTGTAGGAGTTGATTCTCAGCAACCTTCTTATTAACCACTCCGAAGCTGTCCTGCTTGTCTGACCAGATCAAGAGTGAACCTGTTAGAGGAAGGAGTCCAGAACCTCCAGTGCCTCCTGTGTGTTATCTGTGAAACAATACATCAGTTTCATTTTGCTTGCATAGATTCATAACAAACACATGATATATGAAGTGAAGTGTATTATATGCTAAAATATTTGGAAATTTACAATTTTGAAATTAAAATATTTAATTTAAAAAAATTTGAGATTTAAGAAAACCAATGAGGTTAAGCAGAATTTCTGGAGGTGTTAAGGCTGAAATTGTAAACAATTGTAAAATAAGATGATAGAAAGACCTCTGGAATGGAAGTCTAGAGATCAGGATTCTAGTCATGGTTATTTAAAAATTCACTTTTCTTAATCATTTAATCTTCTGCAGAGCGAGGAGCATAAACTCACTGATTTGAAAAGTTCTTTATCATGCTAAATTCTGTGGTTGTGAGCTTCTATACTTGCTACATGCAACTTCTCATTATTTGCAAATATAGAAATAAACATATCAATAAGATTTGTTAGTTGGTAGTTTTACCAACACCGTGTTTGCAACCACAGTCATCTGAAATTCTACAATTCACAATCAAGCCAAAGAAAGCTTTAAAAAAAGGCAATTGAGTTTAATCATTTTTGCTTTAAACTTTTACTTGAACATCATTTTCAAAATCCAGTGACAAAGGTAGATGTAATTTCTCAAACAAAATGAATTTATATTAATAGCATTGGTAATTCCTTGCACTTAAATGCCAAAGCATTTACATAAAACAAATTAAGGTGTTGTTGTATAGAAATCCCATTGTGATTTAAACAAATAAGTAATTCCATACACATCCCAGTTTAAAATACACTGACTGAAGGATCATAAGATAGGGTCATGTTGCAGTCCTTAGAGGCAGCTTCAAACTATTAAATGTGAGGCAGAAGCTAATATTTAATGAACAAACCTCATCATCTTTCATACTGCTTCTTATTACCATGACTAGGAAAAGATCAGAACTGTTGGGAAAATAGTACTTTCTTTTATTAACAGAGTTAGGACTTTTTGAAATTTAGCAAAAAGTTCCTATGAAAATATGAAACATCATGAAATCTATGTGGAGGGGTAAATATATTTTCTCTGCAAATACTATGTATAAATGTGTATAAGAGAGAAAGAGACAAAGAAGTAGGTATATAAAGATAGATGCTGAGAGATAGGGAAAGGATCATAAGATCCTAGATTCAGAATTGGAAGTTATGTAAGGCAGGGCTGTCCAAACTTAGGTTTTTATTGAAACAATAGACAATATATTTTGATTTGCCATTTTAGTGAGAGCTCTGTGGTAGATTGGCTTCATTTACTAAAGCATTTATGTAAGTTTCTAGGCTTGTAGGCAGGGTGCATAAATTCCCGACCACCACATTTTGAACAGCCCTGATATAAGGGATTATGTGGAGTCTAGAGTGTATGAATTCATCAGGCCAAAGATAGCTTACAGAATTTTGTCATTCTCAGCGATATAGGTACCAGTGTGCAAATGAAGACACAGTGACAAAGGAGGCAATTCTTTGGTAAGTATATCTATCATGTGAAATGTCAGAAAAAAACAAGGTCCAGAACAGAAGCATCACAACCAAGGAAGGAACAGGTCTAGAAATGGAGAAAAGTGGCCAGACCACAATCCAGGAATTCAACTCAAGGACTAAAGGTGAATCAAGGAACCACAAGGATAAGTTCTTTCTCCCTGCACACCCTTCCCCCTCTAAGCCTTCTGGCAAAAATACAAGAAAAAAGAAAAAGAAAAGCAAGCCACATGTGACACACAGACTAATTTGCTAACTTTGAACAATGAAGGGGGACTTTTCAGGAAAGGAAATAAAAGCTCTAGGAATTATAATCTAGGGAAAATACTCGATGACTTTAGAGAGTAATTTTGAGCCCCATTGGATTATGTGATAAAATGAAGATGTTAGGAGAAACAGATATGAAATGGTAAGCAAGATTAAAGCTCAGAAGAAAGTTGGTTATGCTTGATGAGGAAAAGATGGTTTCTTTCACATTATTACCTGAGTATTTGGAATTTCAGCTGTGATAGAGTCAACATGTCAATCAAAGCATATTACCTCTTGCTTGATCTAATAGCTATAAAACTGAGCATAATGGCAAAATCTGGCATTCAATGTGTTCTCAATTTGTGCTTTATATTAATGCGAAATGAAAAGAGACATGCAAAGCAATGGGATTGCATCTCCTTTGGCACTGCAATAACAGACCCAGAGATTGGATTAAACGGATTCAAATGAACAATGATTATAGGTAAAATGATTTTTTGACAATTGTAGCAAAAGCCATTCTTACTGATAAGAAGGTAGTTAGCTTTTTAGAATATTAATACATATATATATATATATATAAACCACTTTGTAAAATTTAAAATGTTATACAAATATTAGCTATTGTTTTCTTAAATCATTCTTATTTTTGAACATTTTATTAAACTTCATATAAACTCAGTAATTTTTAAAAAAATATTACTTTTATTAATATTACTGTGAAAATAATGGCACAGAATGAAAGATGAAGCACAGAGAAGTAATGCATCTCTTAAGCAGTGCATGTGATGAAGCAAATATGTATCACATAATTGTGAAGGCTATGGTTATTGCCCTTAGTAATGCAACCAGTATAAAATATTTTTTATTGGCAGTCTACTAGCCTTGATACCTTCTAATCTACAAATACCCTGGAATTATCATAGGGGAGATGGTTAAGTATTAATGTATGAAGTATATAATACTGTGCCTATTATAAAAATTGAATTGCTAAAATTAGTGAACTTTAGTAGAATATAATAGTTTGTTGTGTGTTATCAGGTCACTAATTATGTCTTTAAAATTCACCCAATTACTTAAAAACTTGATATACTTAAACATCTGGGTTTATTGACTATATCATGTATAGTACATATACCTCTATAATTACATTGTTACCTAATTAATGAAATGCATTTTCATTAAATCTTGTGAATAACACACATTTCACAATGGTCTATATTTTTTTTCTTCTTTGTTGCTCTTATATAATGTTGCTTTGCAATTTTTATAGATATTCTATTTTACCCATGAAACATATTGTACCACTAGAAAAAACCCTGAACTTACATAGTCCTTTCTTTAGAGAGACTCAAAATTACATTTATATGTCCTTTGTTCCTCCCACCTATTTTATCACTAAATGTTGCATGTTACCACACTTCAAAAGTGTTTGCATTTTTAGTATTGTCAGTATAATAATTAAATTCCATTTTTCTCAATTAATAACCAATTTACTTAACTCACCCTCAGGAATTTGGAACTCTTGTAATAAAAAAGGAAAACAATAATGCTTATCACAGCCAAATTAAAATTTAAATAAATGGAAATTATTCAGAATTAATAATTTCATTAATTTCATAATATACCTAACAGAGTGCTGACTGCCTCTCCAACAGTCAATAATCTTTCTTGTACCTTTATTTAAGTCAGAAAAGAGGAAGCAAAACTGCTCTTCTACTTCTTAGATGGAAGCTGGAAAAGTACTTAGTAGGGGCCCAAAAAGGACAAGATGGAACTACTTTTTCCAAATGTTCATAGCCCATGATATGTCTGTTCTTCCTTTGTGAAGCTATGTCCTTTTGGCTAATTGACTCGGTGTGTGACTCTTGATTTTACATATATATATGCATATATATATATGCATATATATATATACATATATATGTATGCGCGTGTGTGTGTGTATATATATACATATATATATATATATATATATATATTTCTTATTCTGCTTGAACCTGATTGCACTGAAAGTGCCTTATCTAAACAGTCAGCCAAGAAACAGTCATACTTTCAAGTACTTTTTATAAAATTAGCAACAACATTTATAAAATTATATTAAAACATTTATAGATAGCTAGGAGTTACGAAGACCTGAGTTCAAATGTAGCCTCAGATGCTTATAAGCTATGGGATCCTGGGCAAGTCACTTAACCCCTCTTTGCCTCAGTTTCCTCACCTGTAAAATGGGGATAATAGCACCTACTTCCTAGGGTTGTGAAGATTAAATGAGATAATAATTCCAAAGAGTTTACTATATAAACTATATATACTATACACTATGTAAACTATATACTATAAGTTAGCTGCTACTAAATGCTTGCTGAATAATTGATTAATTGACTACAAGCTCAATATGAAACCACAATGTAATGTGTCATCCAAAAAAAAAGCTCTCATGACCTTAGGCTATATTAATAGAGACATAGTGACTTGCATGACAGCAGTTGAGTTTGGCTTTCTTCTTCCCTGGTTTGGTGATAGCTCAATTTTAGGCACAGAATTTAAAAAATAACAATTAAGGAATAAAACAAGCATTTCAATGACACAGTATATGGGTAAGTTTCATCCTATTCACATCCAAATTATAACGTCTTTTTGTGCATTTCCCTCCATTTTATTTAACTCACTATTGTTCTCAGCCTCACTTTTTACCCTATCCCTATTACCTTATCTTCTCCCCTTACCCTTTTATTCTTTATTCCACACACCCCTCTAAGAGTCCCTTCCTTATCCTTTCCCCCAGAATTCTAAATCTTAATCTATACCCCCTACTAAAAGTTCCTCCCTTACCTTCTTCCCCCACCTTTCTAAATCTTAATCTACACACACTTCAAAAAGTCCCTCCCTCACCCTGTCCCCCAGTTCTACCACCTCTCTCTAAGTCCAGAAATCTTCTATGTCCCTCCAGATGTACACCTTGTTTCCTTAGTGTTAAGACAGAAGAAAGTAACAACAATGGTGAAAGGACAGAAAATTATTGTATTTATAAGGAAGATTGGTTCAAAAAGAACTAGAGGTGTCTATTCTGTAAATTAAAACTATTCAGTGGAGGAGATGAGTTATGCTTTATTTCAGTATCTGAAGGCTTCTCCATATAAAGAATATCCTCCAAATAATTATAATTCTCCAAAAGTAGAATGTGCTGTCTAGGGAGGTTGAAAATTTTTCATCAGTAGAGATCTTCAAATGGAGGCTGAATAACTCTTCCTTCACTCTTCCATGATGTAAAGGAGATTAATGACTCATCTGTGCATTGGAATAGATACACATTGGTGTCTCTTCCAACTTGGAGAGTTTGTCATATCAATTCACATGGGAAGAAGCATTTGGGATAATAAAAGCTGACATTTATATAATGCTTTGAGGTTTGCAAAGTGCTTTCTAAATATTACCTCATTTTTATCCACACTAAAACCCTGGGAAGTAGGTACTATTATTTTCCTCATTTTACAGGTGAGGGTGCTGAAACAGTTAAGTGATTTATCTACAGTCATACAGATAGTGAGTTCCTGAGGCTGGATTTGAACTAGGGTCTTCCTGATTGTAGGTTCAGATCTCTCTCCACTGTACCTCCCAGCTATCCTGGTTTCTTCTTCCCCTAGAATCCCAAGAACTATGTTATCCTATGCATCACTAAGATGAATCATTGATATTCACTGGAACTATGTGACATTGGTTCTAATTTGGCTCTCATTAAGCATGTGTTCCTAGGCTAGTCAAAACCTTTTTGAGGCTCAGTATCCTTAGCTATGAAAGGACAATAATACTTGTAACTATCTACCTCTCTGGACTTATGTGTAAAAAGCTTAGAATTACAATGGGTTATATACATTAAGTCATTATGTTTTTTAATTGAGGACATCACTTTAACAATTACAGAGTGTATCTGGCCTAGAACATTCTAGTCCTTCTAAATATATATTTATTTCTTCATGACATATTTTGAGAACTTGATCCACTTAGCAACAATAGATTTTCAATGTAGTATCTTGACTACCAACTGCAGTGTCAATATGCTTTGAAATAAAACTCATCAAAATGCAAATTTGTTAAAGTTACTTCTGATGAATTTTCTTAAATATACCTAGAAGGAAAAAAATATAACAGCTTCACAATAGCAAAAAGCTAAAACCTTCAGAAGTCTATAAGATGTGACAGTTATTTTAAAAATAAAGTTTGATTGTAAATGTAAGAAGCTAGAAGTGTTTTTGAAAAGCAGCAGGACTATGGGAAAAGACTTGTTAAAATAATGAGTGCTAAGGTTGCAAATCTCAGGCTGCCTCTGAATCTCTTTCCTAACAGAATAAAATGAGCCTTAACCTTGGCTGAATTGTATTTTAATTCTTTCTTTATTTTTTCCCTCAGATCAAAACTTCAAAAGTAAAAAATCAGAAGGCTTCAGAAGTTCTAAGGAAATGACAGGTGATTCTTAATTAACTTAACCTGCAGCCTCAGGGAACAAAGATTTCATAACCCTTGCTGAGGACCTGGAGAGGTTTCAAACAGTAGATTCCTCACTTCTGCCTTTATGGCCTTTGGTGAACATGTGTAAAGTCGTTCAAAGTCATTCCTGGAGCTGTTTTCTTTTGGGGAGATTTCAGAAATGCATCTATTGAATTTGAACCTCATGAGCTTCTGCACAAAGGCTTGTTCAGCTTTCATTTTGACTTCCTGGCTTTGTCTTCATGCCAGTTATGTGAGAATTCCACATTCTATGATTCTGGTTAATTTGGGCTATATTTTGCTGTTTCAACAATCTGGCTAGCAGCTTCTGTAGGGGTGTAAGATTCACCCACAGCCAGCACCCAGAAAGCTGCCAACAGCACAGTTTCTTTTGATCTGCTTAATTAAGGAAAGCAATGTGAAGGGGTTGACAAGCTTACTTTTAATTCAGCATCCAAATATCATTCAGTTAGTTCAGGGGAAAAAGCCAGCACCCTGAACTTCAAAACAAAATGCAAACAAATTACAAACATCAACAGACAGACTTTGTGTGATTCAAATCCCAACACATAGTTACCAGAGTTCAACAAAGTTTCAGCATCCGGGTTTAGAAGCTGGAGGGTACCTTAGCTACAGCTGCCCAGAGTCTCCTCATCAACACTATCTCCAGAGCCCCACACAAATGGCTCTGTCCTCCCTTCTTATAGGGCTTCAGACATCATCAAACATCATCTGAATCACCAGAGCTCAGGCTCTGGTGATTGGTTCTTGAGTTGGCCCCTCCCCTTAGGACCCTGGGAGGTTCACATCCATATGGATTACGTTAACACCTAATGGGGTTTGGGCCTGGGGCTTAGCACCTAGTAAAGCTCACTGAGATAAATTGAGTCACTCAAAGAAAACAAAGGCCATTCTGGTTACAGTTGCCTTTTCTTGGGGGAGGGTAAGTAGAGGGGACAGAGGGAATGGGGGGAAAGGAATAAACTTACTACATGTCAGACGTTGTGCTTTTTACAAATAATACCTAATTTGATCCTCACAACAATCCTGCAAGAAGGGTGCTACTATAATTCTCATTTTCCGGTTACAGAAACTGAGGCAAACATCTTAAGTATCTTGCCCAGTGTGTACTCGAGGTTGAATTTGAACTCAAACCTGTCTGACTCCAGGCCCAGACTTCTATCTACTGAGCTACCAACTGCTTGTATTTTTTATAGAGCTATTACATCTTTGTTGTATGATAGTCATATGAAGTATATGCTTTGTTGGTGTATTTTAAATTTTCAAGATTCAAAAACTCTAAGTTCTTCAACTGAAAGAATAATTTATTTCCCACTATATATAAGTCACAGTGTTAGGTGCTGAAGATACAAAGATGAAAGGCAATACCTGCCCTCAGAGAGTTTATATTCTACTGGGGAACAGAATAGATAAACAGGTAATCAATCAATTAACTGTAGAATGTAGTGTTTTAAAGGAAGGAAATTAGAAGCTGGTAGGATTAGGAAAGAAGTCCTGTTATGTAAGCATTTTTTTAAAAGAAAAACAGCATTTCAAGAGGTAGAAGTATGAAGGACGGTAAGTATGGTAACAGATGATAGAATGTAATGTTTGATCAATATGAAGATGGTGAGCACCATAGAGTGTAGGGACAGGAACCAATGCATAATAAGGTTAGAAAACTAGGATGGGGTCAGTTTGTGAAGGGCTTTAAAAACTAACCATTTCTAAAGGACAAAGGGAACTACTGGAGTTTATTAAATAGGAAAATGACACAGTTAGATATGTACTTTAGACAAATCACTTTGGCAACGCTGCAGAAGACTAATTAGAGATAAGAAAGACCTGGCTCCAGGAGAGGTTTTTGAAACAATCCAGTTAAGGGGTAAGGAGTGATGTGGGCTTGAACTAGGGTGATGGTTCTGAAAGAAAAAGGAATAGATATTTGAGATACTGTGGAGAGAGAAATTCCAAGATTTGGATTAGGGATATTAAGGAATCAAGGATAAGATCAAAGTTACAAACCTGGGTGACTGGAAGGATTGTGGGGCCCTTAACACATATAGGGAAGTTGGGAAGCAGGATGAATTTGGCAGGGGAAAAATAGTGTGTTCAATTTTGGACACATTGAGTTTAAGATGTCTTTAGAATACCCAGTTTTAAGACATCTTAAATGTAGTTGGAGATACACAACTAGAACTCAGCAGAAAGAGTACAAGTAGATACATGGATTTATGAGTCATATGCATAGAAATAAAAATTAAGTCAATAAGAACTGATGAGATCACTCAGTGAAAAAGTTTAGAGAGATAATAAAAAGCTAGGAGAGAGTTTTGAGGGGGGATGGCATGGATGATGAACCAACAATGGAGACTGAGAAGGAGTAGTCAGTTAGGTAGGAGGAAATCCAAGAGAGAGAGGGGTGTTAAAAAAAAAACAAAATCAAATGAGAGAGTATGCAGGGGAGGGTGGTCAATAGCATCAAATGCTGCAGGGATGTGAAGGATCAAGATAAGAAAACAAAAAAAAATATCTAATTTGATAATTTAGAGATCATTTGTAACACTTTAAAGGACTATCAAAGAATAAGAGACACTTTTCTGTCAGGGGTAGCATCTGAGCTTAACCTCAATGGAAGCTAAGACACCTCTGAACAAGAGATGAGGTTATACATTTCACATTTGTGGTGCAGTCTAAGCAAAGACATGGAGATGGGCAAGACTGAATGTTGAATTCAGAGACTAGTACATAGACCAGTCTGACTGTGATATAGAATACATAAAAGGAAGTAACATTAAAAAAAAAAACACTGGAGAAGTAGGCTAAAGAAAAACTGAGAATGTCTCCATTCATCTACATATTCCTCTTAGCATCCAGTAAAATTACTTGCAAGCACCCACTTTCTTTGCTTCAGCTGAAACATAATAGGTTCTGCTCCAGCCTCTTACCTTTACTCTGTGTGTGTCTCTCTGCTTCAAATGTGTTTCTTGTAGGTAGCATATTGTAGGACTGTGCTTTTTAATCCTTCCTGCTATCCACTTCTGTTTTATGGGTAAGTTTAGCCCATTCATGTTCATATTTATCATAACTTACTGTGTCTTTCCTTCCATGTTATTTTACCCTTGTTTATCCCTCTCTCTCTCTTACTTCAACCCTATCCCTTCTCACAAATGTTTTACTTCTGATCACTGCCTCCCCCAAATTATAAAATATATTTTAAACATGTTATTGGGGATCTATAGATATAGATATCCTAATAAATGTTTGCTGTAGGAATATAGAAAGGGAGAACAATCTATAACAGTGGTATGACAATGATAGTTTGAGGGAGGAAAGCAGGTAACTCATTTGGTTTAAGGCATAGAACATCTCTATTAAAATGAAAATATTATTTGTGAAGAGCAACACATTAAGCCATCATTTCCTTAAATTTGAATTGGTTTTTGAGAATAGCCAGTAGGTTTAAAGAATTTCAAAAGATGAACAAGACAGTTTTTTTTTTATGTGATGGAATTTGGCATAAAAATTTGGAATGTTGCCCGAGAAAAAGAAGCTTGTTTATGGAAGCATGCTGAGGGATTCTTGGAAGCCAGAAGGCAACAGACCCAGGGTACTTGTTGAGGAGATGTCAAAGAGATAAGGAGATACTGAGAACAAACTTCACCTATTTGCTAATTGAATCTAAGCCTGGCCCTATTTCTTGAAGAAAGCTTCTTGATGACAATCATATGCATATTCCTACAATAATATTCCTGGCCACTAAAAATATAACTGTCAAATCTGTTAACTAGCAATTAAGTACATCTGCACATGTTTTCATCATGGATTATTTACCAATTAATTATAAATAATTATTTATTTTCAAGACTATGGGATATCTAACTTGTGTCTCTAAAGTATGCTTAAGGTTTGGATTAATGCTAGACAGCCTGACTATATTTTTTTTTATCTCTGACTACGCTGACATGGCTTCCTCCCACAGTCCAAACTCTGCCATGCCTCTTTTCTTGATTGCTATACCTTTCTATGTAAGGTCACTTTGGGTTTTAGAGCTACCCAGAGGAAAATGCTACTTGTATTGCCACTAAATTGGATGGAGAAGTTGGGGATAATATCGGAATCAGAATGAATGTAATCTTGGAATTGAATGCTACAGAAAGGTTTGGAGAAAATGACATTGTTTCTGCCATTCCACTGGAGTAATTTCAGGAAAACTCAGCAAGAAATCTGGAAATGACACATCATATAATATTAACTTAGGGAAAAGTCTTTTAGCCATGCAGCTTAAACCTATTATAAAACACTTTCCCTAAAACCATAGATATGATTATAATGTAGGTCAAATCATGTCTCCCATGGGCATCTATTTCACTATATCATAAAGAACCTATCTTGAGGGTGTTAGCTTTGCTCCATTACACTTGCTATGGCAGAGTGGCTGCTGTTATTTAAAATAGCATATAAAAATTAGGAAATAATGGCCATGGGTCACTGCATTTCCTGAGTCATCCGTGATCAATGTTTGTGTCCTTTGTGCTGTATGGGAACTCCTGTATCCATCTATTCTTAAAATAAACATTGATCAGGTACTTTCTATATGCAATATACTCTGCTGAATGCTTAGAAGAATATACATGAACAAGATATAATCCCTATACACACAGAGCTTATAGGTAGCTTTTTTTAAAGAATATACAAACACCTCTAGAATTGTGAGCTAATGCTAAGAAAAGTAAAGGAGAGTTATAAAATACTTGTTAGAAGAGTTCACTTCTAACTGGAATGATGTGGGAAGGCTTCCTAGAGAAGATAAAAGTTTAACTAGGGTTTGAAGAAGTTTTAAAACAGGCAGAGGTGGAGAAAAGGCATTTTAGGAATGGTGGTGTACAAAGGCACAGGTAGAAATGGTGAAGTATAGGACATGTTTGTGAATGGAGACCAATTCTAGGTAAATGAAGAAAGAAGGGAGAAAGGAGAGGAGGAGGAAATAGTTGGGGGGCGGGGAGTGTCAGCAAGTGATTGTATGTGGAGGATCAGAAAGAGGAGGACTCAAAGATGACTATAGATAAATCTGTGTGACTGGGAAGATGGTAGTGAAATAAAGCAAAATAGAGAAATGAGGAGGAGTCAATCAGCAGTCAGTCTGTCAAGAAGCATTTATTAAGTTAAGCACTTACTATATGTCAAACACTGTACAAAGAAAGGCAAAAATAATACCAGACATCCAGGAGGGTACTTTCAATTACTAGGTATATATATGGACCAGATTTTTGAGGGAGGGTGTGAGATAATGAATTTGATTTAATGAAATTTATTTTTGCTGAACATAAGGCATCATGCATGCTTAAGAAGCACTTATAACATTTAAGAAAATCTAAGGATGAGATTTATTTTTAAAAATCAAGGGAAAACAAAGCCATGTTAGGAAGAAATGGGTATTTTGAGTCAAAATAACAAAATTATTATTCTTCAAAAGTGGAAGGCTAGAGAACAGTTTAAAGTTGCCATCTGGTATAATAATAAGCTCAGTGAGATAGCAGATGCCATGGCCAGTTCTTCCTAGTCAAAACCAAATGTAACAAGTGGTTCGATTTTTCACCAGAGGACAATTTGTGTGTTTTTGCTCTAAAAGCCACTAACCTCTCATTTGGATTGCATACACTTCCCAAGGCAGAGCAGTATACTCACTCAATGATATTTTTCTCATTGTAAAAAAAACCTAGTGTATTACTGAGGACAGATTGTGGTTAAGCCAATTTATCCCCTCTCATAATCCCTTTAACTATCAATAATCAGTCACAAAGGAAGAGGAATTAAAGAGATTTGATTATTACAAAACCAGACAAGCAAAATCACTCCTCATTTTGATATCTTTGTCCTCTAAGTCAATAGTACTCTGTCACTACTAGTATTTTCCAACCTAAACTATATTTCACATCGGCAAAATATACAAATTCTCTACTCTAAACATAAGCACCAATATAATATATTTGGGTATAAATGTGTCTAGATATTCAGTTTTATATATATATATATAAAATTCATGTGTACACATAGATACACAGGGTATCTCAAAAATTTTAATGAAATTGTAAACAATTAAAGTTAAAACTTCAGGGGACAGCTAGGTCGTGCAGCCCTGAAATCAGGAGAACCTGAATTCAAATTCAGCCTTAGATAGTTGTGTTTACTAGCTCAGTGACCCTGAGCAAGTCACTTAACTCTACTGCCTCCAAAAACAAACTGCACTAAGACTTTGGAGACACTGAATATATGTGTGCATATTTTTTTTCTTTTGACCAGACTTACAATTTCATTTCCACCTGATGTGGAAACCTCCTCTTGGCAAAGTATATTAGCAACTGCTCAATATCTTACTGTTTTACAGAATAGCCTATGTAACACATATAAGCACTGAAGGATCAGTTTCCCAACTTCCCCTCATCCTTACAGGTAAGGTTTACAGAGCAATATTACATTTTCTCCTCAGGGTTCTAGTGGTAAAATTGAGGGTCTAATATTTTAGCCCACAACATCCCATCTTCTATATCCACCCCACCCCCCCATCATCAGCAGTAATATTTCCCCAATATTTAAGCTGTGATTACTGCCCCAATATCCACTGACTACTTAATACCAGTTAACTTTTACAAAGGGTTATTTGCTGAGAAAATATAGCAAGGAGAGATGTGTAAAAATATTCTACCAAATGAGGCCACAATCTTTCCTGTATTCAACCTCTTAGTCCCTGGGGAAAGTGGCTTCAGACTCTTAGCGGATGCTGCAAAGCATTCCCCTAATCAAGGTCACTTGTGGTTGTAGTATAGGTGATGGGTGAGTTGATTCCTCACCTATGAGATATGTTGCTTTTTAGAACTGACTCCTCACTAACCTTGGCTATGGAAGGTGCTGTCAGACTTTGCTATAGTCTCCAGTTTCTGGATCTCTAGTGGCTCTTCTAATCTTTCAAAACTCACAAAACTATAAGCTAGTCCATCTGTTTTTGATACTCATTCACTTGATAATCATTCACTTAATATCAGGAAATAATAAGCACAACAAAGAAAAAAAGAGATAGAGACAATATACATTCGTAGTCATATAGTAGCCTGGATAGGGAGATAGGGCAGCCACATCAGGGCTTATTATAGCCACTGAGACTACTTCCCTCCCCACCCAAAGTTCCACAGCATTTCTTCCTCCTTATTTAAAAGGTGCCTGGGAGTGAAGAGTTCTTATTTTCATTATTGACGTTTGTACACATGCTCAGTTACAGTTTAGTAGCCATTTAAAAGGCTTTTGATCACCACGGTCAAACAGGCAATCATAATGTCAGGAGTCGTATGTGAAAACCACATTTATTACAAGAGAAATGAACATGCATATGGAACCTAAAGAGTTCTCAGTCCTTTCAGAAGTTTGCATATTTATGACAGCACAACAAAAGGAGGAGGAAAAAACAGGAAGGGGCATTGCATGGCAGGGGAAAGGTGCAGTAAAGTTGGGAAAAGAATAGAACTCTTCCTGAAGGGGAGGAGCAAGGTAATAGAAAAACCTCATTCTTTTCCCTTGGGAACAGCTAGACTGTGAGGACAGGAGGTTCTGCTTATCTGCAAAGGACTCCAGTTGCACAAGCATTTTTCCAGCCTGACAAGACAAACTGGTGCCTCTCTTGCCTCCCAAGGACACACTGGGAATCCAGCCTGGGTGCAAAAAACAAATTGTGTTAACTGTGAAGGAGGTGGGGAAGGTGGCTTCATCTTTGACGCATTCAGGGCCTCCTGCATACTCTGGTTCCACTGTTTTTGGAAAATATGGCAACTCAAAAAGACAAGTTCAGGGGACCCCTTAACAGCTCTTAACACTATGCATTAAAGCCAGCAGGAGACAGTCAAAGAATATTTGGGCATGCTCTGATTCAGGGAGGTAAAGACCAATCTATGAAATACTACTAAAAGTGGGCTCCCCAAACCAGATGCTAACTGGCAGATATTATTGTTCATCCCCTCCCCACCCCATTGTACCTGGGACACTAAAAATTCAGGCAATTTTCCCAGTGTTACACAGCAAGTATTTGTCAGAATTGGAACTTAGTACTTCTTCATTCTAGACCAGCTGTCTCTCTACCAGCCCAGTTATTTCTTATATTCATATACATCTATTCAATTTTTCAGATAAATAATATTATGACTTTAAATGTTTTTATTACACAAATGACAAGTAAGTTTGCATTAAGAGGGGAAGCTAGGTGGCGCAGTGAGTAGAGCATGGGCCCTGGAGTCAGGAGGACCTGAGTTCAAATCCGGCCTCAGACACTTGACACATGTACTAGCTGTGTGACCTTGGGCAAGTCACTTAACCCTGATGGCCCTGCCAAAAAGCAAAAAAAAAAAGTTTGCATTAAGAAATGATACTTTGAGATAATTTGCATACTTACAGTAAAACATATAGAAATTGTAGAAATGGAAGATAGTGTGATTGCTGATGGTTTTCTTACTCACTAAATTTTGCCATTAGAAACTTAAGATATGACAAGTTGCAAAGACCAGACACAAATTAATATTTTTTGCTTTGCTTTTATTATTGCCAAAATTATTTCTTTCTGACACCAATTCATATAAAAATTTACAAATTAATTTTGAAATGGTAAACATCATTAAAAATAGTCCTTTTCCTTTTCATTCCAAGGGAATTTCTTTTGAAAAAAGATTGATTTTTAAATTTTGAATATTTTGTCTTCAAATGTCAAGGAAGTTTTGCTAGCTTTATGATTTTGTTTGACACAACATCTTCAGATACGGACTACTGACTTCTTGTCAAATTTTCCTATGATCCATACCAAATAATGAACCTAGTTTTTAAGTACTCGGATTCATCTCTAGAATGAAATGTTATCATTCCTGCTTCTCAGTCAATCAAATTTGGCATCTTTATTGTTATTATTATTATTATCAAGAAGAAAGAAATATAAAGTATTTAATTTGTGGTCATTTTGTGGGAAAAGAAAATCATATAATGTTCCAGGTATTTTTCTTTTCCTCTATTTAATTAGCATTTTTGATGGCCCCCAAAGTACAATGAATAAATCTTTAAATACTGACTTCAATAATCAAAACAAATTCATTGTCCTATGAAAAAAAATGGCCATCTCCGTCTACCTGCTAGCTGATGACTGGGATGGTTAATATATATATATCCAGGCCTAATAAAGGACCCCTCCCACCTTGGGCTGTAGTGATTCTTCTCCCCCAATCAATCCCCTCCACAGGAAATGAATTGAGAGTTAGAACGCTTTTTATCAGGAGTTGGAGTATAATCTGTCTGTTCAATGAATTACTTGTCTTAAAATTTATATAAGACCTTTGAAAGTAAGAATTTTGCATGGTAGTAAAGTTTGACACTGATCTGCAGACCAGCAGTTGGAAAATAGGTATAAACCATTTATCTGATAAGTAATCATTTACTGCTTTTCTGTTGTTGTTATTAAGTTGTTCTATTGTGTCTGACTCTTTGTGAACCCTTGGACCATACTATACTTGGGCCATACTAAGTTTTCTTGGCAAAGATATTGAAGTGGTTTGCTACTTCCTTCTCCAGTATTTCCGGTCTTCTATATTTTTATTCACTTGTTTCATTTTGAATTAAATATCCTTATGTTTATTTCTTGTCTCCCTACCCAGTCAATCAACAAGCATTTATTAAACACATATTAAGTGTTAGGTTATAGGATACAAAGAAATGTTTATTATAAGATATTTGAGAGGAGGGACAATGTCTTAGACTTGTCCAATTCAATTAAATAGTCAATTCATCATTCAATTTATTAAGCACCAACAGGTGTTTGTAGGCCTGTGATATATTAGAGAAACTCTAAAGAAACTTACAACTAGCAATTCACCCAAATTATTGGTGTTATCTGACATGAATATGTCTGTACAATATATGTTGAATATGACTCCTATGAATTTAACAAGGGCAAAGGAGAGTTCCAGGTAGAATGGACTAAGAAAATATAAAGAGGAAGGAATAATTTTTAGTCGTGGTAATCCAGGAAGGCTTTAGCGAAAGAAGGTGGTACTGGAACTAGTCATTAAAAGATGTACTGTATTTCATTTTTTTTTTGTAATCCCCATTAGCCCTAGCAAAATTATTTATACAAATGAGCATTTAATAAATACTGATTGGATGGTTTTTGCTAATGTAAAATAATGATAAATTGAAGATGGGAAAGAAAAGGGAGAGTAAAAAATACACTACTGTAAAAAAAGAGGAAGAAGAAGGTGAAACCTGCTGTTTTTCTTGATTGTGAGAAGAATATAGAAAGATGGAAGTAGGGATGGGGAAAGCAGGTATCTGATCAACCAAATTCATAACTCAAACTGGTAAAGGAGAGTCAAACACACATAATAATAATTAGATGTGAAATGCTTCAAGGAAAATAAATAGAAATAAATAAAAATAAATAAACAAATAGAAAAGGGCAGAGTAAGAAGATGAATAATACTTGGAGAGGAAATAGCTGCAAGCAAAACCTCCTAATACCAAAGAGGGTGGGGAAATTTAAGGGGAAAAAAGATTCTAAAAGCTAATTGGATGATCTTCAGTTGGGAAACAGCTGGACAAATTGTGCTAAATGAATCTAACTGAATATTACTATATAATAAATGATGAAAGAGATAGTTTTTGGAGAATTCTAAGTATTTTCAACTGATGCAAAGTTAAGAGAGCAAAACCAGGATAACAGTTTATACAAAGACAACTTCATTTTAAGAAAAAAAAAACTTTGAAAGATATAAGAGCATCAATTGATATAATAATCAACCATGTCTCCAGATGAAATATGATGAAGCATGTTTACAACTTCCTGATTAAGAGGTGATGAATTCAAGGAGCAGAAACATAATTTTGGACACAGACCTTATACTGATGTGTTTTGCTTGATTATGTTTATTTGTTACAAGTTGGGAATTTTTGTTTGTTTGCTTCACTAACATTTTTAATTAGGAGTTGAGGAATGTTGGCAACACTAATGCTCCACCCCCCAAAAGAAAGAAGTCCAATAAACATTATTCAAAATGTATAGACTGGAACAGAAGAAAGTTTAGAGGGAAGCACAAAAAAGATAACATAATTATTGTGAAGTTTTTTTAAGCATAACATATGAAATGAAGACCTGCAGTTTCATATGAAATCTTCCTTTTGTTTTCTGCCATGTATATAGAAATACTGGGTTGTTTTTATTGGGGGGGAGTTTGTTGTATAAAATCTGGAAAATTTAAAACAAACACAAAATAAAATGACAAGTCACCCTATTATAGCATTATTTGGATTTCACTATATTAAGCTTGAGAGGTATATTTCCTTTCTTAAATTTATTCTGGTATGTATTAAAATTAGTTTGCATTCTTTAAACATTCTTAAATTGATGGAAAAAGATGAGAGAATGAATGAATTTCTGGGAAAGCCATTTTGGGATTCAACATCTGCTTTTTATAATCTACAAGGGGAATGGTCTATATAATTGTTGCTTTTTGTACCCAGAGAGGGCCAAAATGAAATCATTATATCAGATTCAAGGTACAGAGTGTTTGACTATGGCTGATGAGATTAATACAAACTCAGAAGACTTTACCACAGACTAAATACAAACAGTCCATATAAACATTGGGAGGGGAGTTGTCTCTAAATTTGAGCAATGTTTTGTACAGACCTCTGTTCTGCTTCTGGCATATCTCCTAGGGTTATTGGGCAAGAAATATCATATTGACTGTTCTTTGGCCCTTTCCAAAGTTACATTTGTGTTCAGGTAGTTAACCATCTTCTAGGTGAAAGATAAGTCTATTAAGGAGGACTGGCAAAAATCTTGCCAGCAATGACTAAGGGAGAGACTCTCCTGTGGTTATCACATGATAACCTGTTTCCTTTTCTTTATAGAGATGGGCAATGGAAGCATCTTTAAACTCCAGGAAGATTACCTCTTCTTGCCATAATGGAATGCCACTGGAAAAATTTCGGTCAGCTCTTGTATGAGTAGTGGTCCCCCTGCCTTGTAAATCTCAGCTGGCATAGAATCAGCACCAGGCTCTTTGCCACAGGAGATGAATCTAATGACATTCAAAACCTCTCTCTCCTTCAGTGGAAAATTTAGCTAGAAAGACATTGACTTCAACCTGAGGTAAACATATGGTTAATGGCTACAGCATTGGTTGAAGATGGTCTGTTGAGAATTTTATGGAAGTGTTGAGTCCATCTATCCAGCATCATGTCCTTATCAGTGATCAGTGCTGAGAAGCTGAGATTCACTATAGGTCTTTGTCCCACAAATAGCTTTCAGGGCAGCATAAAAGCACTTTGGATGGTTACTATCAGTATAAAACTGAATTTCACCTCTCTTCTTACTGAGCCAAGAGTCCTGCATCTTTCTAAGCTTCTCTTGTACTTTACATTTGATAGAGTTAAATGCTGCCTTCTTTGAAACAAACAAACTATCCTGCCAGTAAATTCTATGGAGTTCTTGTTTTTCATTTAGCAGCCTCTGAATCTCCCCATCATTGTCCCCAAACCAATCTGACCCAGATGAATAAAAGTCACCATCTTTGCTGTACACCACTCCTTTTTTGATCCACTGTAGCCAACCATGTGTTGGTTCAGCTTTCTCTCCAAGATAGCAACAAACTGTTCACCCAGAGAAAAGTGCTCTGATTTGTTGACATTGAGTCTTCTGGTAATCATCTTGACTTGGGGCCATCACTTTTGTTGAATGTGAATGTTGAGCTTAGAGAGAACAAATCTATGATTGGTTCAGCATTCTCTCACATTCCGTCTTTCTCCTTAAAATGATATAGTCTATTAGATGCCAATGTTTGTTGCAAGAGTGCATCCACAACGTCTGTTGCATTTAGATAAACACAAGAGAGTGTTAATGATGAGAAGGTCATGAGATGCACAAGTCTTCAGCAGTGACTATTACTGTTGCTGTTTCTAGCTCCATTTCTCCCAAGGACTCCCTGCCATTTCTGATAATCTATGCCTATTCTGGCATTAAATTCAGCCAGAATTGTAAGCTTGTCATCTCTTGACATGGTAATGATGCTGGCCTTTATACATTCATAAATTGTTTCTTTGACTTCACCAGGGTTCATCATTGTGGAAGCACATACGCTAATGAAGGTTGTTCTCATGCAAGTGACAGTTGTATTGTTATGAGTCAGTTGTTTACTCCTTTTGGGTAGCATATAGGCTTATTGACTAGATTAGTTTTTATTATTAAACCTACAAACCATCTACAGAATTCAGACTCAGGCAACTTCTGATACAAGCTGAGACATTTATTGAGACTGTCACTCTCCATAGGGCTGAGTTGCAAGAGGGACCAGAAACTTAGTAAGATGAGATAGGCAATTTTTATAGAGTAATGATGCTGATTACACAATATAAATTATTGATATTAAAAAAGCAGGAAGGGTTTGTCAAGGGATTAAGTAATGGTGGAGGGCTTCTAGCCTCAGTGGAACTACACATGTAATCACTCATATTGCATATAGAAAAACCCATAGCGGGGCATGTATGTATGATAATGATATTACAATAAACTTATCTATGTCTTATGTTTACTCTAGGTCAATTCTTTATCATTACTGTGCAGGTGCTATCTTAGGGCAAGCCTTTCCTACGGGTCAGTGGTCAAACATCCTCGTCTGCATCCTGGTGGTGCTGCTTTCTAATTGGTTAGCTATTGTGGTCTTGTCTGGTTAAGATGGATAGTTAGGTACTCTGGTCCTATGTTGGATTAGATTGATGATGTGGTTGTGGTTGAGTACATAGACGTACCTGTTTAAATGTGAGAATGGTGTCTGGGGGCCTGTAATGTGGTTAAAGCCAGATTACATGGTCAAATCAGGGCATACCTGTTGTTCAGTGAGGCCTATAAGAAACTTAAGATATCGGGGCTTTATTAGGATTTCATCAACACCAAAGGTACTAGTTTTCCCTAAACACCTGTATGCATAAGAATGAATAATCAGGAATCATCTTTAATATGTTTGGTGTTCCATCATAATGAACACTAAAACACAATGTGAGACAAGAATAGAGGAAGTTTTCCTTTAGATATCAATTCATGCCTTTATATTAATTACTTTCTTAAAGCCATAAGGAAAAAAAAACAAATCCTAACTAACAATATAGCTTCTAGGCTTTTATCAGGGCCTCATGAAGATAATTCATATACTTAATAAGCATTTATTTTTCAAATGTGATTGATACACTTTCTGATACTTATTGAAAATGTTTTTCAGGAGGCAGAGCCAAGATGGCAGAATAAAGGCAGGGACTCACCTGAGCTCTTCCCCAATGCCCTCAAAATACCTTTAAATGATGACTCTAAACAAATTCTAGAGTAGCAGAACACACAAAAAGACTTAGTGAAACAAATTTCCAGTACAAGATAACTTGGAAGATCAGCAGGAAAAGTCTGTTGCACAAGGGTAAGAGAGGAGGGTAGTCCAGCTCAGGCCATGCCAGTGTAGACCAAGCCCAAGGAAACAAGGAACAGGCCTCAGGGTGACTGAATCAGTGGCAGCAGTGGAGGTTTCCAGACTTCTCAGCCCAAAGACACCAAAGACAACTTAGAAGGTTAGCAGGAAAAATCAGTTGCACCTGGGTGAGAGTGGAGCACAGTCCAGCACAGGCCTCACCAACAGAGCTCTGGTCCTAGCAAACCAGGAGCAGGCCTTCACAGTGACTGAATCAGCAACTTCAGTGGCTGCTTCCAGAGTAATCAGACCATACCTGGTAAAGGGGTCAAACTATTGGCCAGAAGGAGGTTATAGGGGTCTCTTTGCTAGCACTGAGGCAAGACTCTGATGCTTTGCCATACTCAATACAGGTCACAGTCCTGGGTGGCAGTCCTAGGGCAAGGAGGATCACTAGTACATCAGAGCTTGTGGCCACAGTTTAGTGGGGGCCCTACTCAAAATTCCATGGCAGAAAAGAGTGCTTGTGGTCTCTCACAGACCAGAGCACAGGCCAGAAGAGTAGTAAACATACCTGTCCTTAGATCATACCATTTTGGAAAACCTGAAAATTTACAGGTCCCTAGAAGTATCTCTGAAAAGAGCTGCACAAAACCCCTGAAGCTTGACAGTACACCCTCCACACTGGAAGCAGAGCCCCACTTTAGCCCTACTTTAAGAAAGATCAAAGCACACACTCAGAAGAAGACAACAAAGTCAAAGTTCCTACATCCAAAACCTCTAAGAAAAATATGAATTGGTCTCAGGACAAGAAGAGCACCAAAAAGATTTTGAAAATGAAGCAAATTTTCAAAATCAAGTAAGAGAGAAAGAGGAAAAATTGGAAAGAGGAATGGGAGTGATGCAAGGAAATCATGAAAAATAAGTTAATAGCTTAGTAAAGGAGACACACAAAAAAATGAAGAAAATAACACTTTGACAAACAGACTATGTGAAATGGTAAAAGAGGCACAAAAAACCAATGAGGAGAAAAATACCTTAAAACCAGAATTGGCCAAGGGGAAAAAGAGGCTCAAAAATTCACTGAAGAAAAAAAAAGTCCTTAAAAATTAGAATTGGTCAAATGGAAAAGGAGGTTCTAAAGCTCATTGGAAAAACAACAACAGTTCCTTAAAAATTAAAATCGAGCAAATGGAAGCTAATGACTTTATGAGAAATCAAGAAACAATAGAACAAAAAATGAAAAAAAAGAAGACAATGTGAAATATCTCATTGGAAAAAGAACTCACCTTGAAAATAGATCCAGGAGAGATAATTTAAAACCCATGATAAAAAAGAGCCTAGACATGATCTTTTAATAAATTAACAAGGAGAACTGCCATAATATTCTAGAACTGGGGGGGGGGGGTAAAATAGAAATTGAAAGAATCTACTAATCCTGAAAGAGATGACAAAATGATAACTCCCAGAAATATTGTAGCCAAATTCCAGAGCTCTCAGATCAAGGAGAGAATATTGCGAGTAGCCAGAAAGAAATAGTCGACATTTGGTAGAGTCACAGACAATATAACACAAGATTTAGCAGCTTCTAAATTAAAGGATTGAAAGGGTTAGAATATGATATTCTGGAGGGCAAAAGATCTAAGATTACAACCAAGAATCACCTACCCAGCAAAACTGAATATAATCCTTCAGGAGAAAAAAAGGATATTCAATGAAATAGAGGACTTCCAAGCATTTGTGATAAAAAGACCAGAGCTTACTAGAAAATTTGACTTTCAAATACAAGACTCAAGAGAAGCATAAAAAGTTAAACAGGAAAAGGAAATCATAAGGGACATGATAAGGGTAAACTTGTTGTGTTGTGTTTATCCTACATTCTTGAAGAGGACCATGACATCAGGGAAATGATAACATGACTTGCAGTTGACTTTGATTTGAGTGAGAGAGGGCTGTGCAAGGTCACCAGCCTCACTTTCTCCTCCAGAGCAATCTGTGTCCAGTGGCCAGATATTCATCAGGATGACTGGAGATGGCCCAAGATGCATTGGGAGACACTGGCCCTTTTAGGCTGAGTTCTTTCCAGGTTCTCCCTTTGAGTGAGGCAACACACATTCAGTGAATAGGCCTCTTTAAGAAGTTAATCAAGGGATGGCCCCTTTAATAAAAAAAATCATACCGGGAGGGGAAGACCCTCAGGATTCTTGGCCAAAAGAGAAAAAGTTACTATTTTCTATTCACATTAATAAGGTTAAACCGTTTTACGTGGAAAGATGATACACATAACTCATACAAAGTTTTTCATTATTAGGGCAGATAGAAGGAGTATTTATAGACAGAGAGCACAGGTATCAGTTTAATATGAAGGGATAATATTTAAAAAATAAAATTAAAGGGAGAGGGAGAGGGATGCACTGGGAGAAAGAGAAAGGGAAGAGTAGAATGGAGAAAGTTATCTCACATAAAAGAATCAAGAAAGAGCTTTTATAGTGGAGGGGAAGAGGAGGGAGGTGATGGGGAGTGAGTGAACCTTACTTTCATCAGAATTGGCTCTAAGAGGGAATAACATACACACTCAATGGGTATAGAAATCTGTCTTACCCTATAGGAAAGTAGGAGGGAAAGGTGATGGGGGCAGGTGGAAGGGGTGATATAAGGGAGGACAGATTGGGGGAGGGGTGGTCAGAAGCAAAATACATTTAAGGAGGGATAGAGTGAAAGGAGAGAGAATAGAATAAATGTGGTAGGGAGAATTACATGGAGGGAAATATAGTTAGCAATAGTAACAGTGAAAAAAAATTGAATCATGTTTCATAAAGGCCTCATTTCTCAAATATATAGAGAACTGAGTCAAATTTATAAAAGTAAAAGTCATTCTCCAATTGATAAATGATCAAAATAAGTGAACAATTTTCAGATGAAGTAACCAAAGCTATTTATATTCATATGAAAAAATGCTGTAACTCACTATTTACTGGAGAAATTCAAATTAAAACAATTCTGAAGTGTTACCTCAGACTTATTAGATTGGCTAATAGGACAGAAAAGGAAAATGACAAATGGTGGAAGAGATGTGGGGAAAATGGGGCTTAATGCACTGTTGGTAGAGTTGTGAACTGATTCAAATGTTCTGTAGAGCAATTTAGATCTATAGCCAAAGAGTTATAAAACCATGCATACCCTTTGACCTAGCAATAGGATTAGGAGGTCTATCCCAAAAGAGATTAAAAAATAAAAGAAGAAAAGGACCTATATGTTCAAAAATATTTATTACAGCTCTTTTCTCATGACAAAGAATTGGAAATTGAGGGGATGTCCATCAATTGGGAAATGGCCTAACAAGTTGTGGGATGTGAATTTGTTGGAATATTATTGTCCTATGGGAAAGGAAGAGTGGAATGCTCTCAGAAAAGCCTGGAGAGACTTGAATGAGTTGATGATCAGCCGTGAATGACTTAGCTATTCTCAGCAATACAATGATCCAAGGTA
Source organism: Trichosurus vulpecula (assembly GCF_011100635.1). Taxonomy (NCBI): domain Eukaryota; kingdom Metazoa; phylum Chordata; class Mammalia; order Diprotodontia; family Phalangeridae; genus Trichosurus; species Trichosurus vulpecula. The sequence goes on along the minus strand of NC_050576.1, from coordinate 347,377,283 downwards.
TCTCTGAAGTACCTATGATGAAAAATTTTATCCATCCTCAGAGAAGTTACTGATGGTGTCTGAATATAAATTGAAGCACACTTTTTTAACTTTCTTTTTCTTGAAGGTTTTTTGGTCTGTATTTTCTTTCATAAAATGACTATTATGGAAATGTTGTATATGACTACACATGTATAAACTATACCAAATTGCTTTCCTTCTCATTGTGGGATGGGATTGGGGAGAGAGGAAGGGAGAAAATTTAGCACTCAAAAGTTTTAAAAAATTTTTAAAAATGTATTTACATTTAACTGGGGTGAAATAAAATTATAAATAAAATTTACAAAAAAGAAAGAAAACCCTAAATGGGAGTCATGGAGAACCCAATAGGACTGAAACAACTCAACAACAAGAAATGAGGGAAAGTCTTTACACCTAGAGATAATCTAAAGCCATTCTGACTTTGAAATATTCATTGATAACCTTTGCACAAAAAGTCAGTTTTCTGAAATTTAAGAAGTTAAAACTAAAAATAGGAACATAGACCTTTAAACAGTATTTCAAAAAGATATAAAAATTAACTCATTTCTCTAAATTTATTCATATAGAATTAAATTTCATTGTGGAACCATGTTTTTTCTCAAGAAATAACCACTTTACCAAGTCAGAAAGAGAAGCAAAACCTAAGATGGGGGGGATAGATTGATAGAGAGGGAGGAGGGAAAGATGGTTGTTGTTTGTCCTTCGTTCTGAAAGAGGACCATGACATCAGGAAAACGATGCCATGTGAATTGCAAGTGAATGATGGAAGTGAATTAGATTTAAATGAGAGAGGGCTGTGCATGATCACCAGCCTCACTTTCTCCTCTGGAGCCATATGGGTCCAGTGGCAAGATAAAGATCAAGATTACTGGAGATGGCCCTTGGGTAGATAGATAGATAGATAGATAGATAGAGGAATATTATTGACGGACATCTGTTTTTTTTTATATGAGGACCGGTTACTACAAATAGAGTAAAAGCATAGGATTTTAAATCTGGAAAAGACTAGATACTCCACCATCTAAGCTCCTCATTAAATAGCTGGGGGAGCAAGAACAGAGATATAAAAAGAGAAATAAAAATTAGTCCAAGGTAATTGTCCAAGGTACTAGTGCTAGTAGGAGGAAGAAGGAGAAATCACTACTACTACTACTAGAACTATTAGTAACTAACATTTTTAATAACACTTCAAGTTTTGCAAATTTATATATATATATATATATATATATACATACACATGCTGCATATATGTGTATATGTGTTTGTTAGTATGTGTGTGCATTGTGTATGTTGTATATGAGAAATCTTTGTGGTAGGTGCTATTATTTTCCCATTGTGCAGGTGAAACTGGATCTGAGAAACCAGGGTCACACAACTAGTGTCTTCCTAATTCCAAATCAAACACTTTACTTTTGTTATTGTTGTTATTCTTAATTATAAAATGGCTAACATTTATGTAGCATCTTAAGCTTTGCAAAATGTTTCTCATACACAGGACAACCCTGTGAGTAGTAGAATCCAGATTGAAACCCAGGTCTTTTGGCAGTAGGTTTTGTTCTCTTTTCATCACGTTAGTAGTTCTCAAACTTTTTGGTCCAAGGATCCCATTACACTTTTAAAAATTATCGAGGACTCCTCCAAAGAGCTTTTTCATGTGAATTACAGTTATCAAATTTGTAATAAAAATATCTTCTTTTTTAAAAAAAGTTTTGACCTCAAAGACATCTCTGAAAGGATCTTAGGAATACCTAGGGTTCCCTAGTCTACACTTTGAAAACTGCTGCACTATAACACTCTCATTATCAGACAACTAGTGCTTTTCACGAAAAATCAAGTTTATAGTTATCTCAGCTCTTTCATACCCAAATGGAGGGTTTCATGCTGACTGAATGGGTATTAGCAGCAATAGCATAGTGGTTTCATTCCTCTAATGTTACTTGTAGGGAGTCATAGATAAGTGAAGAGATGAATACACCGCATGGAATCAGTTTTGAATATAAATGATTACAGCTAATTCCATCATATTGGCTTCCATGGTGGTCATTGCTAAAATCTGAAATGTCTACTTTGATACTGCAGAATATGAAATACACATTACCAAAAAGAAAAAATCCCTCTCATTACCCACCTGAGGAGGCTATGTTTCCTGGTTCCTTATACTGGGAAAATGTTAGATTATACTGGCATAAGTCCTTCTCCCTACTTTAGGCATATAGAGCTTATGAGAAATCTCAGTTTAATGAATTTAGAATTTATTGGTCTAATACTTCCCCTAAAGCTTTGCCATTTCTAAAAGGTCATACCAGTTTGGTTTTCAACAACTTTATATATCTTAGACATGCATTCTTACCATATACATGGTGACTGGGCTCCTCATGGAATGGAGTTGGGAGGCTGAGGATGGTAGTGATTATTTAAAAACCCAATCTCCTAGACTTAACTGCTATGATTTCTAGTCCATTCTGTGGTGTATACATATATTTGTCTTTGCCAAAAATGGTCTCAAATGCCTAGGGAAATTCTAATGTTGTTGAAATATAATAATTGTGTTTTCTATCTGGAGGCCACACATTTGCTTTATTTACAAATCTAATATAACAACGGCAAAACAAAATACCTGCGATGCAATTAAAATACTAATGTGATCATTGTGCTGATAAATTAACATTATGAATATTTGAGCTGGGTACAGTTAATCTAATGCAACTCAACCCACAGTGCACAAGTTTTATAATAAGTTTGCAATAACTTCAGAAAATGTGCCCTTATTAATGCTGATCTTTTGAGCTTTCTAATTAGAAACAGTGAAACAAATATCATTCATGGTTTAGGAAATCTTATTGCTTTTATAATATTTATACATTTTTGGCCAGATAAATGTAAAACATTATATGATGAACAGTTTATTCTTTAGCCTTTCTAATCAAAATTTATTTGGAATCTGGGTTAGATAGGAGACACTGGTAATTTTCTTAATGCCTCAACATCAAAGATTTGTATTTTTGTGATATAGTCATCTAGCATCCTCAGTCTTTAAAATGATCATAGAAGCTGTAAAGTATTGATACTATAAGGAAGAAAAATGACACTGTTTATCAGGATTGCTTTCTAGATATATAAGTGTGACCAAAAAGCTCTAAGTGTGATTAGTTATCCTTTTCATACAATATAGGCAAAAATAACATGTATTTGTAATTACTATTCATAGAACTTAAGGTTTGTGTTTTGTTTTGTTTTGTTATTAACAAAGGCATATTTTGAATGGCTCCTATTTCCCCTTTCCCCCATAATTTTGCAGTTCCTGTATACCACTTGAAGTTGTATTACATATCTACCCTTTCTCCAACTTAGGTACATGATAAAGGACAGACCCTAGAGAAGGGAACTAGATAAAAGTTATAGAAATTAGCTATAGAACTGGAACATAATTGAGGTTAAGACAGGTTGACCCTCTAGTCACAATGAATGAATGATTTACATTTACAACAGATGCTACTTATGGGGATCACTAACTAATTAACCAAGCTAATAATCTCAGATCATAGGGTAACCTTCCTTAAAACCCTCTAATGAAGTCCATTTGTTTCTGCTTTATAACCTGACAAAATAAAATGAATTATAATCAATCTTCTTTATTGACAAATTTACAATCCATATTTTTATTTTCTTAAGGGCTATAGGAAAAATGCATTTTTAAAAACTATAAAGTCAGTCAGTTAATAAGCATTTATCAGTCACTATGTACCAAGCATGATGAAGAAATATCTTATTTTTTTCTCCTTTCCTCCTTCCATTTTCAGCTCACAAATGCGAGAAAAAGATTACTGTTCCCTTTTCTTTTTCTACTTACAATCTTAGTATTTATTATTCCTCCTGTCCCCATGACTTCTCCTGGAGTAGTCTAACAAAGAGGAAATTTCCATTACAATGAGTATGGTGTAATGGAAATTATATTAGGAAACACAAAACCAGGAATCAAATTCTAGGTCTGCCTCATTACTAGTTCTGTAACATAGCGAAAGTTATTTAGGCTTGACTTGACGATCTGAATTTAGTACCCACCCTAGGTACCTCAAAAGGTTTGGAAAATTCAATTAAGTTCAACAAGGCAATAGAGAGAGGGACTGGACTTATAATTTCGTTAATATATTAAACTCTCCAACTCCCTCTACCAATGCAAATTAGCAATTTTTCTGCAATTCCTTGTCTTAGAAATTTGCCTAAAACATTGAGAGGTTAAATGGCTTGCCTGAGGTCACGTATCCAGTGTGTACAGATGCCAGACTTGAACCAAAAAAGTATTCTTGGCTTCAAGGCTAACTCTATTCACTACCCAAATACCCAGTCCCATGGCACAGACATTTAGTGAACGGATGCTATGTGGAAGGTATGATACAAACTTAAAATGATAATGCACATAAAAGTGTTAAGGACTATTATTCATTAGACTGACCTCTCACATTGAGGTAGTCAATGTTTCCCTTTGTGTAATTCCTAAATCCCACCCCACCCCCCGCATCCTTTAATTTCTAGTTCAAGATTTCACATTCTCCCCAGGCCCACCCAAGCATTTCAAATGATACCGATTTTTCCTCTAAACTGTAACAATTTCAGTCTGTATTATATAAAACACTAAATGACACATGGCCTTAAATTGTTATTTTATTTTTCGTGTATGTGTATTATACACACATGTGTCCATATATGTAAATACAAGTATATATGGATAAACATATGCAAGTATCCACAAATATGCAATACATTTCCAGAAACACATATGTATGCATATATAGGTATATGTGAATCTGTATGCACGTGTACACACATGTATTAATACAGAGAGTCTTGTTGACATAATCATAAACTCTCAAAAAATACAGCTATGTCTCCAACTTATTTGATACTATCCACAACATCTCTCTCAATATAGTTAGTAAACACTTTGAATTGCATTGGGCTGAAATGTCCAATCCTGTCTTTCTATGTATCCAAAGAGTCACCTTGAGTTGCAAATAACTTTGTTCTCCATGTTAATTTAATGGAGGACTAAATGCCGCACCACAAATACCCATGAGTAACTGATGTATTTCTTTTTTCTGCCTTGAATTTTAGTTATAGATCTTTTAGGAACTTATATTGTTTTTGTTTGTGGAATATAATTATTTGTGAACATGTCTGCTCTCCTTTCATAGAAACTACTTCTTGAGGGTAGAGATTGCCTCCAATTTATCTTTTTTAGCTCTATTAGCAACTAGCAGAGTGCTCTATACATGCTAGAGATTAAGTAAATATTTCTGGTATTTACATGTGAGTGCCTAGATGGATAACATTTTAGTAAACAGAAAAAGACTAATTTTTAAAGCTTTCATATATAGAATATGCGTGAGTGTATGTGTATATATATGTATATATACATACATATATGTGTACATAGGTATGTACATATACATATATACATACATATATATGTATATATATATATATATATAGTGTATGTTTGCCAAATAATTACTATACTAGGAAGACAACACAGTGTTTAATAAGTTTTTGATGAGTGAATGAAATCATTAACACGTGTATTAAATACATTATAAACCATGTAGTTCCATGAGGGTAATGTGATTTAGAAAAAAATCCGCATTGATGTAATATAAAATGAACAAATACTTGTCTACTTAATGTTAGGACTTAGAAAAGAAAGAAAATAACAACAAAAAATTGTGATGCTTTGATGGCCCTCTGATCTCCTCAATATGCATACTCCTTCCCAGGGTGCAGATTACAAGCCATCAATTTCTCATTTCGTGTGACTGTTGCCCATGACTTCCTGTAAATCTTTTGCAAGGACTCTGGCAAAAATGCTAAAAATCTTCAAATTCCTATGATAATCTATAGCAACTGATAGTCCACAAGAATTATATATCAGCTATCCTTCCCTCATACTACCTCTTGTACCTTATGCAGCCCATCTCTTTTTCTGACCACACGTTTCACTGTCCCTGCTATATGACCCTTTCTTGGTAACATAGTCATGTTTGACTCATACTTATCATAACCCTCTTTATTGCCCTTTGAGTTTTCCACAATTTTACTTCTTCAGAGAATGTGGCCTTATGTGACTCTTACCCATTTAGCATAATGGAAGATGATCCATGTTAAAAATATGGTCCCATTTCTCAGGGAGAATCTTGGGGTCATTAAAATCACTTCTTATCTTCCCAGAGGCAATCCAGTAATCTCTTCCCATCCATTTAATTCTGGTCCCAGATTATCATTCATCTGTAGTGTATGTCCAAAATATTTGACTATCCCTATGGATTGTTCATTCAATTTCCTATTATAATCTAGAAGGGGTCAATAAACTGTATCTGTAAGTCAAATCTAGCCTACAACCTGAATTTGTGTGCTCATGTGATGTGGATACAGCATATGGCACCCTAGGGGTTGAGGAGAATATTAAGGGTTACTTTTCCAGTACTTTGAAAGGTCCTTCCTGAGAGGGGCTCATGAGACCATCCTGTAACTTGAGGGTATCCTGTACTCTAAAGTCCTTTTCTATCCTAAAACTCCTCCTCAACTGGAAACACCATAAAACCACAAAATCATAAAAAAACTACATCCTCATCCAGAACATCAAGAGGCTGTATGGCTTTCTGCCAGAATTTTGCTGTATAAGCTTAGCTCTCCCAGATACCAGCTGCCTTACTTAGCATCGCTGCTATTGGCCCGTGTGCTTTAGCAACAATAAAGCTCCTGATGGCTATGAGAATGACTAATGAATTCTTTCACACCAAACCACTTTCCTTCATGCATCTCCACCAATTTTTCTGCTGAAATCTGGGAAGTGGATAATCATATCCCATTGACCTTCTCCTAGCCACCAGGACAAGAGGTAAGTGCCCTTTTTCTTTATTCTCTTCCCGGGACCTTTCTGCTCCTTCTGACTCCTTGGCAGTGAGACCCCCCACTGCAGCGGTGTCTGAAGGTCCACTGACCTCTGGTGGTCAGTCAGATTGTTGACACCCTTGCACTGGGTTGATCATATTTTTCTCCTCTCTGTCTTGGGAAGCTGAAACAAGTGGTGAGAGACTCACAGGAGGCTGCTAGGATGGGACAGGACCAGTCAATATCCCATGATTCCCCATTAGGATGCCTATTACAGCACTGGAAGAAATTCAGGGGAGGAGGTCTTAAGAAAACCACCTAGTGTTCTATTGTAACACAGCCTGGCCTCAGTATCAATTGGAAGATGGAGAACAATGTCCCTTGAATGGATCCCTCAACTATACTACCATTCTCCAGTTGGATCTATTTTGTGGGAAGGATGGGGAATGGGTAGAAATGGCCTATATACAAAGTTTTTCGGGTCTATCTCAGGACCCTGACCTTAGGGAAAAAAGGTAAAATGCTCTTGGCCAGACCATCATTGGACCTGGTTCCAAGACTCAGGAGAAAATTCCTGAATCTCCTGACTCCTTGGACATACTTGATGACCCTGCCAAGACTACTCGACTGGCAGTTTCATCACCCTTCCTTTCTTCCCCTCCTACATCCAATCTTTACCATCAACTTTCCACCCCCTAATCCAGTTGCTAACCCGCTTGATCTGCTATCCCTTAGTCACTCTAATACCCATCAGGGAACCCCCTTCCTTGATCCCTCTTCTCCTGTGAAGCCCTCATTAGCCTCTGACTGTCCCAGCCTTACAGAACCAGCCCTCCCCCCCCGCCTTCTCCTGCTATAGGAGGTCCCCAACACCCAGGGTGGAACACTTGAGGCAATGTTCCCTTTTCTGTGTCGCATTTGGCAATAATTAAAGAAAAAGTGGGGTGTTATTCAGGAGACCCTACTAAATTTTTGAAAGCCTTCTGAATTACATTTCTCCAATTTAACCTTACATGGGGAGATATCAATCTAATCCTCTCTGCTGCCTGCATGGTAGGAAAACAAAGCATGATCCGGGATCATGCCCCAGAAGCATGGGGATGATATGGCCTGAAATTCTGATGGACCTCACTCTCCTCTGGTGGAGGGATCTCCTCTGATCCCTCAGAGGACTATGAGAACAATAGGTATAGCAGGGATCATATGATTAACTGTCTACTAGAAGCAATGAAAGTAGAACTGAAGAAGTATGTCTCTTGTGACATGTTGAAAGACACAAAACAAGAAACAAATGAGAACTCCTCCATTTTTAAGAACAGACTAGGAGAGACCCTGTGTAATGGCAAGCAGTGTGGGACTTTTTTGTTGTCCTTTGTTTTGGAGTGCTTCTCAGCAGTAGGGCAATCAAGTGCCTTTGATTGAAGCAGAATCTCTGATGACCTGCTTAAGTCATGAGAAGGCCTAGATCACATCAATTTGAGCGGCATGGTTGTGATGCCCTCTGACCCTGAAGAAGTGTATATATACTCTGAGTTTAGCATTTTGCTTGGGGCTCACTCACTGGAAGAGTGTCATATGATTTGTCCAGATGAGACTCTGGGTAGCCATTAGATCCGGTGCTTCTTTCTCTGGTAACTATGTAAGTAATGTCTTGGACAGACAGCTAGAAGCCTGTCTACTGATTTGTGTTATTTTGCTCTGTTTATATAATTTCTGCTTGTCATTTCTGTTTGTGTTTTCTCTGAAGTTCAGAGTGCTTACTTTTCCCCTAAACTGAGTGAATGATATATGTGTGTTTAATTAAAGTGAGATTGTAAACCCCTTAAAGTTGCTTTCCTTAGAAAAGCAGATCAAAGAATCTGTGCTAGTAGCCCTCTTGTGTGCTGGTGTTATTGCTTTTACACAGCCACAGTAGCAGCAAGTAGCACTGTTGTTACACCCTGAGGAAATACATGAACCTCAACCCTGACTCTCCTGTGTGAATAACTGTCCTGAGCATGCATTTAATTTTCCAGTCAGCCCCTGAAATATGCTATAAACTCCAAAAGTTAGAACAGAACCCTCAAACCCCATTTAAGGAAATAATGCAAACTGCCTTTAAGGTCTTTATCAACAGGGATAAGGAGGAGGCCAATAAGAAGGACCAAAGGCCCAAAATAAGACAAACCTCTTGGCCACAACTATCTCAGGAAACCCAGGTACTGGGAGACAGGGTAGTGGCAATTGCTTTCAGTGTAAAAAGCCCATCATTGGTGCAGAAAGTATCCCAGAAAGGATCAGGCAACCATTCACCTCCTGGGCCATGCCCTCTCTGTCCCCAGCAAGGCCCACTGGAAATGTGACTATCCACAGGAAAGTCAAGCCACAGCCCTACAACTCTTGGCATTCTGGGATGCTCCGGATTTAAAATGATGGGGCTCTGGAGTTAATCTGGCTCCTTCCTTTGACATCGCTATGGCTGTGCCTAGGGCAAAAATCGATGTGGTGAGTAAATCAGTTAATTTCTCACCAACACAGAGATCTAAAGCTCCATATCAGTGCCATCGTCCAATATGTTGCTAATATCCTTATCTGTATCCCGCAAATGAGGCCTCTATCTCTACCCTGAATTTTCTAGGTCATGGAAGTAAAAGGTTTCCCTGAAAAAAACCCACATCACTACACGGTCTATAAATTACCTGGATCACCTCCTAACCCCACCTCCCACCCCCTGACAATTGAACAAAAACAAGCAATTTTGGCTACTGTAAACATAGAACCAAACAACAACTAGTATAATAGAGCTAGAAAACACTAGGGACCAGATGTGTCTGGGAAGAGTTGAATAATTGTCCCTATCACATCCAAAATAGATACTGTTGCTCCTATAGACCTGAACTTATTAATTTACTTTTAATCCTAGAAGGTATATTAACTGTTATGGGCAAATAATTTCTTGTCTTTTTTATAGGAAGCTATTGCCACTGATTGCTGTCGTACCTTAAAAAGTCTCTTTCCATAAAGTAAGTTAGCTATAATACCAGGTTACTGTCTGTTTTTTTTTAAGAAGGAGGCCAAGGACTCCAGTACTAAATAGATAGATGAATCTGGCAATAAATAGTCACAAGTGAGAAATTAGTGAAAAACAGGTTCAGTGAACAAAGTCACAAAGTAAATTGGCCTCATTTACTATTTTGGATCTCTCTATTTATACTATTTAATTGTATTCATATATATGGCAATTTTTTTAGTCATTCCTTTGTCAGTACAAACTTTTCTTAGAGTTTCATGTTATTATAAAATGCATTGTTTCCATTTTGGAGGCCAGATTGATCATCTCCTGTTGCCTGCCAACTTATTCCCCTTATGATCCAGTTTCCTATTTTGCGTGTGCTTGTGTGTTTGAGGAATGAGTAAGGGCTGAAAATTCAAGAGTATCCTTCCATCTTGGCTAGTGCTCAGATTGTGCAATTTCCTGTATCAACCTATCTTTCAACCCAGCACCGAAAAAATACCCCAAAACAAAAAACACAACACTTTCCTGGTGTCAATTATAGTTGGTAAAATGCTCATGACAGTTATTCTCCTAATGGCCCTGTTGTTGTTTCCCTTCATTTTTGAAGAGGACCATGACATCAGGGAAGTAATGCCATGACATGCAAGTGAATTGGATGTAAGTGAAGGAGGGCTGTGCAAAGTCACCAGCCTCACTTTCTCCTCTAGAGCCATTTGGGTAGATTAGACAGAGATCAGAATGAATGGAGATGGCCCTGGATGCACTGGGAGACCTTGGGCTTTTTAAGCTAAGGTCTCTAAAATCTCTCAGTTTGACTGAGGCAGTGCCTAAATGGCCCTAAGTGGAGAAGAAAATTCCCTCAAGTGTGGCCCGTTCTACTCCTGCCTCTAAATGCCAGTTTCATACTTTTCTGGCTCAGGCAGGGTTTTGCAGGATTTGGATTCTCAACTTTGACCTCATTGCCAAAAACCTTTATGATGCTATACAGAGCCCCAACACCTTACCCTCCGAATGGAGACCTGATCAGGATAAGGCATTTATCACCTTTAAAACCAAACTGACCTCTTCTCAGGCACTAGCCTTAGCAAACTTAAGGTAACTCTTCACTCTATATGTGGATGAGAAATGTGGTCAGGCCATAGGTATACTTATTCAGACCCTGGAGCCTGATTCACACCCCTTAGTATACATCTCTGAACACTTGGATACAACAGCTTCTGGCTAGTCTGCCTACCTCTGTATGGTTGCAGCCACTGCCCTCTTGGTGGGAGAAGGTGCTAAGATCACCAGAGAACAGCCTTGACTGTCTTGACCCCCCCACCATGTCCAGACAATTTTAGAAATAAGGGAGCACCAATGGCTGGCTAGTGGCTACCTGCCCAAGTATCTGACTCTCCTCCTTGACACTCCCAATTTAACTCTACATACGTGCTCTACCTTGAGCCCTGCTACCTTGTTCCCTTCCACTGGGGATCCCAAGAATCCTGTCCATGACTGTGAGCAAGCACTCAAGGTGGTGCATGCCAGTTGCCTTGACCTCATGGACATTCCCTTAGAAAACCCAGATGAGAATTGGTATACCAATGGCTCTAGCTTCATGGAGCAAGGGATAAGAAGAGGAGGATATGCAATGGTCAGCCTCCATAGCACCATTGAATGATGTCCCTTCCTAGTGGGGACTTCCGTACAAAATGCTGAATTGATAGCACTCACTAGAGCATTGGAATTGGGAGAAAATAAAAGAATCAACATCTGCACAGACTCAAAATATGCCCTGAATGTGCTTCATGCTCACGGGGCAATATGGAAGTGTAGAGGGGGAGAGGAAACCCAGGGATGCAGGGATCCCAGACCAAAGTTCCCAGGGTAAGGCTGCCTGGAATGAATTCGCAGATACAAGCATTCTTCAAGTCAAGGAGGTAAAGATTTATTACACTTTTTCAGCAGGCAAGAGTTCTTAGGGACCTTGCAACCATACAGAAGTGCAAGGGGAATCTTTATAGAAGGTAATAGGGGATTGGGGGGGGGGGAGGCATGTCAGTTAGGTGTTTGGGGGTGGGATTAGGGAGTGGCTTAGGGAGTGTTCAAGGAGTGATTAGTTCTTAAAGGAACATGCACATTTAGTATCTACTGTGCAGGCATATTACCCAGAGTTCTCTAGGAAATAACCCACAGAGGGGTTACTGGGGGGTGTGGTCTTTACTGTGAAATGTCACTAAGTTCACTCATGTTTGGGGCTAAAGGGAATATTTTCTCATCTCGTGTCTTGTTAGACAAAGTACTATCTCTAAGATACATGTTAGAAAGGTCAGTGAATAGTAAATACGGTTATGACTCAGTGTACATCAGCATCCGGAATTCAATCTATAGTTGTGCATAGTTGCTTACTGAGGAAGAAGCAGGGATAAGTTGGGTTGTGCTGCCCTTTAGCTAGAGAGAGATAGCTTGGGATAGAATGTTTTGGGAATAAGATGTGTAAGAGAGAGTATGTTTTGAGAACTGTATATGTTTATGAGAACTGGGTGTTTTGGAATCGAGGTTCAGGCACAGGCACCCAAGCAGAGGCTGTTAGAATTTAGGGTCCAAGCACAAGCATCTCATCAGAAGGAAAGGAGGTTCTTCACCACCAAGAATTCCCCCATAAGACATGGTCCTGAAATCTTATGCCTCCTTCAGGCTGTGCACACCCCCATTTTAGTTTTCACCATTCACTTACATAAGATTTCGAGTTTCAAATTTTCTCCCCATCCCTCCACTCCCACCACCCCAAGACAGTGTACAATGTGATACACACTCTACATATATATTCATATTAAACATATTTTCACATTAGTCATGTTGTAAAGAACAGTTAGAATAAATGGGAGAAACCAAGTGAAGGAAGTAAAGAGAGAGAAAGAGAGAGAGAGAGAGAGAGAGAGAGAGAGAGAGAGAGAGTGAGAGAGAGCAAGCAAATAGTGTGCTTTGACCTACATTCAGACTCCATAGCTCTTTCTCTGGATATGGATAGCATTTTCCATCACAAGTCATTTGGAGTTGTTTTAGATCCTTGCAGGGCTAAGCAAAGATAAGTCTATCAAAGCTAGTCATTGCACACAATGTTGCTTTTACTGTGTAAAATGCTCTTCTGATTCTGCTCACTTCACTCAGCATCAGTTCACGTAAGTCTTTCCAGGTTTCTGAAATCTGCCCATCATTTCTTATGACACAATAGTATTTCATCACATTCATATACCATAATTTGTTCAGCCATTCCCCAATTGTTTGGGTATCCCCTCAATTTCCAATTCTTTGCCACCACAAAAAGAGCTATTATAAATATTTTTTACATGTCGACCCTTTTCCTTTTTTTATGATCTCTTTGGGAAACAGACCTAGAAATGGAATTGCTGAGTCAAAGGGTATGCACAGTTTTATATCATTTTGGGCATTGTTCCAAATTGCTCTCCAGAACAGCTGATCAGTTCCCAACTCCACAGACAAAGCATTAATATTTGAATTTTCTCACATGTTCTCCAAATTTTATCATTTTCCTATTTTGTCATGTTTGTCGATCTGATAGGTGTAATGTGGTACCTCAGAGTTGTTTTGATTTACATTTCTCTAATCAATAGTGATTTAGAGCATTTTTTTAATATGACTATAGATAGGTTTAATTTCTTCCTCTGAATACTGCCTATTTCTATCCTTTGGCCATTTATCATTTGGGGAATGACTATTTTTTTCTTATAAATTTGACTCAGTGTTCTATATATTTTAGAAATGAGGTGAATGGTTGAACAAGTTATGGTATATGAATGTAACGGAATACTATCATTCCATAAGAAATGATGAGCAGACAGTCTTCGGAAAAACCTGGAAAAACTTATATGAAGTGTTGCTGAGTGAAGTGAGCAAAACCAGGAGAGCACTGTACACAGTAACAGCCACATTGTGTGATGACTGACTTTGATAAATGTAGCTTTTCTTAGCAATGCAAGGACCTAAGACACCTCCAAAAGACTCATGATGGAAAATGCCATCCATATCCAGAAAAAGAAATACAGAGTCTGAAAGCAGATCAAAGCATATTATTTGTTCTTTTCAGTTTTTTTTTCTTTCTTGTGGTTCCTCACATTCATTCTAATTCTTCTATACAACCTTACTAATGTGAAAATATGTTTAATTAGAATGTATATATAGATCCTATATCAAATTGTACACTGTTTTGGGGAGGAAGGTGTAGAAAATTTAAAACTTATGGAAGTAAATGTTGAAAACTAAAAATAAAAAATCAATAATAACAATAAAAAAAATGAGGCCTTTATCAGGGACAGTTTGTAAAAATCGTTTCCCAGTTTTCTGCTTACCTTCTAATCTTGGTTGCATTGGCTTGTTTGTGCAAAAGCTTTTCAATTTAATATAATCAAAATTATCCATTTTGCATTTTATAATGTTCTCTATCCCTTGACAGATCATAAATTCTGCGTTCTCCATAAATATGACAGGTAAACTATTCCTTGCTCTTCCAGTTTCAGCCTTTATATCTAAATCATGTACCCATTTTGAGTTTATCTTGGTAGAAGTCCTTTCCTATCTTGAAACACCATAAAACAATAAAACTACATACTCATTCAGAACATCTGCTGCCATCTGTATGGCTTTCTGCCAGAATTTTTCTATTTGAGACTAGCTCCCCCAGATGCCAGTTGCCTTAGTTAGCCTTGTGGCTTTGGCGCATGTGTTTTTGCATCAGTAAACTCCTTTTGGGTGGGAGAATGTCTAGTGAATTCTTTCATGCCATAACTGCTCTCCCGTATCCATCTCCATCACATGAACTAAGAATGTTTTTTGTTTTGTTTTTACATTTATAAATACAATATGACTTGTTTTAAAGTGTAAAAAACCATTCTTAGCTCTCAGGCCATACAAAAATAGGCCGGATTTAGCCCACGGGCTTTAGTTTTCTGAACCCAGATTACGTCAATGGATATTCTTACCCGTTTGTTTTTTCCCACATGGATATTTCGGTCCTCCTGTTTTAAATGATTATGGATTTAATTTAGCAGGCCCTCTCATATCCGGGGGCTTGATGCACTTAGTATAATGCCTGAAAAAAAAGAACATCTGGAGGAAACACCAGAGAGTCCTTCGTCCAATTGGACTCTGAACTAAATATATTCTAGTATAGTTCCAAACACCTTAGGTAAAATTATTTTTGTTTTATCATACTTTGCTTCATATTAAAAATCAGAAGATTCCCAAGAACATTATCTTCATTTTTATACCATTCAATGAATCTTGAGCAAATCTGGCATATGCATGAAAGCTGTATTGTTGGATGAACTGGATGAGAGCCTTTAGGGAGGAGCTCTACTTTATAAAATAGTCAATAGTAGAATCTTTCAAAGATGTGGTTGGATCTAGAATATGTTCTAGAAAAAAAATGCCTATCCTCTAATCATACTTTCATTACAGATATGCAGTAAATTATTCATAGGAAAGTAAACATATGAGTCAGCATTGTTAAAGAAAAACCCCCTGTGAGCCATTAAACAGAAGAAACCCCAGTCCAAAAAGGGGAACCTGGAATGAACCTGAGTCTCATCACTTTTTACACAGATGTATTTATTGCCTGAGAATAAGATTGCAAGCTGGAACAATTTCTGTTCTGACATGTTCAAAACCTAATTGGAAAGAGTAAGATACTCAAGCATTTCAAACAAAGAGATGAAAGGAATTTGGGGAGAAAGGTGGGAAATACTTCTCTTTCCCAAGGAAGGGGAAGATCCAGGAGAGGAAGTAAGGTATTCCAGGATATGTTGGATATGTGGCTCTTTTATACACAAATCAGCCTGACAGTTCAAGGTTTGAGCATAAACAATAAGATTAGAGGATGTAATACAGGACATATCCTAGAGCTCCAAAACCAACAATTAGGGATGTCTCCAGAGATAACGGTGTCTCTTGAAGGTCCATAAACCACCAAATGGCTCAGGGTCTACTTCAAACCTGGTATGAACTTCACTGGATTCTGAGTTGCTGATTTTCTGCACATTTAGCTACACCACAAAGGATTATTAGCTTGTCAAACCAATAAAAGTCCTTATACAGTTCTTCTGGTTACCTAGATAATTGGCAGGGGAAAGGCGAGGTTCAAGCAAATCAAGGTATCAATTTTCACAGTAGTCAATGATAAATTTCCCATGTTGCCACCCCCAAGCACCTGGTATAATTCCCTCTTCCCTACATCGTGAGACTTAATTCAAGTTCCCCCAAACTCATAGTCTGAACTTCCTTTGTGTCCTTGATGTGGTCCAACCACTCTTTTGTACTTTATTTGTTAGAGACATTTCTACTTCCTCAAACAATACATATGTCAAGATACATCAACAAGCATTTTATTAAGCACCTGTTGCATGCAAGGTACTGTGCTAAGCAATAGGGATGGCAAATAGCTTCTTAGAGAACATGAGATTTTAGCTGGAACTTGAAGAAAGTCAGGGGACCCAGGAAACAGAGATGAGGAAGGAGGGAGAACATTCCAAGGTATGGAATATATCCAGTAAAAATGCCCAGAATCAGAAGACAGTGTTTTGTGTAAGAAACAGTCAGTGGGTCAGTGTCACTAGATCACAGGATACATGGAAGGGAGCAAGGTATAACCAGACTGGAATAGTAGGAAGGACACAGGTAAACATGTGTTTCTTTTTAAACACCTAACAATATTTTATATTGAATCCTGGAGATACTAGGAAGTCACTGGAGTTTGTTGAATTGAAGCAAATCTTAGAACATGACCATGAGGTTAGATTCCAAACGTGATTTTACTGTCTTTGCTAAAGAAAAATATTGCTACTGAAATCTTTATAAAACTTAAAATTTTTAAAATATTTTACTGTTTCCAATTTCATCATTTTGTTTTTCTATTTGTATACTCAGTGCTTAATAAATGAACACTTAATAAATACTTTTTCATTCATTAATTTATTCTTAAGGAAAATATTCAGACTAAGAGCTATAAAGCTTTTTCATAGTCTGTAAACCACTGTCTTCTTTAAATTCTTACTCAAGAGTGAAGTTTTCCAAAATATTTTTCACCATACTCACTTTTGTATTAAACTCCTGAGCATTAGGGTATATATTACTTTTGTTTAGAGGGTCTTTCCAAGTTCTTCAAAGAATTTCTCTTTATCCTTTCCAACAGAGAATGATGAATATCAACAATTATCTTTGACAATCTTTTTCTCCCCAAAAGCTTGTTATAACAGCCTCAAAAGGAAAGATTTCTTGTTGCCTTTGTACACACAATAAAAGCAGCAACTTTACCTACTCTCTTATTTGCCCTTTCCACAAATATCAGTGAGCCATCCTTCCATTTTGCTATAGTTTTTCTTTGTTTTCTGGTTTCTTTTATATTGAGAAATTCTAGATAAATACAATTCAGTTCCTCCTGAGGTATGCCCATTTATAGTTCACAGGACAAAGATCTTGTATTTAGATTAACAGCTACTAAGTTAATATTTATAAATAGTAGCATTGAATAACCAAATACTATGTGGACATTGTTACACTCACAACAAAAGATTTATAATATTTTATTAAGCAATCAAGATAGATAATAGATATCTAGGACAGCTAGAATATATGGATATAAGCATATTTATCAAGTGTTTACTATGTGTCAGGACTTATGTTATGCTCTGGAGATCTTTCCCACACATTAATAGGCCATGTGACTTGCTTACATTACAGGAAGCCTAAGTCACTTGTGGTGGGAGGAGCTTCCTGACAGGAAAAGGTAGTTATGTGACAGGAAAGAGTGAGAAAGAGAGAGAGAGAGAGGGAGAGAGAGAGAGAGAGAGGGAGAGTGTGAGAGAGAGAGTGTGTGTGTGAGAGAGAGAGAGAGAGAGAGAGAGAGAGAGAGAGAGAGAGAGAGAGAGAGAGAGAGAAAAGAGAAGAGAGTGAGCTGTTATGGCTGCTAATGGCCATCATGAGAGTTAGAGCTGAACAGACTGATTTAGCTGTACTGTGAGTTTGTTCTTGGGAAGACCCCAGCAGGGGGTCAGAGAGGTTTGGGGATGGTGAGGCTCAATGTTGTGATATTATGTTTTATGTTCCTTGCTGTTATGATGAAATGAGCTGACTGGTTGTGGGAGCAGATTGTTTGGTTATAGGATATGGTTCTCTGGTGTCCAAATAAATGTTATACTACAACTTTCTGTAAGGAGAGTCTCTCCTACTTTGTGATACAGAACTACATAGGCATATTCACAATTAACGTTGATGTTGTGTTTATTGCTGATACAAACACAAAGAATGGTATGGAAACCTCTGAGAAGTGCTATAGAGGTAAGTGTTTTAGAGGATGATTTTTTTTTTAACCACGATGATCTGGAAATGGTTGGGAAGATGATAATGATTTCATGTAAAGAGAAAGATTACTCTGTACAAAACTATAATGTAGGCAGGCCAGTGGAATTACTAATAATGTGCTAAAAAAAGAAAGAAATTAAATAGAAGCATAAAGCATAGGAAAAGGAGGGTGGCAAATAATAAATCACACAAAAGAAAAAAATGTAGGAGGGCATAATAATAGAGAAAAAAGCCAGACAATACCTTGTGACTCAGAACAAGGGAAAAGAAGAGACAGGCAGTAGGATTGTAAAGCTGAATTTAGAGGCTGATAGTTACTCCCACTGGAATAGATCTGCCCTGTTCTCAGACTATTTTAACCTTTGACTTCAAATCTACTGTTGCATGATATAAGATACAATCAGGGTATTATGGAAAGCTAGAAAAATATGAATTTTGGTTTTATGCTTTCTGTTTCTTTAGTATTTCAAGTTACACTGCAGTCTTCAGTTGTTATCTGTATTTTTTCATATCTCCCTTTTGTTTTTGAAATATGCTTTTATAAATAGGAAAATTTTTCAAAAATTACTCTGATGAGAGACAGAGAGAGTGGATAGAGAGTTGGGCATGCAGTCAGGATAACCTAAGTTTGTGTTTGATACCAGCTATGTAACCCTAGGCAAAACTCCTAATTGTTCACTTTCCGCCATCCTTAGAATGTGCTGCCTCCCTGTCTCTATTTCAGAGAATTCTTTTTTCCTACAAGAAAATCTCAAGTGCCACCTTTCTTAATAAAGCCTTTCCTGAAACCCTCAACTCCTGGGTCCTCTCTCCTTAAATACTTTATATTTATGTTGTTTATACTTCTATATGTACATATTGTCTACACCAATAGAAGATAAGCTCCCTGAGATTTGGGTTTGTTTCCTTCATTGGGTTTGTATCCACAGCTCCTAAAATGCCTGGCTTGATATGATTAACTGACCTCTTGTCACTGATCCTCAAGTTTCCACCAGTAACATGGGGATAAAGAGTTACATTATTAAGAAACACTAGAGAGGAGGATGAAAAGAGGAGGAAAAGCACTTTGTAATTTTTAAGCCCTATGTATATGCACTTTCTTGTGTGTCTTTGGTCAAGTCACTTAACTTTCTAAAGTTTAGCTTTCTAATATGTAAAATGGGGTGAGTAATATTTGCACTACCTGACAACTGGATTCTTGTAAGGAAGAAGGAAAGAGAGAAGGAAGGAAAGAAGAGAGAAAGAAGGAAGGTGTAAAAACAATGCTTCTTGCAGCTACTTTGGAGGTATGTGGCCAATAACACCAGCACACAGGAAGGCTGCTAGCAGGTTCTTTGATCTGCTTTTCTAAGGAAAGCAACTTTAAGGGGTTTACAATCTCACTTCAATTAAACGTACATGTGTTGTTCACTTTGTTCAGAAGAAAAAGTCAGCACCCTGAACTTCAGAGAAAACAAACAAATTTCAAGCAGAAATTATATAAACAGAGCAAATAATACAAATCAGCAGACAGGGCTTCTGTCTGTCCACAGCAATACATACATAGTTACCAGAGAGAGAAGCACCAACATCTGGGTTTTCAAAGTAGGGGAGGGCTCCTTAATGGCTACCCAGAGTTTCATCTGGTGAAATTACAGGAACACTCTTCCAATGAGTGATGCCCCAAAACAAAATGCTAACCTCAGAGTATATATGCACCTCTTCAGGGTTAGCCCACAGAGGGTGTCATAACCATGTGACTCAAACTTATGTGACTTAGATTTTCTTATGACTTAAGCAGGTCATCAAAGACTCTTGATTCAAACAAAGGCAAGGCTCAATCAAAGGTACTTAATTACTTTAGTGCTGAGAACTAGAATTCCAAAATAAAAAAGAACAAAACTAAAAGTCCTACTTTGCTTGCCATTACAGAAGGTAAGAAGTGGAAAGGAGGGAAAGAAGAAAGGAAGGGAGAAGGAAGAAAGGTAGGAAGAGTGAAGGAAGAAAGGAGAAAGGAAGAAGAAAAGAAGGAGAGAGGGAGGGAGGATAATGAAGGGAGGAAGAAGAACAAGAAGGAAGGAAGAAAACACAATAAAAATTTGAGTGCCTATTATGGACCAGACACTGTGCTAATTGCTTACAAATATCTTATTTGATCCTCACAACAACCCTATGAGATAGATGCTATTATTTTTCCATTTTATAGTTGAAGAAACCTTGACAGATAGAAGTTAAGTGACTTGCCCAGGTTAAGGTAGCTAATAAGTATCTGAAACCAATTTTGTACTTAGGTCTTCATAACTTCAGGACCAAGGCTCTATTCATCTGCCATCTAGCTGCCTGTAAGTAGAAGATATAGGTAAACTTGAAGTATTATTATTGTTATTCATAATGATGGCTTATGATAGACTCATTTTAAAAATGAACTTCTGTAAAAGTAAAGTCTATCTAGCCAAATCTTTCATATATATCAACCTACTATAGATTTAGTGATGCACTAATCTACATTCTAATCAAGGTCAATGGTGGTACCTCCATATCCACTAGAGATACTGGAATCTCTGACCTCCTTATTTGACTAAAGTTTTCAAGACATCATATTAGAAGGGGAAAAGTCACATTTTCTTTTAATCTTGGTCCACTTATAACCAATTTGTATGATTGAGTTTTGTTTTGCTTTTTAAAGAGCTTCTAAAAACATGGTGTTTTTTACTCATTATCTGTATGATTACATTAGTTCTCCAGAACTCCTATGCTTTAAAGTTGTATAATATTTTATTTTATTTTTTGTTTCTTTGATATAAGCTCCAAGATTTCTCTTAATCTGCTATTTGATGACACTTTTTGAGCTCTAGAAATTTGTCCAATTCTCTATAAAAAATGACATGCAAAGACATCCCTTCCTGGTGGGGTCAGAAGCAAGAGAATAATTAGTACAAAGTTAAACAAAGCATATAAAGGAACATAATATTTAACATACTATGTATAAATTTATATGTCTTTTTAAATGGATTGAAACTTGAGTCACTAACATTAACAGCAGAGCAATCATGACTCACCTTCCCTCTTTGCTTTTCGTTTTATTTGTCTAGGAACATGGAGGAAGGGTTCCCTATGCATAACCCTGAAGATAACTGCAATAGCAGCAGAACACAGGGAAAAAGGAAGTTGGGCACATCTCAGTCACTTTGATAATGCTTTAAGTATATTGAGTAATTAAGACTGCCAGAAATACTCTTCTTCCTAGAGTGTCATTCTGGCATTTTCTTTCCCTCGGGTCATAAAAGGAGAGTATAATTCCCACCTTGTATTTCCAGAAGTGGTACATTCCCAAAGGATGTGTTTTGATGCCTCACTACAACAACAGAAAGATATACTGAGTGTTACGTAACCACATACACACACACACACACACACATCCCATAAATTCAAGACATTTCCAATGCTGTGTCAAATGATGCATGCCTAAGAACAGATCTTGGTTACTGATTTGGGTTGCAGAACTTTACAAGGAGTTGTAAAAGTGATCTGACAATTAGGAAGAGGCTGGGATCTATTACAGCCATTCGCTCCTCTCTACCTCCCATTTATTTTTAATAGATTGGTCATTCGCGATGCCAAATATATGTCTAACTTTCCCTACTCCTCAATCAAATAATTTTAGAATGATAATAGCTCACCTTTCTATAGTATGTAAAGGTGTATGAAATGCTCAGAAAACACACTTGTGAGATAATTGGTGAAATTATGACTATCCTAATTTTACTGACAAGAAAATTGAGGCCTAAATCTAGTTTAAATTATTTGTCAAATGTCACAAGGCTGTTAAGTGTCAGGAGGCCTAGGTGTCTCTTGACTTTAGAGCCAGTATTCTTTTATCTACAGTAGACTTTGAGTGATAGATGTTTTACAGGGAGAGAGTTTTCAGAGCCTTTTATAATATGATCCCAACCAATCTTCCCAGGATTTGTTTTCATATTTTTCTATTATTAGCATTTTCTTTCTAGCCCAATGAACCTGCTGGTCATTCACTTAACTTTTGCCTACTTAACATTACCAAGGCTATACTCCATATTTGGATTGTCCTCCCTTCTCCTCCTCACTTTAGCCTCAGAATTATTATTTTGATTTAAATCTCAGTCCAGGGGCTTCCCTTTCCTTATGTTCTCCCTTCTCAAATTACTTTGCTTTTACCTGTCTATATAGGTTGTCTCTCCCAGTAGAATTTGTCCCCCAAATCCTAGCACAGTGCCTGGCACATAATAGGTACTTAACTAGAATAGTGGAGAGTGTGTTAAGACTAGCTTCAAAGTTGTTCCTTCCCACCTTTTGAGAAACTGAGAGGTTATCCAAGGAATGTGCACCAGGACATAGGTCGGAAGAAGCAGCTGATTACAAATGTTCTGAACAGAGTGATGCTATAGATGTATAAGCAGTTAGAAGTTTGGTTTTGTTTTGTTTGTTCTTTCTGTTTTGGGGAGAGCCAGACAGATCGAAAAGACAAACGACCAAGCATGTGATTTGAATTAAATGAGTATGAATGGGCAGAAGGAATAGAGACTGGACTGGGGACTAGGGCTTGAGGTGTCGAGGAATTCTGACCCCTTCTGTCACATCCTCCAGCTATCCAGACTCCAAGGATAAGAATAAATGAAAGGAACTTAGTCTTTCTGGACATTAACTCCCCTCCCCATTCTGCCCTATACAAGATGACAGAAATTTACTCCAAAGTTTCTTTGTTCATTAAGTTTGTTCATAATTCCTGATAAAATCAGTACTTTAAAGCTGGCTTACTGTAGATGCAATTATGAGTGGTTATTACTTCTTGCACTATTTGTGAATAAGGAGGTTGAAAAAGGGAGGCACAGTAACTGGTACTGGCATGTTCAAAATATGGAGGTTTAGACCCTGTTTAAGCAGTAGGATCCTATGAGAATCTTGTTGATATTGTTTATCTTTTTCACATATTGTATAGATTTGCCAAAGCAGGGTAAACGTATAGCTAGGATTTTTTTCCTTTAGTCAAAAATCAAGCTAACAGGCATTTCTGCCTAGTGAAGGGAAATGATGGGGTCAAGCTGTCTTCCTTGTTCTGTTCTCTCCATGCATACTCAAAAGACATCCTTTCTTAAGAGTGGAGTGTGCATACTGAATTTAGGAGATGTCCAACCTGGGAAGAAGAGAAAAGTGGCTGAAAGTCCAGAATGCTCATGTTCCAATTGGGGTGGGAAGTTGGGTATGTGTGTTGAAGGCAGGAGTTTGGGGTGGGGGGGTGGAAGGGGATGGGCGGTCAACAGAGAGTCGTAAGACTTTCTTTATCTTGACTGTATAGAGGTCACCCCTGCTGGATAATACACCTGGTTATACTACTCTACCAGAATGCCTCTACATAAGAATGGAGAAATCACATTCTCTTGTTTCAATTCAACAATGTTTGTTGACTTGTCTAGCAGTTGGAACAAATATAAAATATAATATATTCCTTGCTTCTATTTGTAATGTTAACCATACACTGCCAAAAATGTGATGATCCTAAAATACCACATTTTTGTCACTTTGATTTTGGTAACAGATGCAAGGATAACACACATAAACATCTCTTCAAGGCATCATAGCTGAAAAAAAAGGCATTTTTAGTCCCATTCTGAGGTGACCAAAATTGATCAGCATAAGCAAGCTTTATAGAAGATGCTCATATAGAAAAGGCATTATTCACTATAAATCAGCAGACTCTGGTGGTTTTCTTTCCACTAGGTAACAATAGTTTTAAGCAAAGGACTCAGATGTGACAAATTAGGGATATAGGAAAAGAGAAAGTCACAAGAGCCTTATTGTACTCAGAGAATAGCAAGAGATTGGCCTCTTAAGACCTTGCCTGAAGTATCTTGAGGTGAACTTATTTTATTCTTAGAAATAAATAAAAAGGTTGAATCAAAATAGCCATGTCTGTTGGGATTTTAACATAGCTTCTAAGAATTTGCTATATTATAAACCAAGTACTTACATGATTAAATTCCAATCTTCCCCAAAATGGAATACATACAGACACATTTTCCCACCCTACACCCACACACCCACGCACACATTGCTCTACTGCAAGCACACACATATACCCAACCACTCATCAGGTGGATGGGTGGTGTGGGGGTGGGGGTGGGGGTGGGATATATATATATCCTATATTATAAAGTATCTAAGAAAGGTATTTTAAAAGTCTGAGTTGTATAATCTACCTATCACTTCAAGGATCACTTTGCTAAGTGTCAGGCAGCTGTTAAGATTTTTTAAATGTATATTTTGTACTTTAGATATTTTGATAAAAGTGCTATATTTTTAGAAAGGACAAAAAAATCAGCATTAACCATGAAGAGTAAGCTTTTCAAAATGAGACATATGAAAGAAACAAAGCCTTCAAACTACTCCTTGCTTTGACAGGACAATTTCTATTAGGCAATTTAAATTGGCCAGATATATTTTATTGCCAAGGTAGGTCGATCAAATTATAATAGAGTCAAAGTTGTTAAATATTTTTACCTGCAGCCAAAGTGAACTTAAAAAGGTGTAAAGTTCTCTTTTTCCTGTTTTTTTTAACATTAAAAGAGAAAGGATCCAATTTTTCTCTTCAGAACCACAATACCCATTGATCTGATTTCTCTTAGATCAATGACCTGTTAGCCTTTTTCTAGCTATTAATTCCTTGATGTGCTATATACCATGTCTCACAGCACGTACAAAGTTCCACCCTGGTTGAGGGAAAATAATAAAATCAATCAATCAATTAATTAATTACCCACATTTTGTGTCTTTGGTGATGTTACCACCACATAATTCCCTGGAATTCTTCCTTGCCTTCCTTTCCTTTTGTGGGTGCCAAATATCCTGAATTTAAATAAATTTGATGCCTAGAGCAACTTTTTTTAGCATGAGTATAGATTTCAATAGTTAGAAGAAAGGAAGTTTAGAGAGAGCCAAAATGGTAGATGAGGCCAATTCACTTTGTTCACTAAACCTGCGTTTCACTAATTTCTCACTTGCGACTATTTATTGCCAGATTCATCTATCTGTTTAGTAATGGGGTCCCTGACATTCTTCTTAAAAACAAAGAAACAAAAAAGAACATTGACTTGGATTTATAGCTACTTTTCTTTATGGAAGAAGCCTTTTAAAGGTGTGACAGAGCAATCAGAGGCAACAGCTTCCTATACAAAAGACAAGAAACTATTTGCCCATAACAGTTAATACACCTTCTAAGATTAAATGTAAATTAATAAGTGTAGGTCTCTACAAGTAACAATGAATATTTTGGATGTCATAGGGACAATTATACAACTCCCTTTCACATCTGGTCCCTAGTGTTCTCCAGCTCTATTAAACTAGCTGTGGTTTGGTTCTATGTTTACAGTGGTCACAGCTGAGGCAGATGGGGACAGAGAATTCGCTTCTCCAGTTAGGGCCATTTAGGCATTGCCTCAGTCAAACTGAGAGCTGTTAAAGACCTTGGCTTAAAAAGGCCAAGATCCCACAATGCATCCAGGACCATCTCCAGTTATCCTGGTCTATATGTCACCTACCCAGATGACTCTGGGGGAGAAAGTGAGGCTGGTGACTTTGCACAGCCCTCCTTCACTTATAACTAATTCACTTGCATGTCATGGCATTACCCCTCTGATATCATTCATGGTCTTCTTCAAGAATGAAGGGAAACAACAACAAAAACAGGGCCATTGGGAGAATAACTGTCATTAGTCAACTATAATTGATACTAGGAAAGTGTTGTGTTTTTTTGTTTCGTTTAGGGGTTTTTTTTTTTGGTGCTGGGTTGAAAATAGGTTGATACAGGAAATTTCCCAATCTGAGCATTAGCTAAAGGACAGATGATGGGAAGGATAGTTTTGAATTCTCAGCTCTTTGCGCCTCTTCCTCATTCCTGAAACACACAAGCACATGCAACATAGGAAACTGGATCAAAAGGGGAATAAGTTGACAGGCAAAAGGAGATGACCAATCTGGCCTCCAAAATCAAAACAATGCATTTTATAATAGCATGAAACTATAAGAAAAATCAAGTGTGTATTGTCAAAGGAATGACTAAAAATTGACTTATATGAATATAATTAAATGCTAATTATACCATAAGAAATGTCAAATATGAGGAATTTTCTAGGTCAGTGCTTCTTAACCTGGGTTCTGTGAAATTGATTTTAAAAATACTTTGATAAATATATTTTAAATAAATAATTGGTTTCTCTTTCATATTTTATGGTTTTTATGCCTTTTATGACTTCCAAAATATTATTCTTCTTAAAATTTATTTACTTTGGTTTTAACATCCACTTTTATAAGATGTTGAATTCTAAATTTTGCTCTGCCCAAGAGAACTCACAAGCTGATATAGGTTATATATGTACAATCATATAAAACATATTTCTGCATGAGTCACATTGTGAAAGAAGAATCAGAACAAAAGGGGGAGAACCATAAGAAAGAAAAAGAGCAAATAGTATGTTTCAATCTGCATTCAGACTCCATAGTTCTTTCTCTGGATGGGGATAGCATTTTCCATCATGATTCTTTCAGAATTGTTTTTATTTATCACTGCATTGCTGAGAAGTGCTAAGTCTGCTAAAATTGGTCATTGCACAATATTGCTGTCACTGTGTTATAATGTTCTCCTGATTATGCTCACTTGACTTAGCATCAGTTCACATAGCACAGTCCACCATAACCAGTAAGTCCACATGCTCATCATTTCTTATGGAAGAAAAATATTCCATTATATTCATATACTACAACTTGTTCAGCCACTCCCCAATCGATGGACATCCCCTCAATTTCCAATTCTATACCACCACAAAAAGAGCTGCTATAAATATGTTTGTACATGTGGGTGCTTTCCCCTTTTTTATGATCTCTTTGGGATACAGACCTGGAAGTGGTATTGTTGGATCAAAGGGCATGCATAGTTTTATAGCCCTTTGGGCATAGTTCCAAATTGCTCTCCAGAATGATTGGATGAATTCCCAACTCTACCAACAAACAATGCACTAATATTCCAATTTTCCCACATCTTCTCCATCTTCTATCATTTTCCTGTTTTGTCATATTAAACAATCTGATAGGTGTGAAGTGGTACCTCAGAGTAGTTTTAATTTGCATTTCTCTAATCAGCAGTAATTTAGAGCATTTTTTCATATGTCTATAGATAGCTTTAATTTCTTCATTTGAAAACTGCCTCTTCATATCCTTTGACTATCAACTGGGGAATGACTTGTATTTTTACAAATTTGACTCAGTTCTCTATATATTTTAGAAATGAGGCCTTTATCAGAGAGACTGGCTATAAAAATTATTTCCTAGCTTTCTGCTTACCTTCTAATCTTGGTTGCATTGACTTTGTGTAAAAAAACTTTTAATTTAATGTAATAAAAATTATCCATTTTTTTCATTTCAAAATATTCTTTATCACATGTTTTATCATAAATTTTTCCACTCTCCATTGATCTGACAGGTAAACCATTCCTTGATCTCCCAATTTACTTATACTATCACCATCTATGTCTAAATCACGTGCCCATTTTGAGTTTATCTTGGTATCAAAACATTATCCTGAGAGGGAATTCAAAAGAGGAAGAAATATGAAAAAAATAATGAGTTCTGTTTTGAATGATGCCTACATCTAGTTCAAAATGTCCAATATCCAAAAAGCAATTGGTGTTTAAGTTTTAATGTCAACAACAAGACTAAGGCTGGATACACAGATCAGGTATTCATCTGTATGGGGATACTAACTGAACTGACAGGAAATTTTGAGATCAAGTGAGATACTATACAGAGCAAAAAGAAGAGAACCCAAGACAGAGCCTTGGGGGACACCTACAGTTAGTGGGTATTACATGGATGAAGAAACAGCAAAGAAAACTCAGCAGTAGCTGTCAGATAGGAAGAGAATAGGGACACAATGAGCCAGAGAGGAGAGAACATCCAGGAGAAGATAATCAATAGTGTCAAAAGGAGCAAAAGTGTCAAAAAGGATGAAGATTGAAAATGGACCACTGAATCTGGCACTTAAGAGATCATTAGATAATTTGAGAAGGGCAGTTTCAGTTATATGATTAGGTCAGAAGCCAAAGTACAAAGAGTTTAAAATTGCATGAGAGGAGAGAGGTTTAAGCATTGAGTATAGATGACTTTTTCAAGGAATTGAACTTAGAAGAGTTAAAACTAGCAGAGATGATAGGATAAAAGGGGGTTTTATATCCAATAAAATGGGAAGAAATATATGAGAGATACTGAAGATTAGAGAGAGGGAGAATGATAGTAAAGGTAAGCTCCTAGCAAAGATAGGAGGGAATAAGATCAATGAAGGAGAAGTTGAATACTAGCTTTCTGTATTGAGGGCCCAGTGGAGATTTAGGTGATATAAATTTGTATTGGATCCAAGCAACATGTTTTCCTAACCTCTAGTTCTGTTCATCAGCATGTAAATATAAAAGCAAAGGAAACACCACTCATCATTATTATTTTCATTTTATGATAGGCATACAATAGTTTGGGTGTTGGCAAGGCCTGATCAGCAAAAGGACAAGGGGATAAGGGATGCAAGAAAAGAGAAAAAATTAAGAGTTAAAATGATTCATCAATGAACCAGTCACCTGTATGGTGGTTATGGTCTAGGATAGTATTACAGGGTAGAGGGATTAGAGATGCTAGTGAGATATAATGGAAATTTTAGGATTTGTAAGGTAACAGGAAAATATGGAATGATAAAAAGATTATATTCAGATAAATCTAAAGGGCTCCCACCCACTTAAAAGTAAAGACCTATACTAGATAAGAAGACTTCCTGATTGAGTCAATTAGACAACTGTGAACAGGACCTGTATGCCTTCTTGAATCAATTAAAGCTCCTATAGAAACATGGTCACAATCTAAGAAATTCTTATGGGAGGAAAGGGCTATCTTGGTAACAAATAAACATTCTGAGGGTACAGAAGAAGCCCTGTTACATCAAGGCAAGAATTTCTAGGCCAAACACAACCAGTGAAAAGAGGAAGAGAAGGTAGGATTTAATTGTACAGGACAAGGAGATATAGAGGAGGCGCCATTAGTCATTCTGTCTTCTCAGGGGAGAATACCTGTCCTGATAATACCAGTGTACCCATCTACTCAAGGACTGAGGGAAATTGAGAGAAAGTATCTCTTTTCCAAATTCTCCCACTTGATGCCTGTCTGTCCATATATAATTTGCTTCATTACCCAAATATTTCCAATAAAATAAATTTTTCTTTTACCACAAGGAGGCCAAGAATTAATTAGAGAGGTATAGATGTAAATTTATTTGCCCAAATATTAGGAATTAAAAAATTTTCATAACTGGTGTCTCAGAGAAACTGTGATTGAATTCATAATATTTGGTCTAAAATAAACTTCCCAAAGCTACGGAGGTGATAACAATATGGACCTTATATACCATTCTATTTCTCCTAGACTTTAAATGAGTGAGTTTTTTAAACAGGTTGATACATAAAGGAGTTTCAGAGTTTAAGAATATGGAACCAAATTTGTGACTGATAGTAAGATCAAGGGCATGGAAATCTCTGTGTTTAGTCAATAAGTAAAGTGGAGAAATGAGTCACGGAAATAGAAGAGAGTGAGGAATGAGGAAGTAAAATTATTTGAGGGAATTGGAATAATGAAGGACCTTAGTACAGGGCAGGAATTGGAGTGAAGAGAAAGACTGAATCATGAACTGAATTCACTGAAGAAGGAGGAGGAATGATGGTACTTAATAGAGAAAGTAATTTGGGATCTAGATTGGGCAATAAATTTGGATAGCATGAAATTACAAGGAGGAGAAGTTTTAGAGTGATGAGAGTAAATGGAGAATCTGGTAATTGTTATGAGAAGCAAGTATTCCTCCACCATAATTAGTAAGTTCAGAGAGAAGAGATAAAATATAGTCAGCCCTGGAAAGGGTAGCTAGGAAAGCAGTATCATCAGGAAGAAATCAGGTTTCAGTAAGTGACCAAAGGTGGAAAGATTAAGAAAGTAAAAGATTTAAAATGAAAGAAAATTTGTTAATTATGGAGCAGGCATTACCAAGTGCATATTGGAATGGGCAGGCATGTTCATGGGACAATATTGAGACAGGGAGGATTGAGGTGAATAATAATATTATTACATATGATGAGCGGCATTGGGAGGTATCTGTTATCTCAGGAATAGGCAGTCTTCTCATTTGGGCAATTAACAAATATCTGGGAATGCTAGTGGTAAGAGATAGTGAACAAGGTTTATGAGGAAATTCACAGGTTGATTATTTCAGGCAGCATGATGGCTCAGGGTATAGAATGTTGGGCTTGGAGATTAGAAGACCTGAGTTCATAATCCAGACTGAGATATTTACTAGTAATGTGACCCTGGGCCAATCACTTAACCTGTTTACCTCATTTTTATTAAATGTAAAATAGGAGTAATAATAGCGCCTATCTCCTACGGTTGTTTGATGAACTAGGAAATATCTATTGCCAAGAAAGAACTCCCTCCAAGATAAAAATTGTTAAGGAAAACTAGACCACATCCTAGCAAAAGTTAGGTTTGATTTAACATCTTCCACAATAGGTTCAAACTTTGGATGCATATCATAAAAACATTATAATAGAAACACAGATGGTATGTATTACCTTTTGAAACTATGAGTAGGGAGGAAAGTGAGTAAGAAAGGAAGTGGTAGATTAGGGGGGAAAAGTATTTGTTTCAAATGTCTTTGAGAAGGGTCTGATATCTAAGATGGATAACTAATAGAAATGTACAAGATCAAAAGCCAGTCTCCAAAAGGCAAGAGGTGAAAGGAGATGATCAAACAATTCTCAAAAGTATTTCCCAATAGTAACCAAAAAAAACATTCCAAATAACTAGTCACAAGAAAAATTGACATCGAAGCAACACTTAATTTCAACTCACACACAGAAAACTGGCAAAGATGATTAAAGATAGAAATATTCAATATCACCATGGGGTATCTATGGAGAGACAGGCACACTAGGCGCATTGTTGGTAGAACTGTTTATTGTTATAAACATTCTGGAAAGAATTTTTGAATTATGCAAATAAAGTGAATAGAATGTTCATATTGTTTGATAAAAGGCTTCCATTAATAATAACAGTAATAATAATGATGATAGCTAACATTTATATAGTACTTACTATCCATTAGGCATTGTGTTAAGTGCTTTTCAAATATTATTTTATTTAATCCTCATAACAACCCTGGGAACTATTTGCTATTATCACTCCCATTTTACAGAAAAAGAAACTGAGACAAACAATTTAAATGATTTGCCCAAGTTCACGTAGCTAATGAGTGCCTGAGGCTAGATTTTAACTCATTTCTTCTTCACCACAGAGCCAGAACTCTATGCATTATACCACCCAGATGCCCGCTGTAAGGAAATGATGGACCAAAAAAAATTTCCATATACACTGAAATATTTACAAGAGCATATTTTGTAGTAGCAAAGAACTGGAAACAACTGGAGAGACTATGGGGCATGTATAGATATTCTATAACAAGTTCTAATTGGCTAACCATGTAGTGAATGGGAAGCTCTTTGGCTGTCATAGAATTCAATAGGCCTTAATCAGTTTCCACCAACTCTCATTTCAATCCTTTCAACTACTTTGTTCATTATTGTACTTTGCTCATGATGCCCTGTAAAAGATTATCTTATAAAGGGAGAAGCCTTGGGACCTTTTCCTCTCTGAAGACATGTAGCCCCAAGAAATGCCTATTTTGGGCCCCTGTGTTTGTTATTTTAAATTTTAGTTAAAGAAAATCAATCTAGATTTCACAAACAATAGTCAAATGAATCCTTGAGTCCAAGTCCAGGATAAGGCTTTGAAATCAACTCAGGATTGTGGTTCTGTGGAGGAAGGAGTGATCTTCTGGATTCAAGCCAAGAGTGGCTGTGAAGGCCATGCTGTAAGAGTTAAAAAGTCCCTCAGCTCTATTTGGTAGAAGTCTTTCGAAGAGAAGCAGTCCTGAGACTGTGATGGTTCCTATTTCGTATAGGAATCTGTATCCAAAATGGTATCCTTTAACTATCAAAAAAAATATAACACTTTACTCTTTTGTTTTTGTTGTTGTTTAGGATAGCTAGGTGACTCAATGGATAGAGCACTGATACTGCAGTTTGGAAGACCTGAATTCAAATCCAGTCTCAGACACTTACCCTGTTTGCCTAGGTTTCCTCAAGTGTAAAATTAGCTGGAGGAGGAAATGGCAAACCACTTCCAGTATCTTTGCCAAGAAAACTCTGAATGGAGTCATGAAGAGTCAGATATGACTGAAAAGAAATGAACATCTCTGCTTTTTAAACTCTACTCCAACAGAAACAGCTTTATTCAATTTAATATTAATCCAATTTCCAAGCTGTTTCTAGGTTAGAAAGCACATGGCCAAAGGCATAGGGAGAGAATGTTAGTCTTGACATCTTTCTCTTTAAGCTACTGAATCCAAACCAATCAGTACTCCTCTTCAGAAAGAAACAGATCAGCCTGAAGGGGTGGGTGATAGAATAAACTAGATGTTAAAACCAATGTAATCCTAGGCAGTATGAACTGAAAACAAAGAACACTAGACTTTGAATCAGAGTAAGTTTAAGTTCCAGATCCACCATTTTATGACCTTAGTTAAATGTTTCAAAATCTTTGAGGCTCAATTCCCTTGTCTGTAAAATGGGATAATGATACTATGATACTGGATTATATACTTCATAGGGTTATTTCAGGGATTAAGTGAAATAAGGTATGTGAAAATATTTTGTAAATTATAAAATATTCTACAAATATGAGCTATGGTTAAATGTGATCCAAGTATAGGTTTAAATGTAACTAAATATTTTAAACTATTTTTCAGTTGAATAATTTGTCTAATGTTTTTTTGGCTATAGACATTGATAGCCAGTCATCAACCCCTGCTACCATTTTGATTTTTCCTTAAATTGGTGCTATGTGTGTAACCTTTTTAAAGCAGCTATCATCAAAATACTAAAGCATCAAAGGATTTAGCATAGTGGATAGAATGCTAAATTTAGTCAGGAAAATCTATGTTCAGAATACTGAGTCTGAAACTTATTAGCTATGGGACTCTAGGCACATCACTTAAACTCTTCAAATCTCCATTTCCACATTTGAAAAATGAACATAATAATTTTATTAATGTGATGATATACGTACAGTGCCTTGCAAACCTTAAAGTGTTATATAACCATCAGCTATTATCGTTACCTATACTATGTAAACACAGGCTCTATAATTACTGTACTGACCTGTTGGATATGTTGGAGCTTCCCCTTTTCCAGGAACCACAAAACCAGCCTCAATTGGCTGTCAAAAACAACTTTGAGCAGTAGCTGCCAACTTTGGACTTGCAAAACATCCTGCTTCCTGGCTTACTGGTACCTACAATAAGTCTTCCCCCTTAACCACATTCTCCACCTGAAAGCCTCGAGAAACTACAAATACTTCCCTCTTTTTCCACTCTCCTTTGAGCAGCTGAGAACTCTTTCTCTCTGCTCCACTTGCAAGTTATCCTCAGACAATCAAATACTTTTGCAAACTGTGACTGAACTCTGGTTCATTTGGGGTTTCTTTTTGGCCCAGGGTTTCTTCTGTTCAGCAGTTTACTCTTGTTAAAAACAGGACAGGTGGAGAATGTCACCCACTGACCCACATTTTGGATAGGGGCATCAGGTAATGACTGGGTGATTGGCCCAAGCCCTCTCCATCTGCTGGTTGGTGAGTAGCTGTCCCTACTCTGATCTCTGGACTCCCACCTTTGGTCTAGTCTGTCCTCTGCCTTTCTCATTTGAGACTCCTTTGGACCCTTTTAGAGATCCTCTTTATGAGGTGTCTGTCAGGTAGGAGATAGCTCTGTGTTTTCTCTCTGTTTAAGTGAAGTCTCCATTATTTCTTTGTTTAAATTAAGCTCATGGATAACATTCAGTCCCAGCCTAAAGAAGGATTTCCCCAATGAATGGCAGCCCATTACATTGTTAGAAATTATGGTGTAGACTGTTCTCAGTTTTGTGAAAAATGGTTGGCTCTTAGTAAAGATGACCCTCATTAGTACTCACAATGGGGTTCTTTGGACCAAGAAAAAGTTTAATATCTTAGGCATAAGTTGAATGACCCTAAAATTAAGACCAGGTTCTCTGAATGGGATGCTTTTAATAAAAGGCTCCTGTAAATAGTTGACAAGGAACACAGATCACAATTAGAATCAGAAAAGGAGTCTATGAAAAATTTGAATGCCACCTTCATCTCAAGCTCTCCATCTCTTTGTGCTCTCACATCTGCTTCAACTTCCCCTCCTCCTCCTCCTCCTGCTTCCCTTCCCAATCCTGTTCCCTTCCACTTTATCCCTGGCTGCTGAAGCCCAGCTCACTATGGACAAAGGTCCCTCCCCCTCATTCACGAGCAAACCAATCCCTTCCTTCCCATTTAAAGTTTGTACAAAGGAGAATTGGGATGGGAACCCCATTATTTATTATAACTACACCCCCTGAAGTAGAGTAGAACTGATGTCATTATGAAATGAATTCCCAAAGGCTCGTGAAGAAGCCATAGGGTTTTCCAGCTGATTTGAAGTTATTGTCAATATATACAAACCTGGTGTTTTTGACTTATTTCAACTGTGCCAAGTTTTGATTGGGACCAGAGAAATTGAACATTTGTTTACAACAAGAGAATGGATGGATCTGCTATGCTTTGCTATGATTGGAGATGTCCCTATTACTATATATGGTCTCCCCATTTCTGCCCCATTTGATATTGGTGCCACCCTCTTGGTTCTCAACCCCACCGTTTTCCTCTCGTGGCTCCCTTGGAGTTCCCAGTCTATGTCAATTGTTTGGGTTTCTAATGTGCCTCTTATGGCTGGTGTTTCTGAAACTTTACCCTTTTTCCTTTGTGGTCTGACAGAGAGTAGTTCTTTTTTGGTGGCTTCTGACTCCCCTACCCATCTTTAAGGTCTACATTTCCTTGTCCATTTTTGTGGAGCCATTTTATTTTCCACAAAAGGCCATATCACCATCACTCTCCATGATTCTTTTTCCTCCATGAGTACCTTTCCCTTCAGCTGTTCAGCACATCTCTGCTCTGAATTACCACTTGAAAGTATCTCCCTTCTCTCTGGGCAACAGATTCAACAGATACTGGACATGTCTCCGGCGTTCCCCTCATTATTGTCAAGAGTAATCCCTCAAAGTCCCTCCCCTCCATCCATCAATATCTCTTCAGTATGGAAGCTGTTGCTGGGATCCACCCCCATATTGACAGCTACCTCTCCCATGGCCTCTTAGTCACTTGCACAAGCCCCTGGTACACTTCCATTTTCCTCGTTCATAAACCTGGTGGCCAGAGATAGCAATTAGTTCACGATCTTCATGCCATCAATGCCATTATTATACCCCAAGCTCTTGTTGTACCTAATCCCCATACCCTTCTAAATATTGTGTCTCCTCTTTCCTGTTACTTTACCACAGTAAAGTAGTAGCTGCAGTAACTTCTCTATATCTGTTTCACGTGACAGCCAGTAACTTTTTGCACTGACCTGGGGAGGAAACCAACTCACCTGGACCATGTTTCCCCAGGGGTTTACTGAATCCCTTTTGTTCTTTCCCCAAGTTTTATGCCAAGACCTTGCCTCCCTCATGTTTTGAGATTCCACTGTCCTACATTATACTGATGACCTCCTCCTCTGCTCTCCTGACTATGACGTGTGTCACAGAATAGCTGCATCTCCTCACTCAGTTTCCAATAAGAGGACACAAGGCCTTCAGCTTACTCTCCCATCTGTTCATTTTCTTGGACATTGTCTCTCTTCTTCAGGTATCTCACTTGACAACACTTGCCTTCAGGCTGTGCTACAATTTCCTGTACCATCCACCAAGCCACAGCTCTGAGCCTTCCTTGAATTTGACTGGTTATTGCTACATCTGGATCCTTGAGTTTTCATCCATCACCAGACCTCTGTATGATGCTCTAAAAGACATCTCCCCTCACCCTTTCTCACTAAACACTGACTCTCTTGCTCCTTTTGAGACTCTAAAATTAGCCCTTCTCTGCTCTCCTACCCTTGGACTGCCTAACTACTCCCTCTTCTTTGTCCTATTTGCTTTCGAGAAAGGGTGGTGGGGGTGGGGTGGGGGATGGGGAAGTTTAATGCACTGGGAGTTCTCACCCAGGAACATGGTAACAATCTTTGACCCATTGGTTATTATAGCAGGACATTGGATGCAGTAGCAAAAAGACTACCAATGTTCTTAAGAGTAATTGTTGCCACAGCAGAACTCTTTAAGGTAATGGAGGAGATCTGTCTGGACTTGCCTTTAAATTCCTACATTCTCCATGACATGGGAGAAATTCTCAATTCACGTCACACACTACATCTGTCTACTAGCCTTCCCTTGGGGAGGTTTTACCTATCATGAATGTAGTCTTTTAAACCTCATATCTGCCTTAGAAACTTTAGCCCAACAGACTGGCAAAGCCTTTCAAGGCCTACAAACCTCCATTAATTCTCTCACAAATGTGGTTGTGGATAATCACATTGCCCTTGATTTATCTGTTAGCTGAAGAAGGTGTCATGTGCTGTAGCTAATACTTCTTGTTGCACCTGGGTGAATAACTCTGGGCAGGTGGAAACTAACACTTAAAAGATGTTTGAACAGGCTGAGTGGTTGCATAATATCAACAACCAGTGTTCAGGGGACCTTTGAAATTCCATCAAAAGCTTCCTGCCTAGTGGAGCTTGGTGGTACTCTCTAATCATTGCTTCTCCTCCTCCTCCTCCTTCTTTCCTGTTGTCTTCTGGTGGCTCAGTGACTTTGTGTCCCAGTGCCTTAGTGAGACTGGGCTTTTTGTTATACCCCCTCTCTCTTTAAGGTACTGGCAAGTCCAAAAGATTTGGCAAATGCTTTATGGTGTTAAGCGGGGTCTAAAGACTCTTTTGACCAAAAGGAGGGAATGTAAACATAGGCTTTATAATGACTGTACTAATCCATTGGATATGTCAAAGCTTCCTTTTTTCACAAAGAAGCCAAACAATGGGGTACAACCAAGTGGGGTACAACAACCAGCCAATCAGAAGGACTCCTGAAGCTCAGGGCTACTTGACATACCAGCAATCCTTTGCAAGTAAGCTCTAGCTGAACTTGGAAATGTCTGCAGCTTCTAGAAACCATAGAATCAGCCTTGATTGGCTCAAAAACAACTTTGAGCAGTAGCTGCAGAGTTGAGGCTTGCCAAACACCCTGCTTCCTGGCTATTTTGTCCAGAGACATCTGCCCCCTTAATCGCCACTACACACCTGAAAGCCACTAGCAACTATGAATACTTGTCCCTTTTCCCACTCGTCTGTGAGCATCTGAGAACTCTGTCTCTCTGCTCTGACAACAAACTCTTCCATAATCCGTGATTGGACTTTGGTTCATTTGGGGTTTCTTTTGGGCCCAGGGTTTGTTCCCTTTAATAGTTGCAATCTTAATTTACTGACAATGATTTAACATGGTTTCAGGTTAAAGTCATCTGTATTATTGGAGAGAAATGTTTTCTACACTGCATATTAGTATGTTTCCTTCCCAACTTTCCTCACCCCATCAAAAACAATTGGTTTGCAAATTCAAGGTCATTATATCACTGACATTAGCATGAAAAGAAATCATAAAGTTTTCACTTGTGTGAAAAGCCCTGAATACAAATACTTTAGGGAAGCAAGAACATTCACTTGCCACTTTGATAAAATTATAATTGTTCTTAGATACTGTAATAAGATATTATAATACTTTTTGCTTCCTCTGTTCAAATCAATAAACATTTGCCAAATGTTTATGTTCAGGGCAACAAGCTAAATATTGAGAATTCAAGAATGAAGAAAACACTATCTTTGTCTTCAAGAATCTTGCAACCCAGTAATGCATTTACAGAGAAGACAACTGCATGAATCCCTATATAACAAATATATCTTGATAAGTACATAAAGAATGTATATAAATAGAATAGTCTAAAAATTAAGTAGAGAAAAAAACAATTATAACTGGAGGCATCAAGAAGAATTCAGGAAGGAGGTAGTACCTGAAAAGTGATTTGTAAGTGAAGGATTTCAACATATGGAAATTTGCAAGATCACATCAAACATGAACTACAGTCACAGAAGAAGTAAACAGCAGAATAAGTCTGGTGGCTAGTAGACAATTGAGTCTTCTTGGAATGCAAAATATTCAGAGGAAAATATGTGTTAAATGTAACTGTGTAGAAATTAGTCACTGTGTTCCGAAATATATTCTGTGTTGTGGTAGAATAACAATGCTTTGACTAGGTTTATATAACACAAATGAGAGTGATATAGAGGAAAGATCATAGGTAAAAGGCATAAGCAACTCTGGGGTGTAATCCCAGTCCTGTCACTAATCCACTATGGGATCTTGGACAAGTCATTTTTTGCTGGTTTTCTGTTCTATAAAAACAGATAACACAATTATTTCATCTCTAACATCCCTTCTTGCTCTAAGACTCTATGATTTTAAGACGGTAGATAAAATTGCGCAGTGATTTTTTTTTCAATTTAAAGCAATGGAGTAAAACAGGAAATATTTGGTGTCTAAGTTGCCCTTATCATGATCTAGATGGCTCTCTAGGCAACTTGGTAGATTAATCTTGTGATTAGTATTAATTAATTTCAGATTTTACTTGCTGATTGAAGAATGCAGTGGCAGAAATTATCCAGAAGAACAGAAAATCACATCTCTTTGTGGGTTTGATTGGTGCATATAGGTGAGTAGAAGAGAAGGGGGTTATACCTACCTTATCAGCAATATAGTAGGCAACTAATATAGACATATTTAACAGAAAATATTGCTAGAACATATTACATTGCTGTATATATACTTCATTTATATGGACTCAGAGAGCTAATGGGTTTTGAAACACTGTGTTAATTTTGGGGACTGAGCTATCCAGAATACATTCTAGAGTATAATATTTAAGTTAATTATATAATTTCTCAGCCTTCCATGGGACCATAACAAACCAAGGACACTTTAGGATTATCTTCCAGTATATAGCCTACTAGTAGTACATGCTGAACGTTCTTGGTAAAATGTACATTCACTGAGTTCAGGCATACAAATTACAAAAGAGTTTTAGAGAATCTGGAACAGAGCCTTAGAGTGGGGTCAGAACTTGATCTGACCCAGGAATCTTTATTGTCTCATTTCTACCCTGAGAGAATCTAGGCCAATATTTAATACTTATACAATCTGGGGATCTTCCAAAGAACTTTCATCAGCTCTAGGAGATTCCAAGGTAAGCCAGGAATCCTTTTGAAGGCAAGGTCCCAGAATCTACTTATGCAAAGACAGTAATGTTCACAACCCGAGGTGTCCCCAAGCATGGTTCTTATAGAAACCTAAATGCTGATGGCTCCTAGATCCTAATAAATGCTTACTAGCTAACTATGGTGACCTTGTGGACTTGCATTTGGATTTCAAGGTTCAGGTCAGACGGCCATGCATTGAGCTAAGGATAGTATTGAATTTTCTAAGGGTTGCATTTTCTTATAAAAAAGGGTATCAGAAATCTTAGGGTTTGAGCTGGAATGGAACGTGAGGCTCTTTCTTGAGGCAATCTCTCCTTTCCTTAATCCTAGCCTAAGACTTAAGAAAATTACCTTAATTTTATTCTTTCTGCTACCCGTAGAGCTAAAAGGATTCCTTAAATATTTTCTATTAATGAAGGTAATTTAAATTTTGAAGTACTCTCACAATCCTTCTAGTAATTTAAACTCATTAGTTGAAACATTTTATAAATTAGCTAAGACCAAAGTGGATAACCATTTAACAAAATACATTAATTAGCATTTCCACCCCCCATTTTTGCTCCTTGGAACACAAGGTCTTTCACATGCTAATGAATTACCTTGTCACACTAATTATGGCAGCAGAGGGACAAAATAATCTTTAAATTGAAGTACAAGGTAGATATGGTTAAACAGTGAGTTGGGATTCAGTAAAAAGAATTGGCTATAGGAAGGTCTGGGGAAGATGCTTCCCAGGAACATTCAACTGGTTTATAGGAGTTTATGGTAGATCTTGACTTGCCACTACATTTTCAGTTTTCATAATGGGAAGATCATAATGATTTCTTTAGAAATACTGGAAATCAAATACAGGAAGGGTAAGAGTTTTTGTTTCAGAAACGTAGCCCCTCATTCACTGGTAGAACTCAGAAAATGGTTTTATTTTAACCTCAACCTTTTTGTAGTAGTAAACATTTTTGCCACACTTAGGTTCTTCTTGATATAGGTTTATGTCCCATGCTAACATTTAAAAATCTAAAATTGTACAATCTTTTTTTTAAAGTGTTTGATTTTTGGGAGACAAGGGTGAGTTGTAGTTAGAAGAAAGCGGGGAAGGGAGTCGTGGAGTGACTGTTGAGTGAATTTCCCTCCAAAGGAATTACAAATCATAGACTCCAGATTCCTTCTTTATTCTTTGCCTTTCCGTAATACATACCTATTTTATTTGGATTATGCCATTTTGCCTCATTGATATGTTGCTTTCTAATTGTTTTTATGTTGTTTAATTTGTATATACTCTGTATCCTTCAATAGACTATAAACTTTGCAAGGGCTGAGATTAGAGCTTCTGTTTCTCTTTTATTCCCCTAAAGCTGGAAATAAATATAGTAATTATTAAATAAATGATTACAGCTCTGGCCTAAGACAGATTTTCTGTAATGAGCTGGGGTTCTAAAGCATGTACTCATATTTATATAAACTAAGAAGGTAGAAGAAAAGGTAAATGAAATTTACATATAATCAATCCAGTGGTTTCTTGGTCATGCAGATAACTGGGTCATATAGAAGAAGAGAAATAGTGTAGCATGATCACTAAGTAGAGATTGTCTCCTCTGCAGCCCTAGTGACATATTCCTGGCAAGGTCCTAAAGTTTATGCTGATATTTTCAATTTTGTTTTCAATTCCTCCAACAATCAGGCATCATCAGACCAAATGTAGTGTATTGGGCCACAGATATTTAGCTGTGTACTGGTTAGTGAAAGGCCTTTTGAATATGCAATACAAACACTTCAACTATTTTTAGATTTGTTATTAGGACAGTGCCTTCTCTGTAATGTTTTCTTTTTAAGTTGAGACAGTGATTGTGTTCAGTGTTTTCCTCAGAAATTCTGTTTCTGCTTTTTCAGAGCTGTAGCTGCCTGAAACACCTTGCTCCCACTATAATTTAATATTGACCACTCATAAGACAACACGAACTAGACATCAAATACTATTTTTGTCCTGGTTAATGTTATTCGACTTTCTTGGTGACTTAGGCCCATTCTCTAGCTAATCAAATTCTTTTTAGATACTGTCATTCACCCTGTTAAAGATACTTTCTAGCTCAATATTATCAGCTAAATTGAGGAATTGTCCTTTTTTCTTGAATCCCTTCTCTGCTTATCATATTGCTGGTTATGTCGAGCCAAATCTCAGCCTTGGATCACTCCCACCATTTGTTACTCTCATGTCAATACATGTGCTGCTGAACAGAGGTAGAGAAAATCACTCAACCATTCTGACTGGGTCCACTACAGATTTATGTTACATAGCCTCAACAAGGTGCCTACTGCTACTAGGCGATGGTACTATATGTCCCTTCTCAATTCACTATCCCACTCCTTACAGTGGCTCTTCCAAACCTTTTCATCCCTCCTCTAAATACCCCCACTCAGCTAAGAAATTTGCTTCATTTTACAGAAAAAATTGAGGTCTTTTTTCACAAAGTCCCTCTTTTCCTCTCTTCCTCATCTCTTATCACTCGGGTGCCTTCTGCCATTTTTTTTTCATTCACACCTGTTTCATATGAGGAAGTGACTTTACTCTTTACCAAGGGTAACCCCTCTACTTGCTCAAGTGATCCCACTGTGTTTTCTGTCATCTCTATTCTTTCACTTATTTTCAATCTCTTCCTCTCTCTACTGGCTTATTTCCTACTATCTATAAACATGCCCGTGTACTCCCTGTCCTGAAAATATTCTCATTTGATCTTTCCATCAACACTATCATCCTATTTGTCTTCTGCCCTTTGTAGCCAAACTCCCCAAAAAGGCTGTCTACTATAGGTTCCTTCACTTTCTCGTCTTTCACACTCTTCTTAGCCCCTTATAATCTTGACTTCTCACTTTATCATTCCACCAAAACTGCTCTCTCCAAAGTTGTTAATGATCTCCTAGCTGCCAAATGCAAAGGAATTCTCAGTCCTCATTCTTCTTGGCCTCTCTTCAGCCTTTGATTCTGTTGATTACTCTCTCCTTGATATTTTCTCTTCCCTCTAGGTTTTCAGGACACCGTTCTCATTTATCTGATTACTCATTCTATCTCCTTTGCTAAATCATCTTCCAGATCATACCCTGTAACCGTAGGTGTCCCTTCTTCCCCCCTCCATTCTGATTCAATTGGCAATATTACCAGCTTCCATGGATTTAGTTGCCATCTCTATGCTGATGATTTTTAAATTTACCTTTTCCGCCCCAGTCTCTCTCCTGACTCCCAATTTCATCTCCAACTGCCTTTTAGATATCTCGAATTGGATGTCCAGGGGATATCTTAAATTTAACATGGCTAAAACAGAAATCATATTTTCCCCTAAACCCTGCCCGACCCTCCCACACAATGTCTCTAGTGTAGAGGGCAACACAATCTAGAAGTCATTCTGGATTCCTCACTATCTCTCACCCCTCCCACCTATATCCAAGCTGTTGCCAAAGCCTATTGATTTCATCTTGCAACGTCTGTCAAAGATCTTCTCTTCTCTTGTCTGACATTGCTACCACTCTGGAGCAGGTTACTCATTAACTCATGCTTTGATTACTGCAATAGCCTGCTGGTCTGCCTGCCTCAAGTGTTTTTCCACTTTACCCTCCATTCACCCACTAAAATGATTTTCCAAAAACACAGGTCTGATCATGTCACGTGCTTACTCAATAAATTCTAGCAACTTCCTATTGCCTCCAGGAGTAAATACAAAATGTACTTTTTGGCATTCAAGATCTTCATATCCTAGCCCCATCCTGTCTTTCCAGTCTTCTCACACCTCATTCCCCCAAAACAAACTCTTGGATCCAGTGACACTGGCCTCCTGGCAGTTCCATGAAGAAGACACTCCATCTCTTGGCTCTAGGCATTTTCTCTAGCTATTTTGCATTCCTGGAATAACTATTGACCTCCCTGGCTGCCTTTAAGTCCCAAATAAAATCCCATCTTCTACATGAAACCTTCCTGAACCCTCCTTAATCCCTGTGTTTTCCCTCTTTTAATTATTTCCTATCTTTCCTTCATATAGTTGCTTTGTATTTATTTATTTGCATGTTGTGTTCCATTAAACTGTTAAGTTCCTTGAAGGGTGGGACTGTCTTTTGACTCTTCATGTATCTCCTGGTGCTGTGTCTGGCACATAAAAGGACCTTAATAAATATTTATTTGACAGACTGAATGGATATTAAATTTATGTCTTCAATCTACGTAACTGATCCAAATGTTAAACAATTTCTGGAATAGTGTGGATCATTAGGATGTATCTGTGCATATCAACTCCTTAATCTCTTTTTCAGCTCATTCTTTAAAACTATTTTGAAATCTACTTGTGAGCTCCTTGAAGATAGAGACTGTTTTTGCCTTTCTTTGTATCTCCAAAACTTAAATTGTTCCCAGCACATAGTAGGCACTTAAAAATTCTTGACTTGATGACTAACACACACTACCATCCAGCATCTCCATTTTGCCTGCAAGTACAGAAATGGAAATTTTCTCTAGTTACTTGTGTCTTGCTGGCTGCGCTTTTGTTGGCTTCTGTAGACATCTCAGCTGTTGGTTTCTATCTTTTGTGTGCTAATCATGCCAACTTCCATTGGCTGTTCATTGCCTTATTCGTGACTTTTCATGTTTCTTAGCAAAGTTCCTGCACATAGTATGAAATAAAGAAATGCTGGTTACTATTACTGTTGTTATTATAATTATTATTTTATGTGCCAAGCATTTTGCTAAGTGACTGAGGACACAAAGATAAAAATGAGTCTTAAAAGAACTTGTATTCTACTAGGGTTGACAAAATATCATTTATAAGTATGTTCAAAATAGAAATAAAATTAATGCAAGGTAATAATGCTTTCTTAGAATGCTAAATAATATTATTGGTAAGATTCACTAGCATTATGAATTTATTAAAGGATTTCTGATTTTTTAATATGGAGAAAGTTTTGTTGTATGATTTTATCAATAGTAGAATTTAGAGAACAAAACAAGTTTCAACTATATACAAATATAAATAAAATATGTTAGCCATATACTACTTGGTAAAATTGCTTTTCTCCGCTCCATCTGAATGGGTATATTGTAGGGGAAAAGAGAATAGGAGAAGACCT
Organism: Trichosurus vulpecula; assembly: GCF_011100635.1. Classification (NCBI taxonomy): domain Eukaryota; kingdom Metazoa; phylum Chordata; class Mammalia; order Diprotodontia; family Phalangeridae; genus Trichosurus; species Trichosurus vulpecula. The sequence goes on along the minus strand of NC_050576.1, from coordinate 347,332,566 downwards.
TCTTTCCATGTCTGGCATTATCCTGATACAGAGAGATATGATACAATGAAAATAATATTGGATTTGGAGTCAGGAAGATGTAGGTTCAAATCCTGGCTTTGCCACTTAGCACTTGTGTGATCTTGGAAAAGTTACATAGATTCTGGACCTCAGTTGCTTTATCTGCAAATGAAGGGATTAGGATTGATCACTTTCAACTCTAAATCTATGACCAATAAAATTCTCTCCTTTTTCTTTCTTCTGCAAAAGAATAAAACACCTCTGGAAGTTCAGGGAATAGTGAATACTTGAGGCAGATTTGGGTTTGAAATAAGAAAAATCATTACAGAGCTTCTGCTGTCTAATACCAAATTGTACTTAGAACTTGTAGAGTACGTAGATAGAAAACTTGTCCAAGGACTGAATTGTGATCTATAAAGATAATGAAATCTTATTGTGCCATAAGAAATGACAAGTATAAAGAATTTCAAGAAACTTAGAAAGATGTCTAATGAACTGATGAACAACATATATAATGCCTATAATAAAGTAAAGGAAAATAACACTGAATGATATAAGAACTTTTAGGGCAGTATAGAACAGAGAAGAAAAATTAAGTGACTTTCTCTGGAGTCAGAACATCTGTGTTCAAAGACCAGTGAAATATACTAAAACCTAGTCAAAAAGAGCAAGTTCCTGTAAGAGGTATACTTTGCCAAAGGTGAGAGGTGAATCTTGTGCACAGATTCTAATTAGGTAGATTTTCAGTAAGCTAAGCAATAAGATACCATGGAAAGAGAGAGAGGTTTGGAATAAGAGGTCCTAGTTTCACAGCCCACACAGTTACCTGTGTGACTATAGATGTATCACTTAACCTCTCAGGGGCTCAGTTTCTTCAATTATAAAATGAAGATGTTGGATTAGATGACATCTGAGGTATCTTTCAGTTTTAAAAATCCTTAATCTCTGTTCAATGAAATAACCCATGTTAATTTTAGATGAATGATAATGATGCATATTTCCCCCTTCTCAGCAGAGAAGTGGTGTACTACATGGATAAGATGAGTCATGTGTTTGCAGACATGTCTTCTTCCTTTTCCTCCTCCACCTCCTCTTCCTCCTTCTACTTCCTTAAAAGTATTTCTTTGTTATAAAGTTTCATTCAAATAGCCCCCATTCAATGGGGGCTAGAGGTAATTGTAGAAATGTCAAAATAAATAAAAGCATTATCAATAAAACATTTAGTTAAAAAAAAACATAGGCCAGGGCGGAGCCAAGATGGTGGCTGGAAAGCAGGGGCTTGCATAAGTTCCCCCCCCACAGGTCCCTCCAAAAACCTACAAAAAATGGCTCTGAACAAATTCTAGAACTGGAGAACCCATGAAATAGCAGAGGAAAGCAGGGCTCCAGCCAAGGACAGCCTGAGCTGGGAGCGGAAGGGAGCAGAGTCCAGCGTGGGCCATGCCTGGACAAACCAGACTGGGAGCTGAGCAGAGCAGGCCCTAGCACCCTGAATCAGTGAGCTGTGGCAGTTACCAGACTTCTCAACGCAAAAACACCAAAGACAACAGAGAAGGTTAGTGGGAAAAGCTGCGGGGACAGAGTGAAGGAGTTTGCGGTTCAGCCACCACCCCAGGGGCAGCAGGGGTGGTACAGCTCCAGAACTACAGCTGCAGTTGCTTCCAGCCCCAGGCCCACCTAGTGGGAGGAATTAAGTCGTGGATCAGAGAGGGTGTACAGAGCCTGCTTAAGATCTGAGTCTGTTTTGGGTTGGTGGTTCTTAGGGGAGGAGGAGCACTGGTGTAGCCGAGCTAGCTGTATAGAAATAGCTCTGAAAACAACAGTATATCTCCTCAAGCTTGGAACAAAGTACTTTTTACTCTACAAGCAGTCATACCCCAACAAAAAACTCAAGGGTCAAGTAAGTTGGCTGGGAACATGGCCAGGCAGCGAAAACACACTCAGATTCAGTACCAGACTTTGGAATCTTTCTTTGGTGACAAAGAAGACCAAAACATACAGCCAGAAGAAGTCAACAAAGTCAAAGAGCCTACATCAAAAGCCTCTAAGAAAAACATGAACTGGTCTCACACTGTGGAAGAGCTCAAAAAGGATTTGGAAAAACAAATTAGAGAAGTAGAGGAAAAATTGGGATGATAAATGAGAATGATGTGAGAAAACCATGAAAAACAAGCCAATGACTTGTTAAAGGAGACTCAAAAATATTGAAGAAAACAACACCTTAAAAAATAGACTAACTCAAATGGCAAAAGAGCTCCAAAAAGTCAAGGAGGAGAATGCCTTGAAAGGCAGAATTAGCTAAATGGAAAAGGAGGTCCAAAAGACCACAGAAGAAAATGCTACCTTAAAAGTGAGATTGGAGCAAGTGGAAGCTAGAGACTTTACGATAAATCAAGATATTGTAAAACAGAACCAAAGGAATGAAAAAATGGAAGATAATGTGAAATAACTCACTGGAAAAATCACTGAGCTAGAAAAATAGATCCAGGAGAGATAATTAAAAAATGATTGGACTACCTGAAAGCCAAGATAAAAAAAGAGCCTAAATTTCATCTTTCAAGAAATTATCAAGGAGAACTGCCCTGATATTCTAGAGCCAGAGGGTAAAATAGAAATTGAAAGAATCCAATGATTGCCTCCTGAAAAAGATCCCAAAAAGAAAACTCCTAGGAATATTGTTGCCAAATTCCAGAGCTCCCAGGTCAAGGAGAAAATACTGCAAGCAGCTAGAAAGTAACAATTTGAATATTGTGGAAACACAATCAGAATAACACAATATCTAGCAGCTTCTACATTAAGGGATCAAAGGGCTTGGAATATTATATTCCAGAGGTCAATGGAGCTAGGATTAAAACCAAGAATCACCTACCCAGCAAAACTGAGTATCATACTCCAAGGCAAAATATGGATTTTCAATAAAATAGAGAACTTTCACGCTTTCTCGGTGAAAAGACCCAAGCTGAATAGAAAATTTGACTTTCAAATACAAGAATCAAGAGAAGTGTGAAAAGGCAAACAAGAAAGAGAAATCACAAGGGACTTACTGAAATTGGACTGTTATGTTTACATTCCTAAAAGATGATGTGTATAATTCATGAGACCTCAGTATTAGGGTAGCTGAAGGGAATACACACATGCATGCGCGCACATACACACACACACACGCACGCACACACACACACACACACACATATATATATATATATAGATAGATACATAGATACATAGATAGACAGAGGGCACAGGGTGAGTAGAATATAAAGGGATGATATCTAAAAAAGTAAAATGAAATTAAGGGATAAGAGAGGAATATATTGAGGAGGGAGTAAGGGAGAGATAGAATGGAGTAAATTATTTTGCATATAAGTGGTAAGAAAAAGCAGTTCTATAGGAAGGGAAGAGGGGGCAGGTGAGGGGGAATGAGTGAATCTTGCTCTCATTGGATTTGACCTGAGGAGGGAATAACATACACACTCAATTGGGTATCTTACCCCGCAGATGCAGCACCCCTGCCACCTGTGCCCCCTCCTCTCTATATGTCCACCTTTCCTAAGAGTGAGCCCTGCATCCCAGGCATGCCCATGTCTAATGGGGGTATCTGATCCAGGATCAGCATTATAGGAACTCACTGTGGGCTCAGGATGCCTCTTGCGCCTTCCTTCACTTGCCCTATCCTGGTGACTGGCTGTTGTCTGAGATACAGTGGTCAGGCCTTTTTCCAACCCTAGATTCTTTTTCTGTCCCTCCACTGCCTATATCTAGTTTTTTTTTGGGGGGGTATCTGAAAAACAATATTGAGGTCTTTTTTCTCTCCCTTCTTACACCTCACACTCCCAAATTTGTGATGGGTTTAGGAGCCTGTTTGGAAATAAAAGTTGGGTGGTAACTGAAAAAAAAACCTGGGGAGGAGGAGGAGAGAGAGGGAGAGGGAGAGAGAGAGGGATGGAGAGAGGGGGAGAGAGGGAGAGAGAGGGAGAGGGAGGGAGGGAAAGAGGGAGAGGGAGGGAGGGAAAGAGAGAGAGAGAGAAAGAGAGAGATTGAATGCTTTCTAGAATTTACAGCAGAAAAGGACCTTAGAAAGAAGAGGAAGAGACAAGGGAAGGGAAAGGACAAGAACAAAGTCAAGGAGAAGGAAGAAGGAAGAAATATTTTTTAAGGCTTTAATGTTTCCAAAGTGCTTTTCGTATTTAACATGGTGTATTTGCTCCTCACAACTGCCCTGTAAAACAGATGCTATTATTTTTTCTATCTCAGCTGGGGAAATTCTGCACCTGAGAGGCTAAGTGATTTGATTAGGACAAGTGTTTAAGGCATAATTCAAACTCAGGGCTTCTGGACTCCAATCCCCACTCTCTCCACTGCTTAACTAAATCATCTAGTCCAAACACCCTTATTTTACAGATGAGGAAATTGAGGCCCAGGGAGACAAAAGTATTTGCCCATGGTCACACAGCAAATGGAAGAGCCAGCCTTGGGAGCCCTATGACCTGGCTCCATTCCATTGTTATTTGACAAGTTCATAGTTTGGGGTCTGGGGTTTCAGCTTCAGAGTATATAGTAGCTGGTCATTGGTGAAAACAGAAAAGGAGAAAGAAGCCAATCAGCTCAAACCCTGGGTCTTGCTGCTGACCTCTCAGTCCTTTGAAGAACATGGTTCTCGGATTTTGTAAGTCCAAAATCTTGTTGCAGAAAGTTAAGATCATCAATGTGTTAAAAAATGAAATTCTTTCAAAAGTCCTAACAGATACATGATTTTCATTGCTGTTCCACATATTCTGAATATGCCATAGCTATTTACAGTACATCTGATGATGGTGCCACTGGGGCCTCATTAAACAAGAGGAGATTCTCAGTGTCTTTGGTTATGGCTATAATTTTTATAAAAACCATGATCTACCTGAGGCAACAGATGGTGCAGTGGATAGAGCACTTGGCCTGCTGTCAGGAAGACCTCAGTTCAGATTCCTCCCTCAGACATTCATTAGCTGTGTGACCCCTGGACAAGTCACTCTAATTGCTATCTGCCTCAATTTCCTTAACTGTGCTGTTGTTCAGTTGTGTCTAACTCTTTTCGTTTGTTTTTTGTTCTTTTTTAATTTTATTTTAGACTCAAGGGCCAGAACACAAATACAGAATAAAAAAAAGAAACAAAACATATCATAAACTTAAATATTGAAACTTAAATACAAAGTAAGAAAGAAAAAAAAGCATGATGTGTGCATGGCAGAATGTAAGAAGATTCAAAATATATAACAATAAATTTTCATTTCAAGAAAAAAAAGAAAAAGCACAGGCCAATAACCCCCAACAGGGATAAGATTTTCATTTGATCATAAAACTAGATGAAAATCCCTTGAAAATTCACCTAAACCAATACCAAATAAAATATAATTAATTATAGTATCTCCTTCAACTAAAACAGTTACCCTATTAATATTGTCCCAGGCTCAGCTATAAGCATCATTCTACTGTTTAAAAAACAACAGTGTGTTGTCATGTAGAAAGAAGCTAAAAATTATTTTGTTTATATTAACATGGAAATATTATGCTAATTAACCCTTTAGTTCTAATTGTTCTAATTCAATGAATCAATTACTGTTATTAGACACACTAATTCAAAATGCTGCTGCTTTAATAAATCTCATGAATATTGAATGATAGACAGCTGCCCTTGAAATTACAGTCTGATGGATAGGAGAAGTCAATTAAGAGGGCAAAAAAGCAATTAAGAATTTAAAAAAAAAGATGACTTTCTGCTATTACAGATTCTCATGAGAAAAGGTCATCAAACTGACAAGTACAGCTTGCTTGGTAATGAAGCACCTAAAGAGTGTAAAAAACAAATCAGAAAAGTTGATGGCTTATTCCCATATCATCAAGGCTATACATTAAACTTCCACAAATTATATTCTGATCTCCCCACTTCAATCCAAAAACGCACAGGTTTTTGATACATGACTACTTAATCATTTAATCAACTTACAGATGTTTTTATTCTGGACATATTTCTTAAATATATTGAGACATTTCTCACCACTAAATTAGTATTAAATTGGGGAGGCATTCCCCACCAATATGGTGTTTTAGTTTAACTATGCCTGTAATTTAAGTAACTGCCACTAGATGGCAGTAGTACCTTGTATAACAACAACATTGACACTAATATTTGCAGAAGGCTTTAAGGTTTATAAAGCAATTGAATTCATTGTCTCATTTTATCCTCACAACCTAGCAAGATGGGTATGGTTGTTATCCTCAATAGAGATGATGGCTCTGAAAGTTTTAATGACTTGCTCAGTGTCATTCAGCTAGTTTGCTGCTTGAGGTTGGGTCTAAACTGAGGTTTTCCTGAGTTTAAGTCCAGAGTGCTTTTATAAAGTGCTACCTCATGGTTAAGTTTTCTTTGAAGCAGAGTTATATAGTAATAGAAGAAGACATCACAAATTCCCAATGTAGTAATGATCAGAGGACTTTAATAAGCAGTTAAAATGTTGACTGTTAATAGCTAACTGACAACTAAAAGTCAGACTTTGTCACATTAAAGGTACATTACATCTCTCCAAGGTGCTGCCTCTCCTCCTTACTTTCCTAATTCTTCTGAGGGCATCATTACCCTTCTGGTCATCTACTTAAGTGGCCTTGGAGTCCTCTTTGACTCTGTATGCTCCATCACTCTGTATAAAATCATTGCTGATTATCTTTCATTCTATTTCCACATTTCTCACATTGCTTTTCTTCATTTACATGGCCAGTACTCTAGGACAGGGACAGTTAGGCAGTGTAATGGATAGAATGAATCATCTTCCTGAGTTCAAATCTGGCCTTAGACACTAACTAGCTGTGTGACCCTGGTCAAGTCACTTAATCCCATTTACCTCAGTTTCCTCAACTGTAAAATGAGTTGGAGGAGGAAATGGCAAGCCACTCTAGTATCTTTGCCAAGAAAAACTCCAAAATGTGGTCACAAAGAATCAGACACAACTGAAACATGAGCGAACAACAACACTTTATAGCAGATGCACATCACCTGTCACCAGCACTGTAGAATAGTTTTCTACTTGATTCTCCTGTTTCTAGCCTCTTCTTTCCCCAAGTCACCCTCCATGTAAGCTCTTAAAATAAACTTCCTAAAGCATGGGTTCCAATATATCACTGACTGCTCAAGACTATCCGGTGACTCTCTACAGACTCTAAGAGAAAACAAAATACTAAACTTAACCTTTCCAATCCTTCAGAATCTCTGCACTCAGCCCACCTTTGCAAATTTACTTCTTATTACTCTCCTTCATGGATCCTGTGTTCTTTTCATGCCCATCTACTTACTTTTCCCTAAACCGCACTTTTAGTCTCATCTCTGCATTGGCATAGGCTAGTCCTCATACCTGTTAAGTCCTGCCTCCTCACCTCTACTTCCAAGAATATATAACTTCCCTCCGGGTTCAGTTCTGTTGTCAATTCCTACAAAAAGCCTTTCCTAACCCCATTTTTCCCCACCTATAGATATTAGGGATCACTCCCTCCTCTGCCTTGGATTTGCTTCCATACAATAGCCTTCCAAAAGAATATAAGTTCCTTGAGAGTAAGGTCGTTCGTGTTGTTTTGTCCCCAATGCAGTGCTTGTATATATTAGACTACTTGATAAATGTATACTAAATTGACTTGCTTAATCTCAAAGATTTAACTGACATTTATAAAGTACCTATTGTGTTTAACAATATTAAGCAAGGCATTGTGCTGGAATTTGGGGACCAAAACACAAAGAAGAAACTGCCCCTACTACCTCCTTAAATTCTTCTTGAGGAAGACATGCAACATATATTCACCTACATGGTAAGAATACACAAGTGCAAAACAATGTGTGTGTATGTGTGATAAACAAATACAGAGACAGAGAGGGAGAACAAGAGACAGTGTTAGACATAGACATAGTGACAGAGAGAAACAGGCAGAAAGAGAGAAAAAGAAAGAGAAGGAGGAAGAAAGAGGAACAGAAAATAAGAGTGAGAGAAGTCATAACTGGGGAGATCAGAAAAGACTTTGTATATGAGGAGGCAACTAAGTTGTTTTTCAAGAAGTAAGCTAGATATCTATGAGGCAGAAGAGAGTCAGAGGTGGTACCTTATGAAACAAAAAGATAGTTAAGTTCCCTATTAGTCAGAAGAATGAAAATCAAGACAACTTTAAGATACTATTTTATCCACTAGTTAGCAAAACATAAAAACAATGATAAAACCTCAATCTATATTGGTAGCTCTTTGGATAAACATAGTTTATGGGACTGCCAGGCTAGTGATAAAAATTTGGAGAGTAATATGCCGATCAATTGAGCCATGAGCCATTTTAATATAACCCAAAAACTAGGTTATCATTCTCAAGCTCTAGTAATTGTTGCTTTTCCTAAAATTTCAAGTTTTATTTTTGGCTTGCTAACATTTTTTTGTTCAGTCTTAGTGTGTTGTGTACGTTAACCTCGCATCTTCTCATCCGCGGAGAACCTTCTGTATCTGATGTGTAATAACTAGCTTCATCTTCCAAAACAGACTCCCTCTGTGATGTGGGACTAGAAGATCCAAAACTACAGGGGAAAGAGCATTCAGAAGAAACCACATTGTGCATCAGCAGAGGTTAATGTTTCCCACAAAAGTAAACAAATTTGATTTGTCTAAAAGCAGTTAAAACACTATACTTTGATTTTGGACAGTTGCTGGCTAAATCCAAGTAAAAACAACACTATTCAATTCCCTCCCCAGGACATTGCCATTGCGCTGTCTTTCCTTACCTTGACTTCTTGGTGAAAAAACTCAAGTCAGATCTTCAATCCCTTCCCACTTTGTCTTATCACTAGTAATGCCTGGTACCAACTATCTATCTCTTTCATTCCTGTTGGTGCTATTAAACAGAGCTGGAGGAAGACATGAAAACATGCCAACTGTACCCCAAACCAAATTTATATTACTTAATCTCAAAGGAAACCTTAATGCAGCAGGGTTATCATCCTACTCGTCCCTAATCAATTTCTATCCATCTCTCTACAATGGCCATTCCAATGACATCCTTTTACCTTAGCTCTTTCTTATATGCTCAGCTGAGAAGCTGGCCTTATATATCACTGAAAAACTTGAAGCCATATCTGTGAACTCTTGTTTTTCCTCTTATTTTATCCTACATCACTCAAAGATCTTTTCCCTTCACTCTGATATCACAAGAAGAGATGGCCCTTCTCCTAACTAAGGAATACTCCTTTTGAGAGTGTGTATGGGGTTTTCAGGGAGGCCTAGCTCCTCTGGTGTGAGGGCTTGCCAAGACCTTTTTAGAGTTGCTTATCTACTTTTAGTGTTTACCTATCACTCAACTCTCACTTGTGGCTTCAAGAGGCTGTAGCGTGCATAGCGACCACACAATTGTAAAACTATCTCCAACAAAAGGCTAAATCAGTTTGAAGGTATCCAACAGGCATCAGAATTGTCGGTGAGTTAAAGGGATGTCTACCCCAAGCATGAAGACTTCCCCCAGTGGAACAGGTAGATGAGAATAATTTGTTCCAATGGCCATGAAGGCAGCTGAAGCAGACTCTGTGGAGAACTTAGAAGTTGGGCAGGCATCGAAGACACCAAAGTCATCCACTGAATCCTGGGACGTTGCTAGTCATACTGACTTTTTATCTTGCCACTGGACTTTGATGACTCTGGAAAAAGAGAGTGAGATTGATGACTCTATATAATTCTGTCTTGCTTAAATCCAAATTGCTCATGAGTCAAGATATCAACCTGTGATATCATTAGTCCTCTTTGAAAACAAAGGGAGAAGAACAATCATTCTATTGATCCCTTGATCCCATCCCTTCCCATCTTCTCTAGGAGCCTTCCTCTACTATATTCCCATCTCTATTTTGTCTTCATTCTCACTATTAGCTCCTTCACTGCTGCCTATAACCATACCCATCTCTTCCCCTTCCACAAACAAAAGCTTAACAAAAAACAAAGAAATAATATCCCACTTGATCCTGTCATTCCTGCTAGTAATTGTCATATGACCTCCCCTTTCTGGGTAAATTCCTTTAAAAAAGCCATCTATTCTTGGTACCTATAAGTCTTTTCCTCTCTCCTAAATCCCCTGCAATCGTGTTTTGTATTTAGTCATTCAATAGAAAATTCTCTCTCCAAAGTTATCAATGACATCTTGATTGATAAATCTAATGCTTTTTTGTGAAAACTGATCCCTCTTTATTTCTCTGGAGCATCTACTACAGTTGCTTACCACCTCCTAAATAGTCTTTTTTTCTTAGTCCTAACTTCTCTCTTGAGTTCCAGTACTATGGTACCAATTGGCTTTTGGACATACTCTCCATAGATGTCCTATACGCATATCAAATTGAACATGTTTAAAATAGAATTTTGTGGAATGCTTCACTTTTCCCTTAAACTATTTCCTATTTCCAACTTCTCTATTAGTCAATGGCACCACTAGCCTTTTACTCTGCTAGGCTCCCATCCACAGTGTCATCTTCAACTGCTCACTTTAACCTCACATATCCAAATAGCTGATAAGTTCATAATGTCTCTTATAGTATATAGCCTGTTCTCTCTACTCATCTCCTCCTCTTCCCTCTCCTCCCAGTTCAAGCATCCATCCCATCTCGTATTGTCTATTATAATGGTCTGCTATTCATCTGACACATATCTCTCCCCATTCCAATCCATCCTCCATTCAGTTGACAAAATATTTTTCCTAAAGCATATATCTGACCATGTCATCCTTCAGCTCAAATCCCCTATGGGTATATTGCTTACTTGTTCCTCCTTACACATGACACTTCATCTCCCATCTTTGTACCTTCATACCTCAACTCAAATCTTTATTTCTACAGGAGTCTCTAAAGTTGTTAATTCTTTCTATCTGGGACTATATTCCAACTACTATGTATATATCTTGCATTTGCCTATTTATTTACACATTGCCTCTCCCATTAGAATGTGAACACTTTGAAAGCAGGGACTATTTTTGCCATTTTTGTTAGCCTCGGGGCCTAGCATAGGAGATGGACTGACATAAATAGATATTTGTTGATGAATATGAAGACTTTCTGATTGAAATGAAATAAAAAGAAAGGAGCAAAGGTAACTAAATGGACAGACAAAAAATAGATAAACAGAGTGATAGAGAAATAGATGGATGGAAGAATTATCACATGATATAATGTGCTAAGCACTGAATATTCTAAAACAAAAAAAAAACAAAATTGTTTCTAATCTCAATGAGCTTACAGTTTAGTATGGAAGAAAAAAATACAACCATAAAACATATTGGAAAGAAGAAATAGGGAGAGGAAGGAGTAGAATAGCCTAGCAGGGGCAAGATAAATGTTGTGGAGTTTGAGCAGACCTGAGAACCCCTGGCTAGGACTTCCTCAAGATATAGCAAATCCAAGGCAGAGACTCACCAAGTAACAGGTGAACTCGGTGCAGAGTCATTCTTGGGCAAAGCCAGTAGGTGTAGAGGTGGTAGCTGAACAAAGGTTGAACTGGAGAAAGCAGAATTTTGGCTAGGCTTGGGAGGGAACACAAACCAAAAGCATTTTCTTTGCTTGTTAGTTGTTTGTTAATTGATTTGCTTTTTCTTCCTTAAAGGCACAGGATTCGGGATAACAATTTCCTCCTCACTTCATATGTTTGTTTGAATGTTTCAATAATTACTGTGTTTATAATACTTTATTTTAAAAAATAGTCTCATATATATGTATTAATATTAGTTGTCTGACATTCCTAATGAATCGGGAGAGTTTGCAGTTATAGGAATTCATGAGAAGATATCAATAGGCATCTATAATTTTGATGAAAATGACATTTGGAGATATACAGGCAAAATATTTAGATGTTTAGCATTTTTTCCATTTATAAATATCTGGATGCTTGACATAACAGTCAAATTATTTAGACAATTAACATGCCTTCAACATTTCATTTAAAATGTTATTATATGTCATAGCACCATCTTTTATACTGGAATATACAGAAGGGTCCACCATTGTTTGGTTTGTTGGATTTAAGTAAGCTCTATAAAAGGCAGAATCACCTATTCAATAAGGTTATGTGGCAGCTGCATTTTTTTCATTGTCAGTTACAGATTTTTTTTTTTATAAATACTGGCACTAGGTAGAAGTTAGGATTCAACAAGTACTGCAAGGAGCTATCAAATTGCATTTTATCAGGAATAAAATATTTTCTAGCAAAATTTCTCTATCTTTTGCTACTACCTTTGATTTTTATTTCCTGTGAAGATCATAACTTTTAGAAATTTCATTTTAATTCTTTTCTGTAATGAAAGAATTTAATGCAATTTAGTAGGAAATATCTTAGATTCCTCATATGAATAAAGTATAACTTCATCTAAGAACAACTATTTGAAATAATGAAATTTGTCATTCTATTTTTCTGTGTAATGTATTACCATCATTTTAGTTATGCAATTAATAATATCATGAGGTAAATAACTTACTAACAAAGTGGTGATGTTTATGCTTTGGCTATAAATTTCATGAAAAATTGAAATTTAAAACTGGAACTTATAAAGAATTCTTTAATTTGTACATGCTCTGACAGATGTCATTGAGGATGATATTTCTGAATTCATATGAATCCCCCACTTAACTAACTCCATTGGTTTCCCATTGGCTCTAATAGTTGTCGACTGATTAAATGAGTTGTCAAAAGTTTTAATTGTGGAGTGCAAGCTTGAGCAGAGTCTATCAAGCTGGACAAACTTCAGGAAAAGACTCAGTTAACACAATTGATAAAGTTGCTGCCATAGCATCTCTCAAGGATTTTCTATTACAACCCATATATTTTACAGAAGAGAAAACAGGAAGCTAGAGATGGTCACAGAGTTGGCATGAGATCCGGGACTTTTATACAAGTCTCAAAAATAGGCTGGAAAATTGTTCATCTCAGAACCTGAAGGATCATAATCTCTTGATGTTTTTCTTATAGCATAATATTTTTGCCTCAGTCAAGAGAGAATTCTGATTTAGTATAATGAATGCTGTTTAAATTCAACTTGCTTATACAGTAGGGAAATGTTGTGTTCCTAAAGTCATGCTTTTGATTCTAGTCTCGTTCATTAATTAAGAGGGCAAATCAACTCTTTCTTCTTGCTTCTTTCTGCATTGAATTATTAATACCTATAAATTAAAGGTAATTATTTTAAAGCCATCCTTTTAATTTAATGAAATTTGGCAGGGGGAAATGACTATCGGAGAAAAGGAGATTTCTAAAACTTTTAAAGTACATATAGTAAGCTACATACAAAATGGTATTAAGTGAGTGTGGCTGGATTTAAGGAGCCAGAATGAAGCAGAAGAATGCACCATTATACAGCTGATTAAGGACTGTCTGGACAGCCAGTCTAAACAATTAAGGCAAGCACTTCACCTTTGCATAACCTATCCAAAGGGCTGTGACAGATTCATCACATATTTGTGGGCCCTTCACTTTCAAGCCATTACATAACCAGTATGAGATCAAATTAGGATCATAATTTAGAGTTGGAAGGGTCCGATCTCCGTATTTTACAGATGAGGAAACTAAAAGAAGGAGAATGACTTATCTAAGGGTGTACAGATTAAGTAGCAAAGCCAGGGATTGACATCAGCTCTTCTACTTCCAAATCCAGTGGTATTTTTTTCCCACTGTACCATCCTGAATATGTGACTCAAACATTTAGTTGATTCACTTCAAATTAACTGATAAGAGAATTTCAGTTCTTAATGATTCTGTATAATATCAGTACTACTTTATATATCAGGGTTCTGATAATTCCAGGGCGAAATTATTCAACAAGATGTGAAAACCATCATAAAATAATCTTCCAAATTAAACTTTTAATTTTTTTTAAATGCAAAATAATAATGACATCAGTGGACATTAAAATTTTACTACAATGTTGTCCCAGTAGTCAATGAAGCTAGGTGGTATAGTAGATAAAGACCTGAAATCAGCAAGACCTGAGTTCGAATTTGGCCTCAGATACGTACTAACTGTGTAACCCTGGACAAGTCATTTAACCACTGTCTGCTTCAGTTTCTTCATTTGTTAAATGGAAAAATAGTGCCCACTTTCTAGAGTGGTTGTAAAAATTAAATGAGAAAATAATTGTGAAATCCTTTGCAAACTTTAAGCACTAGAGAAATGCTAGTTATGATGATGATGACCACTTTATGTATGAATGCTTCATAATGAGGGCCTCTTGGTAATGTGATAACAAACTATTCAAATAGTAGGAAGGTAAGCCTGTCATGCCAAATTTCGCTTCATGCTGAGAAGTGTTGTTAGTAGGTACTGGTGAATAGGTAATGTTTATCACCATAAAGTAAAAGTTTGTCAGCAACAAATCTTGCTTGATGACTTCTTGAGCTCAGTAAAAGGGATAGTAGAGAGGAAGAAGCTATGTTTTGCAACTTCAAAATCTCTCTTATACTTGCTATCCAAGTGACCTTGTTTGAGGCCTTAGATCTCTATTTCTACATTTACATAATGAGAGAGTTAGACTCGATGGTCTCAGGGGTGCCCCTTTCAGATGTCCCTTTTATCTGAGGCTATATTACAACCTTAGAGTAATTCAGATAGCACACAGAGTACTAAAACAGGGGGTGTATCCTTCACCATGAAAACAGGAATATCTATGAGATATCTATGAGATCTATGAGAGGGGGTCTCTATTGGTCATTTTAATTTCCTCCTTAGATTTTAGATTTCAAAAGTGGACAATTATCTTACTGTGAATTATGCTTTGTAGCTGAAATCATTAGACTAAAATGTGAATGGCAAGCAATTATCCTAAAACCTTACTTCTCTTTGTTAAAATTTGATGTAATGGCATTTTAGTTACAATTCTGAAGACTTCAAGAGAATTATAGCATCAAGAAGGAAGATGAAAGATGGCAAATAACAAAACAACTCAGTAGAGGCAGTTTAGGCCTATTGATTTTTTCTTTGTAGAATGTTTCCATAATGTCTCTCACATTCATCCTTTTTTTCTATTCCCACTGTCATCACCTAAGTGCAGGCATCTATGGCTTCGTTCTTGAACTGTTACAACAGCTTCTTAACTTCTTCCTACTTCTAACTTCTGTTATTGTTGATCAGTCATTTTCAGTCATGTACGACTCTTAATGAGGCCATTTGGAGTTTTCTCAGCAAAGATAAAGTGATTTGCCATTTACTTTTCCAGCTCTTTTTACAGATGAGAAAGCTAAGGCATACAGTGTTAAGTGACTTGCCCGCAGTCACACAGATAGTAAGCACCTGGGGCCAGATTCGTACTCAGAAAGATGAGTCTTCCTGACTCCAAGCTGGGTACTCTATCCAGTGCACCACCTAGCTGCCTTCTAATTTGTGTTCCCTCAAATCCACCTCATAGATAATTCTTCCCAAACCCTAAATTTATCATAAATGAATGAATGAAAAACAGAGATCTATTGAGCATTTACTATGTGTCAGATACTCTGCTAAGCACCAAGGATACACATAAATGGAAGGAAAAATCTTTTTGCCCTCAAGTAACTATATTCTAACAAGAGGGAAAAACCATGTGAAAGGGAGCAGAATTTCAAAGGGAAGGGTGAGAAGGGTACATGTGTTTCAATATGGTATAGGATTGTCTAAAAGAGATATGGAGACCTGGTTTCACGCAAGCAAGAGTGAAATATCACCTATCACATATCAGTGCCTAGAGGCAGAGTCCAAATTCCAGTGGAAAGAGGGCTAATATATAGGTAACATGGTTTGGAAATGGTCAAGGATGGACAAAAATGGGCCTGGTTCCAGGAAAAAAAAAGGTAGAACCTTACCTATCAAAGCAATTGCATGCTGAGTCACTGTCTTCTCATGCTCTAGCCTGTTCAATAGCCTCCAAGTGGGAATTAAATGAAGTAGATTAAATTTATCAACGTGGTGTTCAAAGCCTTCATATTCTAGCACCAACCTAGAATTATAGTTTTCTTTTTCATTCCTTACACAAACACTTCACTCTAACTAGACTTTTCTAATCACTGTATCTCAAATATAGTATTCATAGAATCATAAAATTTAGTCCTGAAAGGAGGCATAGAGAACATCTGCTCCAAACTCTTCTAGTCCAAAACATCTAGTTGAAAACGAAGCTTGGAAGTATTGAGTGATTTTCCTAACCTTACTTAGGTATTACATGTCAGAACTGAGATCTAAACCTAGGCCTTCTGGCTTCAAATCCACTGTTCTTTCCATGTTCTGTCTCACACTCTCCTCTACCCTACTACTCCCCTTTCCTCCTTTGCCTATCTGAACATTATCATGTTCAATTCTGTCATTATTTTCTTCTTTGAAGAAACTGTCCTAGTCTTCGGTGACTTGGTCTTGTCCTCTCAGAGGTTACTGTTTATGCTTCTCAATTGACTTATGTATATTGGAGGCAGCATATCTTGAACAAAAAGTTGACTGAGTCAGGAACATCTAGCTTCAAGTCCTACTTCTGACACCCAAGTCATTTAAACTTTCAGGGACCCCTGTCAATTTTCTAAGACTATTAGAGCAGAACAAGTACTAATTTGCAAATGGCAAAGGGAGCACCTCACTGAGAGCTATCAGTAATCTTAAAATCACAATTCTAATTAAAAACAAATAATAATTAGCATTTATATAGCACTTTAGGTTTTGAAAAGCACTTTACAAGTATTATTTCATTTTATCCTTGCAAAAATCTTGGCAAATAGTTGCTTTTATTATTTCATTTTGCTGATGAGAAAGCTAAAACTAAGGAAACATTGGCTTGCCTAGCTATGTGACCATGGGTAAGCCTTTGGAACCTCAGCCTCCTTATGTGTAAACTGGGGTTATTGTTCCCTCATGTCCTTTGTGACCTCGTTTCAGTTTTCTTGGAGTGGTTAGTCATTTCCTGTTTATTTTACAGATGAAGAAAGTGAGGCAGACAGGGTTAAGTGACTTGCCCAGGGTCACAGAGATATTAAGTGTTTGAGGCCAGATTTGAACTCAGGAAGATGAATCTATTGTACTTCAGTCCTGACAGGCTATCTACTACACCACCTACCTGACCTATAAAACCAGGATAATAAAAAATGTACACAACGTTGTTGGGAAAATCAAATGAGTTTATGTACCTAGTCTTTCGTATACCATAAAGTTCTAGATAAATGACGGCTATTATTATTAACATAGCATACATTCCACAAGGGACATGTTAGTTTAATCTGTAAATAATATGGGGTTTGTTCGATCATTTGAAAAAAAATGAATTTTGTTTTAATATGACTAGCAAAAAAAAATCAAAAGTGAAAATCCTTCAAGTTAGTAAAAAAAAAATCAAGGGTAAGGACTTTTGATATTTTTACTTCAATAGACTTTTGAGGAGAATAAGAAATTTAGGTTTTATATAATTGTGGTCACTGACAAGGAAAATTTTGCCATAAATCTTACAGGAAATTTTAATTAAAAATTAGTAAATGGATCAGACATAAACACATCATTACCTGGTTTAGTACTTAGTTTATAGAAATTTATGTACAGATTTATTCAACCAAAGGCCATAGCTAATGAAGTTCAAATTCCACTTTTGTAGGGAAACGATTATTTCCCAGCAGCTACTTGTTATAGTGTGTAAAGGGATTTGGAAGTCAGGAAACCTGCCTGATACTAACTGTTTAACCCTGTATGACAAATCCTTATACCTCTTGGACTTAGTTTCCTCATCTGTAATACAAGTATATTAAGCAATATTTCAAATTGGATTATTGTGAGGGTCAACTAAGAGCTTCGCAAATTCTAAAGTGCTATATCAGTGTTAGCTATTAATTAATATGAGATTGGGTAATAAATCCAAGTTAATCCCCGAGAATGAAGAGAGAAGAAATTTTTATCCACGTTTATTCTTTCAAGTATTTTCCCCTAGAGAATCATTACCTTGGCCAGTAGAGAGGGGTGGGGTGAATTGTATAAGACCTGTGAAGTACTCTGAAACAGACACTTTGCTGGAGCCAATAGCTGTGAAGATTGATAGGGGTCCAGTACCTATTGGTTCCTTAGTTGGCGCTTTCATCTCAATTCAGCCAGTAAGCAGGAAGTTTGGGCGGGTTCATTTCAAAGGTACAGTCAGAATTAAAGCAGCTTAGTTCGGCGCCAGACGCGGTGCTGGGTTGGAGCTGTCTTGAGCAAATCTGTCTCCAGGCAGGGTTTTTAGATTCCCCACTTTCTAATACTGGTTTTTATGCCACTAGAAGAGAGCAACCAATGATACAGGTAACCAAATTAATCTGTTCAAGAAAAAAAAATGTTTAATATTTTGAAGGTAAAAGACTGAGGATTTATGAAGATAGAGCATTAAGATTGTGGGTGGCCCCAAGAAGGGGGAAAGCGGCAACATAACTCAATTATAAGAGGAAATTTCATACAGGAGTCTGGATTAGTTAAAACGGCCCTTCCCCTCCTCTCTTTTCTCTAAATCATGGCCAGAAAATCTGGGGAGAAGGCGGAAGGTCTGGAGCTCAAAAAAAAAAAAAAAGACTGAGGCTGGGGATTCAGTAGGATGGGTTATGAGAAAGAAGTAACCATGGGAGACCTTGTGCTCCTGTGTGGGAGACTTAAGTAGGGGTTGAGGAAGGAAATTCAGCAAAGTTAAAATGCGAAATATCCTTTCCGATTAATTGCACATGGCAAAAAGCTAGATCTCCTGATTCATATCTAAAATCTGGCAGAAGTAGTTAAGAGAAGAAAAGCATAATTCCCTGTAGGCGGCATTTAAAAACATGTTGCAGTCTTGAACTTGTAAATGCCTCTTTGTTTTCTTATCCTACACACACATACACACAGACATATACACACACAGATTTTTTTTTCCTATACCATATAGTGGCAACCTTTAAAAAAAGGTATGTGTTCTTTTTGGGAAGCAGGGTAAAGGAAAAAGAAAAACGTCTTGCTTGTCACGCAACATAAGTTTAGTAGCGACAAATTTCATATGAATAGGAGTGGTAGTAATTTGAATGACCAATGACTTGAATGGAAAAATGTTTAAAAAGAGTAGTGAACCATGGGTGCATAGACCTTGTTAGCCCCTTTTATCATAGTAAAACTGCCTTATTCAAGTACACTAGGGACCTCTATCTGATGCCAGATTATAGGTAAATATTTTAAAGAAAGATTTTTAGGATTGAGATGTTTAGGAAGCAATTACTATTTCGGAAGAAATTATTTTCTTATCTGAACCCCAAAAACTTTACCTCAGAAAAACAAGTCTTTTTTATTAATAAAGTGATAAGATTTTGAAGGGCAATTCCTCTCTTCTAATTTCTGTTTCTCTTAATCTTATTCTTCCTATAATTCCATTATAATGCTTTGCCTAAAATTCCTTTACTTGCTCACTCCCTCCATTCTTCTTACTTAATTCCAGGCATATGTGACATATATTAATATGTTTACTGAGAGAACTCCAATTTTTTATGTTATTATTAGACTTGGACCTATAAGTAACTCATGCTTTAAATCCTCCAAAGAGAAAATCTGTCATATATCTTATGCTATTCCATGGTCAAACCTATGGTTGTCAAGCACATGTAAAATTGTTATCTTTCCTCATGTATTCTTTCGGGTTGCTGATATCATATGTGTGTTGCAACAGTTCCAGAAATCAGAAATGGTTCATAATATTGTAGATCTAGAGTTGGAAAGAATGAGAAATACCATCTAGTCCAATGCCATCATTCCATAGACGAAAAATGTTGAGGCTCATGGACAGGGTGAGTTGGTAAACATCTGTCTCAAAAAAAAGGGAACCAATGACACACTTTTAAGTTTAATTTTCATTCTTAACATTTTTTTCTATTCTTTTCTTAAGATCAGATAATCAACAAAACAATAAATCAAGCCCTGATTTTTATGTTTACCAATTTCCTTAGGCATAAATGATCACCTTGAAAATCCAGCTCAAGCTTGCTCAAGCACCCCTAACCAGGGAGGTCCTGAACTTGGTTCAGGCAGGCTTTATAGTCAGGATATAAGACATGGGATTTGACTTGAATTGTCAGACTCTAGAATCTGTGATCTTTATGTGATCTTATGTGATTCTAGAGTCTGTGATCTAGAGTCAGTGATCTTTATCTTGTTTCTGGTTGGTAGGTTGGTAAATTTAGACTATCTTGGGATGCCACATTATAGTGCTTATAGAAAGAATGTTTTCTCCTTATTAATTTTTAGATAATTGTGTCAGCAACTTAAATCACAAAGGCTATATTTCCATTCACGTATTTATGGAGGTAGGCTATTTTTCTAAACATGGTCATTTGTATTTGTGGGGCAACATCTGGATTTGAGGGAGTATATCTCTTTGGTGATTCAGTATCTGCCAAAATTTCCCAGAAAGGGCTAGGAATTGGTCCAGTTGATTATTTGTACAGCATGATAGTTGGTCAATAAATAGTCCCACAACCTCAGATCCTGCATTGAACTGAAGCCATAAAGGCATTAAAATAGTTTCAGATTTCATGGGTCTGTGTGGTCATCTTTGACCATAATCCAGCTACCACTCAGTTAATCAACATACTTTGTAACCTGGGTCAACTTGAGGTGCAGATAACAAAGCCACTTCGGTTCTCATTCTATGAAAGAATCTAGTAGCAACTGAGGGCACCTGGGTAGTACAGCCCCAAGTGCTGTAAGGATACTAATGGTGACACCCCTGTTGAAAATCAGGCTAGGTGTGACAGAATAAATGAGTTTTTAACCACTCTGACTTCATCATAATTTTTATACTTTTGAATTAAATTTTTGGATTTTCTAGTTCTGAATCTCTAAATTAATGTTCTTGTCCAAGAATTGGAGAGATTTCTTTCTTAATAGACGTACTTGTCACAGTAACAAAACTGATGGCATAATAAACAAGGACTTGTTCCCCCTACTATCTTCATTTGAACCTAATGAAGGTTATTGCATACAGCACGAGACAAGAAAATGCATTGTAAGTTGAAAAGATGATACTTGGCTGACTGGAAATAAGGTGGGACCAGGTATCATACACTCCTACAACAATGTCTTTAAAAAAAATCATTTTTGCATTCATTGATATTATCTTTTCTGCTTTTAGGTTTATAAATTTTTATTCAGGGGTTGATCTTGATAAGAGTTGCTATTTCAATATTGCACTTAATCCTTCCATTAAGTTTCATTTAAAAAACACTACCAACACCACCAAAGCATTTTATTCCATTATCATATTTTAGTCATGATTCTTCCTCTGTCAGGACTGTCACAATCACCAAAAGATTATGTTTATGTCCCTGGCTTGAAATTTCAAATATATTTATTACCTATAGTTCATGCTTAAACAAAATGTACTGATTGTGTACTCAAAGGACCTGGGTTCTAATCTTTCTTCTGATATTTACCATGATCTCAGACAAGTGACTTAAGCTCAAAAGGACTAGAGATTAGATTATATGGTCGCTGAGGTTCCTTCTAGCTCTATGACTATGACTACAGTTTATGAGTATCCTTAAATCTTTAACTTGTTTTCTTGATATCATATTGATGTATTGTAGAATAGCTGTAAATACATATATTGATTTGGAAAAATGAGTATCCAACCTTCAGAAAATTTCAAAAAGTTAAAGAAAGTGATATTGTTATAAAGCATAAAGATAGCTTCTAGTCTGGATCTTGGTCAACTTGGTTTCTCAGGGCCCCAGAGTTTTGTTTTCAGTTTTTTTTTTTAAATCTGTGATTGTACTAAGTGCCCTAAACTATTACATCTAATTTTGAACTTTAGCGAATTAGATTGTCAGGTTAGGTTTTTCTTCTATTATCATCAAAGATGTGATATTTAGCGCATCACCTATTTTGGACCCAGTTAATCAAACAATTACTGATTACTTGGGTGGGGGAGGGAAGAACCAAGAGAAAAAAAGAAATTTACTAGTATGACCATTATAGCATTGGGAGGAACCAAATAAGGAAAAGTATAAATGAATGGTAATTACTCAAAATTTATCCTACTTCCTACTCCAAAAACCTTAAATAAACATGAAGAAACTATACTTGAGAACAGAAGTGGCAGGTTTAGTCCCTGGGTCATGGTCTCAAAAAAAGTAATGCAAGTAGATTTTGCTATAATTGATGTTTAGATTTATCTCTGTTAATACATAACTTAAATTCTGTGAGGCCAGAGACCATGCCTTGTTTATCTGCTAGGGGAAATCAACCTTGTGGAACTGATATTTTAGGAGTCAAACTAACCAATTATCTGCAAAATCTTTCAATGAAATATACCAGCAGACCTTGTGGGTAAAAATTTAGTGTAAAGAAATTTGCAGGTCCTTGGTCTGCACTTGAAATTCATCTGAGAATCCAGGATATTCTAATTATGCAATCAGGATTCTGCCTGCCATAAATGAAGATGGAAAACGCAAGATCTGCTAAGGATAGAGAAGCCTTCCTTGGGTTGGAGTGGCTGGTTGTTTCACAAGATGCCTGACTGTTCTCTCAGATTGCCAAATTTTTGTCACCCAGTCACCTCCAGAAAATAAACCAGGCAGAAAGTTCATCCTTTTCTAAGAAAGACAATGTCCAAAGAAAGATATGGAAATCAGTGATGCTCCACTGGTGCCTTCTCAACATTATAAGAAGAAACTTTCTGGACAAATATAAAACACCCCTTGGCATAATCTTACGGGGAGGAATACTGTTTTTAATTGGATCCATTGTTTCAGTAATTGCTTCCTCTGGCTACCTTCCTCAATACGTGGTCTTAGGAATAATGTGCCTTTCCACTGGTCTCTGTGCTATAACTGTTGGAGCTACACAGATGGCTGTCATGTATCAAATGGAGTTGTTGAGACCTTTAAGATTTGTGGAACTGAATGCAACCGAAGCCCCTATCATGATGTTGAGTAGAACCCAGACTTGTATCACAACAGAAGATGTAACTGAAGCCACTACCAAGGTTTAAACTTTTTTTACCTTTTAAAATTCATGAATGTAAGTATACAAAAACTTCACTGTGGCAAGGTTTGCAGGAAAGTACAAATTTATACAGAATCTGAATCAAAACAAAGCTCTTTGCCCTGTTCCCAGGAAGTGGGTCTAACTGTTCACTTAGAAAACCAAGGCTTGAGAGAATATAAAACATGAAGAAGATTCCTGATGATGTCTAAGCAACAGATGGGGACAACACTCTAGAAGGTGCTGCCCTGAGGAGGGGGAGGTGGGGAAACACAGAGAGATTGGGAGCCCCAGTAGATATTATATGAACTTTTATGCCCTTCAAACCCAAGTGTCCACACATGTTCACAGCCATGGCTGGGCTGCAGCTCAGTTTAGCATGACCGGTGATGTCACATTTAAGCTTTTCATAGAAATTTTCAATAAGTTCCTATCATATGAAGTTTTCAACATTAAAATTGTCCATTTTTAATAAATATTATAATATTGAAGAAATTTGCAAGCCAATGCATTAACAGTCATATAAAAAATCACTGAACATACCCAGCTCAAATGGTTGACTGTAGAGAAAATGGTTCTAAGAGCAGCCAAATGAGTTCAGCATAGATACTAAGGTTCTCCAAGGGCAACAAGTTGGCTGAAAGAGACACATGAAGGGTACTGCTACCTGAAATACAAACATGATTCAGATTTCTACTTTTTGCTGTTCCTTGCAAATTTAATCCCTTTTCTCACCCAAATAAGGTCTCTTTTTTAATACTTTTCTCTCATTTCTTTTCATACTTAGTCCAAAAATTCCTTTTTGCTTATTGACAATCCAGGGTTTGAAAGATACTAATGTAAAGCATGTGTCTGTCAAGAAATTTGTGCTAAGGGATTTTAATTTGTACTAATTTGACTGTGAGCAAACTATTTCCAAAGGAAATTTTGCTTTTTTTAATCTTAGATAATCAATATAGAGCAGAGGGAAAAAAAAGCCTCAAAAAAGCCCATATACTTTAATACGCATACTTTACAGGAAAAAAGTTTAAATTTGGTATATATCAGAGATAAAGATGACTGTGTAGCAAATTTGTTTTTACGGAATTTAATACATGGTTCTATTCAAATGACTAGCACTTGAGACTTGATATTAATAATAACATCACATTTTAAAGTTCTCAAAATGCTTTACACACATATTTCTTTATATCTCCATATCAAAACAGGGTGGTAGGTACTATAGAAACTGTATGGAGGAGGAAACAGACTCAAGGAGATTAATGATTAGTTGTCCACAGCTGATAAGTGTTAGGTGACATTCAGATCAAAGTTTTCTGGGCCCCAAGTTCAACTCTTTCTGTCTGTTATAGCTATGCTGTCTCCTTCTGGGCTAACCATAGGTCAAAGTTCACAGTAATTTAAGTTTCATTTTTACAATGTCATTTGGAACTTAGTGATAATGATATTATGCAATGTTCAAGATAAACTTGGTATTCTTAATAAAATTATTACTAGAATGTTTATATGGTGCTTTACAATTACAAAATGTTTTCCCAGACAACTTAAATTGTTTGCTTTAATAGCCCTGTGGTGATGAATTAATATATTGTTACCTCCATTTTGAAAGTGAGTATACCAGGAGTTAAGGTGGTTAAGTGACTTATCTAAGGTCATATGCTTAACGAATGGCAAACCACATTCAGAGTTAAAGATTTTGATTTTTTAAATAGAATTTCCTAGTTTAACTTTTTGTTATGACTGCAATTGATTATTAGAAAATTTACTCAAGGTTGCTCAAGGCATAGTCTTAGACTTGCTATAGAAGTTGAGTTGTGGGGATGAAATTAGTTACATTCAGACAGAAGGAAAGAAAGATTACTTTTTAGGGTTATACAACATACAGAAAGCAGAATTTTTGAAAGGAAAAAATATTCATTTATTAAAAAATAGAAAAACATCTAGAATCATCTTATCATAGTGCTATTTCTTCATACTCTAGATGGAGAAGATAAACATAAAATATAAATTCCAAGACAAAACATAGTGCTAATTTTTATTTTAAGGTAAATGCCACTTCAAAGCAAATGTTGAACACAATAGTTCACCAGAAATGCATATGTATATCTAATCAAACATCTGCCAAGCACTGTGATCACAAGATGTCCTGATTCTGTCAGTTTCAGAAACTATAGAAGACTCTAATCTCCTACATCTCCTGAAATGTTTTCTTAAGAAGTTTAACAATGGTCAAGCTGCCTTTGTGTGAAATGGTTGGCAGAATTAATTCAAACAACATTGATGGAGATTATGAAGAATAAGTTAATTACCTGAAAATAATGTGTGAAACCATGCAGAAAGCAATGATTTACGTCAGAGGGTATATTCTACTGGCAGGGTTGAAGGTCATTCTCACTTTCATCCCACCTTAGCTTTGAAACCCAGTAATTTAGTTCATCTCATACCTGAGGAGGAATCTTCCTGGATACATTATATATAATATTAGATGGGAGATTCTGATCAAAGAGGGGAAAGAAGGAATTTGAGACTTATGAAAAGGGCAGAGTTATTAGTGATGGGCAGAATTAAGATATGGTCTTGTAAATGATTGAGTGCCCTTGGAGTACCTATAGCAGAGAGTCTAGATACAGAACATGATTGTTGGGAGCAATTAATGAATTATTAAACCAGGATATTCAAAGTGACCAAGTACCTATAAAAGACTTGTCCCCTCCCAAAGTATGAAGACAAGAATAAGAGTGAGGAGTTATGAGTGAAGCAGATTCCATATTTATTTAGAAATAGAAGCTCCTGGAGGCCAGTGACAAGGATCTGAATGGGTTATGTAAATGAATGGATGGAATTTAAAGAAGAGGAGGTTCCTGAGTTATCAGGATAAGAGTAGGAAATTATACATATAGTAATCAGGAGTAAAGAATAGTTGGGTGGACTGACTCCTGCCTCAGTGTGTCAAGCAACATGAGTGAAAAAAAAAAAGATACCAATATTCCTTCAGAGTGTTCTAAAGAATTGGGTTTTCATGAATGCCAAGAGATAGATTGAGAAACAAAGAGATGGAAGATGAAAGGAAAGTAATATGACAACAGAGGTTTAGGGAATGGTGCTTGAGGGCACAAAAAAATGAAAGGATATAGGACAGGGAATAATGCGGAGTAGGATTGAGGAAGACAGGGATATGAGTTCAAGAAGGCATAACAGGTAAGATACTCTAGGTATCTCAAACCCATATACGCAAAACAGCTTATTTTTTCCCCAAATCCCACCTTTCTTCTTAATCTCAGTTTCTGTTTAGGCTATCATCATCCTTCCAGTTACCCAGAGTCTCATTGCTGTTAACAACTGCTAGTCAATGAATTAAAAAAGCATCAGTGCTGTGTCCAAAATTGCTCTTGTTATCTTTTCACTCACATAGCCACCACTCTCGGTCACCTTTCACCCAGACAATTGGAATAGCTTCCAAATGGCTCATTCTACCTCTGGTTTCTCCTTTTCCTATCCATCCTTCACATAGCTTCTAAATTGGTATTTCTAAGGCACAAATGCAACCATGTCTTCATTCTGGGCAGAAGAATTCTGGTGGTGTTCCCTCTTGCCTCTAGCATATAATTTGCTTTAATTTTAAAGCCCTTAACTATCAGTCCCCAGGCTACTTTTTATCTGCCATAATTTCAGATTATTCTTCTGTGTGCATCCTGTGTTCCAGGCAAACTGATATTTGCTTATTGCTAAGTAATAGTTCTCACTCTTTTTATCTACTACATTAAGAGTGTTAAGTATGGGATAATAGAGCATTAGATTTGGATTCCAAAGATCTGAGTACAAGTCTGACTTCTTGAGTGAACTTAGAAAAGCCACGAAAAGTCCCAGAGCCTCAGTAATAACACTTTCTCAACTTAACTTCCAGGTTTGTTGTGGAGAAGCAGATGTTATTTATATTTGAACACCGACTCTGATAGAACCTGATCATTTCCCCTCAGTTGCTTCTCCATTTTGGGCTGTTTTTTGTTTGTATGCTGTTTTATTGTGCTTAGTAATCATCAAGCCTGTAAACAGTGAGCCAATTGCTCTAGAAATCTCTGACATTTAGGAAATCCATAGTAGAAAAAGCAATTTATTTAAATGGAGTTGTTTTATAAAATCTATTCCACTGTCATTATTTACAAGAGTAGTTTTTGGAGTTTTTTGTTTCTTTTCCACCACAGACTAGCTGATGTTACTAATGTTCCTGATAACATTCCTTTATAATATCTAATTTTCCATAATAACCATTAGTTTTATGTGTCTACAGCTTACATATAAGCATTCATTTACAATGAAACATGGTATTTTGCTCATAGAAAGCAGAATTCATATCCTTTATAGCTAGCTGTTACATAAGGTACTTAAAAAGTTTATAATAATCATGCATTACTTTCATTACTTTGAAGAGTTAGTTTCTGTTTCAGAGGATGAGATGAACATACACTATTCTATGAAGTCTTTATTTTGCTGTTAAATACCCAGATTCAGTCTGCTTGGTATTGGAAGCTATATAGTGCTGTTTGGTATTGTATTAGGAGGGCAGAGTTGATAATTTCAAAGAGGATCATATATATGTCTGAAAGGTTCGGAACCACTGGATATAAGAAACTCTCAAAGTAGGAGGCAGAAGAATCAAAGCATATATTTAGGCTCCACAGTAGCCAACCCATGAACTAGCATCCCCATTTTGATATATTGATCAAAAGCTTCCAGGCCAAATAAGTACACCTCGCAAGAGTAACCAGGAGGCCACAGAGAAGCATGATGGTGTAAAGCAAAATCATATACATGCTTCCCCTCTATGGTAAAAAGATTACCCACTGGCCTCAAGTCCTTGTTCAGCTTCCTCCCGTAGTTCAGCTCTGCTACCGGCAGCTTCAGCTTCAGCTGTGGCTGTAACTATAGTAGCCTCTGGCTCCAACGGAAGCTGCTTTTAACCATCCGGCTTCTGCGGGGGTGTAAGGTACGCCGGGGAAAGCACAGGTTCTTTCAATCTGCTTAAGCAAGGTGAAGGGGTTGACCGGGAAAGCACAAGTTCTTTCGATCAGCTTAAGCAAGAGAAGAAAGGTGAAGGGGCTGACAAGCTTACTCCAGTCCAACATACAAACAGCATTCAGTTCAAGGGAAAAAGCCAAACTAGTCAAGGGGACTTGTTGACTAAGTGCTAAGGAGCCCATTTTTGGTTACCAACACAGGTATAATGAAAATAGCATGGAACTTGGAGCTTGGAGACCAGAGACCTGGACTTGAATGCTACTGCTGATGTTCTGACATTAACCAGGAATGTGATCTTAGGCAATCAGTAAACTTCTCAGAGTATTCATTTTCTCATATGTAATAAGGGGAATATGATACACAGGACTGTCTACCTCATAGAATAGTTATGAAGAAAATGCTCTTTTTTTCTTGTCAATTTTTAATTTAAGGAAGAAACACACAATTCATGTTCACAGGCAACTCAAATTGGTCACTTAATTGATAAAAAGGGATATAATAATGGACATTTTGACACAACCACAGAATTTTGGAACTATTATAACACAACCCATAGAGTCCAAGTCCACTGGTCACCTCTACTGGGAAGGTATGAATGGAAAATGATTAAAAAGTGCTAATTATGTTTCAAGAAACAGAAAAGCAAGAAAGACCAGACTGTGTTTTTAAGGAATTAATCTAATAATGTGACAGAGTGACATTAGCCATTTCTAATATTTGGTGCACATGATTTTATATTCTAGAGTGAAAAAGAGAGGGAGATAGAACATCCTTTAAAACTGCACCTTATTCGGTTGACCGAGGAATCTTTTAAACTCTTTAGTCCGTGGTTATCCTTTGAAATGAATCAGTTACTCAAAACTTTTTTTGCATGGTTCTTCCCATTTCCTGGGGGCAGTGGCCCAGTCTGACTAGATTATCTTAATTACTAATGATTAAAGTTATGAATTATTGTGAGCTGGATATCCAGTAGATGTCTTAAATTTAGTATGTCCAAAAAGAAAAATAAACCTCCTCATTTTTCCCCTTAACCTTATTACCATAGAGGGCAACACCATCATCTCAGTCCCTCAGGCTAGAATGCTAAGAGTCATTCTCAATTCCTCACTATTGCACAACCCCCATATATAATCTGTTATTAAGGCATGTCAATTTCACTTTTTCTGCATCTCTCAAATGTACCCATTTCTCTTTTCTGACACTGCTACTGTTCCAGTGCAGACCTATCACCTCACAATTAAACTATTACAGTAGCCTACTAGTCATTCTGCTTGCTTCAAGTCTCTCCCCACTCCAGTCTATCTTCCTTTCAGCAAATGGGAGTGATTTTTCAAAAATATTGGCTTGACCATGTCAACTCCCCACTTCACACCCGCACTCAGTAAATTCCATTCATTTCCTATCTGCTCCAGCATCAAATATAAAATAATGTATTTGATATTTAAAGTCCTTCATAACTTAGTATCCACCACCCACTGCCTTCCCCCCTCCACTGCCCCCAGTCTTCTTATTCCTCACTCCCTGTTACTATTCTTTGAGCTATTGTCATTGGCTTCTCTGTTTTTACAGGAACTTCCGTCTCTCAGGTCCAGGAATTTTCTTTGGCTATAAGTCCTAACTAAAATCGCATATTCTTCAGGAAGATTTTTTCCCAATCTTTAAGGGCAGGTGCTGATAATATCCTTTTCTTTCCTCCTAATAATATCCTTAATTTTACATTTCAATATTTTTTAAGTTTCTAGTATTTTCTCCACGTCCCATTGAAAATCAGAAGAATAGAGTCTCCCTTACCCCCTCATAGAGAATAGTAAGATGTGTGTGGGGGGGGGATAATAAGTTTTTATTATAAAAAAATCTTTTAATACTTGTAGTTAGCTTTTTTTAGGCACTTAGCCTAGGAGAGGAGAAAGATTTAATCATGAGAAGCTTAAGATATGAGGATTATATGTCAGCTGTCTTAGATTCCATATCATTTCCCATCATTTTTTATTTAATTTCTGCTTCTTATTGACTTTATTCTTTTTTAAATGTCTTGGCACTTCTCTGCACAAAAAAAATATGCTACTTGTAGGTCAAAGGATATAATAGCCATAGTTTATGCATCTTTGGACAACTATCTCTAGTTTTTTGAAGGCTAGCATGAGATAGAAAATAATGAGATTCTTTCTAAAGCTAAATACATCGAAGAAAATTTTTAAAACCTTGTTAATATCTAGAGATCCCAAACTTAGCATGATAACTTTAAAACATAAGTTTTATCTGACATCAAAGCATCATTTCCATAGCATAATGGTCACCTTTTGATACTTCCTTCATCTATTAACATTTAATGTTTTTGACAAGGATTTGAAAGTGGATTTTGTTCTTATGACCAACTTATAATGATATTTTATCAAAGAAGCAATATTCCAATTAGTTTCTCAGTTTTGCCCATTACAATATATTGAATCCAAAGTGTACTTGAAATTTAACATTTAATATTGCTATAAGATATACGACTCCATGTAAGTTTATGGGAAAATATTTTCGGAGTTCTGCCTTGGCATACTATTAAAAAATGTTACCCCTCCTGATGCCTCTTAAACAAGCAGGGTAGAAATACTTATTTTGGAATTGAAATGAAGAATACACCATGACTGAGACCTGAGAATCTAGTATTTCAAAATTTGTAGACAGAGTTGTTTTCATAAGGGTGAGAACATGATTCAAAAAACTCAGTTTAGGAATGGAGGGTGAATAGGATCAAAAATCCTGGTGAGTAGGCATAGACAATCATCTTACAGAATACTGTGCAATACATTTTAAATGGATATGCAACTTAATATTAAAGATCATAATTACAGAAAAATTAGAGGAGAAGAAGAGCATATACCTCTCACAGTTCTGGGTAGGAGTTGTATTCTTATCCAAACAAATGTAAAGGTGATTATAAAAGATAAAATAGATAACGCTGATTACTTGAAATAAAATCTGTACTATCCCCAATAGATAATGGTAAACGATATGGGTGAACAGTTCTTAAAAGAACTGAAAAGTATTCATAATCACATGAAAGAATGCTCCATATCAGTAATAATTAGGGAAATTCAAATCAAATTAACCCTGAGATTTCACTTCACACCCTTCGAATTGGCAAAAAATGATAAAAAATAGTGGTACTCAATGTTGGAGGGGTTGTACAAAGATGGGTACACTAAATACATTGTTGGTGGAGCTATGAAATGGTACAGTCACTTGGGAAAGCATTTAGGAATTATGTAAATAAGGTGAATAAAATTTCCATAACAATTTGAACCAGAGACTACATTACTGAACTTATGCCCCAAGGAAAGCTTTAATAAGAAGCAAGTTGCCATATACTCCAAAAGAGTTATAATAAAATTTTCTGTGACAGCTGAGTATTAGAAATAAAGTACATGCTCACAGATTGGATTGGGGAATGACTAAACAAATTGTAGTATATAAATATGTTACAAAATACCATAAATAATATTTTACACAGGAGTAGTGAAGGAAATGTTTATTGTGACTCCTGAGAGTTGGGCCATACGTGTTGGAATGCCTGGGGTTGAGATACAGAAGCAGAGCAAGCTTTTATAAGGCTGTCATTCCTGGTCCATCCCTTCAGAGCTGGGATTGGTCCTAGTTCTTCTGGGTTACACTGTTCCATATATCGCCATTGGGTATTGCTTTTTGACATGATCTCCCTCCCAGTCTTGCTATGCATGTACAGATAACGAAGCTCTAATTTTATGCATGAAGCTATTAAGCATGTGTATTTCAGTTTTAGCTTACTCTTTGCCCTACTTTTGACTACAGATCCAGTTGAAACTATTTTTTCTCCCTTTCTGAGACTTGTTCCTTTCTTTCCCAGTATTACCCTCTCCTAATTACATGACTCCCAGATATTTCTTTCTGTGGAGGACAAACTTAATCTCTTTCTAACAATTCCTCATCTTGTCTAGAATAGATTTGGTCTCCACAGTCTTTCAATTTCCCTTTTGCTGAAATTTAGTCAACATCATTTCACATTTTTCATCATTTTTCACATCACTTATGATCACCATCTTAACATTCCCTCTTTCAAATTTTGTCTCCATATCTTTAATACCCCCTCACACTCTTTCTTATATGAATTCTTCTCCTCATTTATTTCCCCTTTAAGTCAATATGGGAAGGGAAGGGGGAAAGAGAAGAGGTTGATTGATGCATTGAAAAAGTAGAGAGAGCTGTCTCCGCAGTAAGTACAAATACCCAGACCCAAAAGAAAAAGTTAAACAGTAAGGATAATTGTCCCTTGATGATTCAGAAGTCTCTCCTCATACAGGTGTCTGGAGGGGATCAAATCATTCTTGTTGCAGCCATCTTAAGCATAGTCTTTGCCATCTTCTTGTAGCAATCTGCTGTTCATAACCTTGGGGGTGGAGCCAAGATGGCAGCTGGAAAGCAGGGACTTGTGTGAGCTCCCCACCAGGTCCCTCCAAAAACCTATAAAAATGGCTCTGAACAAATTGCAGAACTGCAGAACCCACGAAATAGCAGAGGGAAGCAGGGATCCAGCCCAGGACAGCCTGGATGGTCACTGGGTGAGGTCTATCACACACAGACCTGGGAGCAGAGGAGAGCGGAGCCCAGCATGGGTGGCGGCAGGACCAACCAGACCAGGAGCCAGGCAGAACAGGCCCTAGTGCCCTGAATCAAGGAGTGTGGTAGTTACCAGACTTCTCAACGCACAAACACCAAAGACAACAGAGAAGATTAGTGGAAAAAGCTGCAGGGACAGAGTGAAAAGAGTTCCCAGTTCAGCCACTGCCCGGGGGCAGCGGGGGGAGGTGCAGCTACAGAAGTGGAGCTGCAGTTTCTTCTGGCCCCAGGCCCACCTGATGGGAGGAATTAAGTGGTGGATCAGGGGCAGGAGTGCAGAACCTGCTTAAGATTTGTGTCAGGTCCTGGTTGGCAGTTCTTAGGGAAGGAGGAGTGCTGGTGTGGCAGAGCTGGCTGTATAGAAATAGCTCTGAAATCAACAGTGCATCCCCTCATAGTTGGAACAAAGTATTATTTCCTCTACAAACAGTCATACCCTGCTGAAAAACTCAAGGGTCAAGTAAGTTGGCTAGGAACATGGCGAGGCAGCAAAAATGCACTCAGTTTCAGTCCCAGACTTTGGAATCTTTCTTTGGTGACAAAGAAGACCAAAACATACAGCCAGAAGTCAACAAAGTCAAAGATCCTACATCAAAAGCCTCCAGGAAAAACATGAACTGGTCTCAGGCCAGGGAAGAGCTCAAAAAGGAGTTGGAAAAGCAAGTTAGAGAAGTAGAGGAAAAATTGGGATGAGAAATGAGAATGATGTGAGAAAATCATGAAAAACAAGTCAATGACTTGCTAAAGGAGACCCAAAAAAATACTGAAAAAAATATTGAAGAAAACAACACCTGAAAAAATAGACTAACTCAAATGGCAAAAGAGCTCCAAAAAGCCAATGAGGAGAAGAATGCCTTGAAAGGCAGAATTAGCCAAATGGAAAAGGAGGTCCAAAAGACCACTGAAGAAAATACTACTTTAAAAACTAGATTGGAGCAAGTGGAAGCTAGTGACTTTATGAGAAATAAAGATATTGTAAAACAGAACCAAAGGGATGAAAAAGTGGAAGACAATGTGAAATATCTCCTTGGAAAAACCACTGACCCAGAAAATAGATCCAGAAGAGATAATTTAAAAATTAGTGGACTACCTGAAAGCCATGATCAAAAAAAGAGCCTAGACATCACCTTTCAAAATATTATCAAGGAGAATTTCCCTGATATTCTAGAGCCAGAGGGTAAAATAGAAATTGACGGAATCCACAGATTGCCTCCTCAAAAAGATCCCAAAAAGAAAACTCCTAAGAATATTGTCACCAAATTCCAGAGCTCCCAGATCAAGGAGAAAATACTGTAAGCAGCCAGAAAGAAACAATTTGAGTATTGTGGAAAAACAATCAGGATAATACAAGATCTAGCAGCTTCCACATTAAGGGACCAAAGGGCTTGGAATACGGTATTCCAGAGGTCAATGGAGCTAGGATTAAAACCAAGAATCACCTACCCAGCAAAACTGAGTATAATGCTCCAAGGCAAAATATGGATTTTCAACAAAATAGAGGACTTTCTATCTTTCTCAGTGAAAAGACCAGAGCTGAATAGAAAATTTGACTTTCAAACACAAGAATCAAGAGAAGCATGAAAAGGTAAACAAGAAAGAGAAATCATAAGGGACTTACTAAAGTTGAACTGTTTTGTTTACATTCCTACATGGAAAGATGATGTGTATATTTCATGAGACCTCAGTATCATAGTAGCTGAAAGGAATATGCATATATATGTGTGTATGTACATATATACATATGTGTGTGTCTATTAATGTATATGTGTGGGTGTATGTATATATGTATGTGTGTGTATATATATGTGTATATATATATGTATATATGTATATATAGACAAAGGGCACGGGGTGAGTTGAATAAGAAGGGATGATATCTAAAAAAATAAAATCAAATTAAGGGATAAGAGAGGATTATATTGAGAGAGGGAAAAGGGAGAGATCGAATGGGGTAAATTATCTCACATAAAAGTGTCAAGAAAAAGTCGTTCTGTAGGAAGGGAAGAGGGTGCAGGTGAGGAAGAATGAGTAAATCTTGTTCTCATCAGATTTGACCTGAAGAGGGAATAACATACATACTCAATTGGTTATCTTACCCCACAGGAAAGAAGGAGGAAGAAGATTAAAAAAGGGGGGGATGATAAAAGGGAGGGCAGACAGAGGGAGGAGGTAATCAAAAACAAACACTTTTGAAAAGGGACAGGGTCAAGGGAGCAAATTCAATACAGGGGGATAGGTTAGGAAGGAGCAAAACATAATCAATATTTCACAACATGAGTATTGTGGAAGGGTTTTACATAATGATATGCATGTGGCCTATGTTGTTTTGTTTGACTTCTTAGGGAGGGTGGGCAGGGAGGGAAGAGGGGAGATAATTTGGAACTCCAAGTTTTAAAAACAGACATTCAAAAACAAAAATAATAGTTTTTGTATGCAACTAGGAAATAAGATACACAGGCAATGGGGCGTAGAAATTTATCTAGCCCTACAAGAGAAGAAGGGAAAGGGGGATGGGAGGGGAGTGGGATGACAGAAGGGAGGGCTGACTGGGGAACAGGGCAACCAGAATATATGCCATCTTGAAGTGGTCGGTAAGGTAGAAATGGGGAGAAAATTCGTAACTCAAACTCTTGTGAAAATCAATGCTGAAAACTAAATATATTAAATAAATCAAATAAAAGAAAAGAAAGAAAAATAACCTTGACACAGTTTTAGATTACCATTCCTAATCTTAAACCCTTATCATCCTTACAAAATCAAAATTGAAACTTGACCAATTGTCATGTTCAAGAAACTCACATTATAACCCAATTTCTAATATTTTACAGTAATCCATTATTCCCTCCCCACCAGGAGGATGAGATTTCACTAAGAAATTAATAATAGGCTCCAATACTTAAATAAATACATTTAAGCAATCAATTTTTAGCACAATACATCTTTTAAGGCATTTACAAAATCATCCACACACCATTCTTCTTTTAACATTGTGACAAAACTGAGACAAGTGTGATAATAACTAAGTAGCAGAATAATATTCTCACAAGCCCTGGAACTAATTGTTTTCATATTATTACAAAGAATTAAAGGACCCTAATTTATACAGGAATATATACATATACTAGTAACAATCATCAAATCTAAATAGTTTGTGCTAAAATCCTGAGCCTGATAGTGCAATCTTATAATAACCTGAGATGTTCTAGAATAAATCATTCAATAAATTTGTTATTGTGCTTACATAGCTTTTTGATTATAGAAATTTGCCACTAAGAGATTAGGGGCACACCTTATAGTAAGGGAAAATGTTCCCCAAATTGAAGATGTCTCTGATTTAGTTCCAATAATTAGTTCAGTCAATTGTATTAATACCCAGTTGTTCTTGCATCATTTTGAAACATGTAAGGACCTTATTCTATCCAGATACTCCTTTAATTCAGTAGCTTTAAGGTAATCCTAGCCTTAGTCTATGGGATGATAATTCAATATTGTCCTTGCACCCTTCTGTGTACCTTTATCCAAATCTTCCCATAATGTTTAGAAAGAATGTTCTTACTCCAGGGATTCTCTCTTTCACATGACTATGCAGGACTATTAATTTATCAATAACTAATATGGGATGACTACATTCAGATCAAAACAACACAGTCTCATGTACTTACATTGTGCTCATATCTTTTTACCGACCAGTTGCTCTGATCATAGAGACTTGCTACAGAAGGATGAAAAAGGCAGGGACATGTGACATACCAAACATGACGAGATAAAACATCCTTGATTCTGTTTGAATTCAGATAAGATTCGCAATTCTCCAACCATACAGTATAAATTACACTTAATAGCCAGACTCAGGAATAATAAGATGGGAAACATTCATCTTCTAAGGAACACAATGGAGATACTGAGTCAGGAGGATCCCATCCTAGATTGAGGCTAAGATTATCCCCTCAGCTTTTTCCCAAATGCAGACCTCCTCCTGTTAACAGTATAGGATCATGTTCCCTCTGAGTAACGTGGAATTTCTCTTATATGCTGATTTAATATAGACAACTATACTTAAATTCAAACTCAAAACAAATTAATTATTGTCCCAAGTGTATTTCACAGCAAGTTTCGCTAATCACAGCTTAGAGCCAAATACAATTACTTTTACTCTCATTGAGTTGCAGTAAACAATAAAGATTTACCAGGACTCACAAACATAAGGGACTCTAAAATTTTTTCCTTCACAAATTTAAACTTGTCCTGGTGTAAAAGCCACTTGTAGGAAATCCTTTCTATCTATTGTACAAAAGCTTGCAACTTCTCAGCAAGTCAAGTTCATTGTTTAGGAATTTCATAATTAAAAAAAAAAGTTCTTTTCCCAGGGCTGGTGACCTTGCCCACACAGATGGTTTCCAGGGGCCTTGGCAAATTTACAAAATAAGGAGAATCAACATGGACCCCAGGGAGGGGCTAATACTGTTGCCCCTGCCTGCTGACCCTCATACATACAGGAGGACTGTTCTAAATGGGCAGAATCAATCCAGATAAGGCTTTCACCCAATCCCCTCCCACAGCAATAAGTTAACGATTTTAGGTTCTAGTATAAAAACAATAATCAGCAGTATAAATAAATTGCTCTTAAGTATAATACCAACAATAAAGTTCAGGTGACATTAAATGCCTTTCCAGATCACATAAAATTATCGATAAAACAATGACGTGTCTTATCCTAGGTACAGATGCTGACAGACTAGCTTTTCTACCTGTGGCCTTTCCCCTACTTCCTTTTCCCAGGGCTGTTTCTGTGTTCTAACATACCTTCTTGATAACGGAGGAGGGAGTGGGGGAAGGGAATGACAAGATTGCTTCCCCCACTCCAGGTCATAAGATTTTCCTTGTCTCCTTTATCCTGGGTCTTCTAGTTTCCAATCCTTATAAAACCTCCAAAAACTATTTCACTACTCTGAAACCTTTTTATAAGCATAACTTTTCAAATATTAGGGTCTCACCTAGCCTTCCTCCCAGAAGACTCACACTGCTTTCTTAATACCCTTTTGTTCATTTTCTTGCATATAAGACACTCTTCACAGGTTTCTTTAGCAACTATACATGTATAATGTGTGTATTATTGTGTGTATATATATAATGTGTGTATATGCGTGTATATATATGTGTATATATATGTATATATACATATGTGTGTATGTATATGTATATACATACTTATACATCCATGTTTTCCCAAAAGCTGGGTCACACATTGAACATTACTTCATAGAAGAATTTCCACCTCTCAAAAACAAATTACAATTTATCATGATATCACTAATTTCCAGCTTCCACACAATTCTTACATTCTTTAGTGATGAAATTTTTCCACATAATGGACACAACTTATAAAACTTATAAAAGAAGATTTCACAAGGTCTTTTTTTCGCATAATTACCAAATTTCCTTTCACAAACATAGTTTCATAAACAATTTAAGCAGTAACTCCAATAGCTTAGTTAAAAATCTCACAAAATTCATAAATTACAGCAAAACAATTTTATCTGAAAATTCCCTTTAACTAAAGAGCAAACTTGGACGTGTATGATTTCTGAAATTACAGTTCTTTAAAACACACAGTCAAATAGAATGACTTAACAGTTTCCTAACCCATTCATCATTTTTCATCATTTTTAAACAGTACAATTTTTAACTGAACAACACTTGGATTGTAAGAGAAATTGCCTTTCTAACAGCACAGATGATACAGTTATTTACCAAACAGTAAATGAAAATTTTAGAAATTCAATGATATCATAAAAAATTATCATGTATTTAAACTTTTTAAAACCAAAACCAATTAATTACCATTCTGGTGACCTTAATTTGGTTGGATGTGTTTCCAGATTCATCTCATCACCATTGACACAAGCTTCATATCTAAGAAAATCCATGTAAAGTTAATGAATATGAACCAATTATATTTAAATTAAACAGTTTACATTCAGAGAGTAATTGTTTTATGACAATCTTTGTGCCAAGTACTTTTACAATTATGTGATCCCCATAATATCCCTGGGAGTAAATTCCACCTTCATCCCCTCACTGAACAGTAAACTAAGGTAAATAGAACTTTCTTGGGGCCATAGAGTTAATAAATTTCTTAATGCCAAATATCAATATGTACTTTAAAATATACAAATATACATACCTAAGTCTGATAATATTGGCACTTTTAAAAAGAAATATTATCAACAAGTTCATATATATCCTTAATATTTCAGTTCTCTATTCACATTCACATGTTCCTGGGAAAGTTTTACGAACACTTTGGAATCACCTATTATAATCAGGTCAGTTTGAAATGTGCTGGGTCAATATTTTATCAACTTCTTTTAGCCCAGGTGAAAAAGAATCCTAAGGAATTTGTCAGTGCTGACAAGGTATAGTCAGCTTTTCCTCCAGGCAGAGGAGTTTGGTAATTATTTGAACGGTAATAATCTTAGGCCACAATAACCAATATCATTAGCAGAGCCAATACACACACACACACACACACACACACACACACACACGTATATATACGTATATATACACACACATATTTGTGTGTATATATATATAATATATGTAATGTATATATATATTATTAGATTTAATAGAACCCTCCCACAAAAGGTGGATTCCTTCTAACTCTCTACAACTTTAATGGTTTTTTAAATCAGGTTATCAGCCTTTCACTCTAGGCTGCCTGCTTAAGATTTTTGTTTACTAATCTTCCACTTCTAGCAGAGTGCTTTTTTTCCCAAAGACCTTAGTGCAAATAGTAAAATAAATTCTAATCTTAAGCATTAAATTAGGAGCAACACATTTCAATTTTCACATTTCTAAATATGGCCAGGATGAATTCAATTCGATTTCCTTTTGGTTGGGTCCCATTACACAAAAACTTTTCTCTTTTAGGTGAAGAAGGAAATGGTTTAATGCTTATTCAACCTGCCTCCCTTTGATCTGAGGGAAAAAGATTCCTCCTCCTTTTTTTTTCCTTATCTCTCCTTCTCTCCACATTCATATATATATATATATATATATACATATATATATATATATATGTATATGTATATGTATATATGTATACACACACATAGAACACATATATATGTATTCTATATGTATATATATAGAGAATCTATAGATAAGTATCTAGAGAGATAGATATCTGTATAGAGAGATATATATCTTATATATACATATCTATTTAGATATATAGATATAGATATGTCCAGAGCTAGAATGTAGATAGGAGACATAATTATTTTCGCAACAATTTCCCAAGAGTTCCCAAACTTTTTACTATCAAAATCTCTATTAGCACTGTTCATGCAAATAGATTATACCTTCCTTAAACTTTCTACACATACTCCTGTCCTTGAACTTTCTTTCCTTTTCCTTCTATGTACTCATCCTTCTGGTGGACTTTTGATTAAAGCCCCTTTGAAACCTCACATATCTTATTTCTTTCTGATTCTGACTTGACACTGTCTCTCTCTCTCTCTCTCTCTCTCTCTCTCTCTCTCTCTCTCTTTCTCTCTCTCTCTCTTTCCCCTCTCCCTCTCTCCCTCCCTCCTTCCCTCCCTCCCTCTCTCTCTCCCTCCCTCTCTCTCCCACCCTCCTTCATACTGCTCATACTGCCTTACTGCCTTGGCTCTGGCCATGGCCTTGGCTCTGAAGAGTTCAAAAAGAAACTTCTCCTCTGGTTCCTTTCTTATCTCTATAGGAGCTGTACCCTTTACTGTACTCCAGGCTTCTTTTAGTGCAGGAAAATTTAAAAGGAACTTTTGCCATGTACATTTTCCCTTCACTATAACACACCCAAAATCTTCCTCTGGCTCATCAAATAACTCTGCCTCTTGAGTGGAGGGAATAATAAATATCTGAGCCCTGAGAGTTTGGGTCTCAGTCTCTAACACTTCTCAGGATTCCTTTCTCACATACCCCATTTTCTTCCCGCTTTTGAGTTAATCAGTCTCAGCCTCCCATAACTAGGCTTCCACTGATAGTGGTTGTCAGTATTTATTCTCACAATGGTTAACTTTAACCAGACAACAACATGAAAAACCGAATTGCCTGCTCTTCTCCCCGACTCCCCACGCCACCCCCTTCTCCTGCAGTTGCTGCTATAGCCTGTCTCCTCAGGAGTGTTGCTGGAATAGGAGGGGGAAGGAGGGGTTATCTCCTAAGGGCCCTGCTCTGGGCACTGGAGAAACCACTTCCAAAACTGCTTCTGCTGCTTCTGCTGCTCCTTGCTGGCAGGCTACATCCTTACAGGTTGTCAACTTATACACTCTCACTCATTCTCATAAAGACAGACAGAAAAAGAAATCCAAAAGCTCATGGAAGATTATCAGAAATCCCCTGAACAAATGAGCTTTTTCTTGTCTTTTCCCAGGGTTGACAGACACTATCCCCCAATTTGCTAGCATTCCTCCCCAGTGGATTATTTCGAGGAATTTCCCAGGGTGCTTCCTCACCTCCTTTAGGTACCTTATCCTTAGAGCTCCTATTTCCCATGTTAGGGCTTCACCTAACACCCCGATAAACTGTCTTAGGACTTACACTCTGAGATTCCTTGTACAGACTAGCCTCGCCTAACCCTCCTCCACCAAACCTTACTCAGAGGGCCCACACCCAAGCCAGCCTGGTTAAAGTGGGGAGGGGGAGGGCTGAAGGGGTGTGTGGGGGGGAATCCACAGACTAACAAGGTAATACATTAGCCACCAATTTTCCCTACTGTCTTCGATATATCGACTTGCTTAGTCCTGGACATCACCAATCCAAAAATTTAGCCTTGCAATCATGTACTCACTCCTCCTCCAAAAAGGGCTCTAGAATTCTTGTCCATCAGGGAGGCAGTTGGTGAAGAAGACAGAGACTGCTTAATCAGAACGGAAGTCCTCTCCCCTGGATTCTCCCACTCACTGCCTCCGTAGAATGGCTTCAATTCCTGGCCAATGTACCAAATTGTTAGAAAAGCCCATAAATAAAATTATACACAGGAGTGAGTGAAGCAAAGATTTATGGTGACTCTTGAGAGGCAGGCCACCCATGCTGGAATGCATGGGGGCATAGATACAGAAGGAGAGGAAGAGGAAGCTTTTATAAGGTTAATCATTCTTGGCCCATCCCTTCAGTGCTGGGATTGGTCCCAGCTCTTCTGGGTTACAATCTCCTGGACGTTACCATTGTGTACCATTGAGTATTGCTCCTTGACATAATCTCCCTCCCAGCCATGCTATGCATGTACAGATAACGAGGATGTGTCAGTCACTGTGCATGAAGCTATTCAGCATGCATATTTCGGGTCTAGCTTAACCTTTGCCCTACTTTTGAGTACAGATCCAGTTGAAACTAGTTTTTCTCCCTTTCTGAGAATTTTTCCTTCCTTTACCAGTATTACTCTTTCTTAATTATGTGACTCCCAGATATTTCTTTCTGTGGAAGACAAACTTTATCTCCTTCTAACAACTGTAATGGAATATGACCATGCTGTTGTAAAGGTAAGCAAAGCATGAAGTGATATGGTTGATCCGTACAGAAAAATACTTCAAGATCCACATGAACAGGTGCTGAGTAAAGAGCCAAAAAATACACAATAGCTATAAAAATGCAAATAAGAGGAATACACAGAAAAGCTGTTAATTTACCAAAATTATGAAGACTGAGTGGGACCTGAATGAAGTGATATGAAAATACACCTCCAGCCCTCTTCCCACCCCTCTTTGGGGAGGTCTATATGTGTTACATGCTGTACGTGTTTTCAGAATTTTTTCAATGTAACAATCAATTGGGCTGATTTTTTTTCTCCTTTAAAATACTATTTCTTACGTGAATTCACTCTTGAAGAGAAGAAGGGATATTTGGCATAGCTGTGATCATCTAAGAAACAGAAGATATCAATAAAAACTTATTTAAAATGTCCTGTTCAGGCAGTTTTCAGAGGAAGAAATTAAAGCTATCTATAGGCATATGAAAAAACGCTCTGGAGCACTACTGATTGGAGAAATGCAAATCAAAACAACTCTCAGATACCACATCTCTCCTGTCAGATTGGCTAAAATGACAAAACAGGAAAATGATAAATGCTGGAAAGGATGTGGGGAAATTGGAACATTGTTGCATTGCTGGTGGAGTTGTGAGCTGATCCAGCCATTTTGGAGAGCAGTTTGGAACTATGCCCAAAGGGCTATAGAAATATTCATACCCTTTGACCCAGCAATACCACTTCTAGGATTGTATCCCAAAGAAATCACACAAGTGGGAAAAGGACCCATATGTACAAAAATATTTATAGCAGCTCTTTTTGTGGTAGCCAAGAATTGGAAATCAAAGGGATGCCCATCAATTGGGGAATGGCTGAACAAGCTGTGGTATATGAAGGTGATGGAATACTATTGTGCCATAAGAAATGGGGATGATGTAGACTTTGTAACAACCTGGAAAAACCTACACGACATAATGCTGAGTGAGTGGAGCAGAACCAGGAGAATGTTGTGCACAGCCACAGATATATGGATTCCGTGAGGACCAACCCTGACATACTGCGCTCTTCTCAGCAACCTAAGTGGCAAGGACAACTCCAGGGGACTCACGATGGAGAATGCTATCTTCATCCAGAGAAAGAACTGGGAAGTTTGAATACAGATCGAGGCGCACTACATGCTCACCTTTTTTTGCTTCTCTTTTGTTTTTGTTTTTGGGTTGTTTTTTTTTTTGGTTCTGTTTCTTCTTTCTCAT
The DNA here is from genome assembly GCF_011100635.1 of Trichosurus vulpecula. Taxonomy (NCBI): domain Eukaryota; kingdom Metazoa; phylum Chordata; class Mammalia; order Diprotodontia; family Phalangeridae; genus Trichosurus; species Trichosurus vulpecula. Next base: position 347,289,163 of record NC_050576.1, on the reverse strand, counting down.
GATTCATTTCATTGGTCAAAATTCTTCTCCACAACTTGACTAGTGCATAAATTAGTTCAATGCGAAGTTATACATGACAGTTATATGAGATGAGATTCCATGCCATCTTGGGGAGGGAGGGGGGAGAGAGGGGAGAAAATCTGGAACTCAAAACTATGTAGAACTGTGTGTGGTAAACTAAAAATAAATAAATTAAAAAAATGTCCTGTTCATAAGTGATTAAGCAGTATCTGCAATCAGGGATGAGTTGAGTAGGAAGGAAAGAAGAGGTGCAAAGAAGATAAAGAAACTGCCATATTGTAGTAGGAAATAAATGTGTCTTTGACAACCAAGAATGTTAGCCACCTAGCTCTACCTTTTATAGGTGTGCAATGCCAGGTTAGTTGACTTGTTATATTTCAAGATGTGCTGTACAATGAATATTTGTGTAAAAATATTTATGGACTATGTCCTAATTATCTAGAAGGAAATCAACCAAGTTGAATAATAGTCACAGTCTAATTTATATTCCCTTTTGCCCTTTCTGTAAAACCAATTTTAAATCTGTCCTGGTGAGCAGATTGTGTCAGTCTTGTGAAGCTGAGAACATATTGTCATTGATGGTTATTGTTAAACAGATGAAAATATTATGGAAAAGAAAATTTAGGGCATATGAGGCATGTTTATTTCAATACAGAAAAATATGGCATTCTGAATTATTAGCACTTGCTTATTAGTAGTTGAAATTTTACCTGTGCCTGCTGGATTGTAATTATTCCTGATCATTTAAGATATAATAGATTGACCCGGTCCTTGGCAAATAAATATTTTGCCTTATACTCTGGTAATGTACAAAGAAATGATCGATGTATGAGCCTAATTTCTTATTGTTTGTTTGCATGAATAAAATTATACCTACCAAACCTTGTAAATGAATTTTTAGTTCTTAACAACTTTGATTCAGCTCTCATGTTACCTCCACATCTAAAACAATAATCACCATCAAAGTACTCCCTTGAATTATAAAATATTGGTGGTCCAGAATAATGATTTTATCCATGTAAGAAACTCCCTACTGTAAAAATATCCTCCATTGATTGGAGATTGCCTTGGGGTAAACAGAAGTAAAAAAGATTTCTGTGTGGTGTGGTCATAGAGCCAATATTTCAGAGGCCAGATTTGAACCATCTCTCCCTAACTCCGATCAGGCTCTCTTCTTATCATGACATATAGCCACTCAAATAAATGTTAAAACAATAGTAGTGGAATTACTTTTGTACTATTATTGATACAGAATGTAATTCAACAAGCATTTTTTAAGATTTAGAGCAGACTATATACATTACATAAAGATTACATTTTTCTGAATTGACTATCCTAATTACCAAATGCCATCAAATTTACCTTCTTCTTTGGTACTCCTCTTTTCTTTAACACAGAAAAACAATATGTCAAGCTTAATCACTAAACATATAAGTTTTATAGTCCTTTATTTTAGGCAAAACTGATTTTGTGAACCTGGGTTCAGAATTGAAGAAATGAGCATTTAACACAATTGGAAATGTCTAATATAAATGTTCTGGTTCTACCCTTAGGTAGAACTGTTTGTGTTTTAGTTAACAAAAAAGTACCTGAGTTTCTTATTTAAAAAGACGAGGGAGAAACAAACCTTATCCTCTCAAGATTGGATATTGTTTAGAGCTTAAAGACCCAATTTATCTTTGAAAAATTATAAATGCAGTCAACACTAAACAAATACCCTCCCTAGATTGACAATTTTGTTCTATTTTCTTCTTGTTGCTTTAATTACAGTTTATAGCCGTTAACTCTATTTATATTTCTGTGTGAATTGGTTTTAAAATTTTCCAGATAAAAGGAAATCATAAGAGGATAAATGAATGTCATTTTGATGAGCTCAAGAAAAGCTACCTTTTCATCAAATGTAAAATACTTTGTGTTTTCATCAAAAACATTTACTTTAAAATAAAGAAAGCTAAAGGCAAAGACATCACAGAGGCCTAAAAGAGAAAGAATAATTTTTTCAGTCTTACTGCACCATATAAATTATAGGGCATCAGCAGTTCTCTCATGCTACCTTGACATGACTTTCCTCTTTTTCCCTTCAATGCTTTATTCTACTTCAGAGAGCAAGTTCTAAAAACCTGTTCCCAGATACAGTTTTCATTAATCCTTGAAATGGTAATTTTAGGCAAGAGATTCAACTTTGGGGGAAAAAAAAACCTCTCACATAAAACCTTTAGGCCAAATCTTGCATTCAATTACACATGTCCTTCTCCCACTGATTTTACTGGTTCGAGTAGCAGTGTATCATCTCTTGGTTGAAAACCAAATTTCTGTACATATTTTCATTTCAAAACCATTATGGCATTATGAAAGACATAAAGTTGTATCCCATTGTTTCTAGTTATGATATGTATTATAAGAAAATAATGGATTTTATTAACTATATGTATTACTTGGCATGTTAATTATAATACAATAAATAGTAATCATGAAATCATTACTGTAGTGGGTACGCATAATAAATTATGAAAATTAAGGAACATATTTTTCCCTCTAGGTGAGAAGATTTCAAGAAAGAGAGAATATCTGCACTCAAATGCACAAATGTTATAAACTTACAAGTCTTATTTGTATGTTTTAATACACTCAGTTCAGGGAAATATACTAGCATTATGGAAATTTTTTAATAGACATTCAGGAGGTTGTAACGCCAATCACCTGAGGACTGCCGCTGTGAATAATTTCACGGGTCTAATCGTATAGTATAATGAAGTCTCTATTTATTCAGCAATAAACTAAAGCATTGTTCAAGAAAGTAAAGCATAACATTCATAACAATATCCTTAAGCAAAACATATCATCTAATACATATATATGTAAATATATGTGTATTATATATATGTCACATGTATATATCTCATAACACTCAGTATGTCATATGGTGCATAGCATATAACATTGCATTTAGGAGCATTCCCCAAAATACTTGTTTACATACTCAGGGGGTCTCAGGCCAGGGTCTTCCCCAGCACAATGCATCCTTAAGGGGTAGCAGAAAATACCACACCATCCACCCCTAGGTCACAGCAAGAACAATCTTCTTAATACCAAGCATCCTCTTAGATCTTGACTTGAGTTTAACTTCTAAGTCCCATGCCTCTTCCTCTGTGGACTCACCACTCCTGACTCTAGCCTGGATTCACATGCAGGTAGCTATCCACTCCTATTCCAGGTCTCAGCTCACAGGGACTGCTCCTTCCCAACAACAGGCTCCAGGGTCTCCTGCCTACAGCTTCTGCCTCTGGGAAAACAAAGCTTAACAGGGAAACAACATACATTACTAGCACCACCATCTCAATTCATCTCCAAAGTCCAGAGGCTCTGTGATAATAGCTCAACTAACTTTAACAGCTCTCAAAGGGAGCTTAAGTAAAGCCTCCTTCTCATGGGCAGGTTTCTGCCCTACAGCTCTGTTTGTTTTTATATATCAGAAGCTCCTTCAGCAAGTCTCTGCAATAAAAGGTCTTCTCTGTGCTCTTAGAAGTCTCCTCTCTGCTCTCAGAGGTCTTCTCTTAGCTCTCAGAGGTCTCTCAACTCTCAGAGGTCTCTTCTCAGCTCTTAAAGGTTTCCTCTCTGCTCTTAAAGGTCTCTTCCCAGCTCAAAGCTCATTCTTCTTCTTTGCCTCTTCTCTTCATTCTCTTCTTCTCAAAACTGGCTCACCCTCTCAACGCTGAGTCTCTCAACCCTGGCTCTCTTCATATACAGTTCTAGTCAGCACCTGATTGGCTGAAACTTAATCCACATGTCTGATTGGCTAGAATTCAATACACATGTCTGATTGGCTAGAACCCACATACAAGTCTCTGACTGGCTACAACTTAATCCAGCAAAAAAATCTTACTTTGCTTGCCATTACAGAGGTCAATCTGGTAACAATCAAAGTGTCATTACATTGTAAGCTGTGTTTTGAATGAAACATCAGGAGTGAGAGGAGGCCAAAAAGTATTACAAGTATGATGAATTGTATTCTGATAGTGCATGATTGTATTCTGACAGGCATGAAGAGTGAATGCATGGGCAGAAGTTAAAAATGGGAGAATTAAGAAGGGTAAACAGATGCACAGTTCTATTTTGACACTGCATATGCTTTCCTTTTTGTAGACTGAAATGATATCATTAAATCAATATAACACAATCCTGATTTTTTTCCTTAACTATAATGAATTTGTCCAATTCTATCTGCATACTCTTATGACCAACAACTAGCTAGGGGTACCATTATGGCTGTGGTGATACGGTGAATTAAACCATGGCTTAAAGCTGGTTTCAGCAAATAAAGGGATACAGCAATTTGTATTATGTTTTATAACTCTATAAAGAGCTTCATTGTACTAATTTAAAATATATTTAGAGATATGCCTGATTTCAGAGAAATTTTACATAAAATGTGGGTTCTAATTTTATTTAATTCATGCAAGTTCATAAACTAACATAATCCACTAAAGTATTATAGTGAGGGATAGTGACTGGGGGAAGAAAAAAACTTTGAGATTTCAAAAATAATTAATTGCAAATGGAAAAAAAAGAATATTTTTAAAAGGATTGTATTCCCTGCTTTGGGTAGATGACATTATAACTAATGACATATAGAGGCAATTGATGTTTCATTCTTAGTTCACTTCTTTTTTTCTCTGACAAAGAGACAGTCTTTTGTCTGGAAAAGACATACCAAATATGGTGATCAGTGTTGATACATGATAAGTAAGGAGGTAGTGAGAGAGTTTCTAGTTGCCTTAGATGAACTCAATTTACCTGGCCCATAAGAACTATATCTTCAGACACTGAAAAAACTGGAAGATTTGATTTCTGACAGAAGTTTTTATCTTAAAAAAATGTCAAAGAACAGTAAAGATATTTCAGGATTGGAGTGGGGCAAATGTCACAATTAGGAAGAAACAGTGGTATCTGTAAATCAATCTGTATAACAATTTAGGCTAATAAGCTTGGCTTTGGTACGTGGCAAAATTCTAAAACCTTTTCTTAAAATGTATTGCTAGTGAAGCTATGGAAAAGGAATTGGTGATAACATTGAGCTGGCATCGCTTAAGAACCATCCATTCCAGACTAATCTTTTCTTTCATTTTCTTTCTTTTTTTACTGATTTGATAATAAACTGGATTAAGTGAATAGACCAGGTGTTTACCTAGATTTATTAAGGTATTTGATAATTTCTTGCTATCATGGTAGAAAAGATAGAGAGCTGTGGTCTAGAGCAAAATGTAATTAGACAGAAAAAGATTGAATTCATGGGCATGAAGAGTAGTCTTTTGTAGGTTCCATGTCAGCTTTTGAGGACATCTCTATTGGAGTTCCTATAGGGTCTCTGATCATACCTGTGCTTTTAGTATTTTCATCAATGATATGAATAAAGCCATAAATATCACATTGATTGGATTTGTGTGTGACCCAAAATTAGCATCATTAGTTAGCATACCCTTTGAAAGGATCCAAAGTGTCTATAACCATAGAATGTTTGGCTGCATCAAATAGTGATATTTTATAGGGATAAATATAAAGGCATATACTTGGATTTAAAAATGACATTGATAAATTCTATATGGAATAAGTACAGCTTGACAATACATTTTCTGAAAAAAGATACTGTTTGTACAGCTAAAAAGGCTAATATACGTTTACAGGTCAGACTACATAGTATTGTGTTGAGGTCTGGGCACTACATTTTAGCAGGCTTTTTAAACTGCAATATCATCTAGAAGAGAACAAGCAGCAAGGTTGTGAATTCAAATTCATTTGAATCCTACCACTGGTTACAAGGGTGGAAATGAATGGGTAGTCCAGTCCAGCAGTGCCTTGGGGTACACATGCACACTTAGGCCAGCAGTAATCAAAGGCAGGGAGCAGGGTGAATGAAGTTGTGGGTCCACATAGAAAGAAAGAAAGCATCACTCCCACCAAAAGTGGCAGGCTGTCTTCCAGTGAGGAACAACAAGGTGTTGTCAGTGCATGGGCTTTTTTATCTTGCAGGGCATATTGGGTAAGTGGGTGGTTTGGGGCTCCAGCCAGTGGCTTTTCAAAATGATGACTGAATTCCAGGGGATTCTGCTGCAAATATTGTAATGCCTATCTTCTGGATGGACATATAGCTCTTATCACTAGGGGTGACAGCCCCAATTGTTAGTCTAAGACAGAGCTGCACAACTTGTAAACTTTTTCGGGCTATGGATAGATTAGAGTAGAGACAGACTGGTGATGGTTTGTTGCTGTGGGTCCTGTGACAAACAGGAGCATTGCAATGGCAATCCTACATTTTTTCTCGGGCTGCCCAAAGGCCATATATTGTGTAGGCCTGGTCTAAGACTTGATCCCTGCTCACTTGCAACGTCCCTTGCCCCATTGTTGTCTCCCTAGAAATGTTTCAGTTATCTCTGCTCAGGGTACCAACCCCACTTCCCATGTGAGCATTTATTATTCTACTTTTCGTAGACAAAAATCTTGCTACTTAATTTTTCTGATAATTAGGACTGAAACCCCACCCCCTATTTCCCTTACATCATCCCCCCCTCAGTGACTCCCCCCCAAAAAAGAGTGAGGAAAAAGGGAATGTAAATTTTTATTGCAGATGGAGATTGGAACAGAAACAGGGATGATGTGATAGTGGATGGAGATTTGCTGCTGGTGTTAAATATGGAATTAGAGTTGAAAGGAAAGACTGAAAAAATATTTAAGAGGAAAATTTACTGTCAGTGTAGTCCAGCTCTCAGGGTTTAAGAGTTTAGTGCTGAGAAACTTCTGACATGTTGAGCTAGACCTGGAATGTGAATGTAATTTGTTGCTCAAAAAGACTGTACTGGTGCCTAGGATTTTTAAACTCAGACATGAGCCATCTGGCCCTGATTTTCAAATAAACTAAAAACAACATTTGCTTCTATGGTATTACCATGCAGTGCTGTAGTTATTTGCATGCCATTCCTGTCTTTAGTAACTTTCATCAAATTTTTGTGGTGTTAGACACCACGCATGCTTTGAAGATACCTTCCTGGTCTCCAAGGCTTGGTTTTGTTGGGATGTTTGTGGGGAGAGAGTTTCATCAGTTCTGGATATGCTAATAGTACTCCACATCCCAGGTTCTCTTTGCTAGTCCATAACCTTCCCATTCACTCTTTACTGAAGATAACTCTTGAATCTAACAGAAGTCACAGACTTCCTTTAATCAGAATTGCTATCCATTTACCAGCAAATGCAGACCCAGGTTTGAATTAAGTGGCTTCCATAGGGACAAGCAGGAGCATTGGATGTTCAATCCAGAAGGTCGCTATAGTCAATATGATACTAGTTTGAACAAAAGGAAATGGTCTTATTGCTCATTCTGTCAGTTCCTTTGAAGGTCTGTTAATCTCAGAGAATCTCAAATCCTGTTTGCAAAGATTCTCCTGAAGTTCCGGAAGTATACTTATGCTTCATGTGGCCTCTTTGGCTGCCTGTAATGTATGTTGTAAGTTGAACTGTGCTGCCTTTATCTCTCCCAAATATTCAGTTAATTCTATATTATGGGGGAGGAAAGAACTGGAAATGAAAACTATATTCTGACTAGACAGAGATATATGATATGAAGGAATGAACCAAGTTGTTATAGCAGAACTTCATTGTGAGCAGAGGCCAATCTTCCTAATGGGAGAAAGTGTAATGATCAAAGATATCTCTACAGATAATAATGGCAATGAAGAAATAAACCTTAACCTAGAGGGCAGTGACCAAGACATACTTAATGAGTTACCCAAACTGGTTACCTTAATCCAGTTAGAAGTAAGATGAGAAGTCAGGCAAAAACAACATTTTCTTGAGTTGTCCCAAGTGTTGTGGAAGTACACGGGATGGAGCAAATCACACCATCTATATTAATCACTAGCACCGACATGAATTCTTAATCCCATGAGCGTGGGAACCCATGTCTACTGTGATTCTTTATCAGGGGAATTGATGGATTAGGAGTGGAAGAAACTATTTTATTTTTCTATACTGTGTACTTTATTCAAAGTGTACATGATGCAGTTTAGGGGTGCTAAGAACCCTGAGAATGAAAGGGTACAAGGCAGATTTGCCTGGAATGAACTCACACATTCAAGCCTTCTTTCAGTAAAATATCAAGGTTCATTTTGATACCAATAGTAGCAGGCAAAGTTCCTTTGGAGAACTTGCAATTTAATGGGGTTGAATCTGAAGCTTATATAGAAAAGGGGCAGGGAAAGGAGTATTAAAGATGCTAATTAGGTATTGCAAGGACTCCAGGTGTCTTTGGGAACAGGCATTAGTGATCTGTGGATAGGAAAATACAGGGAGGCTTGACCTACAAGGAGACTTCTGAGATAAATGGCAACAACCCTGAGTGTTCTGAACTAAGGAGAGGTGACTGACTTAAGGTGTGTGATCCGGAGAGATCTGAGTGAAATAGATGTAGTCCTAATGGGTGGCAATCACCCAAAAAAGTTGCATGGTCCTGAGAGGTCTGAAATAAATGATAACAATCCTAAGAATTCTATGCTAAATGGAGGTGACTAATCAAGCAGTTGCACAATCTTGAGCTAAATGGCAGTTATTCTAAGTCACTATCTAAATGATAATGACAAAAAAAGATTCAGGAGGTTGCATGGCCCAAAGAGTGGTGACCAATCTGGAATTTACTAGGTTTTGAGTTCTAAGCAAAATGTTAATAATCCTAAGAGTTCTGAGGTTAATGGTAGTGACTCAATGGAAGTTTGAAAGTGCTAAGAGTTCTGAACTAAATGTTGATAGCCTTAAGAGTTCTGAAGTAAATGGTAGCACCATTCAGAAAGTTACATTGTCCTGAGATTTCTCAGTTAAATGGCAGTAGTCCCAAGGGTTCTTAATTAAATGTGGTGATCACCTCTGAAAAAGCATGATTTTGAGAATTCTGAGCTATATACCAATAGTCCTAAGTGTTCTGAGCTTAATGGTGGTATCCATGCAAGAGAGTTAATGGTTCTGAGATAAATGTGGTGACCACCTAGGAGACTGATGGTGATGAGAAGTCTGAGTTAAATAGGGGTGACTAACCAGGACACTGCATGGTCCTGAGACCTCTGAGCTAAATTGTGCTTACTTGAGTAGGAGGTTAATGCTTTTAGTTCAGGGCTAATAGTTATAATAAAGTAGTAATAAAAGCTAAAAAAATGACTAACCAAGAAGCTGCTTGATGCTAAAAATTTTGAGCCAAATGTCAGTGACTCACTGGAAGGTTTATTGTTCTGAGAGTTCTTAGCTAATAGCAATAGTCTTGAGATCACCCAGGAGGATGCATGGTCCTGAGTTTTTTGAGGTAAATGGCAACACAAAGAGTTCTGACCTTAATGGTGGGGAATAGCCAGGAGGTTTCATGATTTTGAGTTTTAAGTTAGCCAGTGGTGACTACTCAAAAGGTTGTTTGATCTTTGGAGTTCCAAACTAAATGGTAATTGTCTCAAAAGTTCTGAACTATGTGGTGACCACTCAGGAGATTACTTAGTGCTGAGAGTTCTGAATTAAATGCCAATAGTCCTAGGAGTTCTGAGCAAAACGGCAAATATCCTAAGTGTTTTGAGATAATGTTAGTGACCATTTAGTCAGCTGCATCTTCCTGAGACTTTTAAGCTGAATGTTCAGAGTCCTCAGATTTCTGAGTTAAATTATGGTGGCCTTGGAAGAGTGGAAAATGATCAGGAAGCTGCATGGTCCTGGGAGTTCTGAACTAAAATGCAATAGTTTCAAAACATTTTGAGCTAAATGAAGGTGACCACATAGTAGGTTACATGGTTTTAGTAGGTCAGTCACATAGAGGTGACTAACCAGAAGATCGCATACTTTTACACTAAAAGGCAACAGTCTAATAATGCTGACCTAAATGGTAGTGTGATCACATAGGAGGTTGGATGATTTTGAGGGTTTCTGAGCAAAATGACAATACACCTAAGAGTTCTGACATATATGGAAGGTGACTGACCAGAAGGTTGCATGGTATTGAGATTCTGAACTAAATGACTCTACTCCTAAGTGTTGTGAGATATGTGATATTGACCACCCAGAAGATTGTGGTTGTGTGGGTTCTGAGCTAAATGGTAGTAGTTCCAAGAGTACTGAGCTATATAGAAAACAATTAACTAGGAGATTGCATAGGCTGAGAGTTCTAAGTTAGATAGCAATGTTCCTAGGAGTTCTGAACTAAATGGCTAAGGTACTGATCAGATGGTTACATATTTCTTAGAATCCTAAGCTAAATGTTGATGACCACCTAAGATTTTGTTTGGCCCTAAGTTCTGAGCTCAGTGGCAGTAGTTAATATTATCCTGAAAGTTCTGAACATAAAGGCAGTAATCCTAAACATTCTGTTAGCAGTGGTGGTTACTACCCAGGATAGTATGGTCTGAGAGTTCTGCCTAAATTTAACTAGTTTTAAGAATTCTTTCTCTATATGTGGATAGCATATTTTTCACCGTAAGTCCTTCAGAATTGTCTTGGATAATTGTATTAATAAGGAATAACTAAGTCATTAACACTCCTACAATATTGCTGTTATTATGTGCTATGTTCTGGTTCTTCTCACTTTGCATCAGTTCATATAAGTCTTCCCAGCATCCTGCTCATCATTTCTTATAGTACAATAGTATTCCATCAAAATCATATGCCTTCCATTTTCAATTCTTTGCCACCACAAAAACAGCTGTTATAAATATTTTTGTAAGTATATGTCCTTTTTAAAAATCTCTTTGGATTACAATTCTGGTAGTGGTATTACTGGGTCAAAAGGTATGCAGTATTATAGCCCTTTGTGTATAGTTTCAAATTGCTCTCCAGAATGATTTGGTTGGTTCACAACTTCAAGAATAGTGCCTTAATGCCCCAATTTTCCATATCTCCTCCAACATTTGTAATTTCCTTTTTTGTCATGTTAGTCAATCTGATAGATGTGAGGTGGTATCTCAGAATTCTTTTACTTTCAATGTGTTTAATCACTAATAATTCAGAACATTTTATATGACTATAGATAGTGTTGATTTCTCCTTAAATTTTCATGTACATATGCTTTGACCATTTATCAACTGGGTAATAACTTGTATTCTTATAAATTTGATTCTGTTCCCTACATATTTAATAGTTGAAGCCTTTATCAGAGAAACTGCAAAAAATAATTTTTCCAGTTTCTTGCTTACCTTGTAATCTTGACTTTTTAAATTAAATGTAATAAAAATACGCATTTTACATCATGTAGTGTTCTCTATTTCCTGACTGGTCATAAATTCTTAGCTGTGGATATGACAGACAAAATTTTCCATGCTTCCCTAATTTGCGTATATAACCCTTTAAGTCTAAATGTTGTACCCATTTTCATCTTAGCTTAATAAATGGTGTGAGATGTTGGCTATATTTAGTTTCTGCCAAATAACTTTCCAGTTTGCCCAGCAATTTTTGTCAAATAGTGACTTCTTGTCCAAAAAGCTTGGATCTTTGGATTTATCAAGCACATTATTACTATGGTCATTTACTGTGGTTTATTGTGTACACCATAGGAGAGAGCTGGATGGCTCAGTATTAGCGTGAAGGGCCTGAAGTCAGAAGACCTGAGTTCAAATATGGCCTCTATCATTTACCATCTGTGTGACTCTGAGCACGTGAATCAACCTCTGTTTGTCTTAGTTCACCGGAGAAGGAAATGACAACCCATACCAGTATTTTTGCCAAGAAAACCCCAGTGACATTATTGGTGGGCTATGGTCCACAGGATCATGAACAGTTGAACATGACTGAATGACTGAACAATTGTATACCTAGACTATTTCACTGACCTGCCACTCTTTATTTCTTGGCCAGTACCAGATTGTTTTGATTGTTTGCACTTTTTAATTCAATTTGAGATCTGATACTGTTTTGCTATTTTCCTTCACAGGTTTCCCCCCCCTCACCCTAGCCTTGATTCCTTTGTGTACTTAGAGATGAATTCTGTTTTAATTTTTTTCTAGCTCACTGAAATAATTCTTGGTAGTCTGGCATAGCACTGAATAAGTAAATTAATTTAGGTAGATTTGTAACTTTTATTATGTTGGCTTGGCTATGAGCAATTTGATATTTCTCTAATTGTTTAGATCTGACTTTATTTGTTTGAGAAGTGATTTGTAATTGTTTTCATCTAGTTCCCAGATCTGTCTTGGGAGGTAGATTTCCAAGAATTTTATATTGTCTGCCTTATATTGTATATCTTAAATGGAATTTCTCAAGTCTGTTCCTGCTATTAGTAATATATAGAAATGCTGATGATTTATGTGGGTTTACTTTATGTCCTGCAACATTAATGAAACTGTTAATTGTTTCAAATAGTTTGAGTTGATTATCTAGGATTCCCTAAGATATATGATCATATTATCTGTAAGGAAAACAATGTTGGGGGTGGAGCCAAGATGATAGAGTAAAAACAGAGACTTGCTTGAGCTTTCCCCCAAACCCCTCCAAATACCTGTAAAAATGACTCTAAACAAATTCTAGAGCTACAGAACCCACAAAATGATAGAGTGAAATGAATCTCCAGCCCAAAACAACCTCAAAAGTCAACAGGAAAAGTCTATTGCAGTGGGCAGGGAGTAGAGCACAGTCCAGTGTGGGCCATGCTGGCACAGACAGGGCTAGAGCAGGCCTCAGGAGACTGAATCATTGGCAGCAGTGTTGGTTTACAGACTTCTCTAGGCACAAACACCAAAGATAAAGTGAATAGTCAGTGGGAAAACTCTGTTGGACCTCGGTGGGAGAGGAGGGCAGTCTGTCACCAGTCCTGGAGCAGTAGAGGTGGCAGTGGCACCAGTAGCACCAGCAGCTGCTTCCAGAGCTCTAGGCCCACAGATAGTGGGGGAATCAAGTAGCTGATGAGAGTGGGATTTCAAGGTTCTCTTTGCTGGGGCTGAGGCAGGATTCTCTTGCCTTGCCCTGCTGGGACCTGAGTCACCGTACTGGGTGGCAGTCCTGGGGTGAGGAAAAGTCTTGGCATGGCAGAGCTTATGGCAGCTGTAGAGAAGGAATTCTCCTTACAGTTCCAAGGCAGAAAAGGGTGCTTGAGGTCACTCACAAACCAGCGCACAGGTCAGGAGAGGAGTAAACACATCCCCATTGATCATACCACCTTCAAAAACCTGAAAATTTACAGGTGCCTAGAAGTATCTCTAAAAACAGCTGCGAAAAACCCCAGAAACTTGGGACAAAGCACTCTCCACTCTGGAAGCAGAGACCTACCTTGACAAAGAGCTCAAAAGTAAAAAAAAAAAATGGCTGGGAAAATGAGCAAACAGAATAAAAAAAAAACTCAAACTATAGAATCTTACTTTGGTAACAAAGAATATCAAAACATATCAACCAGAAGAAAATAAAGTCAAAGCTCCTTGTAGTAGCAATTTAGATTTGAAGATCTTTCTCACCCATTAATAGGCCATGTGACCTGCTTACATCATGGGAAGCCTAAGTCACATGTGGTGGGAGGAGGTTCCTGACATCTAAATGATGTTATGTCACAGGAAATGCAGAAAGTGAGCACTGCTAATGGCAATAGAGCTGAACAGGCTGACTTAGCTGTACTGTCAGTTTGCTTTGGGGAAGATCCCAGCAGGGGGTAGGAGAGGTTTTGGGATGGCAAGGCTCCATCTTGCGATATCATGTTTTAAGGAGCAAATGGAAGCTAATGAATTTATAAGAAATGGAGAAATTATAAAACAGAACCAAAAGAATGAAAAAATAGAACACAATGTGAATTATGTCATTGGAAAAACAACTAACCTGGAAAATAGATCCAGAAGAAGAAATAATTTTAAAATTATTGGACTACCTGAAATCCATGATCAAAAAAGGACTTAGACATTATCTTTCAAGAAATTATCAAGGAAAACCACCCTGATATTGTAAGACCAGAGGTTAAAATAGAAATGGAAAGAATTCAACATTCACCTCTTGAAAAAGATCCCAAATGGAAAACTGCTAGTAATATTGTAGCCAAATTCCAGAGTTCTCAGGTCATGGGAAAATATTGCAAGCAGCTAGAAAGAAACAATTCAAATATCGTGGAAACACAATTAGGATAACACAAGATCTCACAGGTTCTACCTTAAGAGATAGGAGGGCTTGGAATATGATAGTCTTGAGGTCAAAAAGGAGCTAGGATTAAAACCAAGAACCACCTATCCAGCAAAACTAAGGATAATCCTTCAGGGGGAAAAATAGAAATTCAATGAAATAGAGGACTTCCAAATATTCTTGTTGAAAAGACCAGAGCTGAAAAGAAAATTTCTGCAGTTCTAGAATTGGTTCAGAGCCATTTTTATAGGTTTTTGGAGGGACTCAGCAGGGAGCTTATGCTAGTCCCTGCTTTCCAGCCGCCATCTTTACTCCACCCCCTGTTTCAAGTAATTTTTTATTTTATTCTGTAGGATTCTCTAAGTGTACTATCATATCATGTGCAAAGAGTGATTACTTTGTTTCTTCTTTATTCTAATTCCTTCAACTTCTTTTTCTTCTCTTATTGCTAAAGCTAACATTTCTAGTATAATATTGAATAACAGTGGTGATAATGGACATCCTTGTGGTACCCTGATCTTATTAGAAATGCTTCTAGCTTATCCTCATTACATATACAGCTTGCTGATGGTTTTAGATAGATACTGCCTATAATTTTAAGGAAGACTCCATTGATTCCTGTGCTCTCTAGTGTTTTTAAGAGGAATGGGTGTTCTTATTTGTCAAAAGCTTTTCCTGCATCTATTAAGATAATCATATGATTTCCGTTAGCTTTGTTGTTGACATGGTCAATTATGCTGATAGTTTTCCTAATATTGAAGCAGCCCTGCATTCCTCACATAAACCCTACCTGGTCATAGTATATTACCCTCCAGATAAGTTGCTGTAATTTCTTTGCTAACATTTTATTTACAATTTTTAGTATCTATATTTTTTAGGGAAACTGGTCTATAGTTTTCTTTGTCTTGTTTGGCTTTTTCAGGTGCAGGTATTGGCACCATATTCAAACCATAAAAAGAATCTGATAGGACTCTGACTATTTTCTCAAATAGTTGATATAGTATTGGAACTAATTGTTCTTAAGATGTTTGATAAAATTCACTTGTTAATCCATGTGGCCCTGGAGAATTTTTCTTAGGGTGTTCATTAATGGCTTGTTCAATTTTTTCTTCTGAAATGAGGTTATTTTATTTTTTATTCTGTTAATCTGGGCAATTTATATTTTTGTAAATATTGCTCTATTTCACTGAGATTGTCAAATTTATTGGCATAGAATTGGGCAAAATAGCTCCTAATTATTGTTTTGATTTCATCTTCATTGGTGGTTTCATTCAATGTTCTCTTTTTCCATTTGGCTACTTGTAGTTTTTAAGGGCTTGTTTTCTACAGACAATTTTTCATCTATCTTTTCCAACCTATTGACCTTCTCCTGCGTACTTCTCATTTCTTTGACCATTTTTTCTTCTACCTCTTTTATTTGACTTTTAAAGTCTTTCTTGCATATTTCCAAGAAGGCTTTTTGGGCTTGACGTGAGTTCATAGCCCCCTTTGAGGTTTCAGATGTGGGTCTATTGACAATGTTGTCTTCATCTGAATTTGTGCCTTGATTGTCCCCATCCCCATAATAAGAAGCTATGGTCATTGTCTGTTTCTACTTCTTGCTCATGTTGTTTGCTTATTTCCTGGCTTTTGAAATTGAGCTTTCCTGCTGGAGCACAAGGGACACTTACCCAAGCTTGTTGTGTTGGGAGCCCAGAACTGGGTCACTGGCTTTTTGTGCTGGGGCCTCAGGTGCTGGCAGCTGGAGGCTGTTGGTGTCTGGCAGCTTATCTGGTGCTTAGTTAGGATCAGCAACACTTGAGCTCTTGGAGTGGGGATGGCGAGTCTGGCCCCTGGAGGATGCCTGCTTACCTGGGCTTCTTTAAGGCACTAGGAGGATTGGTTTCTAGAGGATGTCTGCCAGCCTGGATATGTGCCTCCTGGGGTTGTACTTCCTGGAGTTTTGCTGAAGCACCGGGAGATTTGCTTGCTGGATAATGCCTGGCAACTGTCGGGTGTGGTGGTTTTCAGAGCTGGTTTATACTGGTCACCATGTCTGTGTCAAGGCACTTGGGGTTTCTGGTGTTAACATTTGCCTGCTCCACCACCCTGGGGCTCAGTATGTCCCCCAGGTTTGTTGATGTGGGCTTTACCACTGACTTGCTGGTATGCAAGTCCTGTACTGCTCCCCCTGTCCCAGAGTGAGAGGGGCCTTTCCCATTAATCCCCCTAATTTCCCTAACTACAAGACTTCTGCACCCCATCTTTCTGTTGGCTCAACTGTTCCAGGGATTTTCCTGGGGCAATATTTTCTGGGCTTTCAGAGGTCAATAAGGGAGAGTAAGAACAATTTACTTCTTACTCCCAGAAGATCTGAGTTCTTAGTATTTATGCATGTCATCTTCACATACAGGAATGTAAACAGTTTAACCTTATTGAATCCCTTATGATTTCTCTTTCCTGCTTACCTTTTTTATGCTTCTCTTGTCTCTTATATTTGAAAGTCAGATTTTCTATTTAGCTCTGGTATTTTCCTCAGGAATGCTTTAAAGTCCTCCATTTTATTAACTATCCATTTTTTCTCCTGAAGGCTTATATTCATTTAAAAATATATTTAATAAATATATTCATTTAAAAATATTACATTTTGATTTCCAATTTGTCTTTCTCCTTCTCTACCTCACATTAGAGAAGGTCAACATTTGATATCAGTAAACTATGAAACTATGAGATACATAATTCCTTATATCAGTTCTTTCTCTGCAGATGGATTTCATTTTCCTTGCAGTTGATACTGTTAAAAGGAAAAAACTTTTTTTCATGCCTTCATCCTGAATAACAAGGCAAAACTCAAGAAAAATAATTGAAAGTAGTATTAAAAATATGTCATGTTAACAACACACTGATGGGCTGATCACTAGTGATCATCAAGGGATTCAAGGGGGAGCCATCTTTCATTGATAACTTTCAAAGTTAAATATGCATCAGGAAAGGGGATAGGCTGCTGTACCTTGTACCATAGCACCTTTCTGATTGATGGTTTGTGAGGGCTAGCACGTAAGAGCTGCATGATACATAGCAGGTAATACAAAGGCTGCAGACTGACCCTTCCCCCAATACTTATTTACAAGCTGGACTGAGAATAATGGGTCACTGAATTACATAACTTTCAGTGATTCCTTCATTTGGTGCTAACATATATGTGAACAACTGAACAATGAAATATAGATGGTTAGGCACCACATGGAGTTTTATATTGCTCCTTTATTTTCAGTTGCATCATCCTAATCTCTGCTGCTTGTGCCAAATTGATTTGAGCAACCATTAGGGGCAATAAACTATGGGACTTAAACTCACAAAAGAAATAAGTGTACTGTGTCTATGAACATTTCCATCAGTGTCTTAAAGTCAAATAAACTTAGATACAGAGGCACAATCTCAAGTATCCTCCAAGGAGGTAAGCCTTGTTAAATAGCTCTACTGTATATGTAAATTAAGGCACATTACAGATCAAACCATTTAGAGGACACACCATGCACTAATTTTAGAGAGGAGACTTGCATATCAGAAAGGTCACTAAGAACACTCAATAAACATAAATTCCATGAAACAAAAGACCAGAGAAATATAATACTGATTATCAATATCAAATAATGTAAAGTTTCCTTATAACTTGGTAACCCACTCCTAATGTTCAGTTAATAGGGACATTTCATCTAGAGTCCCAGATTGTCCCATTTAGTTGTCTGGTCCCTGGAAATATCTTTCCTTGGACATTCTGGAATAGGCCACATTTTATGAGCAGCTCTGAAATAGTCTTTTTCTAGTAGATTTGCTTCACTGATTCAAAGTCACTCTGCAGATACTCTTAGGTAATTTAACCAAAATCTGTCTGTAACAAGACTTAGCACAATTTAATATAATTGCTTAGATTTGCTTTTTTTCTAAAACTAAATCATTTGCTGAAAACTAGCTCAAACCTTATAGCTTTCCTTCTAATCTTGGCTATGTTGGTTTTATTTATTAAACAAATAACAACTTTTTAATGTAATTGAGATTATCCATTTTCCATCCCACAATGCTATCGCTTGTTTACTTATAAATTCTCTTGTCCATAAATCTGATAGGTAATATGTCCCATGGGCCTTGTTTTGGCATGGCAGTCGGGGTCAAGTACCTTGCCAAGGCTCACACAGGCAGAAAGTGTCAAATGTGTGAGGCCAGATTTGAACTCATGTCTTCCTGACTCTATGGCCAGTGTGCTGTCTGTCCACTGTGCAACCTAGCTACCTTACCTCTTTAAAAAAACAAAACAAAAAAAAAACTTATAATTCCCTTTCTGTCTAGGTCATATATCCATATTGACCTCATCTTGGTAAACTCTGTAAGATGTTATTCTGTACCTAGTTTCTGCTGGACTGCTTTCCAGTTTTCCCAGCAAGTTTTACAAAATAGAAAGTTCTTATTCCAAAAGCTTAGATCTTTGCTTTTATGAAACTTGAAGTTACTATATTCATTTACCACTATGTATCATATACCTAGTCTATTCCATTGATCCACCATTCTATTTCTTAGACAGTACCAGATAGTTTTGACAATTAATACTTTCTAATATACTTTAAGATTTAATACTTCAAGATGTCTTTCCTTTACATTTTTTATTAATTCTTTTTATATTCTTGACATTTTGTACTTTCAAATGAATTTTTAAATTATTTTTTTCTGGTTCAATAAAAATAATTTTGTTGGCTTAATTGGTATGGCACTGAATAAATTAGTTTAGGTTGAACTGCCATTTTTATCATATTGCCTCAGCCTACTTTTAAACAATTAATATTTCCCCAATTGTTTAAATCTGACTTTATTTGCATAAAATCATTTTATAATTACATTCATATAAATTTGGGGTTTGTCTTGGCATGTATATACTCCCAGACATTTTATATTGTCTAAAGTTATTTAAAATGAAATCCCTCTTACTATCTTTTTGCAGGGCTCTGTTGGTAATAAATAGAAATATTGATGCTTTATGTGGGTTTGTTTTACATCCTGCCACCCTGTTAAAGTCGTTTGAACTAATTTTTCAGTTGAATCTCCAAGATTTTCCAAGTATACCACTGCATCATCTGCAAAAAGAGATAGTTTTATTTCCTTGTTCCCCATTCTAATTCTTTCAATTTATTTTTCTTCTTTTATTGTTACGGCTAGAATTTCTATTACAATATTGAATAAGAATGGTGATAATGGGCATTCTCTCTTTGCCCATGATCTTATTGGAAAAGCTTCTAGTTTACCCTCATTACAGATAAAGCTTGCTGGATATTTTAGATAGATACTACTTATCATTTTAAGGAAAGCTCTATTTATTCTTATGCTCAATGTTTTTTATAGGAATGGGTATTGTATTTTGTCGAAAGCTTTTTTTCGCATCTATTGAAATAATGATCTCTGTTAGTTTTGTTATTGGTATAGTCAATTATATTGATAGTTTCCCTAATATTTAGCCAACCCTGCATTTCTTGTATAAATCCTGACTGGTCATTGTGTATAATCTTTGTGGATATATTGCTGTACTTTACTAGTATTTTATTTAAAAATTTTGCATCAATATTCAGTGGTGAAATTAACCCAGGAGAGAGATCCTGTGAGTTAAAACTGTCACCAGGTACTCACACACAAAATAAACTTAATTTTGTTTGTTCATTCTATGTAAAATTTCTTTTGAAGAGAATATAAATTTGAGGAATGTGTTTATTTATGAGCCCTTTCTTCCATTCCGTTACCTACAAATTAAAGTTCCAATTCCTTTGCTTAGCTTTTAATAATCTAAAACCACTATATCTCTTCAACTTTATGAACATATTCTCTTTCAAGAACTCTACATTCTGGCTAAACTGGAATAACAACAAAATTGAAAGAAAGCACCGTGTGTTTTCTTATTCTATTCCTTTACTTAAGGAGGTCTCTAATGTCTATAATGCCTTCCTTTTTACTCCCCTTCCTACTCAGTATGACTGTTTATTGAATCTTTACTTATTTAATGAATCAACTCAAATGACAATTACTCCATTAAGCCTGCCCTCATCCTCAATATCATCAATTTTTTGATCGTGATTACTTTTAGATTCTTCAGAGCTACACAATGCTTTTTACCTTTCTAATGCATTTAGGATCTAGTAGGTTGTATATTGTAATCACTTATGTTTGGATTTTATTCCCCCAACTAGTCCATATATTACATGAGTATTAGGGACTGTTGCAGTAAGTAAAGTTTATTTCTCTCTGAGCATCTAGTACATGTACTTAATAATTGTTAAATGAAATTGAATTACACTTTTATCCTAGCCATTATCATCAAAATAAAAAAAAAATTAGATTTCATCTGTGAAAGGTTACTAGGCTAGGCAGAGTACAAAGGAGGCTAAATTTAGAACCTCATTAATGGGAGTTGAAAGATAACAAGAGAAAATTTATGTACACACATAAGAAAAACATAGCTCTTTACACAGAGATATGAAGACAAGTCAAGCATTAGCATTAACCTTCATTTGTCTCACTTTACATGCAAAAAGCCTCTAAGATTGGGAGGTGACAATATTCTGTTAACCTTTAGTTTAGGTAAATCTTGAAGGATTATATTGCAATATAATGCAATACCTTTCTTATTAGTTACCTGAAAACAAAGCTATTATTTTTATTATCTTTTTCGTATTCCTTAATCAGTCGCTGAATGTGTTATTGTGTTTTATAGACAGATTTCGATTTGACAGTGAGGAAATGGAACCTCAGAAAAATTAAATGTGATTTGCCTGAAGTCACACAAGTAATAGGTAGTAGATGGAGAGTTTGTATCCAGATCTTCTCCCTTGAAACCCAGTCCCTTTTTCACTATACTGTATTGTCTCCTCTACTGCTGATTCATCCAATAGCAAAAAGCTTTTAAATTGCTTAAACTAGCAAACAATACCTTGATTTCAAACCTACTAAATTTGACTAGGCTCTAGTCATGTGAACAGGATGTATCTGACTTTTGATTAGGAATGGACAAATATATTTGGATATTACATACAGCATTTTATTCTTTGTATGCAATCAATAAAGACAATAAAACGTGTTATAAAAAATTCGAAAGTGTAAAATAACTACTATTCAGTGCCACATCTTTAGCGCTTCATAGACCTGAAAAATTCCCAAATAATAGAGAAGGGGTTCCAAACCTGGGAGTTGTGGAAAATGCATGATTCAGTTTGCTTATGTCCCATACCCACTTTTCCTACAAGCAGAAAAAGGAAAAAGGCAGTAAAAACAGTTTGAAACTTTAAATTACTAAGTCGGCTCAAAAACTTGTTATCCAGCATACCTGAAAAGAGTGCAGCAGTCAAAATGGAACTGCAAAAGTGATAGCTTTCTCTTCTGTTTCCTTTCCCTGTAGGGGGTCTCGGATTGCTTATTTGTTTTTAATAGTATTTTATTTTTTCCCAATTACATGTCAAGACAATTTTTAACATTCATTTTTACAAGATTTTCAGTTTCACATTTTTCTCTCTCCTTCCCTCCCTTCCTCTCTTCCTAAAATGATAGGGAATTTGATATAGGTTATACATGTGTTATCATGAAGAATCTATTTCTATATTAGTCACAGTTGTGGAAGAAGAAACAGATCAAAAAGGAAAAAAAATTAAAAAGAACAAAGTAAGTGAAAGAGTGTGTTTTGATTTGCATTCAGAGTTTATCAGTTCCTTTTTTAAAAAAAATTAATTATTTTTAGTTTACAACATGCAGTTCCACAATATTTTGAGTTTTAAATTTTCTCCCTCTCTCCCCTCCTCGACCTACCCAAGACAGTATGCAATCTAATATAGACATTACATATACATTCAGATCAAACTTTTTCACATTAGTCATGTTGTAAAGAAGAATGATAGCCAATGGAATGAACCCTGAGAGAGATGAAACAAAACAAAACAAAAAAAGAGAGTGCAAATAGTATGCTTCAATCTGCATTCAGACTCTGTAATTCTTTCTCTGGATATGGTTAGCTTTTTCCATCATGAGGCTTTTCATCTTGTCTTAGAACTTTGCATTGCTGAGAAGAGCCAAATTTATCAGCTAGTCATCGCTCAATGTGGCTGTAACTGAGTACAATGCTCTACTAGTTCTGCTCCCATCACTCAGCATCCGTTCATATTAAGTCTTTCTATGTTTTGCTGAAGTTTGCCTGCTCATCCTTTCTTATTGCATAGTAGTATTCCATTACATTCATATACCGCAGCTTGTTCAGCCAATCCCCAGTTGATGGGGATCCCTTCAATTTCCAATTTTTTTGCCACCACAAAAAGAGCTGCTATAAATATTTTTGTACATGTAGGTCCTTCTCCCATTTATATGATCACTTTGGGATACAGACTTAGAAGTGGTATTGCTGGGCCAGAAGGGATAGACATTTTTACAGCCCTTTGGGCATAGTTCCAAATTGCTCTCCAGAATGGTTGGATTGGTTCACAACACCACAAACAACGTATTAGTGTTCCAATTTTCCCTCATCTTCTCTTGTATGTATAGTTTTTCCTGTTTTGTCATGTTGGGAAATCTGACAGGTGTGATTTGCTACCTCAGAGTTGTTTTGATTTGTATTTCTCTAATAAGTACTGATTTAGAGAATTTTTTCATATGACTATAGATAGCTTTAATTTCTTCCTCTAAAAATTGCCTGTTCATATTCTTTGACCATTTATCAATAGGGGAATGACTTGTATGCTTATAAATTTGACGCAGTTCTCTATATATTTTAGAAATGAGGCCTTTATCAGAGACACTGGCTGTAAAAAAATTCTTTCCCAGTTTTCTGTTTCCTTCCTAATATTGATTTCATTGGCTTTGTTTTTACAGAAGGTTTTCAATTTAACATAAATAAAATTATCCATTTTGCATTTCATAATGTTCTCTATCTCTTGTTGGGTCACAAATTCTTCCCTTCTCCTAAAATCTGACAGGTAAACTATTCCTTTCTCTCCTACTTTGCTTATAGTATCAGCCTTTATATCTACATCCTGTACCCATTTTGGTATATGGTGCAAGATATTGGTCTATGCTCAGTTTCTGCTATACTATTTTCCAGTTTTCCCAACACTTTTTGTCAAATAGTGAGTTCTTATCCCAGAAGCTGGGGTCTTTGAATTTATCAGACATTAAATAACTGCAGGCATTGATTACTGTGTCTTGCATACCTAATCTATTCCATTGATCCACCACTCTATTTCTTATCCGGTACCAAGTAATTTTGATGATTGCTGTTTTATAATACAATTTAAGATCTGGTATGACAAGGCCACCTTCCCTAGCATTTTTTTTCATTAATTCCCTTGATTTTCTGGACTTCTATTCATACAGATGAATTTTGTTGTTATTTTTTCTAGCTCTATAAAATATTTTTTTTGGAGTTTGATTAATATGGCACTGAATAAGTTAATTAATTTAGATAGATTGGTCATTTTTATTATATTAGCTCACCCTACCCACAAACAACTGATATTTTTTTCCAATTATTTAGATCTGACTTTATTTGTGTGGACAGTGTTTTGTAATTGTGTTAATATAGCTCCTGGGTTTGTTTTGGCAGATAGGCTTACAAATATTTTATAATGTATACAGTAACAGTAAATGGAATTAATTTATCTCTTGCTATTGGGCTTTGTTAGTAATATATAGAAATCATGAAGATTTATGTGGGTTTATTTTAATTGGCTGAATTCATTTATTATTTCAAGTAATTTTTTACTTGATTCTGTAGGATTCTCTAAGTATATCATCATTTCTCCACAGTGATATCTTTGTTTATTCTTTGCCTATTCTAATTCCTTCAATTTGTTTTTCTTCTCTTATTGCTAAAGCTAACATTTCTAGTACGATATTAAATAACAATGGTGATAGTGAACATTCTTGTTTCACTGCTGATCTTATTGAGAAGGCTTCTAGCTTATCCCCATTACATATAATACTTGCTGATGGTTTTAGATAGATGCTATTTATCATTTTAAGGAAGACTCCGTTTATTCCTATGCTCTCTAGTTTGTATTTTTTAATATTGGTAGATGTGGTATTTTGTCAAAAAGCTTTTTCTGCATCTATTGAGATAGTTTATGTTACTTCTGTTGTTGATATGATCAATTATGCTGAGAGTATTCCTAATATTGAACCATCTCTGCATTCCTGGTATAAATCCTACCTGGTCATAGTATATTGTTCTCATGATAAGATGCTGTAATGTTTTTATTAATATTCTTTTTTAAATTTTTACATTGATATTCATTAGGGAAATAGATATGTATAATTTTCTTTCTCTGTGTTGGCTCTTCCTGGTTTAGGTATAAGTACAATATTTGTATCATAAACATAATTTGATAGGACTTCTTCTTTGTCTATTTTCCTAAATACTCTATATAGTATGGTAATTAGCTTTTCTTTAAATGTTTGATAGAATTTGCTTGTAAATCCATCTGGCCCTGGGGATTTTTTCTTAGGGAGTTTATTGATGGCTTGTTCACTTTCTCTTTCTGAAATGGGGTTATTTTAAATATTTTGATTCCTCTTCTGTTAATTTGGGTAATTTGTATTTTTGTAAATATTCATACATTTCACTAAGATTGTCAAATTTATGGGCATATAGTTGGGCAGAATAACTTCTAATGATTGCTTTAATTTCATCTTCATTGATGGTGAATTAACTCTTTTTGTTTTTGAAACTGATAATTTGGTTTACTTCTTTCTTTTTTTAAATCAAATTAACCAAAGTCTTATCTATTTGATTTTTTTTCATAAAGCCAGGTCATTGTTTTATTAGTTCAATAGTTTTTTTATTGCAATTTTATTAATCTCCCCTTTGGTTTTCAGTATTTCTAATTTGGTATTTAATTGAGGATTTTAAATTTGTTCTTTTTCTAGATTTTTTGATTACATGTCCAATTCATTTGTTTCCTCTTTATTTTATTCATGTAAGCATTCAAAGATATAAAACTTCCCCTGAGAACTGCTTTTGTTGCATCTCATAAGTTTTGGTGTATTATCTCATTATTATCATTCTCTTGTATGAAGTTATTGATTGCTTCTACTATTTGTTGTTTGACCCACTCATTTTTTTTTCTTTTTTAATTTATTTTTTTATTTTTAGTTTACAACACTCAATTCCACAAGCTTTTGGGTTCCAAATTTTCTCTCCCTCCCTATCCTCTCCCTTCCCCCCCAAGATGGCATGTAATCCAACGTAGGTTCTACATATGCCTTCAGATTGAATTTATTTACATGTTAGTCCAGTTGTAAAGAAGAATTATATCCAATAAAATGAATCACAAGAAAGGAGAAACAAAATCAAAAAAGAAGGAAAAAAAAGAGAGAGCAAAAAGTTTTTCTCTATGTGCATTCAGACTCCATAATTCTTTTTCTGGATGTGCATAGCTTTTTCATCATGAGTGTTTTGGGGCTGTCTTTGAACCTTGCATTGATGAGAGGAGTCAAGTCTATCAAAGTTAGTCCTTACAGATATGCTGTGTCTTTAATCATATATAATGATTCTGCTTTCCTGGTTCTGCTCTCCTCACTCAGCATCAGTTCATAGAAGTCATTATAGGTTATAATAAAGTGCCTCTGCTCCTCATTTCCTGTAGTACAACAGTATTCCATTACATTCATATACCATAGTTTGTTTAGCCATTCCCCAATTGATGGGCATCCTTTTGATTTCCAATTCTTTGGCCCCACAAAAAGAGCTGCTATAAATATATTTGTACAGACTGGTCCATTTCCCACTTGTGTGATCTTTTTGGGATACAGCCCTAAAAGTGGAATTGCTGGGTCAAAGACTATGCACATTTTTATAGCCCTTTTGGCATAGTTCCAAATTGCTCTCCAGAATGGCTGGATCAGTTCACAACTCCACCAACATTGTAACAATATTCCAATTTTCCAACATCCTCTCCAGCATTTATCATTTTCCTGTTTTGTCATGTTGGCCAATCTGACAGGAGAGATGTGGTACCCAAGGGTTGTCCTTTTCTGAGTTTGTGTCTTGTTCTTCCCTGTCACCATAATAACTTTCTATGGTCAGATTCTGTTGTCGTTTGACCATCTTTTTGGCCTTTTTCTTTTTTCCTAAAATTTGAGTTTTGTTCCCAGGGTGGAAGGGGCGCTGTTTCAGGCATTTTGTGCAAGGGGCTGGAAGCCATGGCTATTTACCTGGTGCTGCACTGATGTTTTCCTGAGGCCCATGGGGACCCTCGTGTCTGGTGCTGTGCAAAGGGGTGGGGTGTCTGATGCTGCTGGAGATCATAGGGGTCTGGTAGCTTACCTGGTGGTGAGCTAGGCTCCTAGTGCTGGTGTCTAGCATGTGCTGAGGCTGGTGGGGTGTTTCTGTGTTTCTCCGGGACTACACTGAAGCACTTGATGGTGCAGGCACTGGAGGCAGTCTGTTCACCCAGAGCTGTGCTGAAGCATGTGGAAGTTCTCATGGCTGGAATCTACCATTTCCCCTGGCTATGCTGTGGCATGTGGCACATCCTGGTGGTGATGTTTGCCTGGTCCACCACAACAGGGCTCAGGATCTCTCACTGGTTTGCTGATGTGGTGTTTGCTGCTGGCTTACAGGGATGCTTCCTTTCCTGGACTACTCTCCCTTTTTACCTGAATGAGACCAATCTTCCCTACTGATCTTCCAAGTTTTTTGTCTAAAAAATTGTCACCCCCATCCTTTTGCTGGTTCTAGGATTTTTTTGGAGGTGTTATTTTATGGTTGTTTAGAGGTGAATATGAAAAAGTTATGACTATTTGCTACTTACTCTGCTATCTTGGCTCCCTGATCTTATCTAGTCTCTGACTACTTTTCAGTTTCACTCTTCTTGATTTTCTGGCATTTTTGTGACCTAGTCAGCACCCGCCCCCCTTTTGGCAGATCTTTCTGGCTGTAGGCCAATGCTGTAACCAATAAGCCACCCAAGTAAAATAGAGAAATGATGTGCTGTAGTATACAGAAAACTCACTTTGGATTCATGAAGATTTTAGTTCACATCCTCCATTTGATATTCTCAGAAGCAGAATGGTTTGGGAATTACAGAAATTCCTAACTGGTGATAGAATACTGCAACATTGCCTCAGATGCTTAATAATTATATGACCATGGTAGCTTCTCTTAGACTCAGTTTTCTTACCTTTAAAATGGTGATAAGAATAATTTGTACCTACCTCCCAAGGTTTTTGGGAGGATCAACTGAAATAATATTTCCAAAGTTCTTAGCACATAGTAGATGCTTAGTAAATACTTATTTCTTTCCTTCCAATAAATATATGATTATATATTCCCATGGTCAAATGCCTCTATTTGTCAAAAGATGAAACAATTCACATTTAAATCTTAGAATTTTCAAAGCACGTAGTACAAATGCTCCCATTCTGGTACTCGTAGTTTCATGACATGAGCAAGGTAATGACCATTATTACAAAGATGAGAATCAGGAAATTTAGGACTAGTACTTTTTCCAATGCACCATTTTCCACAGTAAAAAAAAAAAAAAGGCTTCCTTAGAACCCCAGTGAAAAGTGAGCAGTAGATTATGGGTTATTTACTAATAGCTGTGCTTCAGTGAAGGGGAATTTGAAGGTTCTAGAAGAAGTTTCTTTGTCCTGATACAAACAGCTGCAGCTGACAAAGAGAGAGTCCATAGTGTCAAATGAAAGGAAGTTACCAAAACCACAAAGTAAATACGAATTGTCTCTAAGAGGACTAGAATAAGGTACAAAGCAGGTGAAGCTAGGAATCATAAGCATCATATGACTCAGAGATACACAGTCCTTAGGTGGTGTGGGCATTTGTATTCCCACTCTTTGATGAAGAACTGGTTTCAAGGGGAAAGAGCTGGGAGCTTTTGGAAAGAGAATGTGGGAAATTTTAATAGCTGCACATAAGATGAGATACTGGTGTTCTGGGTCTTCCCCTTCTGTTTTATCTGAACTTTCCTTGTATCATAGGGAAAGGTCTTGAATGGTGTCTTTTCTAGGATAGGCGCAATGATAAAAAGTTTCTTGAGCATAGTGTTTTGAAATTGATTCCCAACTTACTCTCATTCCCATGTATCAAAAAGCAAGCCAGCCAGGGTAACTTTTATTTCTATCCCAACACTCCCTTCTGGTTTAGAGGGTTGGGAAGCCCTGAGGCATTTAAGGTATCATGTGTTAAAGTTATCTTGTTATTTTCATCTTTGTACACTCATACCCCATGAGTAGTGGAATGATTGATTTTCCATCTGAATGCACTAAATTCCGCAGTACAAAGTACATCTTCTAAGTTCAGAGATACTTGTGCCAACCTCATTCCTCTTCTAAGGCTTATATAATAAAAACACAGAATTTAGAGGCAATTCTGTTTGGAGTGAAATTTAAGACATTGGAGCTCTAGACCCACCTTGCTATATTGCTATTTGACTTTAGGCAAGATACAACCTTGCTGGATTTTTCAATACAATGAGAGAGCTGTACCAGATGATCATTAAAGTCACTGTATTCTATGTATGACTAGATGATTTTTAAGATAACTTAGGCTGTAACTTTGTAGTTCTTTAGTTGGGTATCAACAGTGGATAGAGTCTTGTTGATATCTGGGTTTAAAGTTTCAAATTTTAAGCTTGTTTTATTGATTGCTACAATACCACATAGCTGGTACTTTAATTGGCTTTTGTGGAATATGTGTCAGTGCTGCAAAAAACTTGGGTCTAGTCAAGTGTGTTGTTCAACATATGGTATATGTTTATTATGGTAGTAGATGTAAATATCTAAGACCAGGTATGGTGTTGAGCAAGACCACTCATAACTGTCTGCCCTTACAGGAGTATAGGAAGGTGCTACCAGCAAAGCAGCATTACTGCACCCCTTGGGTGGAGTTTGCTTCTGAGGAAAGAGAGCCACAAACTGTATGGCAGTGGCACAGAATCACCCCATTAAGGCTACCAGCAAGACCAGATCATGTCTCAACTTGGGTGGGGTCAGGAGGAGTTCCTATCCCACTAGCAATTCAGCCTTAGGGACCAATGTGGCTGGTCTGGTCTATCCAAGGCTGACTGATGAGTGAACAAAGTCATACAATTTTATAAGGGTAAAACTATGTGTAAGTGGTAGAATTGAGAGAGTTATCTGGTATACATACACAGTGACCTCAGCTAGTGCCTTATTGCCAGCTAAGCTTATCTATGTGACACATGTCTATGATGGTGTAACTAGGCTTTGAGGGTGCAACTATGCTAAACTTATGTGCTTCTATATATTTTTAAAGGGTGCTATTTTGCTACATGGGTGCGTATAGGCATTGTGGTTGCATACACACATAATATGGGGCTAAGTTGGGTCAGCTGTAGAAACAGCTGACAGGGTAATGCCCTCTGCTGTACCCATTGTTCCACTCTTCACTTCCATAGTCCAGGTTTCATAAGGACTACTGTCCATGTCTTCACAGATGTTCTTTCTGTCATACATGGTTGTCAACTCATTTAGGGAGAGGGGTCATAGGTTTTACACTTTCAATTGCCTATTTTGAATGTACAGTAGAACCTCAGTTTATGAGTAACCTGTCTATGTATGCTTCACGGTATGAGGAAACATTTTTCACAAAATTTGTCTTGCAGGATGAACAAAAATTCACAGTATGAATATCATATTTGGACTTGAATGGCTCACATAGTGATGGTGCTCAAGTAGGACATTTTTTTTGTTTTTTTGCTTTCATATGTCAAACATAGGAATATCTCAGGTCAGTATACCACCTAATCAGCCTCATTGAGCATTGACCCTTCGAGAAGGGACTGGAGGTGGATGCTGAAGATGTTCAAGATCTGGTGGAGGAACATAGCCAGGAACTGACAACAGAAGAAGGGATGGATCTGCCTGAGGAGCAACAGCAAGAAGTTGCAGAGGATAGTTCGTCTGAGGAGGGGGTTGAGAGGTCAGAGGAATCCCTCACATCAAATGAGATTAGGGAAGTTTATCAGATGTGGGAAAAAGTGCAAAATGTTGTTGAAAAACATCATCCAAATAAGGTTGCAGCAATGAGAGCCATGAATATTTTTAACAATAATACAATGTCCCATTTCCGTGACATTCTGAAAAAACGTCAGAAACAAGTGTCACTAGATAGATTCCTAGTCAGAAGCAAACGTAAAGAAAAAAAAATCAGTGAGTGAAAACATGAAAGTAATTCTAAAAAATGAAAAATAAGCAAAGACAGTAGTGCCAGCCTTACTGTTAGTGAAAATACCATAAGAGGGAATACTCCTAATGTTGAAATCGCCGATGTTTTCATAGAAGGAGATTCTCTTTTCATGCAATAACCCTTCCTCCTCCTCCCTCCCTCTCCTCTCATACCAGTCAAGTCTCTTCTCAAAGGTAAAGTGCAGGTGAGTTTGTTTTATTTTTGATTTACATTGTGTATTAATCATTGCTGTTGTATTTCAGGTATATTAGGGACATAAAAACTTATTTAAATTAAAAATAATTATTTTTATATGAATATTTTTGGGATGTGGTTTCGATCATCTGACTTTACATTATTTCCTATGGGGAAATTTGCTTCGCAATATGAACAAATCGCATGATGAACAGAATCTCAGGTTGAATTAAATTGGTAACTGAGGTTCTACTATATGCTTATTGTTATGGTCATATGAAGAATTCATAGGGTGATTATATAATGCATGCTAATTTGATTGAACAGTATTTTATCAGTATAGTTTTCCTTTCCTGGATCTTAAAGTAGCTTTTAAAGCCAAGCCATTTGTTCGATTGGCTACTTTCTTTCTGACCTGTCCTAAGTATGTTTCCCTCCCCTATAAATTAGATTAAAATATGTCTGCTTAAGTCTCAGCTTGAAATTTTATTTGGTGTTGTCGTGTATTCCACTTACGGCAACCTATATCTTTTTGCCCTTGTCACAGCCACCCTTCACACTTCTCTTGTTCTTCAAAATGACCTAATAACTGCCAAAATGAACTCTGGTGATTGTTTTTTGTTTATTTCTTTGGGTGTTGTTGTTGTTGTGATTTTTTTTAGTTTTAGAGTTTGTGTTTGTTTGGGTTTTTTTGCCATTTACTGGCAAATGAGCATTTTCTTGGGAAAACCGAAGACTATTAATCATGACATTCCTTAAGTGAGTTAAACATTAATGAATGAACATTTATTAAGTTTTTGTTGTGTACATATCTCTGAACTAGCTACTGGGGATACAAATAAAAACAGACACAACCTTTAATCATAAAGACTTGCTCACATTGAGACAAGGAGACAACACATAAATGAAGTTTCAGCTGCAAATTAGATGGAAAAGCTGGGTGTCTCTAGGGTACAAGTAGTAAAATAGATCATTATGCATTTTGCTTAATGTTATTTCCTGACTATCCATTTCTAATGTGGAACTTTACAATACCAAAGACTCTGACAGTTAGAAATAACAGAAAAAAGTTAAATATAAATAAAAAGGTAGTTCACTAGCTCTCTGTAGAAAGACGTATAAAGGAGTTGTTTTTATTTTGCAAAAGGTAAAAAATTCATAGGATAGTTTTGTCATTTGATTTTGCAATACTTATTATAAGTCTTTGTAAAAAGATCACCATACAGAAACTTTATTTATAATGCTTGTTGTGCAGGATGAATGCGGTAAAGAATTTCTATGAAAACTTAAATGACTCCTAGAAAATAAATCACTATGTACTTCAGTGCCCAGTGACTTTAATGCAAATGTGAACATAGGTGAGGTTAGCCAAGACTCTTTAGAAATAGGATTCAGAAGAGATTTTTTAAAAGGCCAGAGACTTCATAGAACCTCCTTATCTATGTGTCAAGTTGACCAGAGTTCACAAGTCTAAATGAGATTGTGACCAGGTCTAGAAGCAACTTAATTTATTACAAAGGAAAGTAGCAAAGGCATGCATGCTAGGAATTCTACATACAAAGTATAAAGGATTCAGGCTCTGTAGCCAAAATCTGATATACTTAATGGGCTTCAGCAAAAGTGGAAGGTATAAGGGGAAGAGACGGGCAGTCCCATCTAGGAATTTCTAGAAGACAAGAAAGCAGGATGTTCTTGTTTATCATAAGTTGGTGGTGGCAGGGGTGGGGGTGGTGGTGGTCTGCAAACTGCAGGATGAGTTTCAGCCAGTTCTAGTCAGTTCTGTGGTGGGCTAGCTCAGCAGGTACAGCCAAAGTATTGCAGACACAAGGGATTACTGGTATGTTAAGGCTGAGCAAGGGTCAGTTTGGATACTAATTGGTCCTTTTCATCTTCATGATGGAGTGCTTGGCCCCAGCCCTAAGATCATATCTCTGGAAGCCTCCTAATTTCTCAGTATGCCCCTCTACTGTGAGAAAATGTTTTCTTGTTGCAGAATACATTCTCTTATCAGAACAGACAGAGGGGTGACTGGCCCAAGGCCCCTGGCTTGGCACCAGATCCCCAAGGTCCATGCCTCTGACAGCTCCATTAATGTCTGGTATACTCCCCATACTTCCCTATCCATAATTGCAAAAGACACCTATACCCCTTAGATTACCTAATTAGTATCCAAAACAAAAACAAAACAACATTGCCAAGGGTGATGGACCCATATCATTCACACTGGGCTTGGGATACCTGGTATACAACATTGATGAGATCAGTTGCAACCATAGAGATAGGCATGATGACTTTATTTAGTTCCTTGTAGTTCACATTAGGTTGCCTGGTACCATCTGCCTTCCTCTCATATAAGACAGGGTTGTTGCAATGGGATCTTAAAAAACAAGGTAATTCAACTTATATCAACTCCATCATAAGAGAAAACATGTCTTTCAATAGTCTGGGATCCCAGTGTTTTATGATGTTAACTACATGAGATGGTTTGTTTAATTCTATTTGGACCTACCTAAAACAGCATGCCTAGAAGTTGCTGAAAGTCCCCACACAGACATTGAGTCTGTAATATCTTGATGTTACATGGACCACCCTCTGTGTTGTTACTGCTGTTGGTTTTGTTGAGCTGTTTCAGTCGTGCCTGACTCTTCATGAAGCCATTTGGGGTTTTCTTGGCAAAGATATTGGAGTGGTTTGCTAGTTTCTTCTCTGGTTCATGGGTTTTGCAAAGAGGACCATGACATTTTATAGATGAAGAAACTGAGGCAAACAGGGTTAAGTGATTCATTCAGAGTCATTCAGCTAGTAAGACCAGATATGAACTCAGGAAGATGAGTCTTATTGACTTCAAGCCTGGCATTCTATCCACTGTGCAACCTTGCTGCTTGATTCTCTATAGCTTCCCCATAATTGTCCAAATGAGGTTTTAGAAGATACCTCAAACTGAAGAGCTCCTAATTCCCTGGTGCTTAATTTCAGTATAAAGTTTTACTAGCACTCCCATGGACTGACCATCAGTTAATCCATTTTTAAATTTTTTTTAGTTCCAAACTTCCTCCAGTCATTCCTTTACCCATTGAGAAAGCAAACAATACCCTTTATATATGTGTGTATATGTATATATATATATATATATATATATATATATATATATATTTATATATAAAGACAAAGAAAATGAAAAAAATATGCTTCGGTCTGCACTTAGAGTTTATAATTTCTCTCTGGAGGTGACCAACATTTTTCATCATGATTTCTTTAAAATTTCCATGTATCAGGAAAAGCTGCTGGAAAGCAGGGACTTGCTTAAGCTCTCCCCCAAATCCCTCCAAACACCCATAAAAAATGGCTCTGAACAAATTCTAGAACTGCAGAACACACGAAATACCGGAGGGAAACAGGTCTCCAGCCCAGGAGAGCCTAGATGGTTGCTGGGAAGTGTCGATCAAATGGTGGTGGGAGTGGAGCACAGCCTAGCGTGGGCCACACCAGGACAGACCAGACATGGAGTCAGCCGGTCTGAACAGAACTTAGGGCCATGAATCATTGAGCTGTGGCAGTTAACAGACTTCTCAACCCACAAACACCAAAGAGAAGGTTAGTGGGAAACTGCGGGATTGAGTTTAGAATGGTACAGCCCCATCCCTGGGGGTGGTGGAGGTGGTGCATCTGTGGCAATGGCAGCAGCAGGAAGCTCCTGACGCTGCTTCCAGAGCTCCAGTGTCAGCTGCTTCCCAGGTCCCTGGCTCACATGGTGGGAGAAATCTAGCAGCGAATCAAAGCAGGAGTGCGAGGAGTGCCTTGTGGGCACAGGGGCAGTTTCTCTTGCTGTGCCCTGCTTGGATCTGGATTGTGGTCCTTGTTGGCAGTTCTTGGGGGAGGAGGAGTGCTGCTGTTACAGAGCCTGCGATGATGGTGGAGTAGAAGTATCTCTGAAAACAGCAGCGCTTGGACCCTAAAGCTTGGGACAAAGTGCTCTCTACTCTACAAGTAGTCATAAACTGACAAAAAGCTCAAGGGTCAAGTAGTTGGCTGGGAACATGAACAGGCAGCGAAAATGAACTCAGAATCAAACTCAGATTCAAACCCAAACTCTAGATTCCTTTGTTGGTGACAACAAAGATCAAAACATACAGCTAGAAGAAGTCAACAAAGTCAAAGAGCCTACATCAAAAGCCTCCAAGAAAAATTTGAATTGGTCTCAGCCCATGGAGCAAGTAAGAGAAGTAGAGGAAAAATTGGGATGAGAAACGAGAGTGATGCAAGAAAACCATGAAAAACAAGTCAATGACTTGCTAACAGAGACCCAAAAAAATACAGAAGAAAATAAAACCTTAAAGAATATACTAACTCAAATGGCAAAAGAGCTCCAAAAACCCAATGAGGAGAAGAATGCCTTGAAAGGCAGAATTAGCCAAATGGAAAAGGAGGTCCAAAAGACCACTGAAGAAAATAACCCCTTAAAAATGAGATTGGAGCAAGTGGAAACTAGTGACTTTATGAGAACCCGAGATATTACAAAACAAAACCAAAGGAATGAAAAAATGGAAGACAATGTGAACTATCTCATTGGGAAAACCACTGACCTGGAAAATAGATCCAGGAGAGATAATTTTAAAATTATTGGACTACCTGAAAGCCATGATCAAAAAAAGAGCCTAGACATCATCTTTCAAGAAATTATCAGAGAAAACTACCCTGATATTCTAGAGCCAGAGGGAAAATTGGAAATTGAAAGAATCCATCCATCACCTCTTGAAAAAGATCCCAAAAAGAAAACTCCTAGGAATATTGTCGCCAAATTCCAGAGTTTTTCAGATCAAGGAGAAAATACTGCAAGCAGCCAGAGAGAAACAATTTGAATATTGTGGAAAGACAATCAGGGTAACACAGCTTCTACATTAAGGGCTTGAAGGGCTTGGAATATGATATTGCAGAGGTCAAAGGAGCTAGGATTAAAACCAAGAATCACCTAACCAGCAAGACTGAGCATAATGCTCCAAGGCAAAATATGGATTTTCATTAAAAGAGAGGACTTTCAAGCTCTCTCAGTGAAAAGACCAGAGATGAATAGAAAATTTGACTTTCAAACACAAGAATCAAGAGAAGCATGAAAAGGTAAACAAGAAAGAGAATTCATAAGGGGCTTACTAAAGTTGAACTGTTTTGTTTACATTCCTCCTTGGAAAGATGATGTGTGTAATTCATGAGACTTTTCTCAGTATTAGGGTAGTTGAAGGGAATATACATATATATAGACACAGGGCACAGGGTGAGTTGAATATGAAGGGATGATATTGAAAAAAATAAAATTAAGGTGTGAGAGAGGGATATGTTGGGAGAGGGAGAAAGGGAGAGATAGAATGGGGGAAATTATCTCACATAAAAGTGGCAAGAAAAAGCGGTTCCTTTGAAAGGGAAAAGGGGGCATGTGAGGGGGAATGAGAGAGTCTTGCTTTCATTGGATTTGACTTGAGGAGAGAATAACATACACACCCAATTGGCTATCTTACTCCACAGGAAAGTAAGAGGAAGGGGATAAAAAAGAGGGGATGATAGAAGGGAGGCCTGATGGGGGAAGGAGATAATCAAAAGCAAACACATTTGAAAAGGGACAGGGTCAAGAAAAGAAATTGAATAAAGGGAGACAGGATAAGATGAAGGGAAATATAGTTAGCTTTTCGCAACATGAATATTGTGAAAGTGTTTTACATAATGATACATGTGTGACCTATGTTGAATTACTTGCCTTCTGTGGGAGGGTGGGTGGGAAGGGAAGAGGGGAGAGAATTTGGAACTCAAATTTTTAAAAAACAGATCCTCAATAAAAGTTGTTTCTGCATGCAGCTGGAAAACAAGATATATAGGGAATGGGGCAAAGAAATCTATCCTGCCCTACAAGAAAGTAAGGAGAAAAGGGATGGGGGCAGGGGGGGTGACAGAAGGGAGGGCTGACTGGGGAATGAGTCAACCAGAATATATGCTATCTTGGAATGGGGGGGAGGGTAGAAATGGGGAGAAAATTTGTAACTAAAAATCTGGTGGAAATCAGTGTTGAAAACTAAAATATTAAATAGAAATCATTTAAAAAATAAATAAAATTGTCATGTATTGTCATGTATCATATAAAATTATCAGTATTGATCAGAGTAGCTAAATTTTTCATAGTTGATTATTGTTGTAATATTGCAGTTACTGTGTACAATGTTCTGGTACTACCCACTTTACTTTGCATCAGTTCATATAAGTCTTCTCAGGTTCTTTCAGAAATCATCCCTTTCATCTTTTTTTTTTTTACAGCAATATACTATACCATGACAAGCATATACATCAGTTTGTTCAGCCACTCCCCAATGGATAGGCATCCCTTGAATTTCTAGTTCTTTGACAAGCACAAAAACAGCTGCTATATTTTTGTACATATGAGTCTTTTTTTTCTTTTTCTTTGATCTCTTTGAGATAAAGACCTAGTAGCAATATTATTAAGTCAAAGAGTATGCACAGTTTTATAGTCCTTTGGGCATTGTTTCAAATTGTTTTTTTTTAGAATGGTTGGATTGGTTCATAACTCAACCAACAATGCGTTTTGTTGTTGCTATTGAATGCTTTCACTTATGTCTCACTCTTTGTGACATCATTTGGGTTTTTCATAGCAAGGATACTGGAGTAGTTCACCATTTCCTTCTCCAGCCCATTTTGCAGATGAACAACTGAGGTAGACAAGGTTAAGTGATTTGTCCAGGGTTACATAGCTAGTAAGTGTATAAGGCCATATTTGAACTTAGGAAGGTGAATTTTCCTGATTCCAAGCTAAGTGTTCTATAGACTGCACCACCTAGCTGCCAGCAGTGCATTAGTATATTTATTGACTGTTTCTATGACTTGTTTTTTGACCCACTCATTCTTTAGGATTAGATTGTTTGGCTTCCAATTCATTTCTAATCTATGTGTCTGTGTCTGAGTCCCTTTATTTAATCCAATTTTTCTTGCATCATGCTATTAAAAGGCTACATTTTATATTTCTCATTTTCTGCATTTGTTTGTAAGGTTTTATGCCCTAATACTAATGCATGGTCAGTTTTTGTGAAGGTACCACTTCTAGCCAAGAACAAAGGTACACTCCTTCCCATTCTCAGTTTTCCCCAGAGTCTAGCATATCTAACTTTTCGAAAATTCTATTGTCTCCTCACTTCTTAAATTTTTATATTTAGATTTATCTAGTTCTGAAAGTAGTAAACAGAGGTTCCCCACTAATATAGTTTTACTCTCTTCTCTCCTGTAATTTATTTAATTTTTCCTTTAAAAATTTAGATGCTATGCTATTTGGTGCATTTATGTTTAGCATTGATATTACTTCACTGTCTATGATAGCTTTTTAGCAAAATAGTTTCCCTGATTGTCTCATTTAAATAGGTCTATTTTTCACCTTTGCTTTGTCAGAAATCATGATTTCTACTCCAGCCCTATTTTTAAAAAAAAAAGTTAGCTAAAGCATAATAGGTTCTACTCTGGCTCCTTATTTTAACTCTCTTCATTTCTTTCAGTTTCAAATATGTGTCTTGTAAACAGTATATTGTTGGATGTTGGTTTTTAATCCATTCCGCGATCTGCTTCTGTTTTATGGATGAGTTCATCCCTTTCACATTCACAGCTATGAACCAGTTCAGATGAACATGAGGTTCAAGTATTCTCTGTTTGCCTTCCACTGTAATTTTTTTTCTTTGAATGTTTCCTTTATGTGCGATAATTTTTCCCATTGTTCATCTCCTTTCCTTCTTCCAGTATGTCCTTTCTTATCCTTCGATTTTTATTTTTAGATCATCCCAACATAACAGACTAGTACTAATGCTCTCCAGGTAGACTCCTTAATTACTCTAGTGTTCTGTCCTTCATTCTTGAAGAGAACCAGGACATCAAGTAGATGATGACATGACTTGCAAATGAGTTACATACTACAGGGGGCAGGGGGATGACAAAGTCATCAGTTAGGTGCAGGTCCTGGACAAATCAGTAAGCTGCTTTACCTCACTGGCAAACTTCTCCAACTTTGCCAACTGAAAGGATGGGACTATGGCATAGGAAGCATATGGAGACAAGGACTCCAGCTATAATGAAGACATGGATAATGGGATCAATTTGATCCTGGACATAATGAAGTCACAGACAATAGGATCAATGCCACCTTTCACTTCTCAAGACAATGGATAGTATTTATGGGACAGGAAAGGAAGGCCGACCTTACAGGATGTATAGATGGGTTTTCCAAAGACCTGACTATGTATCTCATGTACTAACTGCCCCCTAGGATAATTAATTTACTCACTCAGTAGGTAGTACAAGTAGTCTTTTCAAGAATCAAATTACCCATTTTTCACTGACTGGTGTGATCCAAGAGAATCCTATCTTCTTTCACAGACCATCCCTCTTTACCTGTAGGAGACTTCAGAAGTTGAACCCACCCCCTCTACTAAAGCAAAGCTTCCCTCCTTTTCCTCCCCATTTTTAATCCTCCTCACAACCTCACCCACTCCCCTACAAGTTCCTCTTTTCCTGAGACTATGGGATCACTTTCCCTTCATTGCTAACCTTCAGTTTGACCTGGGGTACATCTCACACTTCCTTCTCTGACTCCTTTCTCCCCTAATCACCCTCACATTTTGTAATGTTGTCATAGCTATAACAACAAAAAAAATGTTGTT
The DNA here is from genome assembly GCF_011100635.1 of Trichosurus vulpecula. Classification (NCBI taxonomy): domain Eukaryota; kingdom Metazoa; phylum Chordata; class Mammalia; order Diprotodontia; family Phalangeridae; genus Trichosurus; species Trichosurus vulpecula. The sequence goes on along the minus strand of NC_050576.1, from coordinate 347,249,950 downwards.
TCACTGTTAGAGAGTGTGTCACCAGGTTCATGCTACAATCTCAACACTTCACTCTTATCTCTGTTTCACTCTTATCACTTCTAACTCTCTATACATTTAGAAAGAAGTCTCTTAGCTGGCCTTTCCACAGTTGCTCTATTGCTTTTTCTGTCCTTGGCTGCTGCATTTGTCCATTCCTCCTGCATTTCTGTTGTACAGGAAATTTGACAGGAAAATCTTTTTTGGTATGGTTTTCTTTCTAAGAATGCTTCAAATGCCTCTTTATTATTGAATGTCCATCTTGTTTCATTTATGGTTAAGCTCAGAGTTTCAGGGTAGATCACCTGAGCTCCACTGCTCTTTAGAACATATTATTCCATTCTCTCCTGAATTTTCTTGTGGGTGAAAAGTAGGCTTATGTTATTTGAATTTCATTTCCTTTGTATTTGAATTTCTACTTCCTAACTGCTTAAGTAACATAATGTTTCAGATTTGAATTGTTAAATTTAATGCTATGTCCTCTGGAGTTTGTAACCTTGTTTTTTTTGTTTTTTTATTTTGCTTTTTAAAAATTATTCTAGAGGGGATCTAGAAAAAAATTTCAATTGTTATCAAATTCTCTATACTCGGAAGCTCGAGGCAGTTCTCTTCTATCATTTCCTGCATTATGATGTTGAGTTTTGTGTGTGTGTGCTATCCTGTACTGGGAGACCTGTGATCTTCGGGTTGTTCAGGTTCCTTTCTTAGAGATCAGTATGCTTTGCTTGTATAGTGAATGTTGAGGTTGATGAAGTTCTCATTCGAGTTGTCCAGGAAGAATTCAGGAGGCAGATGTTGTCCTAGTCAACAGGGCTTTATTGATGCAAAAGTGGTAGGCTAGTCCGTATGAATACTAGCAGTTTGAGAAAAGATAGGGGCTTGCTTTTATACCCTAGTGTTGGGCACTCAGCCAGGGGTGGTGTATGCTCCTACATGGGTAGTTAACCATAGGGAAGGGGAGGCAGGAAGGGGAACCAGGTGCATTGGGTACATTTCAAAACAGTTCAAGGATATGGTCACAAAACAGGGAACTTGGCTTGTGACATTCAAGGATATGGTCACAGGCCATAGGAGCCTGAACACAGAATATTAGCTTAAAATAACAAGGTTTTTTTGTTAACAAGTAGAGCTTCCTTTTACTGGGCAAATTTAGATTTAGGCAAGGCTCTCGCTGTTGCTGGGCAAAAGTCAGTCTCATCAGGGAACTTATTTTCTTTTAACATTATTGGGTTTTGGTTTTGTTCTGTTTTGGTTTTTGCTTCTCTTCTTCTAGATTGTCCTTGACTTCTGTGTGTATGCTTTCCTAATTTGTTCTCTCTTTTGTTTTATTGGTGAGACTTTCTAGATTGTCCTTGACTTCTGTGTGTATGCTTTCCTAATTTGTTCTCTCTTTTGTTTTATTGGTGAGACTTTCCACCACAGATTTATTTTCATAATTTGCCCATCATGTTTTCTGGTCAGAACTTAGATTCTGCTATTATAATTCTCATTCCTCTTTTAAGAAAATTTAGGAACAGCATGTCATGGTTCCATGTTCTTCTCAAGTCCCACAGGTTCCTTTGTCTCATCTACAGGGTGTTCCTAAAGTCTGGACACATAGGCAAAAATGCATATTTTCAAGAAATGAAATGAGTGGAATTTTCAAGATTTTATTTAATCGGAATACTAACAAATAACAGCTTCAATATGATTCCCATTATTTGTGATGCAAAAGTTGATGTGCTTTGCAAGATTCACGTGAACTGAATGGAATAAATCCACATTGCCGTCAATTTTAGCACATTCACTCTTTATTTGTTTGTGCATTCAATCAAGTGTTTTGCATCTGTGATTTTCATTGAGTACACCTTCTCCTTTAGCATACCCCAGAAAAAGAAGTTGCTGAACAACACAGAGTCTTCAGTGAAACGGTTAATAAGATGTTAATGAGATTTCCTATGTGTCCAGTTTTTAGGAGCACGCTGTAGTGTCAGATCATTTTCCTTTGTTTTACAGTATTTCTTTATAAAGTCAGGTTTATTATATCTGGAGGACCATATTTCCTTTTATTATTAATATTTTTCCTGTTGATTTGTCTACTTATGTTCAAAGCCTTTAAATTTTCTTCTTCCTGAGATCTGTAATTTTAGTCTCCCCACCTTATTTTCCCCTTTTACTATCCCTTTTGATCATTTTCTGACTCCCTGATTCCCTTCTCTCTGATGGTGTGTTCCTTGGGGTTTCCTGAATATCAAAGCACCCCAGCTTCCTCCTACTCTGGGCAATTCATGATACACCAACCAGATTAGCTCTCTGCCCCAAGTGACTTTTGGGTGGATAGAATTGGTCCCAGCTGGATATTGACCACTTTTCCTCAAGTTAGTGACACATAACACCACCACTCCCCACTACCACTACCATACACTGTGTCCTGTCTTGGTGTGCTGTCCTGCTCTTTGTGTTCCTCAACTCTCCGGCCCAGCACCAGCAATTCAGAGAGTTGCCATGTAACAAAGTGTAACAGGATTGATTTTTCTAGTTTGAGTCTCTGAGGCTTTGAGGGGAGACGGGATGAGTTGTGGTGTTGAAGCTCTATTTCTAGCCTAGACAGATGTTCTGCCCCTTTCTCTCTGTTCCTATCCCTCCTGCAGAGATGTTTTTTTGCATCACAGAATGCTGCTACTGTAGTGCTATCTTGACCTTACCAAGTTTCTGCAGCCTCAGGGTCTAAGGGTACCTGCCTGTCATGATCAGAGTAAACATCTATAGCATGGAGCCATGTGGTTCAGCTAGTGTAGCCTCATTACTGGTAACCAGGGTTATTTGAGGAGAGGTGCTGAGTGAACTAAGTTTAGATATCAATTCATGATTTTTTTTGCATGCTTTGTTTTTTACATTCTTCTGGATTCTGAGAGTCCTAAATCATGGAGACAACTAAAGTTTATTTTTAGCTTATGATTTCCATTTTGGAGACTTTGGGGAGGTTAAGGAAATGAAAGAAACTTTCTGGACCTTCAGCGTGACCCAGAAGCCTCAATGCTTTAATTCTTAAGGCAGGTGGTATTATCTATGAACCAGGCATCTTTGCTTTCTAGAAATTCTGTACATGAAGATCCCCAATTGGCTATTGGTGTTGCAAGGTGTGACAGTATCCTGAGTAGTACTGCTGACATACCTATAGGGCCAGTCATAGTACAGGATTGTATGCATGATTCCATTTAATTACAGATGGTTCTTATGCTCTCCATTCTTTTGAGTATTTGAGTCACTTAATACTTAAGATGGGTATATCAGGGAGCAGGGTGGTTGGTGTTTGCCTGGTTCAGTCTATTAGTGCCTAAGAGCGTACCAACCACTGTTTCTCAAATGGAGTACAGTGAGGCATGACCCTCATGAGAAATCATGTCCATAATTCTAGGAATTGACTGACCACTGTGGGGTCCTTTTCCAAAGGTTCCATTCTTCAGTATAACTGTTATTGGTTCTTACACTTTTTCATAGTTTTGGGAGTGATAGCCTCCTAGTGATAGGGTCTGTGTAATGGCCAGTTGCACAAAGTGTATGGTTTATTACTGTATTGGCCCACATTTAGTGACTGATGATTACCAGATGATTTTATATGTAGATTTCAGTAGGATACCCTGATGGAGAATGTGTTACCTCCAGTACCCAAAGCCCAATTATCTCTCTTGGATCTCTTTATTCTCAGGGTCCACTAAAGTAAGAAGTTTTTTTTTCTTACCCCAGCTAAGAATGTCTTCTGCCAACTGGGCTCCCAGAAATTTCGCAGGCTGTACAAGTCCTTGGACCTTTTCAGGGTTGGTAGCCACCCATCTGCCTTTCGGTTCTGAACACCTAATGTGTTTTTAGTAGCCAGTTTACTTGGATTGATGCTCATTATATCAAAATAATGAAAAGTTGTAAAGAGAAGAGGGTGTTGCAGATTGGGACACTGAAGTGCCTTACTGCATCTGCTTATAACACCAGAGTTCTGAAGAAGGAGGCACAGGAAGACAAGGTGACTAGTCCAAGTTTTAGAAGGTGATTTATTTACAGGAGACCCCTGCCAGTAGTGCCTTGTGGGGGACACCAAACTAGAAGGGCATAATTATGGTATGAGGCTGTACAGGGACTTTGTCTTTAAGCTATTTATGTGTTTTACAAAAACTACTTAAGGAGGGTGTTCCAGGAAAGGTCTGGAGGGCTGGGATTCCCATGAAAAGAAAACTCAACATGCTAGACTGATGCTATACCAAATGCTTTATTAACAAGGTAAGCTAAGAGAAGAATCAAGGGACTTGGGGCTGGAAACGGGCATATCTAGCAGCCTCAAGAAGATAAACAACATAGATAGATGAAGTTACATGGTCAAATACACAGTCATGTGTGAGGCTGAGCCATTGAAGAAAGCAAGCTTGACCCTCAGAGCTTCATATACCTACTTATAGGTATATGAAGTGTTTGGGCCAGCTGTGAGGGAAGGATTTCTTAGAAAGTTGAAAATAGCTGCAGACCATTCCAGGAACAGGTACATTTATTTTGATAATAGATACTTGGGAAGATTATCACACTTCAGGAACAGTTATCCTGGTAGGGTATATTCAGGTGGTTGCAGGCATGTAGGCCAAGAAGGTAGTTTATATGAGTTATCCGGGCTGCCTGTAATTTTATATTACAATCTACCCATTGGCCCTGGCAGCCACTCAGAGAGTGGCTATTCCATCATTGGTTTGCTTTCAAACGTGGTAGCAAAGTCATATTCACAGTCAGAAGATTAATATTAGGTCCATGAATGACAACCAGGATCTTGGGGGAGGGTGCACATTGTGCTCCTCCAGTTCCTCAGGGACAATTGGTTGATGACCTCAGAGGACCTTAGGCAATTTGATTTCTTCTATAGTTGTGGCTATCCCTTGCTCCTGCTCAGCCCAGAGCACCATATCATCTGCACTGGCAAGCACTTTGTGGACCCAACTAACCTACCTGCAACAAAAGGTTGTTTTCTTTTCTTTACCGTTTTGTAGATTGCGCCTTGTTGTGCCAGGAAGCAGCCTAAGACCATATGATTCTCAAGGACCACAACATCTATGATTTGTTGATTCTCAGCCAATAGGTGCAGGACAGCAGTGTTTTGATCAATTTGTGCAGCTAATTCTAGCGCCATGGCCAGTTGAGCTTTACAGAGGGTCTCTGTGGATCCATAGGGAGCACTAATGCCCAAGGTTCCTTCAGTCACAGTTCCTAGGATGTCTGTCATAATCAGGAGTCCACATCTGACATGGGTAGGAGCAGAATGTTGTTGCTTCAGAAAAAAAATGAAGGGGTTCCTGCATGGCTCCTTTGAGGCTGGGAGAGATGAGCTAGAACCTGGTGCTTGATATATTCCTTCTCTGGGTTTTCAGCACAGCCTCTCAAAGAAAGGGATAATCATGCCTCAGATGGTGGTGGATGTCTTAGCTTCAGTGCCCAAGATAGTTATCACGGGGCAGGTGGGAACCTGTGACCCAAAGCAGTGGCTTCTTTTGTCATTCTTTGTGGCTAACTAAACATAATGAGTTAGGGGCATAAGGAGTAGGGTACATAGTGGTGATTAGGGGTGGTATGGCTGTGTGAGAAATGTCTAGGTGGTAGGCAAGGACATGTTCCTTTGGGGTACCACGCCTGTATTGGACCTATGCAGGGGGAAAGGAGAGCTAATTTCTTATGCTGTTTTCAGTGGTGGGGCCCTGGAAGCAAGCCCAGCAGCTAGTGAGATTAGCTGCTTTGTAGAGCTTCTTAGTGAAATGTGGGGATCTCTGAGACAGGGCTAGTTGTGTTTAGGGGATGGTGGCTGGCATTGTAGGTACCAATCTGATGCAACTGGGGATTTAGTACAGAGTCTTGGGACTAAGCACACTAGCTGTTATCCATTCATGCACTGCTCTTTCTGACTAGTTGCCTTGAGCCAGTGCCATTGCTTAGTACAGCCAGTACTTGCTCAAGGTGAGTATGCAGACATCCTCCTCCTCTCACCAGGCTTCATGTGGCCAGCCCACTCTGTGGCTGCAGCCGAATGTCTTCAGTGTCTGGAGCCCCACTGGAGTTTGAATCATTGCCCACCTGAGAGTCAAATTTTGTATAAAGTGAGCACTGTCTGTACTAGCACATTTGCAGTGTAATATGAGTCGATGGCAGGGGTGCGGAACCTGTGCTTCTATGTCCTCAAGTGTAGCCCTTTGACTGAATTCAAACTGTTGTGTGAAGTTCGGATTCAGTCAAAGGGCCTCACTTGAGGAACTAGAGGGCCACATGTGGCCTCAAAGCCACAGGTTCCCCACCCCTGGTATGGCAATGATGCTCCAGGTGATAAGGCAGGAGGCACTGTCATAGATCAGGGAGGGCCCCAGGGATGGCAAAAAAGGTCAGGCAATCAGCAGTCTCAAGTTGCCCTTTAGATACATATGCAAAACAGTTAACCATGCAAGAGCTGATAGTTCTGAAAGACTTCCTGTAGGCTCACCGGGAATTGTTGGTAGCAGCAAGGTGCAACCGAGTGATGTATAGCAGTGTAGCTTGGAAGTGCACTATCTGTACAGTTCTTGCAGGGCCATGGTATAGCTAGATTGTTGGTGCTTGGGCACAGAATTCTCTCTGAAGATGTGAAAGAGAAGGGGAAAAGAATTCAAAGGTGTTTATAGGCCAGGTGGTACCTACAGTTTTCCAAAAGATGCAAGTATAGTTGACTTCAATTGACAGAATCACAAATGACTTGCAGGGCCACATACAGGGGAAGCTGGAAGTCTTCCTTGGGTTGTGGGTCCCTTAGGCACCTATGTCAGACTCCTATTATTAGATTGTAGCAGGTTGTGGGCTTCCGGGTTTAGACAAATCAGGCTTATAAGGGATAGAAGAGAGTTTTACCAAGTAGAGTAAGGAAGGGTTGGATCCACCCTCTAAGGGCAATCAGACTGCTAAAGTTGACTGGCAAGCCAGTATTTACAGAGGAGGCTATCTAGTTCATCTTTGTTTTTTGTGATGGCCTTTCAGGAAATAGTACCATGGGTGGGAATGAATGTAAAGGGGCAGTGACAGAACTCCTCCTATTGCATGGTCCCAGCGTAGGAGGGTAGTGAGCTGAATTGGCCAGATGATCTGCCTTGGGATAAACTTAGTTTTTCCTGAGTGGATGAACAGAAGGGAATTGACTTTAGCCAAGGTAGTCCAGAGTCCCTGGGCCCAAAGTAAGTGACCTTGAATATGCCAATGTTGGCTGGCTAATTAAGCCAGGCAGGTTAAATTATTTTGAATTTCAGCCAGGGGGATGTCCAGGGCTAGCACTTGTATTCCACTTTGTATCTGTTCAGAGATATTTTCCTTCCTGTTTTGCTCTTTCACTCTCTGCAGCCAGAAGCACCAGAGCCCAGGCTCCTCTGTTTGAATTTGAGAGCACCAGGGCTCAAGTTCCTGTAAGGAAGAATAAACAGCCTGCAGATTAAAAGTTGATACATGGAGTTGTGAAGGGGCAGAATTTTTCTGTGTTTTCCATGTCTCCCTGTCTGCCTACCCTTCTCCTTTCAGTGCTTGGAAAGAGGGTGTTGTGTTCCCAAGACACCTGGCCTTCTCCCTCTCCTTTTCTTAGTGTGTAGTGGCATTGCAACTGAGACTATATGATGCTTGTGGCTGCCCCTACTATGAACAAGCATGATGCAGTGAATTCATTCGTAGGTAGCATGGATGGCCTACTGAACTTCATGTTCCCTCCTAAGAGCATTTTTTTCATTTGGGTTGCAATTGTTCAATTAATAATTCTGTAAAACAATTAACAATCCACAAAACCTAGCAATAATATTGTTTTAACTATCTATATACTAAACTGTTTTCAAAGCATATTCAACCTATGATTTACGTACATGTCCAGGAGACAGTTTACATAAAAGTAAAGTGGCATCTTCAGGGAATGTAGGTAATAAGTGTTAGAGATGGGACTTGAATCCAGATCCTTCTATTTTATGCTGCCTCAGTAAAACAATGATAATAACAGTATCTATAATTTATATTGTCCTTTAAGGATTGGAAAGGTCTTTACATGCATTATCACGTTTGAGTGTTAAAAACAACCTTGAGAGGTAGTGTTTATTACTTTGCCGATGAGGAAACTGAGGCAAGAAGTGCTTTAATAATTTGTCCATGCTCACATAACTGTTAAATGTTCAAGGTGGTATTCAGACCTAGGTTTCTCCTAATTATAAATCCTTTATTGTGGTTAGAATATTATACTGTTAAAAAATAACAACTATGAGGGATATATGAAATGTGGTAAGGTGTACATGATGTAAGGTGTGTACAGTAGAAATACAACATGTATGTAACTACACTAATAAATACATATGTATATATACATATATATATATATAGTGTACTCAATATATGTATAAGAATGGACCATTAGAGTTAAGAGGTAATAACTGACAAATATACTAAATATATTTTGATTGAAAATTATTTTGAAAGTATGTTTAATATATGTATTATGTAAATATATTACATGTTAACTTCATTAAATTTCATTGTATTATGAAACAAATGTCAAAAAACATTACTGTGATTATCCAGTAAGATCACGTACATGAAATCTATCTGAAAATTTTAAAGTGTTACAAGGCTACAAAACAGTATTATTTAGCATATCTAATTTCAACTTGAATTGATAAAGAGCTGCAATTCAATTGTAGTTGGAACTGTAGGCTTAGACTATCTCTGTCTCTGAGTGTAGAGAGATGGATTTCTGTGCATATTCCTGGATTATGGGGTATGGGGGAAAGTTTCTAGAGGAGAATAGGGCAAATCACTTAGTAAGTTAAAACACCAACTCATTTCACTCACTAACAGCCAATTGAGTATAACAACATTTAGTCACGTCAGGTGTGGGCTGAATCTGAACTAGCAATTTAGATGAAAAGAGCTCCGTATCTTGCTACCCACCCCCTGAGAAATCCAGTCACTCAGCCATTCTTGTAGAAGTCAAACCTACTAAATTATATGTCACCGAATCACTTTTTTTACCCATGACTTGCTGTTTCTTTTTCCTTATTAAGCTTTTCCACTTCAATTATAGGCCTACACCCTTAAGATACTTGCCCTTGCATGACATAGTCAGAAACCACCTCCTATCTGAACACACCATTATGTAGTGAAACAAACTTCATAATGAAATTTTATGATGATAAAGATTGTCAGAATGATCACCGCTTTCATATTTGTTAACCCAGGACAAGGGCTTTTTGAAATATTTCAATGTGGACCAAATTGTGGCCCAGCAACTCATAAAACATGCGCATATATTTAGAAAGGAAATAACCAGGCATATGGATAGGGATAATAGAAGTGTCAAAATGTTATGTCCAGTTGTTTTGAACTGTACTTTTTGGATGTCGCCTGAAGAAAAGAAAAAGTGAAGACAGCTTGAGATGTTTGGAAGAATGCCATTGTCTTTATGTGCAAAATTTATTATCTTGTAGGTTAAGCAAAATGAACATAAACCTTTGGAAGTCAGTATAGCAATCCATGGAAGATTCTAATTGTTCCACTTAGATGTAGCATATCACAGAAAATAAAGGGTCAGCCTTGGGGTCAAGAAGAAAGACCTGGGTTCAAGTCCAATTTCTGACTTGTGTGACCAGGTGAAAGTCACTTGACCTCTCAGTGCCCCAAGACAACTCAATAAGAGCATAAATTACAACTGAGTTGCCAATTTGCATTCGTGGGAAATTCTACCTTGAGAGTTCCTCACACTAGCAAAATCACACATCTGACTCTTTCTCTCTCCGTTTCTGCCACTTATGTTCCAATGTAATTTATCCTTTGGAAGTTCTGCATTGAATACTCTTTTGAATATGATAGGAACTTATTATTTATTGAAAAATTTTTTAGCATTTAACAAATAAAATTTAACAATATTAGATCACAAAAGCCTTGACAGGGTGGCCTATGTAGTTGTTTGTTTTTGGTTTTTGTTGTTTTGAAACATGTAGATAGAAGTACCTATCTCCCAACAGGTAGAAAGTACAATAGCCACTCAGGGCTGGATCTTCTTGTATCATAGGTCTGATTTGTTCTGTTTTTGATTTGGGCTGAATCCCCCTTCTCTAGGCTGTCCCATGGCACCATCTGCCGCCACTGTCCTGTCCCCAGGGACTTACTGTATTGGTGGTAGACTTAGTGAATGTATCTGGTTGGCTATAACCAGAACTCCAGAGTTCAAACAATACACCAACTTTGACCTACCCAGTAAGAGAACCTGTAGGTATATGCCACTATACCCAGCCTATTTCCTATATAATTAAAAGGATCAAAATAAATGGATAAACCATCATCCCATTTAATGAATGATCATATTGCACTTCCACTGTACATTGGCATATTTTTTTGCTATGAAAATATAGGTGGCATTTGAACATAACTGGTCACATGTAAACTGCATTGTTTTCCATCATAAAAAAATACAGCAGTTTAAAAGGCTTTGGAGCTTGTTTCAACCCCTCTGCGACAAGTCATTTTAACTCTTCCATTGCCCAAATGGCTTCTAGCTGCCCCATAGAAACCACGAATGTTTAGCTGGAAGAGAGCTTAGAGATTATTTATTTAATCCATTCTCTTTAATTTTAGATTAGAAAATGAGGCATAGGGAGGGTAAGTGAAATTGTATAAGGTCATACAAGTAGTATGTAACCCAGTCAATGTCATACAGGGTGTTCCTAAAGTCTGGACACATAGGCAAAAATGCACATTTTCAAGAAATGAAATGAATGAAATTTTCAACAACATTTTGTTTAATTGGAATATTAACAAATAACAGCTTCAATATGATTTCCATCATTTGTGATGCAAAGGTTGATGCACTTTGCAAGATTCATGTGATCTTGATGCCATTAATTTTAGCACATTCACTCTTCATGCGTTCAATCAAGTGTGTTGCATCTATGATTTTCATTGAGTACATCTTCTTCTTTAGCATACCACAGAAAAAGAAGTCAAGAGGCTAAGGTCTGCTAATATTCCAAATATTTTAAAATATGTATTTTACCTATGTGTCCAGACTTTAGAGACACCCTATAGAATGTTAGAACTAAAGAAACCATAGAGATAATTTAGTTCCAGCTCCTCATTATGTAGATGAGGAAATTACAGCTGACAATTATCAGGCTTTTATTAAACTGTTACTATATGCCAAGCATTGTGCTTAGAGTTTGGAATACAAATATAAGAAAAAAGAAATGCCCTCAAAAAGCTTACATTCTAATGGAGAAGACAACACAAAACAAGGACCTATAAAACGTAATGGAAGAGAGAGTAAGGTACATGATGGAGAAGTCCAGAGGAGTGTGTCCTGGTGGGACATGAAAAGATGGCTGGCCTTTTCACCCTCCTTAAATGGAGGGTCTGAGGGGAGCTCCCTATTTTCCAAGGGGATGGATCCAAGGGACAAAGATACTTCTAAAGTTTGAGTTCCAGGACTAAAGTGATCTTTCAGGATGAAGAGGTTACTGGAACATGATAGTATACAACCTAGTGAGAAATGAAGAGGAACTGATTTGGCTAAAGTCAAACAACTAGCCTGTGGAAGAGTCAGGATTTTTTCTTATCATGACTTCCAGTCTAGGCCACTACAGAAGACTTTGAAGAGAGTTAAGTAAACAACGGGGTTAGATCTTTGCTCAACACTACTAGAAAATGGCAAAACTGCCACTTTATCCTTCTCTTTCAATAACTCCTGCTGTTGGTTCACACCTATGTGGTCATATCTCAGACATCCCCCAAAATATAGCTAGCTAGGCACAGACAAGAGAGCTAAAAGATATAAAAAGTAGATGAACTTCCTTGTCTCCTTGAAGGGAAGGAACCCTTAGATTTTGTAGATGAAGAAAACAAGATTTAGAAAATGAAGTAATTTTGGCAATGTCAGAGAGATATTTTAAGATAGTCTAAGTCCCCTGAATTATGACCTAAAGATGTATCCATGACATCACACAGTCTCCCCAGATCTATCTGTACCTTTATAATTGTTGGTATACCATTTGTAATCAGCTTGAGTACTTTAATCAGTAAGAGTTCTAACATTTTGTGGTGTATACAGCCAGTGTTATTTATATACCTCTGTTCTGAAATGTACCTTACAAGTTTTCGAAGGAGAATATGAAATTATTGGAAATTATTGTGTTTTTGTTTTTTTTTTCTTTTTGCTCTCATCTCTAGAAATGATTGCACCTACATAGATGGTACACACTTGGGTCAAGATCTTACCAGTTTTGGCGAGTTGTAAGGTCACAATTAGTGCAATAGGCTGCTTTATCATACTTCCTCTTGATAAAAGTTGAAATGGTGTCAATTTCAAAATTGAGTCCTGGTTTTTCAGTCTTCCAAATAATATGGTGCCATTTTCAGCCCTCCATATAGATTAAAAAGTCTATGTAAACATGTAATTTTCACCAATCTCCTCTATTGATTCTGATAGGAAACATCAGCATTTATGATCCAAGGTCTGGGGGACACGACTTTAGCGGTAATTCTTTTGAACACTGGCAAGAAATACATGACAATCTTGACTTGGTATATTTCCAATGCTTCAAAGCTCCTCAGCCATGATGGTGAAAGACTTATTTAGAAGGATCATTGAAGTATTTCTGGCATATCACCAGCTTATTTCAATTTGTGCTGTATCCTGAATTTAAAGCATGGCTCAAATCCAAATGGGTTTCTTTGCACAATGTTTCTTATACTTTCCCCAGCCACAAAAATGTAGTCTCCTTCTTCCTATTAAAAGAATGATGATTTAGAAAAATGGAAGCATGTTCTTTCTGTTACTTTTATAGGCATTAAGCACAAAGATTTAAACATTAAAATATCACCATTTGTTGATCCAATAAGCATTCGGTGAGCTTCTACTATGTGCAATACACTATATTTAGTTGCTAACAGTGATATAAATACAAATAAGACATGGTCTTTGTCCTTGAAGTTTCTGTCTAGGATGAAAAATAAGCCATTTAAACAAGTAGTTATGCAAATCTGCATGCCATATATACCGTAATAGAAGTACAAGCTGACTATTATGGGGACTCAGGAATGAAAAAACTGGTTGCGGATAGCAGATGGCATTTCCATAGTTATATTGGTTTCCAAACCTAACACTCATGACCTTTTATTAAAGTTTCTTTTATTTTTTTTAAACATCTTGACCTGTGATTTTTTTTGGTATAGGGAATTCTTGATGTATAATTTCCTTTTGCCCATGCATATCGGGTACTTCTCTATATTGTTTCCAAGAACAATCTTCTATTCACTGTACAAAGCTGCTACATTTTTTTCCTAATCATAGGAAGAGGCCAGTTTAATTGACACATATTCCTTCCTTCCATATTTAAATCTTTTGTATGCAGTTTTAGTGGCTCAAAGGAACTGAGAAAAAGAGAAGGAGGTTCAGGACACCCAATGTGGGGAGGTGCCAACGGAGATACAGATGGTGTTACTTTGAAGGAGGTGCTGGGTTAATAATTATTGATTTAATGTTTTAAAAACTGCTAGAAATTACAGTAAAGCTACTGTGCAAGTCCAAATGTACATCAGGATTAAAAATACATAAATGAAAGTAAGTTGAATATTCACAAAATAACCAAATATAGTGATATTTGCATAAATGAAATTTTTCCATATGCCGAGAGAACAGTCAAAAAGTCCAAGGAGAATTCTTTTATTGTTATTATTATTATTGGTTACTAACAGACTACTACTGCCTAACTCCAAAGTGTTAAATTAACGTGTTGTGATATGAACCAAGTTTTATTCAAAATCCTTCAACTGTGTCATTTAAAGCCGTCTGTAGTCTTTCAGTACTTTACCTCTTCAACCTTTTCTCCTATATTTTACACTCAAGGAAAATTGTTCTATGCTCTGTAACCTGTACACCTAGAACTTTGTTCTTTTTCTTTATTTGTGCCTGAAATGACCTCCATTCCTTTTTTTTTCATGATGAATGCAAAGCTTCCTTAGAGCTCCACTCTTACAAAATAATCTGCATACAGTAGGCACTTAAATGTTTGTCTAGCTGGATTGTGTTTATTTTATCTTTCTAAAGATCATCTGCTAGAGTTGTTTGTACACAGGGCATGATAAATACATGTTTTTAGCATCATCAAACCAGGATAGATGCAGCAAGAATGGGGAGTGGTTTGGTTTTTAGTAATATATATTAGCAGTTTACCTACTTAAACAGATAAAGAGAAAGTAATTTACTTTACTTTCCTTTAGTTCATGATATATTTAAGACTCTTTTAATTTTATGTTTCCTTGTGCCTTTTACAAGTTGCATCTCATTTTCTGCTACAGCTTTCCCAGTCTTACTCCTACAAGCATTCTATATTTACTTATACACCTACTCGTTAATCTGCACCAGTTTTCAGCATTTCTATTAGCATTTTAGCTCCTTATGCTGCTTAGTCATGCAGCTTCTTCATATATTTTTTCCCATTTTATGTACATGGGGACGATTTTTGCTTGTTCAGGGTAACAAAGGGAAAGAATCCTAGGTGTGGAGTCAGGAAATATGGATCTCAATTTTATCTTAGAAACTTCCTAGTTCCTTTGACTTGCCACTTCAACTCTTACACCTTTGTTTCCTCATCTGTAAAATAGGATAAAAATACATATATTACTTACTTCAAAGGATGTTGTGAGGCTAGTACTTTATAAACCTGTGTGAACTATTATTGTTTGAGATCCCACAACCAACCACAGTCCTTTGAAGAACAGCTTCCAATCATCAATCAAGTATTCCTAAGCTGAATTTTCAGAATTCTCCCTGGCCTATCTCCCTCATATTTAACAGGAATTTTCCATTTACTTTATCCCCTCAACTCTCTTCCTGTCTTTTTACACTGTCCTCAGGAGTTTAAGTTACAGGAATAGAAGTATTCCGCATTTCCTTACTCAGAAGTGAAATAATGTTGGAATGCATCAATAATCTTGTCACCATTTCCCTAAGACTAGGATGCTCACATTCTGAATTTCCTAAGAGCTTATGCAAGAGTGGGCTGTTTCCCAATATTAGAGCTAAGGATAAAGGCCAGGAAGAAAACATGGTCACTCATTGGCCAAGGTGTTATTTATCATCATCATCACCATCATCATCATCATCTTCATCATCTAAATCATCGTCATCATCCTCTGGTCGTGGAACACAGCCAGCAATTGGAATCAGAATTCTCAGGGTTGACAGACTCAGAGTCCAGGATAAAAGACAGGATTCAGAAACTAAAGTAATAATTAAAATCAAGGAGAAAGAGCACAATGTTAATTCATTAATCAAGTGCCTACTGTGTTCAGAGCCTTATGCTTAGAGTTAGAGCAGGTACTATGTTTAGCTAAGACAGGGTTATTGCTTTAATGGTGGTTTACTGTTTCTCGATTTCTGAGGAATCTATTTTTTTTTTGGAAAAAAAGGTTTGCACATCAACCTTTCATCAATTGTTCATTTCCTTTGAGGATGTCACTGATCAATATTTGTGCATCCAGCATAGTTTATCTAGGATGCAAGTTCAGACTGATTCAGAGTTGCATCCTTGTTATGAGATCAGGAGACTGACAGACTTAATTCTCCATTTGGAGAAATTCTTATGCAGAGACTTAAGTCAAGGCCCCACAAGCCTCACAACATCCTTGTGAAGTAAGTAAAGTATGTATTTTTATCCTGTTTTGCAGATTAGGAAAACAAAGGTCGAAGAGTTTAAGTGACAAGTCAAAGGAACTAGGAAGTTTCTAAGATAAAATTGAGATCCATATATCCTGACTCCACATTTAGGATTCTTTCCCTTTGTTACCCTGAACAAGCAAAAATGGTCCCCATGTACATAACATTGGAAAAAAATATATGAAGAAGCTGTATGAACAAGCAGCATAAGGAGCTAAAAGAGAGCAGGGGTCTCAGGTGTTTACTTTTTGTCAAGCATTAGATTTCAGAGGACTATTAGATATGACCAAATATTTAAGACTCCTAAGAATTTTCTTCCATGAGAACCCCTTTGGTTCTTCTTTCTTCTATGCAGAAGTAGAAACTGTTATTTACTCTACTTCTCCTGCCCCTGAAATCTTGAACTTCTACTTTGGCTTAAAAAATGTCTCTAATTTCCTGTGTTCCTAATTTTTCTTCTTGTTGACTGCCTCTTCCTCCTCTGAAATTTCAAATTTCCATGTCTGAGATTCTAAAAGCTGGAATGGACCCTGGATCTGATTGCTCCCTTGGTTTCAGTATTTTAGTTTAGTTTCATTAGCTGGCTGTACAATCCTTAATTCTAATTAATCAGGCTAAAGTGTTTCAACATAAGAATCCTGAGCACCATCTTTTTTTTTTAATTTACTTTTTGACATTTCTAGCCACCTGATGTGAAGCTTTCTCTACACTGAAAGCAAATCTGATTTCATGGTTTACTTAGACTATGGGTTCCACCTCCCCCTCCACACAGAAGCTCTAGATTTTCATTCAGGAGTGAAACATAAGTGATATCACAATGGAGAATATACCAACATGTTGCAACCAATTTAATCACAGCACTTGGCCAATTGAAAGAGCCTTCTCTATGTAGGTGTCAGTGAAGTTACAGGGGTATAGAGGCAATCCTTGGCTACCTGACTATTGGATTAGAGTTAGATATTTTATTTTCCTGGTTTTTATTTTGAAATCCTAACTTCATCATCAGTGAATGGATGAATCAAAGATTTCTACTTTATCCTTGATGGTCTATCTCAATTCTTTAGAAGAATTATAGAAAGTTAAATTTACTGAAACTAAAAAGTTATATAGTTAGGAAAGCAAATAATCCTTTCATCTAATTGGTTTTCAAAAATCTATATGATATAATGACAATTTGGAGCATCTTGAATTATTTAAAGTTCTTAGTTTGGAGGTACGTATAAGAATAATAGCAAGGAAAATAATTTGTAATTGTTAAAATAAAACTTAATGAATACAATTTCATATTGATACTGAATGGCTGAGAGGCAAGTGATTGAGCCCTTCCATTTTCTGGTAAGCTGCTGGTACTTTAAATAATAATTTCTACTATTTCTCACTTCTGATTGATAGAATAATTTTAGAACCTGAGGTAAAAATTTAATGTTAATAATAATGTAACTTTTAAATACTAAGAAACAACTTTGATAACAAAATGAAGGGATTCAAAAAAACTCTCAACAACTTCTGCTTGGTGGGATATGGATTATCACATTTATAATGATCTATCAAAACATAATGAAAGTTTTCTATTTCTTTCTCTTGGGGTACCTAGAAAAAAAGTTACTATATGAAATGTGGGAGGATGAGATGAGTTACTGAATATGTCAGGATTTCAATTCATCAAATACTCATTAAGCACCAACTATGCATAAAACAGTATATGTACTGGGAATAGAAAGAACACATGTAGGTGTACACAGCAATGTTTTGTATTGGTCAAAGTACAGGCCAATTAGTTTTGGTATTGTTAGATATATCAAATGAAGGCAGGAATATGGACCCAGAGGTTTGAGACTAATTATCTTGCCTTCTTCCCTTAGCTTTCACTCTCGCTTGGATTTATTTAAATATCAGTAAGGCAGGATCTTGAACAAGCTGGGATTTCTGTAGTCCAAACTTTAACATAACTCCTCTGGGACTTTATGCAGCAATCCCTTGGTATTGCAGGTGGGGAGGAGGAAATTGGCAGGGTAGGGAATGGAATGTCCATCAGGAGTCAAATGAGTTTTTACAGAATTATCTAACCTTAATTATGGGACAATTGAGGACTTCAAAACAGGACCAGCTACAGGCAGTAAAAAGCCTAAATTTAGTCTTAACCTGGAGTACTCTGGAAGGCTTTTATTCAGCTGGCTTAAGCTAGGTGAGGTAGCTCCAAGCTATGAAGTAAAAGAACTCAGTCCATTTCAGCAAGTGGTAGATGGGAACAGAGAATAGATGGAACCAGGGAAGTAAAGAGAAGATGGTGGTGTAGGAAAGTTCAGCAACCATGAAATCAGCAGACATGCCCAATAGAGAAAATGAGAGATTAAACTGAAAGCAAAGATGTGATGCCGAGCAGAGATGATAAACCCATCAAAGAGCTGCATGACATTACCAAAAAGTATCTGTAATGCTGAAGCAATTTATCCTAGTCTCAATTATTTTCTTTATCTGTTTTTTTTGTATGTCTCCTAGCCACATAACCCCCTGACATGCTCCTTTCATGCAATTTTTCCTCTTTGGGTGTTAACTCCACAAGTTATTTGGTCATCTTATTCTCCACATGGTTGCTCTCTAACTTGGGTGCATGATGTTTAAGAGATCAGCCCACATGGATAATCTTTTCTTGTCCATATTATTGTGATTAAATATGTTGTTTTGAGCTCAGTTTTCAGGATAGCTAGGAAGAGTAAACGTTTGGGAATAGGTATATGAACTGTTGTTTGTTGTCAGTGGGTGCGGGTCCAGAGAGTGCCTTGAGTTTGGAATTTTTAGAAAAATTTTATTGATACCTGTACTTCTGTACTTTCTAACCTCTTGAGCTTTCCCTTGGAGAATCCCTAAGAAAAGTGAATAAGGACATCAGAAAAGCTAAAAAACAAAAGTTTGGAAATCAGAAGAGGTAATTTAAATCAAGATTAGGATGACAGGTAAATTTTCCAAAAGATGTCAATAGGTTAGAATATTGAGATCAATAAGATGAAAATTGGAAGAATTAAATATAAACTTTTTAAAGAATTCAAAAAAATCAATGTCATAATTAGAATATGAAGGGAGACCCATCTAGATAAAAACTCATCTAGAAAAATATAGGGATTTTAGCGTACCACAAGCTGATTAAGAGTCAATGGAGGGATATAGCAGACAAAAAAAATGCCCTCAAGCTGGAATAAGGGAGGAGGTTTTCAGAACTAGGGAAATGATAATTGCTTGATACTCTAAATTGGTCAGAACACATCTGGAGTGTTGTATTAGTTACTAGTGCCACATTTTAGAAAAAACACTGATAATTTTGGCCAGAAGAAGGCTATCAGGATTGCAAAGAGCATCATTACTAAAAGCCATGTGAGTATCATTTGAAGACACTAGAGAAGGTTAGCCTGGAATAGTGATGAAAGTGTAGACATGACTGTTGTCTTTATATTTTTTATGGTTCTTAAGTGGCAGAAGGCTTTAGATTACTTTTGTTTGACCCCAAAGGAAAACAACAAGAACAATAAATAAAATTTATAAAGAGGTCAATTTAAGTTTGATGTATGGGAAAACTTTCTAACAATCAGAATTGTCTAAAATGGAATAGACTTTTCTCTATGTATAATGTATTCTCCATCATGGGTGAGGGATGTTTAATCAAATGAGAACTTTGGGATAGATTGTAGAAGGGAGACATGTTCAGCTTGGAAGAGATGGCCTTAGAAGTTCCTTCTAAGATTTTGTAATTCTGTGATAGAGTAGCAGCAATGAAAAAAAAAAACGGAAAACAGAAGTAGGAATGAAGTGACAAAGTTCAGCTGAAGCAAAAGAACCAGGCAAAGAAACCAAACAGGGATTTATATTGTTGACCTTGATGTAAACTATAATAGAAATGAGAGAATCTCAGGAAAATCTGCTTGTAAAACTTAGGGAAACAATTGTTTTGTCTCAAAAGGTGGCTAGGTGATTTTGCTTTCTCCCCATTCTAACCTAACCCAATAAACATGTGTTATTACTAGACTAGGTATTGAGGATGCAAATGGTTCCTGTATAGGGAAATTTCACTAATCCACCTTGAGGTAACTACTAGAAAAATCCTTGATAATTTTGATCTCAGAGGAAAAAGAGAAGATTGATATATCTTGGAGCAGACTAGGCGTAGTTTAGTTCTTGAAATGACCTCTAGTATCCAGAGATGCTGCATCATCAATATATACCAACTTCTTCCCCAGCTCCCAGTAGCAAGGATGATAAAAATGCACAGCTTTTGATTGACTACCACAAAACAAGTGCTTAAAACCCTATACTCCTCCTTTCCTGGCTAGGTACTCTGATCTTATTGTTATAGGTAAAGCACTTCAGAGAGTTCTAATAATTAAGCTGTTTCAACAACCTGGCTAGCAGCTTCTGTGGGGGTATAAGATTCACCCACAGCCAGCACCCAGAAAGCTGCCAACACCACAGGTTCTTTCGATCTGCTTAATTAAGGAAAGCAAGGTGAAGGGGTTGACAAGCTTACTTTTAATCCAAATATCATTCAGTTAGTTCAGGGGAAAAAAACCAGCACCTTGAACTTCAAAACAAAATGCAAACAAATTACAGACATTAACAGACTTTGTCTGATTCAAGTCCCAACAGATAGTTACCAGAGTTCAACAAAGTTTCAACATCCGGGTTTACAAGCTGGAGGGCTCCTTAACTACAGCTGCCCAGAGTCTCCTCATCAACACCATCTCCAGAGCCCCACACCAATGGATCTGTCCTCCCTTCTTATAGGGCTTCAGACATTAAACATCATCTGAATCACCAGAGCTCAGGCTCTGGTGATTGGTTCTTGAGTTGGCCCCTCCCCTTAGGACCCTGGGAGGTTCACATCCACATGGATTACATTAACACCTAATGGGTTTTGGGTCTGGGGCTTAGCACCTATTATAAAGTTCACTGAGATAAATTGAGTTACTCAAAGAAAACAAAGGCCATTCTGGTTACATAAGCTCACACTGACTCTGACTAATTGAGTTCTTCCCAAACATTTTCTTCATTCTTGTGGACATAGATGGGTGCTCATGACTAAGCCGTGTTTTAACCTATGATTATTTCATGGAAGTCTACACATCGATGGCTGTGTAGTCACTGAACAGGTAAAGTATATCCACTTCTGCTTTGTACTAGAACCTAATTTCACCATATTATCCTAAAAATCAACTTACCCACTTGCTCTGAAGAGATAGTCAACTCTAAAGTCTATACTTATTCCCCCTTCCTCCACTCTCTAATATTTTACTCCTAAGAAGTTGCTCCAGGGTTCCGTACCTGTCTGCCTATATCTTGTTTCACATTCACCCCTCAACATTCTACCCTATTCTCTGGTCACATAGTAACCTACACATTCTTTCTTTTCTCCCATTCTGCTTCTCAGTCTATAGTTAACAGCCTACAGTCGCACTGAGTACCTTCAGGTAATGCCTTGATGCTCTCTTAACCTTTCAAAAATTGTAGTTCCATACCGCTCTGAGAATGTACATATTGTACATACTGTATTGTTCCTATGCACTTGTCTACCTTCCCCTTGGCCTTCCCTTCTATAACCATTTCACTCCTCTTGTCCGTTTCTCCTAGTCAGGGGAGCTCATCCTTTCAGGCTTCAGAGTTCATGAATAGGAATGGCCTTCTAGACATTCATAGTATGTGCCAGAATGTTCAAAGAGTGTCTATGTACAGCACATATGGAGAGAGAGGGCTCCCTTTTCAGGCAGCTCTTTTACAATTTCCAGTTCTTCCTTTGCTACTTATCTTCGCTCATGTTTTCTCCTAGAGTTTCTTTCTCATGCTCCTCCCATTTTTCCTTCTGCTTTCTGCTGCTTTTTTCTCTTCTCAATTTTAGAACTACTGTTCTACCAGTTGCTGTTAATGCTCCTTTTCCTTGCCTCCAAGCCCAATGCTTATGAAATTATTCTTTTTCAGCCCTGAGTTGTCTCAGTTCCCTTTTTTTCTAACTAAATCTGCCATTCTGGGGGCATTCCTTAACTCAGGCTCCCTTCGGTTGTCTTATTCATAACATTAGTCATTCAGCCCAACACTGACCAGTTCAACTTGATTCAGTCTAATTCGACAAACATTTATTGAGTGCTTTCTATGTGCCTAGCACTGCGCGAGGTTCTGTACTGATCTTCCAGCTACTACTGCAGTCATCATTAATCATTCTCTCAGTCTCCACACAGTACCTCAAAGAGAATTATTTAATTCCCTGTTCTCTGCACACTCTTATTATGCTCTAGGATTCATTGACAAACACGTAGGGGCTGCCTTCCTAGCCACTCCTACTCCACCAATTAATTACCAGTGTAAAGAGAACAATTATGGACAGCTGCATCTTCCTCTTGTTCTGCCTTCCCATGGGGAATCTCAATTAAAACATTTCAGCTCAGTGCCCTTTTTTCCCCAGTGCTTTTTCCATTAAGCACTGCTCCTGCCAGTATCAGGGCTGGGAAACAGTCAAGCTGGGTTTTTGGAGAGACAACTGTGAAATTGGTTAGAAACTAGAAAACAAAACAAAATAAAAAAGCAATATATAAATGTTCAGCATCAGATTCCATGGTTAAGCCAAAGCTGGTGATTTACCTTTCTGTAGAGAGCCTATATCCCACCCATTCCATTCTTATTAACTAACTGAAAGTGTGATGTACCAGTGACAAACCACAATGGGCTTTGGGTATGGCAGTGTAAACGTGGTGTGTGGGGGAGTATTGCAGGTTTGTGGTCTAGATCAGGCCTGCATAACATATGGCCCTCAATCTGTTTGCTGCCCACCAAAGGATTT
Organism: Trichosurus vulpecula; assembly: GCF_011100635.1. Classification (NCBI taxonomy): domain Eukaryota; kingdom Metazoa; phylum Chordata; class Mammalia; order Diprotodontia; family Phalangeridae; genus Trichosurus; species Trichosurus vulpecula. Next base: position 347,227,415 of record NC_050576.1, on the reverse strand, counting down.
TTGGGCAGCTGTCATGTGACCCGCCACAATGTGTTATCAACCCATTGTCAGTCTGTCTCTGGTCTAACCAATCTTCAGCCCAAGGAAGTTTACAAGTTGTACAGGCCTGGGCTAGATACATGTTTTCTATGTAGAATAATGAAAGATCTCATAAATGTGAGTTCTTTTATCCATGCATGCTGCAAATTACTCATGCCTTTTCATCCTATGTGATTATTATCCATATCCTTCCATAAATCCTTCATAAACTATCGACCTAAGACAATAGAAGACTTCCTCAGGATCTTTCAATATTTGTGTATTTTTTTAAACACACTTATGCCTATGTTTGTTTTCTTGCCCTGTAAGATTTAAAGGCTAAATCAACTTTGTCAACCATGTAACAGTGAATTTCAGTATTATATCTAAAACTTGGAGGACTTGGGAAGTGGGAAGTTTGTTAAAAAGACAGAGAAGGGAATTTGTATTCTAGATCACAAGTTAAAATATAAGCATGACAGGCCCCTTGCCAGGGATATCGGGTCCTTGGGCAGCAATAGAAATAACAATTTTTCCCTTCTTTGCAGAGGTGGGGATGGGGTGGGGTGATGTAATGGTGAGGAATATTGAATGTACTGACAGATATGGTTGCTTTGCTAGTAGGTTTTTTTTTCTTAAATTTTGTTAAAAGGGCATGATGTATTAGGGAAGGAGAGAATATATTTGGAAATAAAGAGGATGCAGCAAGAGAAGTTATCAAAATTATTTCTAAAATAGAAATTAAAGGTTTCAAATCTATGAAGAAATCAAAACTGGGGCCAGCAAATTATATATTTGCCTTTTTCTTCATTATGATGAAGAGGGTTTGAAACTAAAAAAATGGAGGGAGAAGAAAAGGGAGAAAAATGATCCACATATATCAACCACACCATATCTTATAGATAATAGAATATCATGTACAATACAAGGAAGAAAATATGTCTTTAAAAAGGATTCCTAATTCACAATTGACAATATTGGCAGAGTCAAAATGATGGAGTGCAGGCCAAGAACCAGCTGAACTATGCCAAATATTCTCCTACAAACAACTTTAAAATGGTGCCTCAAACCAAATTTTAGAGTGGCAAAGACAACAAAAATTTGCAGGGAAACATTTTTCAACCTAAGATACCTTAGGAGATTTGCATGAGAGTTCTGTAACCCTGGGGTGGGAGCAGACCAGAAGCACAGCAGGAATATCAGAAGTGGGCCTTGGAAGCAGTTAAGACAGCAGCACCAGCTACAGGAACTCTCAACTAATAGAAAATAAGAGGACCAGACATCTGGTCAGAAAGAGATTGGAGGGGACCCTTGGTTGGCTCTAGGTACAGCTGGTGTTGATTGGCAACTCTGTTACCCATTCTGGGTTACAGTTTCATGATGGAGAGGAGAACTTGGTCACAAGAGAGCAAGGGGTCTAGTCGCATTTCAGGACCAATACTTGTGGCTCTAGGAGAGCAGGGGCCCTTCCAAGGTAAAGACCAGAGTCCAGACCATGAGATTATTGATCACAGTTCCCCTGATCATACCACAATTGAAGCACTGAATACTTGCAAACACCCAGACCTAGCTCTGAAAACAGCAGCATGAAATCCTCCCCCTCAATCTCCCTAGCCCCCTGTGCCAAGGTGAATAGAGCCCAACTGTAATATAAAATACAAAGTGAAGAAATAGGTTGGGGAAATGAGCAAACAACAAAAAAGGAACCTGACCATAAAACCTACTATTTTATCAGGACCAAGAAATAAACTCAGAATAAGACAATAGTATGAAAACAGCTACAAGCAAAGCCACAAAGAAAAATTGAACTCAAAGCCAATTGAACCCAAAGCCAGCAAGAATTTCTAGAAGACTTAAAGAGGTATTAGTGGTAGAGGGAAAAAATGGAAAAAAAAGAAATGAGGGCAATGCAAGAAAATTATGAAAACAGAATATCTTTGATAAAAGAGGCACAAAAAACAAAGAAAATATCACCCTAAAAACAAAATTGGCCTAATGATAAACGAGGCAGAAAAATTCACTGAAGAAAAGAACTCTTTAAAAAAATTGATCAAATGGAAAAAAAGATGTACAAAATCTTACTAAAGAAAATAATTTATTAAAAATTAAAAATGGGCAAGAGGAAGTTAATGACTTCATGAGACTTAACAAAACAAAGTTAAAAGAATAAAAAAAGAGGAAATGTCAACTAACTCATTGGAAAAACACATGACCTAGAAAATAGATTGAGGGGAGACAATTTAAGAATTACTGAACTACTGCAAAGCCATGATAAAAAAAGAGCCTAGGTGTTATCTTTCAAGAAATTGTAAAGGAAAACTACCCCAGTATCTTAGACCCAGAGTGTAAAATAGAAATTGATCACCTCTTGAAAGGGATCTCAAATTGAAAATTCCCAGGAATATTTAAGAGATCCCAAAATGAAAATTCCCAGGAATATTATAGCCAAATGCCAGAATTCCTAGTTCAAGGAGAAAATATTGTAAGCAGCCAGAAAGAAACAATTTAAATATCGTTGGAGCCACAGCCAAGATCACACAAGATTTAGTAGCTTCCATGTTAAAGGAGCAGAGAAGTTATTTGATTACTGTGAGAAGCCCCTCACTCCTGGGAAATTAAAAAGTAAACTGCCAGTGATGATTTAGCAAGAAGAGACCTATATGAATATGATCTTTGTCTTTAAGAACTATACCCTGAAGACAAGTAAGGTTAAGGGTTGTTCAGGACCACAACTGTTGCACCTGGGTCTTCTGGCATGATAATTTAAGCTTCTTCCTAGATGTACTAGGAGATTTACTCAGAACTCAATTTAGCTTCAAAGTGGCCAGAAAGAATTGAATATTGAGGGATTTAAATAAATGATTTTCCTCTCATTAGAAAAGGACACATTCATAAAGATTAAATCTGTTTTCTTCTTGCTGGGCTTGTATGCCTTTGTATTTCTAATGGACACTAAGTGGGAGATGATGATAATAAGCGGCTCTAGCTTGTTGTTACATTTTAAAATTGAAAGACCTACTGGGAAGTGCAAATATTTGGCATCACCTACCACATAAACCTGCTAGCTTAGATACAAAATTTTCATCTTCCTGGAAGTTTATCAAATTTCCTTTGGGGCACTTACATTGTTTGATGTTTTGTTTCTTTTATATTTGCATTTTATTTTTTTCTCTTCATCCTTTATTGCTACTTATATCAGGCTTCTTGAATTCTGGAGGTGAGGGTTGACCAATAAAATCTCTAATATAATTTAAGTGGTATAAGGTCCTTAGTAAAAACTATAGATTTTACCACCAAGGGGCAGAATGTGGTAGCAACAATATCCTATCCCCTGTTTCCATAGAATTTAAGCTACTTTTTCTTTAAATAATATTAGGACTATCCTTTAGACTCTATTGGCACAGCATATTATTATATTGTTGATATCACTCCTTCACCGCCTAAATACAGTAGCCATAAGGACCCTCAGATAGTCTCTGGTGTTTGGCTCATGGATCATGATGGGAAACTAAAGCAAGTGCATATATGTACGTGTGTGAATGGATGTATACATAAACACCTAAATATACATACACATACACATGTACATATATATACACGTACATAATCATACACAGTTATATGTGTAATTGTATTTTATATGGGTATGTACATTCATATACATGCATGTATATTGCTATATAGTTAGGTGTGTATGTGTATATTATATACACAGACACATGCAGTACAATAAATATGAATACTGTTTTTTTTTTCAATTAATGCTTAATCTAAAACAGGTTCACCAGAACCTAAACTATGTTCACAGGGAACTGACTGACTGCTCTGAATGAGGCTCAGCTCAGAACACCATGCCTAGAATAAAGATCTTATAGTCCTTTCTTTTCTTCATGTGCCTACTTAAGTACCACCTTTTTTCATAAAGCTTTTCCTGAGCTCTACTCCAAAAATTACTACCTCAATAAATCCATCAACAGCATTTATTACGTCTACTATACACAAGGCATTGTTCTAAGCCTTGAGCTTAGACAAAACAAAAAGCAGTCCCTGCCTTAAAGAACATATGTTTTGCTGGAGGAAATAACATGTATGTACATAGGTATATACAAAAAAAAAGTACTTTGTAAGGCTAAGACACTGGCAGCCACAGGTATCAGTAAAGGCTTTGTATTGTCAACAGGACATCACAACTTCATGAAACATATGTGAAAAACTGGGCTTTATTATGAGAGAAATGAACATGCTTGTGGAACCCTATGCAAGTACAAGGAGTTCACAATCAAAACAGAACCTTGCACATGTATGAAATTGCAACAAAAGGAAGGGAAGCAATAGAAATGTCCTCCTAAAGGGGAGTGGCTTGAGAGGAGGGAAAGAGAAGTAGGGCTCTGGGAAAAGAATTCCCAAAGAGGAGGAAAAATCTTGAATAAATAAAATGGCGAAAGCAGCATTCTTTTCCCTTGGGAACTGCTAGTGTGACTATGGAGATATGATGCTCTGCTTATCTATAAGGGTCCTAGTTGCAAAAGACTTTCTCAGTCTGCTTCTGACTGACTATTGCCTGCCTTGGACAAACATGAAGTACAGGTTGGGGTGCAAATAACAAATTATATCAGCTTTGGTTGGGGATTCGTCCTTGACACGTTCAGGCCTCCCGCCTTCCAGTATTTCTGGAAAATATGGCAACTCAAGAAGACAAGTTCAGGGGGCCCTTCAACAGTATGCAGGTGTAGATTATGCTGATTTTTGAAGGAGACTAAGAATTCTAAAAGGCAAAGATATGTGGTGTACTCAATCTAGGCATGAGAGACAGACAGTGTGCACAAAGACATGTAGAAGCGAGATGGGTTGTCATATATGCCTACAAGAAAGAAGGCCTTGGGCATTATTCATTCTGCCCAGGCTCTGGACTCTGGGGTACTGATTAGGCTGCATATTGCTCCATGTGTAGCCTTCAGGCATAGAGACCAAGAACTGGATAAGCTAAGGCTCTGCTAAGGGGATAGTTTATATAAACCAGTGCCAAGAAAGGAGACAGTACTTCATATTTAACAAACTTTATTTTAGATGTGTTGTTGACCTGAGTATATACTTTGTACTCAAGGGGTTTGGGGGATCTAGATAACTTCATTTGTATATCCTTGATACCGAATGTTTATATTCCTTTGTCTGGTTTTTGTTTATATTTAGCGATTTGTGTTAAAGTTTGCTTCACTAATAACCTCTTCAGATGTGCAACTTGAATTGGGACCAGTGTTGTACCTGATATAAAACACAGATACACAGAGACCTCCTGATCTTAGTCAATAAGCTCAGACTACAAAAGGAGGGCCATTGTGAAATTATTGAAACGAATTGCAAAATTTTCTTTGAAAAAATATAAAGCAGTACTAGACTAATAAAAACCTGGTTGGTATGTTCCATATGAATCCATATCATTCTTTTCATTCAACTCAGATTTGTCCTCCTCATTCAAATTGTTTCCTGTTATATCTTAGGGTTTTAACTGTTTTCACATTATTCCTTGGCTGACTTGACTTGTAGAATTTTAGCCCACACAATCTTACTTATTTTTCCTCTGAACTCTTGGAAATCTACTTTTCCAAAATCTAGGATACATATGTACAGCTTTTCTTTCCTTTAGTATCTTAAAATCCAGAAGGTAGTCACCACTCCCTAAGATTCCCATAATTTTCACCCCTGCTGGTCCACTATTTCATCCTTGTTGGTCACCATCATATCCTTAATTGAATTTTCGTATTTTGGTAGACCAATATGGATTTTGCCTCTGGTACAATGGATCACTCATAACCTGAGGTTTCAAATAAAATCTTTTTTTATATTCTACTCTCCTCAGGTAAAAGCAGTTGCCAAAGCAATTAAAAGCAGTTGAGAAAGATAAAAGCTGCTTCAGGGAAGTTAATAGCAGTCATCAGAAAGGTTTCCCAACATCTCTGGAGTGTCCACCAAAGTCCTAAAGCTGTTTCATGCTCTTTCCTCCAAAGGGCGGATGGCTGAGAACCAGATTAGTCCACCTCAGGCCCAACTTAATCCAAACTTCCTTTCTTGCAACTCTCCTTGCAGGTGTTTTGAAATTGTGGGAGATTATTTCATGCCACCCCTTTTCTACCAGTATCCTAGCTTACCGCCTTCAGCTCTTCTCCCTTTTGCAGGATGTCATTAAGTCAAGTAAAAAAAATGTTAATAGGTGACTAGGCAGTTAGGTAGTACAGTGGAGGGAGCCCTGGATGTGTAGACAGCAAGACCTGAATTAAAATTCTGCTTCAGACCCTTTTTAGGTGTGTGACCCTGGGTAATTCACTTAAACTCTGTCTGCTTCAATTTCCTCATCTATAAAACAGACAACAATAGCATCTACCTCCCAGAATTGCCATGAGTGTCAAAATAAATGATAATTGTAAAGTGCTTTGCAAACTTCAAAGTGTTATATGAATATTGTCATGGCTGTTATTATTAATTATCTTTTGGCATCATGAAGGCTGCCACAGATTTCTGGCTAATTGCAGTTTTTCAAAATGATTGCATCATGTCTCTGTTCCAGGCTTGTGATACTACTTGAACTCCACATCTGTTTCCTTTTTCTGTCCAAGTGTGTGTCGCCAGTGTGATATGAGCAGCTGCTATGAATATGTATATATACTTTAAGGATCAAATCGCAAGGTATAATAAGCACTCTTCACTCAAAACTAAACCAGCACAACATTTACTCTGCACACTAGGACACGACAAATCATGGCAGAAATATAGAAAAACAAATTCAACACAGCAAGAAAAATATTTACACACATCACCAGACCAGGGAGCACCTCCATCTCAGTTCTCGTTCACACCTGTGAGGCTCCTTGATAACAGCTACCTCGAGTCTCTAATCCAGGCAATCAAAAATGTCTTAAGCTAAACATGCTTCCTGTGGGCAAGTCCCTCCCCCCAACCCAGAACATCAATCTTTCAGGAATGTATACATATGTGTGTGTGTGTGTGTATTTCCAAATAAAGACTCAGCTCCTAATTGGCTCAGTGCAGAAAGGCATGAAAGCCCACATGCTTCCCACTAAAAAATGTGAGAGCCTACATGCCTAACTATGTAATTCAGCATGGGATGTGTCACAGCTGTGAACTGGGCCACAGTTCAAAGTCACAAAACATCTCTGATTGGTAAGGTAAAATGCCTGTGTACCTTTAAAGCTAGGAACACCACCCCTGTTCCAAGGAGTAAAAGGAAACACATATAGTCACATAGACCGATTAATGGGCAGAGAAGATCTTAAATTTCATTAACCCTTCAAAGTGACTGTAGTATTATCCCATAAGAAATCCCATTTTGTTTCTCCCTAGATTGATCTTCAGCTAAATATTTTACACTATCCTCCCTCACCATAAATTTTGGATTTCATCACAAGTATGGCTTCCTAATATCCAATGCTATTTTCTTACTTTTCTATTTCTTTTGAATAAAGTATAGCAATCTAAAAGCATAGTACAGTCAAAGGTCTGATCTCATCAAAATTCTTCCATACCCATATGGTAAAATTTTCCTCTGTGCATTTAAACCTTTTATCTATTCTTATTATCTAAATTTTGGGCATTTGTGTATGGATATTTGAGACCATGGTTAGGTATTGTCTCCTTTCTGAGATTTTCTCTCCTTAGAACTTCTGAATATTTTATCTGTTGCTCTTATCACTTAATAAAAGCCACTCTCTCTGGTACTGAGTCAAGTCATCTTTAGATTACATGGTGTAACAACAATGCTACTGGCAGCTGCTGTGGGGTTGTTAGACCAATAACGGTAGCACACAGGAGTGCTACTAGCACAGATTCTTTCATCTGCTTTTCTAAAGAAAAGAAATTTTAAAGGGGTCAACAATCTTACTTCAATCAAATATATATCTATATCTATATCTATATCTATATCTATATCTATCTATATATTATATATATACACATATATATCTTAATCTATCTCTATCTATCTATCTATACATATGTATGTATAGATATAACTCAGGCATCATCTCCCTCTCCCTTTCCCTCTCCTTCTTCTCTGCAAAGGAAGGTAAATTTTGATGGCCAGAAGCTGCCCACTCAACTTGCAGTTTACTGGCTAGATTTCTTCCTTCCTTCCTTCAAACCTTAAACTCAGTGCATGCTGAAGCTCATAGCATGGACCACAATAGGTCCCTGCCCAAGCACCACTTCATGGCTTGTATTTTAGGTCCTCTTGGCTTAGACTGAATGTCAATGGTAACTGTTTCTCTTTGTATGTACACACATACATATGCATACATATAAATACACACACATATGCCCATATATACATATATGTATACATATACACACATGTATATGTGTATATGTATACACATGTATATGTGTATGTGTGTATATATGTGTACAGTGTATATGTATATGTATGTATATACATACATACATATATACACACACACACATATATATGAATACACATATTTGTATATGTGTGTGGATATGTGGGTATATGTAGTATGTATGTATGTATATGTGTGCATATGTATATGTGTATATATATGTATGTATGTGTGTGTATGATACACATACACATACACATCATTCACTTAGTCCAAGGGAAAAGTCAGCACCCTGAACTTCAGAGAAAATATGAACAGAAATTACAAGCAGAAATTACATAAACAGAGCAAATGCAAACAGCAAAGACCAACAGACAGGGCTTCCAACTGTCTGACCAAAAGCAATACATACATAGTTATCAGAGACAGAAGCCCCAACATCTGGGTTTCTCAAAGCTGAGCAGCACCTTAATGGCTACCTATAGTCTCATCTGGCTAAATCACATGAACTTTCTTCCAATGAGTGAGCCCCAAAGCAAAATGGTAACCTCAGAGTATATATACCCTTCTTCAGGGCTAGAGGGCATCACAATTCTCGTGACCCAGGCTCATGTGAGTCAGGCTTCCATGTGATTCAGGTTCAAAGTAGGTCACATAGGCCCATTAAGGGACAGGGAAGATCTTCGAATTGTATTAATATTACACATGAACTTTAGATGACTCCCTATCTTCTTTATATTACATGGAACTTCAGAGTTTATCTCATCTAAAGTATACCTGTAAAAAAAAAATTATCTCTACTACATACCAGACTATGGTTATCTTACTTTTTCATGAAGACTCTAAGGGAGGAAGAATTTACTACAAATTGATGCTGATCATTTCCTTACTGAACATCTCTTATTCCTAGAAAACTTTCCCTTAGATTAAGCCTTAATTTGTCTCTGTAATTTTCCTAATTTTGTTCCTAGTTCCTGTTGCACAATTATTCTCTTACTAACCACTGGCAGCTAAAGCTTTGCTTCTTGAAAGACAGGATCAGGCAGATTTTCTGTCTGATTGTTTCTCTCTGTCTCTATCTCTATGAGTATCTCTCTCCTTACCTGTCTTTTCCTCTCTGTCCCATATGTCCATCTCTCCATCTATCCATGCATCTGTCTTTCTGTCTCCTTAGAGTCTCTTTATAGCCTGTATCTATGAAGGATCCCATATTTAGAGTATACAAGCATCTCATATTTAGATTACCAGCAGTTAGTCAAAAATTTTTAAATGGTCTAAAAGCTGCATTGTTCTCAGCATATTTTACCCTCTTTTATGCCACTCTGACATCACTGAAGAAGTAGAAGTGGGACTCCCAATTAAGATGGCTGCTTGAACAGAGGCAGGAAGCCTCTCTCCCATATGCCTACTTCAGCAAAACCTAAAAATTCACAAGCCCAAATAATGCAATGTACTAAGGACTGCAACAAATGACAAAGTCATTCAGAATCCCATTGATAATAGCAAAGGGTGCTGCCTACAAAGCTAGTGCTAGCACAGGGAAAACAACCACAACAACAACAACTGAAGCCTCATAACACAACTATAGACAATTCAGGGGAGCATCATGAAGTGGCTTCAATCTGTCTGGACATGGCAGTGTTCAGTTGGGGACTCTCCAGGTCCAGGTTTTATGAGGCTCCTAGCACTCTTTTCAGCGATACCATAGATCAGGATCCAGGTTACCCAGGATGAGACCAAATAGAGCCAGCCAACTTACCCAAGAGATGATGAACCTAAGGAGCAGAAAGAGGCATATATTTCTGAACCTAGCCACTGTTCATTTTTTTTTGTTTTTGTTTTCTCCAGTCTGTACTTATTACATTTTTTTTCCTTTCTTTAACCAAGTTCAGGAAAAGAAGTAGGTAAAAATAAAAAAAAAAAAGAACATTGAAACATTTTTTGAAATGCACAGGAGAGAACAGAAGGACATTCAGAAGGAAGCACTAATTAACATGTTGGAATTATATACTATTTTAAAGCAAGTAATAGGAAATAGAGAAGGGCAGGAGGGGGCACAGTGGATAGCGTGCTGTGCCTGGAGTCAGGAATACTCATCTTCCTGAGTTCAAATCTGTTCTCAGACCCTTACTAGCTGTGTGACCCTGGGCAAATCACTTAACCCTGTTTGCCTCTGATAATCACTTAGTATCAATTTAGTAACTTCAATAAGGGCCAGAGCCTGAACTAATAATTAACTAAACACTTTGTCAACTATCTTGACTTACTGTATTTACAACCTATTCGATTAAGATAAGTCCTATTATTGAATCATGGTTAAACATACATGGGGATCATAAACTTGAGTAAAACAGACATGCTGAGTCGGGACGAAAAATGTATTGAAACCTTCTCATTTCTTTGTTCAGACAGTCAGAACTTAAGCTCTGGCTCCTTGTACATACAGGTAAGCTAGCTCCACTACCTTTAAGGGAATAAACATCATGAATTTACATATCACCTAGCTGGTTTGCCTCCTTTAACTGAACTTTCAGGTCGAGACCTCAAATCTCCTCATCTGTAAAATGAGGTGGAGAAGGATATGGCAAGCCACTCCAGAATCTTTGCCAGGATAACTCCAAATAGGGTCACAAAGAGTTGGACATGAACAACAATAACAAAATAAAATGGAGATTCACAGTTTCACATATGGTCATCTTTCTGTGTTCTCTATATATGGAAATGCTCATGAGGAAGTATTTAAGTTCAGAATTTTAAAATATAACAAGGATACTGCACAGAACTGATCTTTATAATAATTATATCAATGTAGGGAGCTCCCAGCATGGACTCTTCCTCTCCTGTGATGAAAATCAACAACTAGTCTATAATTTTATAGTCTTAGAGAGTTAACCTGGACAACTGAAAGATTATTTGATTTTCACATCATCACACAAGCTGTTAACATGTCAGTAACAGGACTTGAACTCAGATCTTCATGACTTCAAGCATAACATTTATTCATTTCAGCATCCTTCCAGCTTTTCATAATGTCTCTCCCACTGCATACCATGCACATAGGAAAAATGTTGTCCCACTCTTTTAAAGAAACATCTCTTTGGTAGAATCTTTGCATTTGTTTTGAACCTTACATCTAATTATCATACAAAAAGGAATCCAGAGAGAAATAGAAATACAAGGCCTAAAGTTTCTGGATTCATCATTTAAGCAGTCTTTCTAAATTCAAATGATCTTCAAACATATTTCTATCATAATCCAATAGGTCCTTAATTAGATTTTAAATACTCTTTAAGTAGCCTACTCAGAGAATTCAACATTAAGTGAGAAAAAATTTTGATTCCCCCCAAGATAATCCAATTACAAAGGATACATTCATTTCAGCTTCATCTGAAATACTTAGTTGAATATTTATGTGGGCCTCTTGCAACATTTATTTTCCTCAGCAATTTAAAAAAAAAAAAAACAACTAACAAACCCTTAAACTCATTCTTTTATCAATTACTATCTCCCTGTGTTTTCAAAGAAATAAAAACAAATTTAGCCTAGCTCAGTCAGTGTGACTGGGATTTTACATTGTTTCATAAATTGTTTGTTTGTTTTCTTTTTATGGCCTTAGGCACTCCTTCTTAAGAATTTCAAATGAGATCAACTTTGAATAAAACAGCAACACCATTTTAAAGCTAGCAACCCACACTTTAATGCCAGAATTCAAGAAAGGCCTTCCAGACCATAAAGTGCCAGGAATTGAGAATCACCATTTTGTCATCTATATACTAATGTTCCTCAGTACCATCGTACTTTATTTGTAAGCCCATTCTTCCACTAGTCTTGGGTGTATCTGTGGGAGAGTGTGCCCCAAGCTCTTCAGGGAAATATTTGTTCTTGACTGTTCTTACAATACCAGCTTAGAAATCACTTTGTTAAAAGCTAATTAAGTCTACTGATGATTAACAGGAAGCACAGTAGCTCTCCCTTATCAAAACAGTATGAGAAACTCAGCTCCTCACGATTAACTCTGGAAACCCAGAGAGTAGCAGTAGTCACTAACCTTGAGAACAATTTACAATATGTAGTGAGCCTACTGGAAGCAGTAGGTCTCATCACTTAAAATATAATACTGTAATTCTTCATCAAAGAGAATACTCATGATGTACAGGCATGTGACTTTTGTATGATATAGAATTTGGCTTTTCCCATTCATTTTTGCTAAATCTGCATTTTTCAAAAAAATTTTTGATCATCTCACTATCTCCCTTACTCCTTTTGTACTGAAGTGACCAAGTATCAAAAAGTAATTTTATTTAATTTGGAAATTCTTCTCAGATTCTCCATGGAATTTTTCTGCCACCTCATCCTTTGGAACTAACATTGGCTCAATAGCTGCGATTATTTTCGTACTCCTCAGTGTTTTTCCCCAAATAATCAACTAGCAAACAAGACTCAATCAAGCAAAAAATACTACCCATCATGTATTGCCTAGATTTCACCATTTACATCTAATATTCCCCAACATTTTATTCAAATCTTACTTTTCCCTTTGCTCCTTCGGGAGAAACTCAAAAAAAAAAAATGAAAAAACAAACTTTGCTGGATTTCCCCTTAAGAAAGAGAAGGAAGAACAATTAGGTTGCCAAGAGACACACTCTTACCAAAATCTGTATGGACAAGGTTCAGTGTTTTATTGGATTTGTAGAGATGTCTCAAATGTTAACCTTTGAATTTGACAGACTACATTACAAAGCAGGTGAGATCTTGTTACAAGCACTGAAAGTTGGATGAGGCATATATCATTGGACGGATATTTCTAGATAATTGAATTTTTTAGTGTTCACCTATAGCTTTAATGCTACATTAACAATATTAATTTTATGAGTATAATCAGTAAAAAATAAACACCTTTAAGAAAATTTTAAATGTTTAATTAATGAATTTTGTTTTTTATATCATAGTCATTTCCTAGTTACTTAATACTCTCCCTTGTAATATAGAAAAAGACAGTTCCAGAACTGACTGATAAATCTTCAGTGAACAAGAATATGTGTAACATTTTACACCTGCATTTTCCAACACTACGCACAAAGTAAAGTATGTTCCTACTTTAGTACTCTGGAACCAGCTTTGGCTATTGTTCCATTTTATTTTGTTTTTTAATCTGAGTTCTACTGTCCTTTCATATGTTTTTCATTTACTTTCTCATAATCACATATCTTGTTTTGTTGGATGTACTTTTTTTAAACTATGAGTCATTTTTCACAGATTTTTCATGTATCTGAAATCCTCATATTTTTAACTCCTTACAGAACGATAATACTCCATAGCATTGATATTCTTCCTTTGGTCAGCCACTGCCTATTTTATCGCACCCACCTCTTACTAGTTTGTCTTTTCTTCCTACTATAGAATGTTTGATGTTTGTATACCTTGGGGTATATACAACTGTTCTGCTGTTGTTCTCCATGGTGGTCACATCAATGGATCAGAGCATGAAAAGTTTAGTAACTTTTCTCTAATATTTACTTAATGGTGGGGTTCCACCCTTACTCCAGTTAATAAAATCACAGAAAGCCCAGACATCTTAATTCTGTTCAGTCAGTCAGACGTGTAAACTATGTGTGGATAAGTCCTTAATCAATTTAGGAAGATTATAGGATTTTGGCAGGTGGCACAGGAAAAAAAATCTTAATTGGTTTTGGGGATATATATGAAAATAGTAATGCAGTTTAAAGCCTGTCAGTCAGTGGTGAAATCGTCTAGTGCTAGAAAAGTTCCAGTTCAGGATTTGGAATCATATCACTGATAGGTAATCATCTTGGAGGAGGAGAAGAAAGGTAAATTGTCTTCTCCCTATTGACCGTGACTTTGGAGAGATTCAACCAGGAGCAGCAAGTTCATCCAACGTTATGTCAGAGTCTGGATGAATAGGAAACAATGCATCCAGCCAGGACAACCATCTAAGGAATAGCAGCATCAGGGAATGTGTCCCTTATGGTGGAGAGAAATGCCTGCTATTAACTTTACAAAGTCCCTGACCCTAAAGCCTTGCTGATAATTCACACTTGAGGGAAACTTCATGCGGACTTTATAAATAGAGAACACAGCTTGAAATAACCAGGAGTTTTACTACAGGTGGAGTTCATTAATTTGTACTTTAAACTTGTTTCTACCTTTTCCACAGACCTTTTTGTATATGTGGGGAAGTGTTCCTAGATGTAGAAGTGTACTTTTTTTTAAATTACTGTTACTGGTATACCATCTTTGTGATTACCTTTGCTACAAAGCTTATTAAGCCAAGGTGATATTCAGTAGCAAACACACTAGTGTGGACTTAATAACCACAGGTCTAACCACTCTTCAGGCACTCAGATTGTACCTAAGAGTGGGAGTTGGTGCTACACTTAAAAAAAAAGAAAAAGATTTCTGGACTAATTAAAGCTCCATCAAGAGGGCATACTAATAATTTATCCAATTTTTGAGATAATCCAACTTTTGAGTCAGGTCTGACTGACTGTAAGTATTCACCTTACTGATGATGTACAGTTGAATTAATTTAGCGAAATGATTTAGTTCTGCAGGATAGATAGCAGAAGTCAGATATATCAGTATCTATGGTCAAAATGAAAGTAATATTGTCAACTAGCATTTTAAAACAGAAGTGATCAAGACCTCTTCATTGTGTAGCTCTGTTTCATCAAGGTAACACAGAACTCTAAAAAAATTTCCAAACTAGCAGGCTGAGAGCAAACAAGTTCTTTACATCTTGGAATAAAATTTAAGTATTATTTTCACAACAAAGGTACATTTTTAGACAGATTTGGTATTGATTTTTGTTTAACAGACTATTCTTTGGAGAACAATTATGTTCTATGTGGGTTTGGGGGGCTTAATAATTGCTGGAATAATTTCTAGAGTAACTTTTCATAGCGCACATAGTCCCTTTACTGCCATATTTAAAGACATGAATAATTTGAAGCTACATTAACATGACCATGAAATTTCCTCCAGGATTTCCATATCTTGAAAAATAACAGTATCACATTTACTTCAATTTTTCTTAAAATATTCAGTCATCAAATGATGCCCTTAAAATTCATTTAATTGTTATAAGGTTCTTAAGTATAGAAGTTAGATTAGAACTGCTTTTACTACGGTGACTACACTCAAAATTAGGAAATGATTCCTTTTGTTGTTGTTGGTTAAAATGTTTTATGTTCATAGAAAGGATCATTATAAGCAATTTAAATGATCACATAGTGAAATAAAGGTCCCCATAGCTTTTTAGACCATATCAAATCAGACACATTAAATGAAAATTGTGTTATCTGCTATATACCAACCAGCACCCTAGAGTCAAAAATTTTTACTACCACACAATAAAATCTTTAACCCATTAACTGACATGGATGATAAATAAGAATAGAGCAATCTGTTTTGCTGGGATTAGGGTGCAGTTCAGGGGATTTTATTACGTTTCTTAATAATGATAATGACTAATATTTATATATCACCTCCTATGTGCCAGTCACCTTGCTAAGCACTTTACAAATATCATCTTATTTTACCCTCATAACCATACAGGGAAATAGATATTATTGTTATCCCCTATTTTACAGATGAAGAAACTGAGGCAAATAGACTTATTTAGGATAATACATCCAGTAAGTGTATGATCCTGGATTTGACCGTGGGTTTTTCTGATTCCAGGCCTGAGGCTCTATTCATTCCTTGAGTTTTTGAAAAACTTTCAAAAGATCCATTCTTGATGTCTTAAGGATTTTCAGGTTTTAAATACAGTGAAAGCAGAGAAAATAAGAAAGGTAATGCTCTGAAAAACAAGAACTATTATTATTTGTATTTGGTAAGCCTAGAATTTTGAAAAAGCAAGTTCTATTCCCAACTACCTAAAATGCCAGAGAATAAAGCTGTCAGTATAATCTAATTAGACTAAAAACGACTTTAGGCAGCATGGCTTTGTGGATAAATGTAGATTTAAAGTCAGCAAGATAAGTTCCACCTCTGGTACTCACTGACAGTTTTTGTGATACTAGTCAAATTATTCTATACCTCAGTGCCCCCAATCAACTCTCTAAGACTATAAGTTGTAGAACAAAAGTTTATTTACACTGGTAAAGGGAGTTTCATCATCAAGAACACACTCATCCACATGTTGATTAAATCATAGGTCATATGCTATTACAGTAAAATAATTAATACTTGATACTTAAAGGATCCATGTTTTTTCATCTATTCAGATACTCCTTCTACAGATACAGAACATAACCTTCTCATTTAAATTCATCATCACTATAAATTCTGCCCCACCCTCCAAAAATTATGTCACCTATTGGTTTACCCTGGTATTCAACTTCTCTTATTTAGCAAGGTTACCCTTGAATAATAGACATTGAGTATATTCTTGAGGTTTTAATTGAGGCCTTTACAACTTGATAAGACCCAATGTTACAGCTGTTAAATATGAATGTTGCTTCTACACCAAGATGAGGTATCACATAGTAGTATTTCAATGGGAAAAAGGAGTAATTTAGACAAATCACGAATTAGAAGAAAAGCAGTATTGATTAGTAGAAAAGGAGCCAGCCTTGAAGTCTGGAAAATTCAGTTTCAAGTCTTGCTTCTGATATATGACCCTGACCAAATCATTAAACCACTCAGTTTTTCCACACTACTCTCTAAGACCAAGTTGTGGAACAGGGGGTGATTTTTATTAATAGAGTGTGTTTCCTAATCAGAAGTTCTCTATACCACTGAAATAATAGATCTGGCCCTCTTTCTCTTACCTTATCTTCCCCCATGAGGTAGATGAACAAAAATCACAAATTATCATACGTAATGGACTTATGTAGGAGAAGCGGTTGAAAATTATTGAGGGGGGAGGGCAAAGTTCCACTGAATATAAAGAACTACTTACCAATTATTGCTATCGAAAAATGAAATGGGCTCCTTTGTGAGATAATGAATTCTCCAACCTAAAAGTTTTTAAAGCTGAAGCTGGAAAGGCACGTATCAGGTTTGAGAGTCTAAGAAGGCCAGCAAAGGTGAACAGCTGTGTACCCAAGATATCAGAACAATGTAATAGAGATGTTCATAGGCTTCAAATATTCTTCAAGCCTATATAGGAAGGGTTAATAATACATTATCTCACTTTGGGGTGTGGTAATAGAAACTGTTCCTTAAGTGTAGTAAGGAAAGGAATATGATCTGTGAGTTAACATTCTAATAAAAAATGTTTTCTTTGTGCAGAATTGTAGTTTGTATTAAGTTGTTTTTGTACTTCATTTTCAAAGAGGACCATGGCCACAGGGAAATGATGACATGACTTGCAATTGACTTTGATTTGAGTGAGGGAGGGCTGTGCAAGATCATCAGCCTCACTTTCTCCTCCAGAGCCATCTGGATCCAATGACCAGATAGTCATCAGGATGACTGGAGATTGCCCAGGATACAATGGGAGATCCTGAATCTTTTAGGCCAAGGCCTTTTCAGGTACTCATTTAGAGTGAGGTAACACCCATTCAATGAATAGGCCTCTAAGAAGTGAATCAAGGGATGGTCCCTTTAATTGGAAAAAAAAAGTTTGTATTAAGTAGAGAGAGAACAAAGGAAAACTGAGAATCCCTTTAGCTTGTAGAAGTAAGTTTGTTTAACTTAAGAGGTCCTTTCATTTGTAAATGGTTATGGGAAATGATAATGAATCTAGGAAGAGGAAAGAAAGTAAGGAATTCCTAGCATATTTAATGGAGAGTATTATTTTGTATAAAGGCCAGTATAAGCCATCTGAATCTTCTAGGTCCTAATATCCTCCTTTCTCTCACACCCCACCGCAGGAGAATACTGATATAGGGTAGTTTGTTGATAAATCATCTCTCTATCTCTGTTTCTCTCTCTCTTTTCCTCTCTTTCTCCCTCTCCCTCTGCCTTTGTCACTGTCTCTTTCACTCTCTCTGTTTCTCTCTGTGTATGTCTCTGTCTCTCTCTCTCTCTCTCTCCATACTATAGATGAAACTTTGGTTAGGATAAGCAACAGGAAGACAATGAATTGACAAAGCAGCAGATTCTGCTTCATCTGGTCAACTCCAAGTCTCTTCTCATATCAAACAGACTTAAAATCTGTCTTTGTACCACTGTTTCATCCTCTTAAATCATAGGAAGGAAACAGAAATCCCTTTAAGCTTTTCCGTGGTACTAGAGAGTATTTAGTTAGAGAGCTATGTACCCAACAGTAGAATTCAATGGTTCTCCAGTCAGCAATGCGGCTAAAGACCTCTCTCAGCTGACCTGGACTGTCTGCAGCCAATCACTAAAGCAGAGATCCTTTTCCAATTAGTAGATTCCTGGCAAAACAATTGAAGGGTTCTCTCTCAGTTGGAAGCAGTTTCTTTATCTTCTATTCTTTCTGTTTCAGGCATATTGTGACTCCTGATCTCAACTTAATCTTCTGCTTTTTCTTTCTCTTCCTATAGTCTTTTTGGCTCCCTATAACTCATAGTATCTCATATCAGAGCTTCCTGGTGGTCATTGAAGAATTTTACCCTAGAAGCTAAAACTCAAGAAATTCACTTCAATGTCAGGTAAAATCTAGCTGTCCTTATATAATCTTCCCATGGTCCCTGACAGCTATTTTATTTACAGTTTCTCAGTTATAAACTTCACAACTAAAAACAGGTATATAAAAAGTAGGTGGTCTGCTTGATTTTGACTCTACCATTATCACCCCTCCCTCACCACACCCCTCTCTCTCCTCCACGATAAGGTCATCACCAGGAAACTCATCATCTTAGAGATTGCCTCAACTTTGGCACTCACACTTCATCAGGACCCTCCTTTGCCTTTGCCCCTCTGATTGGAGGGCTGGAGGCCAGAGCAAAAAAAAAAGACAAAACTGCCAAAAGCCTCCTTTAATTGAAGGTTCAATTCCTATTAACTCTTCATTCTCCACTAACTGTTTGGTTTTGAATCCATCATCATCACATCCCCTTTTCAGCTCCCTTTTGTGAATTATTTTCCTTCATCATGTGATTGTAAACTGCTTGATGTCAGAGATTGTCTTTTTTCTTATTTTCATCCTAGTGCTCAGTACCAGACATAGTAGGTGGCACATAGTAGGTGCTTAATAAATAAGTGTTTATTGTATTGTATTGATGGACTAAGTCTTCTACAGCCCTTGTTACTTCAGTCATGGCTCAGCTTTTGGGCTGGTCCTCTCTGCACATTCATCTGAAGGGCACTTTTCTATCTGGTCTTCAAAAAAGATGGTTTCTCAGCGTTTTGTCTGAGATTCCATGTTTCTTCAGTAGTTGATTTTAATGATTTTCCATATACCAATGTTCATCTTCCCCTTTTAGTAATAAAATTGTTCATCTACAAAAAGCAGGACCTTACAGAGAGATAGATGGGTGGATAGATGATAGATAGTTAACTGCAACCAGTTAACTAACATTTATTAATTTTTCAAGATGTGATTAAGTACCAGATGTATGAACAATACAAAAGAGGCAATGCCTAAAGTCACTAAGTGTCTTTGCTTAGTCTGATTACTGAGTGTGTTAGGGTTTTCCTTTCTAAACGAGCTATGCAGATGGAAGAGCCCACTGTTCTTCTTAAGGAGAAAAATAAGCATCTCCTACGGATATTCCAGGTGAAGCCAAAACCGGAAATCAGAGAAGCTTCACAATTTCTTGTCTATTAGAGATGTAACTAGCAGTGACAAACAACAACTGTGGGACCAGTGTAGTATCATCAAATTGTAGCTACATGAGACTAGCAGAGAATACTACCAAGCAGGGATGGTATGTCATCAACTCTCCAGATTATTATTTTTTAATACCCAGCCCACATATAGAGTTTTAAGGTTTCCCAAATGGTTAACATGTCATCTCTGATCCTCACAGTAATCCTTACGAGGTAGATGTTATTACAATCCCCACTTTTTTCAGATAACAATAATAGTAGTAATAATAATAAGCTAGTATTTTATAGCACTTTATGATTCACAAAGCATTTTGCATGAGTTACCATGAAGCAACTAAGGCTTAGAGAAGAACCTGTCCAGGTTCAAATAAATAAGTGTTTGAAACTCCAAGTGCACTACCCTATTCATAAAGCAACTCCATGTGAAAACAATAGAATGTTGCCAAAAGAAATCAATGGTCCTGAATCATAGAAAGCATGAGTTATTTCTCCATTAATGAATACTGGCCATATGTGTTTCATAATGAATAAACTATTGGATTTAGTGTCAGGAAGACCTAAGTTAGAAACAAGCCTGGAGACATTCAAATTTTTTTTTGATGCTGGGCAAGTCATTTAACTTCTCTTTAGGCTCAGTTTCATCAAATGCAAAATGGGGATGACAATACTCCCTTAATCAATAAGTCAATAAATATTTATTAAGTGCCTCCTATGTACCAGAGACTTTGCTAAGCGCTGGGGATACAAATGTAACAAGAGAAAAACAGTCCTTGTCGCCTAGGAGCATACAATGAAAGGGGGGAAAACAGCACACAAAAGAAATCTAAAGGTGGTGGTACCTGAGGGAGGAGGATTAGTAGATAAGCCCTAATGTAATATGGCCAGGTAGAAAATGAGATGTCTGCCCTGAGCCCCCTCCTTAAATGTTGGTTTGGGAAGTCTTTACCCTTCAGAGAGGCAGAGAGCAGTGAAAAGGTAGGAGTACCAAGGCTGATTCCATCTCACAGGATAATTAGATTTTCTCAGTGATGAGCTTACTAGGTCATGGCTGAAAAATTAGAAAAAACCCAAAGTAATGTAGCCAATTGGGAAATGAGGGTTGTTGTGATATTAGATGAGATAATAAATGTGAAGCATTTTCAGATCTTAATGCACAACATAAATGTTGTCATCATCATCACTATCCCTGCCACATGTGTCTTGGCTACATTTGTTCCCTAGGTGATGCCTCTCTACACACATATCCCAATCAAACGTGTTCTCTGCAGGTATAATTCTCCAGTTTCTAATGGTGGTGTGTATATTTTTGGGAGAGGATATCCCAGGTTTATAAGGACATTGCTTTATTGCTGCTATTCTCACCATGCCAGGTAAATAAATCTCTTTGCTTTGGACCAATTGTGTTCTCTGGCTGATTATACCCTGCCATCCCTTCATGGTATCATCCTATAATTCTTCTCCCTTCTTCAGCCAAACTCCTAGAAAATAACTGTCTACACTTATTGCCTCTACTTCCTTTCCTCTCACCCAATTGCCAACCCTTTGCAATATGGCTTCTGACCTCCATACTCAAGTGAAATTTTTCTCAAGTAACCAGTTATCCCCAAATTGCCCTATCTAAAGGCATTTTCTCAATCCCCATCCTTCTTGACCTCTGATGCATTTGTTTTTGCTGACAACCCTCTCTTTTCTGGTTTTCTTTCTGACCCCACTGTCTGTTAGTTCTCCTTCTTGTCTAATGGGTCATTCCTAGTCTCCTTCTCATACCCCTAACTCTGGGTTTGCCCAAAGGCTCTCTCTTAGGACCTCTTTTTTCTCTCTCTTCATTCTTTCTCGGTGATCACCTGAGTGCTGATGATGTGAATAATCATATTTCTCTGTAGATGACTCACAGATCTACATCTTTAGCCCTAATCTCTTTTCCTGAGTTCCAGTCCATATAATAAACTAACGGATATTTCATAATTACATGACCTTCCAAATTCAGCATTTCCAAAATGAAAATCATCATCATAGCCCTACATGGAATTTGCCCATTTCTATCAAGAAGATAATCAGTCTTTCAGTCTTTCCAGTTTGTGAACTCAAAACTATTTATGTCTTATCACTTTCCCTTGCTCCACATATCTAATCAATAAGCAAATCTTGTTTTTCCCTCTGTAACATCTCTTGCATGTGACTCTTTTATATTTATATAGCTACCATCTTAATTTTGCCCCTCATTGTTTCTCACTTGACTATTGTGATAGTCTCCTAATTAGTTATCTCTCCCCACTCTACCAGGTGGCAAAGTGATTATCTTAAAGTGTAATTGATATCATGCCATTCCCCTACTCAACAAATTGTAGTAGGTCACTATCGTCTCAAGAATAAAGTTGTAAACTCTTCCATTTGGCTTTTAAAGCCATTCACCACCTGACCCTAATGTATTTTTCTGAACTCATACTTTTACTTTTACTCCCTACACTATATGTGCTCAAGTTCAACTGGTCTTCTCTGTGCTCCTCATATGCAACATTCCATTTCTGCTCTTTCTGCTTTTTCACTTTTTCACTTTTTCACTTCCCCAAACTTGGAATGCACTTACTTTTCCTCCTCATGAAATTCCTCCTATAAAGATTCTGATAAAGAGCTCTCTTGTAAAGGAAGCCTTTCGTGATCTTTCTAACTACTGGTACTCTTTCTCTCTAATTATTTTAAAGTTAATGACCTTGTATTTTATATTTATCCTGTACATGCTCATTAGTGTGCATGCTATATCTCTCTAGAAAATATAAGCTCCATAACAATGGGGATTGTTTCTTTTTTTTCTGTCTTATCTCTAGTGCTCAGCACATTAAAAATTCTTGTTGATTGAAAGACAATGAAAACATTGATGGCTTGCCATCAAACTAGTCAGTCAATGTTTTGAATAGTGAATATCATCAAATCCATTTTCTTGATCCACGATGGAATGTCAACAAGTTAGAAATCTCTAATTCCTTCAAATCAGCTTCAGTAATCATTTATATAGTTCCTTTTATGTTCCAGGCTATCCACTAAACACACCTCACAACAACACTAGGAGGCAGGTGTTATTATCCCGATTTTACAGTTGAGGAAACTGAAGCAGTCACATAGCTAGTTAGTATCAGAGGCCTTATTTGAACTCAGGTCTTCCTTACTCTGAGCCCAGTGCTCTATCCACCATGCCATATAACTCTCTGTTTTGAGTAGATGTCAACCAACAAAATAAGTTAAATCTCACGTATCCTTGTGCAGGGATCTAACTATGAGCCGGGTTATATAGCTAGGTATGATATCACTTACAAATCAATATTTATTTGTAACCTACTATGTATAAGGAGCTTTGCTAGGTACTGGGCATATAGACAAAAATGAAACAGCCTCTGATCTCAAGGTACTTACATTCTATCATGGAAGACAATATACATAAATTATGAGATGAGAAATATCAGTGTCTTATCTTAATGTCATGGTCTGTGAAAGGGAAGAGAATGTCAGTACTGAGAGGATAGTGTCATAATGGGGCTAGATCTGACAAAGCTGATTTTCAGAAATGAGAAATTTCTTACTTGTTGTATGGACATCATCCTGTCATAGGGTAAGAAAATAGATCATAAGAGTTATATGTACATCTCTTTAAGATCCAATGACTTTAAACTTCAAGAAGTTTTGCTAAGTTGGGGTACTAGGATCATTGACTTAGAGATGAAGGGGACCTCAGAGACCATCCTTTACAATCTGTCATTTTACACATGGAGAAAGTGGGACCCCAAGAGTTTATATGGTTTCCTCAAGTATACACACAGCTACTAAGTACTATTATCCACTGGGACTGCAATGTAGGAGCTCTGACACCCAAATCCTACAGACTTTACACAATACCACCCTAACACTTCAAAGTCTTTTGCCCTGCTATAATAAATATATTTAAATGTACATTTAACATTTTCATCCTTTATATTTATTTTTATGCTTCTAAGTATTGGAAAATAAGGTTTTCTTAAATCACCAAGCTCAAATTTTCCCCTCTATCATACTATTTACCATACTTTGCTTAGCAATCGCCTCTCTCATAGATATTGAAAATAATGAACTTCAGTCTAATTTGCATCCAAATAATTATGAAAGCTGAATTAGTGAAGTCCAAATTAATGGAATATTACTGTAGTATATGTATGTATGTGAGCACACCTTCTTAATGCTATAGATTGTTATAATAATATGCATATGATTATATATTATTAATGTTAAGTTTATCATTATTGATAAATAACTCAGAAATGCTTTGGAAGGCACATTAACTGTTTCAAGTCACCAGGGCACCATTTTGAATACTGCAGCTATAATTTACTAAATGGCATCATAAATAAAAGGGAAATGGTGAGCCATTTGTTGTTTCCATAGCAGTGTTATAGAAAAAATTCTGATGTGTTAATGTGAAGTAGGGGAGAGGCTGAAGTAAAAAAATCTGCTTTCCTAAATCCTGGTCCCAAAAATGTGTGCATGTTTTAAAAATGACTTTCTAAACATGGGAATTGAACCTAGTGACAATATATCTGATGTGATTTGTCACACATACAGAAATGATGCAGAAACTAAAAACAGCTTAACATACGGAGTTGCTCCAGACTGGTGGGTGGTCAGCAAAGTTGGAATGTTTTTAGGAGCAGATGGAGTTTCTGGAGTTTTGAAAGAGGCTAGGGAAATGCTTTGGCTTGTCATTTCACCTGACCACCCACCTAAAAGATGCCAAATGACATGAATAAAGTGATATAGTAATTATGCTAAATTGGAGTAATGGTCAATGACACTAGAAAGTCACACCCCCCCCCAAATTTCTAGGCCTTTAAAATTTCCCTTTCAGAGGAATGAGCCTGATTGCCTGGATTTAGGTTATTTTGCCAGCTTTGCTAGTATCTAGCTTTGTTACTTGGGCAAGTCTGGGCCTCAGTTTTCTCATCTGTAAAAGAAGAAGATTGGAAGAGATTATGTCTTTCAGCTCTATAATCAGTAACGTTAATACTTTGCTTGTTCTAAAGGATACACTTCTTCAATGGGTCTTTTTAGAAAAAGTATAGTTTCTCCCTATTGGTCATTTGGGGAATGTTTTCATTTATTTGACCAATATGATCTCAGTAAGATTTTAATATGCTTCTCTGAAGTGGGTTGCCTCCAAAAAAAAAATCAGTTCAGTTACAACAAATAAATAAATCCATCCAGTTTACTGAGGTGTATAATTTTTATTTTTTGGACTGGAATTGTGATTTTATTGTTCTAGCAAACTGTGACTGAGGATATTTCCTCTATCCGTGCAGATCAGAACTTGTTCTAATACAAATAGTCTTAGAGAGTTACCTGGTATGAATTTAAAGTAACAAACATTTCCTCCCAACCCACACAAAAAAACCAGTTTCACTATTTTTGACTTGTGTCTCATGCTGTACATGTATCTGTCCCAAGATAGAGTAGCATGAATTATTTCTATTTCCAAATTAGATGTGAATGGTATTAAATAATTACTACATTATCAAAGCCTCATTGAGTCAGCAAATTCCATAAAAAAATCCAAGTTTAATAAATATTGGAATGTAAACTCCTCTAAGACATGTATTGTTTTGGTTTTTCTTTGTGTCCTCCTCATGTGCTAGAGTACCTTTCACTTAGGATGTGCTTCATAAAAATAAGTTTAATGCAAAGTTATATGTAGAAGATATGTTGGATTCCATGACATCTGGGGGAGGAAGAAAACCCGGAACTCAAAATCATGCGGAACTGAGCATTGTAAACAAAAAATAAAAAATCTTAATTTAATAAAAAAACTAGATTTATGAATGGATAAATATATACATATTTTGTCTAGGTATATATATGTATATATATACATATATGTATTTACATATGTACATATGAATATATACTCTGTGTAGAACATTTTTTAATCATCTTTAGTTCTGTATTAAGCAAGCCATTTTCTCCCTTGTCAGAGTTTCTTACTACTTTCATTAAGGCTGTGTTTGCATAAGAGTGCAGGTCTGTGGATGTAAGACTCCATTCTTTGGGATCTATGTCCTTTCTCAAATCTAAGAATATTTATTCTATCAGTCTTTGAAGTCTGAGATTAGGTCATGAAAAAAGCTAATTCTTTTATGAGCATTCTCCATTCAAACTATTTCTGACTGGACCATGTTCCTGACATAGAAGTACAAACTGTTCATAGCTATCAGAGTGGGGAAAGTAGACATGTAAGTTATGCATGGTCATTTACAGCCAGAGGAGTCACTTACTGAATTTAATCAATGAAGACAGCTATAATAATGAGAATCAGGCAGGCTGCAAATTTCCTTTTATCTTTTTTAAACTTTTGCTTATGGACTGTTCTTTTCTTTACAATTAATTTAATTTATTTAGTTCTCCAAGTGGCTTTTCCTACATAGGCTGAGGTATATGAAGCATTTGAAGGTAAGTAGGGGATGTCAGAAAGGCCCAGAATGAAATGAAGATTAATCTCTTCTAATGACAATCTATGTAAATGTGATTCTTTGTATGAAGGACAGTTAACAACTAGTGCCTTCTAACTATTTGACTGGAAAGAAACATATTCCACCAATGTCTGCACAAGTTGTCACAGAATAAGAGGATGGCTTGCTATCATTAATGGATCAAGATCCGCATGTAGGCTTCATGAGTCATGTGATTATTTGAGGATGTGGTTCTTTAACTCTTCTATAACCATGGCAAGCTGTATTCATTTCCTTTCAGTTTAGTCTAAACTGGATCATTTAAAATATCCTTGAAAACTGAGTCATTTGCAAATAGCACATTTTTCATACCACCTAACAATATAGTAGGTACTTCATAAGTACTCTTTGATGAAGTGGTTGAAATAAAATGTTATAGAAAAATTGTAAGAATTGGAGGAAGGGAGTTTTTTTGTATTCTTTTTGATCAAAGTATCTATGCCTGGCTAAAATATAGTCTGTGCAACTAGGTGGTGCAGTGGATAGAGCACCAGGCCTACAGTGAGGAAGACCTGAGTTCAATTCTGGCTTCAGATACTTACTAGCTATGTGACTTTGGGCAAATCATTTAACCCTGTTTACCTCAATTTCCTCACCTATATAATGAACTGGAGAAATTGTAAACCACTTCGGTATCTTTGCAATGAAAACCCCAAATGGGGCTACCAAAAGTTGGACACAACTAAAATGACTGAACTGCAACAACAATAACCAATTGTAGTCAGTTATTCTATGAAGCCATAGCTAGGCATTCACCTGGTAGCAGATACCAGAATTAAAAACTGAACCAGAAATCATAAAATCATAGAATTTGAGAATGGGAAGAAATGTTAAAAGTGATCAGTTCAGCCTCTTCTGCAATATCCCTAACAAATGATCTCCCAGCCTCTGAACTCTTGTAGTGATCGTTAGTTTATAACTTCACGAACATCTCATTGCATCTTTGAACAATTCTGATGGTTAAGTGTTTCCTCATATTAAGCAAATGTCAGCCATTCTGTACAAAACCCACTTCTAAATTGTTATCATTCTACACTTGAACTATTACAAAAGAGAAGAAACATTTTTAAAAAAGATAAATATAAGAAAAGAAAAGCATGTGGATTTAGATGTTCTTTGGGATAGAAGTGAAATCTCAAAAGTCTTTAGAGGCTAGAAAGAATGATTTTTGATGGGCTTGAAGACAGTAGTGGCCCAAATTCAGCCTGGGAAAATAATACCAAAAGTGTTATGAATTATCATGGACAGACCTGAGTAATAAAGTCATCATCAAGATACAGAAAATCCTTGAGGTCACTCATTAAAGAAGGGCCAATGAGAAAGACAGTAATATTGGGGCATAGTAATTGCTCAAAGATACTAAAACAGAGATTAGGAACTGTATAGTCAAAATTTCAGAATCCTGATCTGTTCAACAGTGGCTAGGGTGGGATACTCTTGCTTCAGCTGCTGAGATGAGTTTCCATTAGTTTTAGGGCTATGGTGGAAGTCTTTTTATCATGTTCCTGATGGCCCCCATCCTTTGAGGGATTGATGGAGAAGGAGATTATGGAACTCCAGGGGGAAAGAAGGAAAGCTTAATGAAGGCAGAAAGATCCTGAAAATACTTGCCTTTAAAAGACTTCTACCTCTTGCCCTTCAAAGGCTTCCTTCCCTTGCCCTTAAAAGACTTCCAGCTGTGAGTTCTGAGGTGCAGAAGAAAGAAAGTAAGAGGTAGTTCAGGCCCTATATCAAACATATCTGACATAAAACATAATTAGGCACTGCTCTCATACTGATCTTTCTAGATGTGTCTGCCTCTGGCTCAGTGACCAAAGACTATATTCTATGAATGGGAAGCAAAGTATTGAGAGCTAAGACCTGTTGCATAGCTATTAGTTGTCTGCTTTGACTATGGGTAATGAGCACTGCCAAGGTGTGGGTTAATTGGGGAGAGACAGATTACAAGGAGTGTGCACTAGGATTTTGAGAGAACCATATCTGCTGGTAAGGTAAAGGTGAGTGGGAGAGGGCAAGATTCCTTCCTTACCTCTAAGTTTCCTTGCCCCTGTTGACTGAGGTGCCTGATCCCTGAAAAGGTATACAGGATATGTAACTACTTCTCTTAATCCTTTAATCATTAGAGGAAACAGGAAGATGCTTCACATTTCCAGAAATTGATGACAATGAACTATCTCCATTCCCTATGTCCTGTTCTTCCCTTTCCATCCTCCTCATTTCTACTCTACTCATGTCCTACTCCAACTCTGTTAATTCCTTTCATGGTATCCTCTGAAATTCTGGTACATACTTCTTTATGGATTATTCCTTTCCCACTCCTTCCAAGCAGCTCTTTTCTGGTGGCAAAGAGTTGGAAATTGAGTGGATATCCATCAATTGAGAAAGGGCTGAACAAACTGTGGTATTTGATTATGTTGGAACACTATTGTGCTATAAGAAATGATGAGCAGGATCCTCTCAGAAAAACCTGGAAAAACTTACATGAGCTGATGCAAAGTGAAATGTACTATGTTCAAAGTAACAGCAACATTGTAAGATTATCAACTGTGAATGACTTAGCTATTCTCAGCAATATAACGATCCAAGAAAGCTCTGAAGGACTTATGATGAAAAATGCTATCCATCCCCAGAGAAAGTACTGATTTTATCTGAATACAGATTAAAGCACACTTTTTATTACTTATTTTTTTCGAGATTTCTTCTTTTTTTGGTATTTATTTTCTTTCACAACATGACTAATATAGAAATGTTTTGCACAACTACACATGTAGAAATTATATGGGATTGCTTGCCTTCTCAATGGAGGTGGGGGGGCGAGAGGGAGGAAGGGAAAGAATTTGGTACTGGAAGTTTTAAAAATGCATGTTAAAAGTTATTTTTACATGTAACTGGGGGAAAATAAAATACTAAATAAATCCCCCAAATTATGGAAAAAATACATCACAAATCAGGATATCTTGTCTTTTACCTTGATTCAGTACCTTTCTCCCAGAACAGCCATACTCTGGACGTTGGATCTGAACTCTAGAGAATCTTGCGATAAAAGCAAAGACATAAATTTACTAGTCAAATACAATAAAAACTTGTGCATAATTGGAGAATGGAATTGAAAAATGAAGATGATGATTTATTTAAGCAGGGCCAACATTATGTATCTTCCATTTGGGTCTATGTTTCTTTGTGAGGTATCTTTTTGAGCTATGACAGCAATTACCACTAAAGCATCCAAATACATTAAATTTATAACCAGACGTTTGAATCAATGCTTCATTAAAATGCAGGAAAACAATATTTTAAAAAGTAATGAAGCATATTCATTTGCAGTGTTTTTACTAAAATATTATGCATATGTACCTATAATGATATTTTGATGGGACAAAAAATTACCATTATTAAAATAAAATGACAAAATCATCTATTTCATTTAATGACATTTTGACATTTCTATTAATTTATGTTTTACAATGTATGTGGTAATATGTATTAACATGGTAATATGGGTATACAATTTATAGAGAAATACAGATATTATTTATTTGGCTGTTAATATTTTTTTTTACTGTTGCGGTTCATGATTTAAAATATTTGGCAGCCAGTAGTCTAAAGAACTCATATTAACTAAATATTTTCCAGTTATCCTTTTTACTTTCTGCTCTCCAGAATCATAACTATGATAGGACATCTGGGCTTTTCCAAAAGTTCCTAACCTCTGGTGTTGGAAGAATGAATCCTCCTTGCTGTTCCCTAGTGCTTTCTGTAAGTCACTTTCAGTGTCATAGTATCCTGTCCCTTATTCCCAGGGCCTACTTTTCTGCTAGGATAGTCTCAGAGCCCTACTTTCTCTCCAGCTTTGTTGTGTGAGTACAACATGAAGGACCTGCCCTTCTCTTTAGTACGTGTTTTTTACTGTAAGAATTCCTTCTAGGAGTGTGCAGGACATACTTTGGGTTTAATCTGCATTATTAACATGTTCTCCATAATTTTCTTAAGTCTAGACAATCAACAAAACATTAAGTCTGGCCTTGATTTGTAGTATTTGCTGACTTTGCTCACACTGAAACTTCAGCCATCTCTCATGAGCTGGTGCAAGTGGACTCCAGCACCACCCTGGTTCCAACTGTGTTTTTCCCCCGTTTACATATTCACTCAAGTTTTTTGCCCAGAATGATTGGGCTTAACTGTCCTCTGTGCCTTCCTGCCATTTATTTCCCCTAGAAGCATTGAAAGCTGCCATTTCCTTCTTCCCCCACTTCTTCCCTCCTTTCTAAACATTTCCAAGTAAAATTATAGTACTTGGGGGAGGAAAAAGGGATTTCCTTACCTTACCACTCACCCTCCCATTCTGGAAAAGGTTGTACCAGGTGCCTAACCTTCTGCTGTGAAGATTTGGTTGCATGCTCCTAGGCAACTGTCCTTTCACAACCACATCTAGGGATTAAGGTCCATCTGTCCAATCAGCTTTTTTTTTTTAATTTTTACTTTATCAGTAGAGTGGAGGATAAACTTCACTGTTATACAGCAGACAATTTATTGATCAAATCTGGGTTGCAATTGTGAATGCATGAAAAACCATATCTACATGATCTCTTTAAAATAAAGTATTTCCCTCAAGAAGAAATTAATCCAATTCCTAGAACCACAAATGTCAGGTACAGTTTAGCAATGGAGGAATTTTGTTTGTTTTTAAAGTACTTTAATATCAAATTGTTAAAATTTGCATGTGAATGAAAAAAATAATATATATGCAGATGCAAATCACTATATATTAAATAATATTTTTACTAAAGATCTTTTTTTTATTCCTCTAAAGTGACATTTGAGTCAACTCTTCAGAATTAAATTTCATTTGTTAGTCTAAGCATACCCAGATATGATTATGGGATACCAGTATCCTTTTTTATAGAGAATTAAAAATAAAATATTATTGGCTTACATGAGTTATGCAGACTAAACTCCCATTAATCTCATGTAAATCCTTAAAGAAATAGAATGCTTATGTAACATAAACAAGGTATACATTTTGTATATTAAGTTTGAGAATAAGGTATCAAATTACTGATGAATAGTGGTGCACAATTTTCAAAGACAAAAGAAATATTGATTAGCAAAATACAAACACTTAATTTTTGTTGTGGAGTGAACTATGATTTAATCTTCTCATCTCTAATGTGGCAAAAGTATGTACATCTTGCCTGAATTTCATTGTAAGAATCAGCAAACCTCTTTTAGTTTCAAGCTTTGAATTAAAGGAGTTGTCATCTCTATGTACACATGCAGCCCTGGGAAAAGCAAAATAGACTTAGAGTTTGGAGGGACCCATTTTATCTGTCTCTCAATTTTAAAGATAAGGGAAGATGAGGCCTAGGGAAGTTAAATGATTTGCCCAAGGTCACACAAGTAATAAATGACAAGGGTTAAATTTAGACTCAAGTTCCCTGACTTCAAACTCAGTGATCTTTCCACAGTATCACACTACCTCAGAATATGAGTATTTGATGTTTCTCTTTTCAAGCCAAGAACTTCAGAAGGAAACTCCTGTAAGATCTTATGGTAATATAATATGGAAAGGACATCAGGTGTGCACATAAATCCCTTCATTCTATAAAATGTAGGAGAGGCAATCTTGCCCTGTCCATCTTTTCTCTTTGCATACTGTTTTGTAGTCATTTAGGATTGAAATGATGAAGCTTATGGAGGACAAGTGATTTTTCCATTTGCTATATGGGTTTATTAAAAATTCTCTGAGCTATGATCTGCTGTGCTCCTTGTAAAATGAATTAAATGACTATGAAGAGTTTTCAGTGAAAACCATAGAATATTTTTAATGTATGAAATCTTCACTTTTAAAAAAATGGAAAAATACTTCACAGACCAAAAGTAAAGGATTTACAGTTCCTCAGTGGCCTCAACAGCAAACACCTGAGGCCAGACAGAGGTGCTGAATCCAGCTTTCTCCTTGTTTGCAGGATCCTGCCCAACAGCACACAAAGGAAATAGATACTATTTATCCTTTCAAACAAAAACCTGCACTAGAGGAAATAAAGCCGGGAGTTCCAAGACTGTTTGCAGCTCTTTTGCTACTGTTTTAGTCATATCATTTACTCACCTTACTGAGAGACATCAGAAATGTATGCTGGGTTTTCAAAATGCCGTCTGAATGAACAATTTCTCTCCCAGTTGCTTGCATGACTCTGATCAATAGAGCAAGAGATTGCTGGATAATCTTGGGCACAGGAATGTCTATGTAGCTTTGAGTACTCACTCATTCAAAGTATTAGATCACTGGGGTGAGAAGTCCCACCTTTCTAACTTGTGACATTAGCATAAATATTATTATGGATACCATTATCATAATGTCAAACATTACCATGATTATCATATAATTGGCATTCAGATACTCATTCTACATTATTCAGGATTCAAAATTCCTTCACTTGAGGAATATTTATTAGGGTTATTAGACTGTAAACACATTGTTTAATAAGTCTTTGTAGCCACCAGAGTTCCTGAAACAGTGTTTTATACGTACCTCACATTTACATAATGTAGAGTTTGTATGGTACTTTCCCCACAATAATATCTTGGGATAGGTAGCATGAGTATGAATCCATTTTAAAGACAAAACACATGAAAGTAAGAGATATTAAGTGACTTGACTATTGTCATACGAAGAGACAACCTGGATTGAAATCTTTACACTATTCAATGTTGTCTTTGATATAGTACATGCAGATGAAGGAAGACAGAAGGGAGGGAGGGAGGAGAGGAGGATGCCTTTTCTGGAGATGGGTTTATTTTACAGTTAACTAAGAATTACAAAGATGCTTTGGGTGGTTATTTGCTTGTTGCCCCGGTTTTAGAAACATAATTTAGTAGAAAGGATACTAGACTTAGATTAAGAAGGGCTCTGAGTTCAAATTCTTCCTCGATAAGTAAACATTTATTAAGCACTTACTACATGCCAAACACTATTTTAACTCTGGGAATATAAATGCAAAAACCTGTGCCCTCAAGATACATTCCAATGGAGGAGACAACAAGGAAATAAACAAAAGAACTAGTTGCAAATTATATATAAAGAGTAGATGAAAGTTAAACTCAGAGGTGAAGACACTAGGGAGTAGGAAAGGCCTCCTACAGAAGGTAGGGTTTTAGCTGTACTTTGAGGGAAGCCAGGGAAGCCTAAAGCTAGATATAGGGAGGGAAAGCACCTCATCTACCTTGGGAGTCTTTGTCATTCCTTTGGAAAAGTTTTATTCCTAACATACCCAAGGTCCATGCCTCTGGGAGCTTTTCTTCCTCAATGTTTGTATCAACAAAGTTATCTCAGCAGACTCTCTGTATTTTCCTATTCATAAATTATGGGCACCAGCTCCCAAAGACACCTGGACCCCTGGCATATTCCCTTGAAATCCCTAGATTACCTAATTAGCATCCTTGGCATTCTTTTCCCTTGTCTGTTTTCCATATAAGCCCCAGTGATGGAGCTGATGGAGCAATAGGACCCCTAAAAAGGTCCTTGAACTTTACCACAAATTTTGGAAACCCAGGCCCTGGTGTTTGTCCTAGGCATCTGGCCCATCCAAGCCCACCTTGATTACTTAATTAGCTTACTTGACACTTTTTAATCCCATCCAGGCCCCTCTTTCTTTTAGCTCTAGACCACCCCCGGCTACTTGCCCTTGCTTGATACCATCCAGATCTTCCCACAGTCTTTTTGTATAAAAATATCAATCTTATCTTCATCAGCTGCTCAGATTCTTAAAATCTGGCCCACTTGTATTGGTATCACAAATGCTGCAGACTCTCTAGGAATCTTGCCCACCCAACCAGTGTCTTAATAAACTCGCTGAATGAAGGCTTGAGTGGTTGAATTCTTTTGAACCAGACCCCTGCCCTTGTGTTTCAGGGTTCCTAGAATCCTTACACTGCAACACCAGCACCATTCTCACTAGCTTGAATGTTCTCTGGGAACTCACACCTGCTTTCCTAAAGCATCACAGTAAACTTTGCCACTTGAATAAGAGATGCCTTGAGTGTGTGAATTCAATCTAGACAATACCACTTTGGCATTCTCAGGGTCCCAGAACACTAAATCTCATCAATAGCTTCTCATAATCTCAGTTATCCCGTTTTAATATGGGGATAATAATTCTGGTATTACTCAATTCCAGTGCCTACCCTCTGTTAATTATTTCCTATAAATCTTGTATATGATTTTTCTTTGCATATATTTGTTTGCATGTTGTCCTTCACATTAGGTTGAAAGCTGGGGTATATGGGGTGTTACAAGAGGACTGGCATCTCTGGTGAAGGACCTGCCAAACCCTTTTCAGGGCTGCTCATTCACCTTTGGTGGCATACCAGTCACTTAAGATAAATGATTATTAATAACCAACTATGGGGGAGATCCAGGCTTTTCCTCTTTCCTGTTTCTTTATTCAAAGCCGAGCCTTTGAAGGACATTACTGACCTCTGCAAAAAATTGCCTCTACCTAGACCATCTTATTTAACATGAATTCCCACCTGTTGTGTGCTGCTCAAGCAAGTTTGGGTGGAGGTAGACATTTTGTGTAGATTTCCCAAGGTTGGGGGTAGTCTGGGTGTAAAGATAGTCTCTTTGTCCAAGAGTGACATGGTGTCACCCTCTCAATTCCTTATTAGAGTGAGCCTACTGTTCATTGTAATACTCATCCTTTCATTAATTGTGTCAAAATATTAGAAGACATCCTGTTTTCCAGAGCTAAGGCCTAGCAAACAAACTGTGACCTAAGTTTGCCATGACAATAATCCTTTACACTCAACCTCTGGATGTTCCCACCCTCTGGCACCAGCACTAGCACCAGCTGTTCTCTGAGCTTGAACAAGCACCTTCTGTATCCATGTTCTGGACATGAAGCCCTGCTATGAATCAAACTTGTCATGGACTCTAACTGCTTAAGGTCTCCCAAGTACTGGAAAGGGGTTGGGGCCATCCAGAATGAATTCATGATCTCAAACATTCTTTAAGTCAAGGTGGCAAAGATTTATTATGCTTTACAGTGGGCAAGAGTTCTTAGAGAACCTGCAACCTTACAGGGCTACAGGGAAAGTTTAGATACAAGATTTGGGGGTAAAAGATGTCAATTAGGTGTTTTGGGGTGTGATTAGGGAGTGGTTAAGAGGTGGTCAGTTCTTAAAGGAACATGCAATTTTTGTATCTACTGTACAGGCATATTACCTAGAATTCACTGGGAAATAGCCCAAGGTGGGCTACCTGGGGGTGTGGTTTTGAACATGAAACTTCACTAAGTCAACCATCGGTCAGGGCTGACTAGAAATATCCATGTGGCTTCCATAAAATGTCTTGTTAGACAAGATGAATGTGCAGGAGTATACATTTGACTATGTCTAGGATACATATCAGGAAGGTCAGTAAGTAGTAAATATTGTTATGTCCCAGTGCACAGCCAATTAGCAATGCACAGGGAATCCAAACTAATAAATTCTATAGGTGCAGCTGGCTACAGTATTAGGAGGAGAGATAAGTGTTCTGCTAAGGCATGCTGTCCTTGAACTGGAGAAAAACTGCTAGGTCCAATGCTTTGAAGCTAGGGAGAGATGTGATTTTAGAACTTGGGTCCAAGCACAGGCACTCAACCAGAGGCTAAGGAGAAATGTTAGAATTAGGGTCCAAGCACAAGCACCCCATCACTTCTGTACTGAATTTGGGACCTCTTTCCTGGTACACAACTTCTCCCTGTTCTTTTGTATTCCATTCAGCTTTTCCTGGCTAGACCTTTTTACCAGTGTTGATGAAACTTTTTTTTATCTCCCTATATCTACATGCTCTTGAAATATGATTCACTGTACTTTATTTTTGAGTTTGCTGATCAGGACTCAGTCTAGAGCATTTTCTACATGTTCAGAGGATCAGTGAGTTAGAGACTGAGCCACAGAAGGTGTTATCCAAATATTAGAACCTATATCCAGACAGAAAACTCAGATCTCCAGCATTACAGCCTCAAACCCATTCCACTAAAGGCCTCTAAGAAACAATTGGGATTGCCATGATTCTTTGATCTATCTATTAATGTATTTTTTAAAAAGAAACTACAGTTATAGCTCACTTAAAAGAAAAAAAAAATCTTTTCCATTCCCTTGCCATTGGTCAAAAAATATACATGTACATATATATATATATATATATATATATATATATATATATATACATACATATATTTGTATGTGTGTGTGTGTGTGTGTGTGCGTGTGTGTGTGTATACACACATTCATATTTTAAGGAAAAAAATCAGCTTGTTGCATTTGAGAGAATGGTAAATAATAAACATTTAATTGACTTAGGACAATTTCTGTGGGATAGCACAGGAATTTGTCTCCAAGATCAATTACAGGAATTCATAGTTGTTTTATTGGATTATATACGTTGACATAAAGTAATTTTACACCCTATTGGTTTTCAAAAACACACTATTACGTATTGCAATTATATTCAAGGAATAAGAAAAAAAACACACAAAGGCACAACAACTCTGATTCATAATTTACTTTCTTTTCTATTAAGTGTTGTAAGTTTCTAGATAACATTACTACTTCTCATAATAGCTTGGTCATTAATTTTTTTCAGGAGAGTCAAACAAAAAAAGATAAGCATAAAATTAAGTTAGACCCTGTAGGATGGTTGACTAGCACAGAGAAATAGCACTTAATACCTCAGTGGCCAAAAATAATTAATTTTACAAAGGCATTTAAAACATACTTGGCTTTAGCTATGACTGAATAAGGTGACTATAGCCATGCCCCCTGTTTAAGTTGTCCCAGAGGTATATATGAAATGGAGTAAGGCAGGAATATATCTGTCTCCTCACCCAAACGTTTTGGCCTCACCGAGCAAGGAGAATTTCCTATCAGCAGTGAGTTTTAATTTAATAGTTCTAAAATAGTGCATTGAAAATGCTCTAAACCCAAGGAACTACTAGTTTTTGGGGGCATGGGGGTAGGGAGGGAGTGGGTAGATAGAACGAAGAGACCAGAGTTTTCTGAGAAATGAAAAGAAGAATAAGAAGGAGAGGAAGACTCTGCTTCATGACACTGGGTTAACATAAAAGGACCTGGGCACCTCGATTTGCCAGTCTGATTCATCTAGAGTAAACCTTTGGTTCACGTTTTACATATGCAGTGCATCACCCATTCCCTTTGATGTCTCTGCATCTTCCTCTCCCTGCCACCCTACCTCATGCATACACACAAACTAGTCTACTGGTGTTTGCACACTTTCATTAAAATTATCTACCTACAAACATACACATATCTACATATAAATTCTGCTATTGATTCACTTCTAACTTCTCTTGAGGTTCTTATTTGTCTCCATCCATTCTGAATATATTGCTGTAGTCCCAATGTGTCTCTCTGGAATCCACAAGGCTTAGCATTTCCTGAGGTTGGGGTTAAATTTCCGTTGTCTTGCAACATTGTTAGAGACACTTGCTAGAGAGTTTTGGTATCCATTTTGTCTCCATTTTAATGTCTTCCTTGCTGTTTCATCTACTTGTGCTCATTTTTTTAATTGTATTTTTTTCTCTTGATTCCTATGTGCTTTTAGTATTTTCCCTTTCCTTTCACTTTCTGACTGCCCTCTTTGGCGAATTTATCTTTATGACTTGACTTTGAAGTATCTTAACCTCTTCCCCTGTTGGGGAAATCACTTTTCACTGTCCTTGGTTCTTGATCCTAAGTAACTTCTAAGGGGACAGGATTGGCCCCAGATGAATACCAGTCCCTTTTCTTTAACTCCTCATGCAGCCCCTAATGACCAACCCATGCCCCTGTTTCTTTTGTTCCTTAATCCTCTGGATGGATAAAGTCAGTAGCTGATGTTTTTTGTAGGCTCTGGAGAGCACAGTGGATTCTCTGGCCTTGCAGTTCTCTGTCCTAGGGAGATGCTCTGGGCAAAAGGGAAGCACAATTACTTCACATTCTTTTGCAGGTGGCTTTGCAAAGTTGAGGTCTGCTGCTTTCTGCAATATGATGTGTAGAGCTGGGATCATATATGTATGAAAAAACTGCAGCAGGAGGGAAATTCCTAAGTGGGAGGCAAAGCACAAGGATGTAGCAGTTTTCATTGTTATTTCCTAAAGCTGTTACCCTGTTGGGCCTCTTGCCATGATTGTATTTGCTCTACCTCTGGTGCATAATTCCTTTTGGACTTTATGTTTTTATCTTTCAGAGCCAGAGAACTTTGGAGAAAATGTCTGATCCTATATCTTGTTCTTCACGTGACTTGGAAGGCAAAAATAATGTTATTTTAAATAGCGAATTAAAACCAAATCATAGATATAATTACGTTTAATAGAATGATAATAAGGAAACATGCAGTAGGCTACAGCCAGGCTTTTATACACAGTAATGGAGTGAGCAGGCCTTCCAATGCAGTTAGAATTTCTAGGTGTAAAAGCCTTTGGCTGTGGAGCAGACAAGATCACAAGCCACTTGGAAACTGAGGGGATTCTCCTCATTAGTAACCCTTGTCAGGCAGATATCTATGGCACAAAGTTTTCTTTATTCTATGCATGATTGAAGGCTTTACACTAGTGAAATAATATCTGGAAGTCCCATGGTCACATAAAAATGCCTGTAACAGGGACTTCAGGCTTCAAGGATTCCTCAGACCTGGTGAATTCTCCACGCTGCCCAGCCTGTATTGCCTACATTATAATATCCCTTTGAAGAGAAAGGACACAAATGTTGAGGTGACAGTGCTCATCAGGACCGGTTACCAAAACTGTCAGCATGTACTCTTGTTCTGTGTTTGACAACAATATGCCTCTAAGTTAAATCAACCTTCTTTGATCCTACTTGCTTTTGTCATTTGAGACATAGATACTATTCTGAGCCCTGGGTAAGATTGGCTACTAACAGCCTTCCCAAGACACATACCAGAATTTGCAGGATGCAGTCAAAGAAATTTTAAGAAGGAGGTTTCTACATCTGAACAATCCTACAAACAAATGAGAAATAAAGGAGACTAATGGATTAATTAAAACACTGACAAATTAAGAACAAAATAAGCAAATAGTAGGAAATATCTCAACTTTGAAAAAATAGGTAAGTTATTTAAAATTAAAAATGAAAACATTATTGAAATAATAAACAAGACCAAAGATGTTTGTCTAAACAACAAATAAAGAATGAAATGTAAAAAAAGATTAGCTAGTTTAATTGCGAAAGGGAGAGGAAAACCAAATTGTCAATATAAAAATGGTAAAGGAATTCACAATAAATTGAGAGAAAATAAAGAAAATTATCATAAATCCAATTACATGATAATAGAAAAAGTATTTATAAAATCCAAGTCAGATTCATGTAAAAATGCAAAGATAATTCAGAATTAGGAAAAAAATATGATTACAATTAATTATAGTAATAATAAAATAATAGTCATGTGATTCTATTGATAGATGGAGAAAAGGCTGTTGATAAAATACAACACTCATTTAACTATCCTCCAGATTATAGGAATAAATGGCTTTCACTGTTAGAATTATCTGTCTAAAAAAAAGAACAGAATTCGTTTTTATGGAAGAACACAAAATTATTCCTTCAACAGATTATGGGTGAAGTAAGAATGCTATTCTCTCTGGTCTGTTATTTAACACAGAATAAGAAATTCTAGCTGAAGCCTAAAAGACAAGAAAAAGAAAAGTCTGGGTAGAGATAATAGAGATAGAGACAGAGATAGATAAATATAAATGATAGAGATCTAGCTCAGAATGCAGGCTTCCAAAGAATTAAGTGGATTATATGTGGAGAATTGATGGAAAATCTATTTCTATCTCTAGAGCTATATCATCTTTATACACAAATATAAATTGGTGAATTCATATTACATATAATCTTTTAAATGTCAATTCACAAAACATAGAACTAGTGCTGGAAAGGATCTTAATTTTTGAAAACTATCAATTTTTAAAATAAAAACTTGGAACTTACATCATTCTCACTGGGTTTGCATTCCCCTAGCCACAGTAAATCATGTAAACTAATTAAATAATTCATCCATAGATGAGAAGCGAGCTGCATTCTGCTGTCAAAATTCATCTTTTTAATAACTACCATCTTGGGGATGATATATGGCTAAAAATCAGAGAACACCATGATCCCAGAGGAATCCAAATTATAGGTGACCAAAAGGCAATGTAACAACACAGTGGGTGTAAGTTGGCAGAGCTTATCAACAAGGCTGATTTACACAAAAGTGTTGGCATAAAAAATCATGGACACATTATAGTGAGGAATAATAGAAATATAGGCCCATTATTGTACTAGATCCATGAAACATTAAAAGAGCCAGAAAAAGGCTTGAATTACAGTGGTGAGATTCGCTATGAAGGATTTATGGAAACAAATGGATAAAAGTATCAGAAAAGGAGGAGGCATGGATAGGTTGCTATCTGTACTGTTAGAGAAAGGAATGAAATCACACACTGATAGAATTGTTAATTTGGCATTACTTTCACACTTTATGGAATTGTCTTTTCATTGAGAACATTCTCCTGTCTAATGATAGACACATCACATTTCTAAGGCTAAGATTTCTGCAATTTGGTATTATATCAGTGCGGGAAGTCATTTTAAAATAGTTAAATATTTATATAGCGAGCATCCTAGCACACCGAGGATGGCCTGCTAGCACATGTTATTTGATCTGCTTTTATAAAGGAAAGACAGCTTCAAACAATTAAAACAGTTAAATTTAATTAATAAATATTATATACAAATCATAATTAATAAAAAATAACTAATAAACAAACAATTAAAAAACAATTAAACAATGCAGACTTTATCCAACCTTCTCACAAGGGTTGCTGAGCACCAACTCCTACAGCATTCACTAATCACTCTTCTTGCAAGGGCCTACAAGAAGGGGGGTGGGGGTGGGACAACTCTCCTCCTATGTCTCAATGAGGCCAATTGAGACAGGCACAACTTGTGCATTCCCCTAAATCGTGTCAATGGGGGCCAGTTGAGGCAAACATAGATTCCACCCAAGCCTTGATGGACGCTAACCAAGGCACACACAGCATCCTAGCTTGGCCATTTCAACCCTAAAGGCTCCCCACTCACTGACCAGTGCCCACCTGCTTTATACTTACACTCCACCCCTCCAGCGTCCTCATCTTACAATCTAAACAGGTGACACCTGGCCTTTGTAATTTACACTGATCATGTTGGAGATGTTTTGAACCATGGAACTCATACCTAACACCTGGGAATAAGAGATTTCTATGACCATGGATCCTGGAAAACAAAACTCCAAAAAATGCTAACAAAAATCTATTTTGTTTACGCTCACAGTTGGCTAACCACCTGTTGATGAGCCTAAGGCTTTTGCATAGACTGCAGCAGCATTAGAAAAGTTCTGTCAGCTGTTGGTTATGCTCCCTTAGCCTAGGTGCTACCAGAAGAGTTTAGAGGCCAGACAAAGGGGTGGAGACTGGGACCTTGTGAGTGTGAAAGATCCAAAGGGCTTCTCAGCCTCCATTTGTTCCACATTTTGGATATGGCATCATCAGTGTTCTGAGGTATGGAGTGTGTAGCATCATTCAATATATGGTTATTCCAGAATTAGAGGTCCAGCCAGCAAAGCATTGATTCCCTGAGGAGCAAATTGGGTGTGATCACTAGAGTCTCAGACTAGCTTTAGCTACAATACAGGCTAATTAACAGTAATGTCACATCTGGACATGAACTTGGTGGACTAGTGCTATGTAGGAACCTAGCCAAATTGTGAACCTGAGCACTCTTTCACACACCCAACTGAAATAGGGTGGTGTCAAAGTATTATACCCTTCTGTCCACATTTGGTCTTGCTATATCTCTAAAGTAAATATCCCTTTGCAAAAGGTAACTAATGTTAAGTGGTACAAGTGTGCTAGGGTACTAGTCAATGGGCTCCTAAATGGGCATGAAAGTAACCCTGCAGTTATTTGGATCAGTGTAAGATTATTATTTTGTTCGTGGTACCATAATACTAGACCATTCTTTAAGTTGCCTTATCAAAATTTTAGTTGTCTATATGTTAAATTGCAAAATTGTATATGAAAGATCTTTGGGAGTAATATGGGTTTCATTTTTCATGTTTGAATCTCCATTGCCTAGGACGTTGTCAGGAACAAAGTAGATTAACTGGTTAATATATTATTTCAATGGAATTGAAACTGTTTGCCTTGTAACTTGATGTTAATGCATAAACTTC
Source organism: Trichosurus vulpecula (assembly GCF_011100635.1). Classification (NCBI taxonomy): domain Eukaryota; kingdom Metazoa; phylum Chordata; class Mammalia; order Diprotodontia; family Phalangeridae; genus Trichosurus; species Trichosurus vulpecula. The sequence continues at coordinate 347,184,561 of NC_050576.1, read as the reverse complement.
AGGTCTTAGTCCAGCTCTACAGTATTTTTGCCATTAGGCAATTCATCAGGCAATCAAACTGGAGATAGATTATTGGGTTTGTTTTTCCAGAAAATTTGCTGCAGACATGAATTTAATTTTTTGAACAAAGTAACTTTTCATTGAAATAATTTAGTTTACTGAGAATGAAAGCATACCTGGTACTCCAAAGGGAACTGATTATTTTATTTTTAAAATTTTATTATTTATTCATTTTAAAAATTCTTTTTAAATTTTGAGTTCCAAATTCTCTCCCTTCCTCTTACCCCTCCTCTACACACTGAGAAGGCAAGCAAAATGATATAAAATAATTATATATATGAAATCATGCAAGACAGATTTCCATATTAGCCATGTTGTGAAATAAAAATAGCAGGAAAATATACTTCATTTTCCACTCAGAGATCATCAGTTATCTCTCTGGAGATGGATAGTATTTTTTCATCAAGAATCCCTTGGAGTTGTCTCAACTTATTGTGTGGCTCAGAGTAGCCAAGTCTTTCAAAGTTTATCATCATCACGATATTGCTGCTACTGGGTACAACAATCTGCCCAGTTCTTCCCACTTCATTCTCCATCAATCCTTTTTGGTTTTGCCATGTTTTTTTGTTTGTTTGTTTTGAAAACACCACGCTTAGCATTTATTATAGTGCAACAGTACTCCATCACAATCATATGCCACAACTTGTTCAGCCATTGCCCTATTAATGAGCGTCCCCTCAATTTCCAATTCTTTGCCACAACAAAAACAGCTGATGTATATATATATATATATATATATATATATATATATATATACACACACACACACACACATATATACACATATATATATACATATATATATACATTATATATACATATATATTTGTACATAACAGTCCTTTTTCTTTTTCTATGATTTCTTTTAGTGGTATGATTTTATGATTTCTATTAATGGAATTGCTGGGTCAAAGGGTGTGCACAGTTTGATAGCTCATTGGGCAGAGTTACAAATTGTTCTCCAGAATGGTTGGACCAATTCAAAACTCCACCAAGGATTATGTACTTTTTATTTATTATATATTATTATGTTATCTTTCCACTGGGTCCAAATGTTTCTGGAGGAGGTGAGCCTGATGATTTGCACAACTCTCCCTCACTTAAATCCAATTCACTTTCAAGTCATGCCATCATCTTCCTGATGTCATAGTCCTTTTTGAGAATGAAGGACAAACAACACTAGGCACCTATTTTTCCTCAGCTGCTCCAGCATTAGTCATTTCTGATAGGGATGAGGTGATACTTTAGAATTGTACTTTTGCATTTCTCTAATCAATAATCCTTTAGAGCATTTTTACATGACTAAATAGCTTTGATTTCTTCTTCTGAAAACTGCCTGTTCATATACTTGGAGTTTATCAATTGGAGAATGGCTTTTATTTTTATAAATTTGACCCAATTCACTAGATATTTGAGTAATGAGGCTTTTATCAGAGAAATTTGCTGTAAAAATTTTGATATTACTTCATTGCCTATGTTACTTTTTAACAAAATATAGTTTCCCGGATTATCTCTTTTAACCACATCTATTTTTGGTTTTGCTTTGTCTGAGATCATGATTGCTACCCCTACCTTTGTTTTTTTTTAATTTGGCTGAAGCATAATAGATTTTGCTCTAGCCCTTTAACTCTGTCTTTCTGTTTTAAGTATATTTCTCATAAACAACATATTGTTAAATTTTAGTTTCTAATCCATTCTGCTATCTGCTTCCATTTTACCAGAGAGCTCCCCTCATTCACAGTTATGATTGCTAAATTCCCTCCATCCTATTTTCTTCTGCTTATCCTCTCTCTTTCTTATCCTGTCCCTTTTCAAAGGTCTGTTTTGCTTTTTGACTACTGCCTCCATTAATCAACTTTCCTTTACATTGTCCTGTTCTTTTATACCCTTCTCCTCCTACTTCCCTATTAGGCAAGATAGATTTCTATACCCAAATGAGTATGTATGTATGTATGTGTTCATACATACATACATATACATACATATATGTGTGTATATTTTTTTCTTCCCTCTTTGAACAAATTTTAATGAGACTGAGGTTCAAACATTGTCCACTACCCTTCCCAATTTTCCCCTCCAGTCTCTTTTATGTGAGTTTTTCCCATTCTACCTTTCCCTTCTGCCTTTTCCAAGTACATTCTACTTTCTCACCCTTTCATTTTTCTTTTTCTCTTTTTTGGCGATCATCCCAACATAATCAAGTCACATGGAAGCCCTCTGTCCATGTAGACTCTTTCTAACTGCCCTAATAATGATAGAATTCTTAGGAGTCACATGTATCACCTTCCCATATAGGAATGTAAACAAATTCATTTTATTGGGTCTCTTGATTACTCTATCATGTTTAGCTTTTTATACTTCTCTTGAGTCCTCCTTTTGAATGTCAAATTTTCTATTCAGCTCTGGTCTTTTCATCAGGAATGATTAAGTCCTCTATTTCATTAAATACCCATTTTCCCTCCTGAAGGCTTATACTCACTTTTGCTGGACAGGCTATTTTTGGTTGTAATCCTGGCTCCTTGGCAATGCAGAATATATTCCAAGCCCTCCATTTCTTTAATATGGGAGAAACAAAATCTTGTGTGATCCTGACTCTAACTCCACAATATTTGAATTGTCTCTCTCTGGTTGCTTACAATATTTTCTCCTTGACCTGGAATCTCTGGAATTTGGCTACAGTATTTTGGGGAGTTTTCAGTTTAGTATGTCTTTTAGGAGGTGATGAGTAGATTCTTTCAATTTCTTTCATCCTCTGGACCTAAAGGTTCAGGAGCATTATTTCTATATTATTTCTTGAAATATGATGCCTAGACTCTTTTTTGGGTCATGGCTTTCAGGCAATCCAATATTCTTAAATCTTTTCTCCTGAATCAATTGTTTTCCTAATGAGATATTTCACATTTTCTCCTATTTTTTCATTCTTTTGACTTTGTCATGGAATCATTATCTTCCACTTGCCCAGTTCTAATTTTTAAGGAATTATTTTCTTCAGTGCGCTTTTCTACTTATTTTTTCACTTGGTCATTTCTTCTTTTTAAGGAGTTCTTTACTTCACTGAATTTTTGTACTTCCTTTTCCATTTGTCCTATTCTGCTTCTAAAGGAATTCTTTTTTCAATGAATTTTTATGCCTCTTTTACCTTTAGGAGAATTCTGTTTTTTAAGGTGTTATTTTCTTCAGTATTTTTTGTGCCTCTTTTACTAGTTATTAATTCTCTTTTCATGATTTTCTAACATCCCTCCTTTCTTTTCCCAATTTTTCCTTTACCATTTCTTTCTTTCTTTAGCTTTTCCAGGAAATCTTTGGGCTTGCAACCAATTGGCCAATCTCTCTGAAGCTTTTATTGTAACTGTTTTTACATTTTTATTTTCTTTTGAGTTTATGTCTTGGTCTTCTCTGCTACCATAGTAGCTTTTATGGTCGAGATTTTTTCGTTTTGATAATTTTTCCAGCCAATTTCTTGACTTTGAACTTATCTTAAAATTGGTCTCTGCTCACCTGAGAATGGAGCACTGCTCCAATACTAAGCCCTTTCTTGCTGCTTTATTTCAGAGCTACTTCTGGGAGTATGCAAGTTGTCAATGTTTCCAAAATGGTTGATCTGGGGAGAATTGTGGTCATTGCTCTTCTGGTCTGTGCTTTGGGCTTTGCCTTTTGACTTGACACAAATGCTTCTATCAACCTTGGGACCATGACTCAGACATGGACAATAGAGTTGCCAATCAACATTCCCTGCACCATGTCTCCTATAATGTCTTTATAACCTGTTAGCTGACCCCCATTCTATTTCTTGGCCAAGAGCTTTCAAAGCTGCTGCTGCTCTTTCAGCCACCCCCAAGGTCCACCACAGCTGTTGTTTCAACGGAGGTTCTGGGTCAGCTCACACTCTGTTATCACACACTTCTTCTGCTGACTTCTTAAATTGTCTTGGGCTTGAAAGATGTCTCACTCTGATGTTTTGTTGGCTCTGCAGCTAGAAAGTTTGATTTGAAAAGTTATTTTAAAGTTGTTTGGAGGGGAACGTTGGGGGAGTTCAGCAGGGTTGCTGGTTGTACTCTGCCAACTTGTTTCCGCCTTTCTGAATTGATTCTTTATCCAGAGTGACATTGCTAAATTTATGAACTGCCAAATCGACTTGCTCATTTAAATGGCAAGGTTTTCTTTAGGCCACATTCTTATCTTGCATTACATTGCTCCAGAGTTAAATTGAAGTTAGTGCTTCCTTTAAATTCAGAGAGAACATTGCACTTTGGGGAAACTAAAGAATTCCTTCCTTCTACTTAACTTGTAATTGTTACAATGTTTATACTAATGAAATGGAATGTAATTGACTACTCCCAAAGAAATTCAAAATCTGTTCCTTTTAAAGTGAATCTGTTACATTATATAGAATTCTCTCTTCTAAGTAATGACATAGCCTTCTTAATGAAAATTTAGATTAAAATCCAATTGAAATAATTTCCCCTACCAAAAGTCTTCATGGTTGGGCTAAATTATTTACTTAGCCTACAGTTGTTCAACATGTCTTTGCACGTGCTTAAAGACTACTATCAAATACTTCCTAAAGTTTCTTGTTGTGAGGTAAACAATCCCTAGTTCCTTCCATTGATCATTGTATGGCATCATTTCCAGTGCTCTGAAGATGCTTGAGTTTATCAGTGCCTTTTAAAAATGTGGTACCTAGAACTGATCTCAGTCTACCCGATATGTTCTGACTAGGGAAGAGAATAGAACAGAAGCTCTCATTTTTGAACTCTTGCATAATTGGTTCAAAATAGATTGGAATAGATCTTTTGGCTCCTGTATCACACTATTGCTTCATATTAAACTTAGCACTCTAAACTCCCCAAGTCTTTTACACATAACTGCAACATGGCTATACCTCTTCTCTCCTGTATATGTGTACTTTAATCAGGCCAGACCATGGTGGGGGAAGGGGGAGGACAAGTCTTTCCTAGAATCTTCCCAAGTTTTTTTTAGGATGGACAACTGCCTTACCCTGACTTTTAATTATTTCTCCCCTTTTAAAGTTCACTTTGAGGCATTTTTTTTTTCTTAATGGTATTTTTTACATGTAAAGACAGTCTACAATATTCATTTTTGTAAGATCTTGAGTTTCAAATTTTTCTCTTTCTCTCGTTCCCCATTGCCCAAGACAGCAAGCAGTCTGATAAAGGGTATACATACAGAGTCATGTTAAACATGCTCACTTCACTCAGCATCAGTTAATTTAAGTCTTTCCAGGTTCTTCTGAAATCTTCCTGATCATCATTTCTTATTGAACAATAGTATTCCATTACATTCATATACCCCAACTTGTTTAGCAATTCTCCATTTGATAGGCATCTCCTCATTTTCCAGTTCTTTGCTGCCACAAAAATAGCTGCTACAAATATTTTTATACATGTAGGTCCTTTTCCCTTTTTTATGATCTCTTTGAGATACAGGCCTAGTAGTGCTATTTCTGGATCAAAGGGTATGCAATGTTTTATAGGCCTTTGGGCATAGTCCCAAACGGCTGATTTTAAATTATTTGTGGAGGTATTTGGAAAAGCAAGGTAATCCATGCCTTATTCCACCATCTTCCCAGAATCCTCAGTATAAACCTACTCTCAAAAAATATAATATGTGTTCCAATTATGACCAGATTTGTCATCTCTAGCATAAACTCAAAGACACATAAATCTATCCTGATCTTGATCATGATCTAATCTTCCTACCCAGATTATTATGATTTATGTTTGGGGAATAAGTTCCTCTTTATTGTTCCTCCTTTTTCTTCTTTTTTTTTGAGGAATTAAATTATCATTGACAAACATTAAGAATTCATCAGAAGTACCACATTTAGTAGAGATAAAACTCAGGTGTCTGGATGGTTTAAGGCTCTGATAATATTATATTATGCCTCCATATGAGTTTAATGATTTGTTTTCTGATCCTATTATTTATTTCCTCCCTTTGAATGAGTGATATATAATGTATTACAAATACTATGCTTCATTTTTATGTCACTGTTGGTATTCACCCACATATTCTGTACGAGGCTTTGCTTCTAATTTCATTATTTTACTCACATGCATATGGACAAAGGATCTTCACCATACCTTTTATTTAATGTTTTGTTTTTGAATAAGACCTTCCTTTCCACAACTTTATCTCATCTGAGAGTTACATCTTACCAAATCTCAGTAATACCTACATTGAATTGACTTCATATTAAAATATTGCTCATTACTAACTATATTTGCATAGAACTCTTTGGTGAAAAGATAAAATCTAAGGAGAAATATATAATTTGGGGGGGGGGGGTAATGAAACAAGAGATCAAAGATCACATCTCTTGAATACTTCCTTGATCACCTATGATTGTTTTTGTACATACATAAATTTCTTTGGGTGAAAGCTTTATAATGAAAGTCACACAATGGTAACAATTCCTTTCCTTTTCTTAGTAAGCAGTCTAACATTTTGTATATCTACTAGTCTTTTATTTCCCTCTTGCTGTTATCCAATCTTGAGTATTAACTGTAAATTCTCATTACATAAATATCAATAGACGTAAAATGTTGCAAAGGAAACACACATTTGAGAGATATATTAAACCTATGAAAGAATCCTTGTTTTCTCTGGCCTGTCTATAATTTCAGGCTAATTGAGGATGAAAATTTGCATGTCACTTTTGTTTAATGTCAGAATATAGTGCAAATATCAGATGGACACTTTGGATATTGTAGTCTCATACTTCATTGATCCATTTCCAGAGGAGTTAGGAGTGTGGCAAGATTATGGGTGTCCAATCCACCCCTCATTGCAAAATTATGCTTTCATCATCTTGAGGAATTAAAAGCCTATAAAAATGTAATAAAATCCTAAGCCTAGAAATACCACTTTCACATCGATGGGAATCAGTACATTAAGACTCCTTATAGTTTAATTAAAAAAATGTCTTTAATTTACTGTTAATATTGAAAGAAGGTGAGTACTTTAGCTTAATTGTAGCAATGAAAACAATATGGGAGGGGGGGCTATACCTAGACCTAAAACTATGATCAATAAGACCACTTTCACAGTAGAGCAATTATCCAGTTAATAGACTTAATGTAATCCTAGACATTTTGATTATGGCTAGGTTTATAATGGAACAATTATCCACTTAGCTGCTCTAGTGTGAATGTAGGTAAAGTGATTTTCACAAGTCTCTTGAAAAGTTTCTTAACATATGTAAAGGCAATTAGTGAACGGGAAGATCTTCCCTGCCCATTTGAGTGGGCTTCGGGGGCAAGGCTCTCAGGATCCTGGGGAGAGTGGCTAGGACGGGAGCCAATGGTAGGCACCTGAGTTCTGGTCCACATGATGACATGAAGCCTGTGGTGGGAGGAGCTTGCTGAACAGCCAGAGCAGAGCTAAGAGGCAGTTGGTGAGAGCAGTTAAAAGCTGAAGGAGAGAGGAAGCAGTCTGCTAGCTGGAACACAGCTTGGAGATTGTGGCAGAAGTGGCAGCGACGGTGGCAGTTGCTACAAAAAAAGCAGGACTGACCCTCGTGGAGACCAGAGAGTGCTGAGCAGGGGCTTGAGGCCAGTGGGTGGTCTTCTTGCTGGAGGGCCCTGGCATTGGCAGGGGGGAAGCACCAGTATGGTTTGGCTTGCTGCCACAATGTTTTTCTGTGGCCTCCTGGTCACTATTGTGAGATGGGCATACTGGTTTTGGAAGGTTCTTGCCAGAATGTCAAATTGGGGACACTGGTCTATGGGTCTGCTACTTTTGGGTTTCAGTAAATGCTTTAACTCCTCTGCCTTCTATTTAGAGAATTCCTTATATCCTGCGATTCTGGACCATTCAGGCATATTCATGGTTATCTTTGAAGTTATGAATTCTGCCTTAATGATATATCATAGGAGATAAATACAAATTATGATGTTACAATTTCCACGAAACCAGAAAAAATAAGATACCAGTTATGAGTGAGAGTATTGAAACTCTAAAAATAGAATATATTGCTTACTTTAAAAAAAAAGGGTCATGGAGGGAGACATTGAAACCTGACTAGCTATCAAACCAAGAATTCCTTTGTGAAGAAGATTCTTTTCATTTTCAGGGGCCTTCTGTATTACTAAAACTCTGTAGAAGGGAACAGAATCTATTCAAATCATAATGGAAATATCAAATAAAATTGCCTCATTATTTTTCACAGGTCTGGACTTCATGTGACTAAAAAGCCATAAATATGTTCCTAACATGGTTGTTATACAAGCTATATGTTTTTTATTTGCTTGGTGTTTTCTAAGCTACTTGCATGTTGTTCACCAATCAACAGAATGTAAATTGTGCACCAGTGAGAACCAGATAGAGGGGGCGCTGTGGGGGCGGGGCCGCGCGTGGTGTGGGTGGGGGTAGGGGAGGGCCTGGAGATGGGCGCACTGGGTCTGGTCTGGGCTGCCCTGGAATGAGCTCTCCTCACCTCCCTCCCCCACACCCCTTTGTGTGCCTTAGGCATCTTTACAGCTGAGGCTCTCAGGGGTCTTGAGGCTGACGGACATCACGAGGCAGTTACACTGGAGCTGCGGAACAGCACACACACACACACACACACACACACACACACAAACTGGGCAGACTATGAGATGGGTGGAGGTGTAAAACAGGTACCTCATAAGCTTATCTTTGAAGCAAGAGAGTTATACAGGGAAAGACGTGGATGGAAGGAATTCTAGGCAAAAGGACAGCTTGTGTGAGTTCATAGTGACAGGAGATGTGCAGAATGGGAATGGGAGCTCCTAGTTGCTTAGCTTGCTTTAATATTGAGCCACCCCCCACAAATGGTAATAATGGCTAGCATTTATAAAATGCATTAAGATTTGTTGTTCAGTGATTTCAGTCATGTCTGACTCTTCATTACCCCATGTGGGGTTTCTTAGCAAAGATTCTGGAATGGTTTGCCATTTCCTTCTTCAGCTCATTTTGCAGATGAGGAAACTCAGCAAACTGGGTGAAGTGACTTGTCCAGGGTCATAAAGCTAGTAAGTGTTTGAGGCTGGATTTAAATTCAGGTCTTCCTGACTTTAAGCCAGCTAACAAATGTATACTTTGAAATAAAATTTTGGCAGAGCTAAAATTAGCAATGGGCAGCTGGAACTGTATTCCAACTGACAACATCCATCTTAAACAGTATGTTTCTTCCCTTCTCAGGGAATATTTTCTTTCTTCCTACAGCCTGAAATGATAGCTGCCAGACCATAGCACTTCCTCTCTCTGCTGTGAGCTATCATTACTTTCAGGATTCTAGGACTACCACGTCCTTGCCTTTTCTTTCAGTTCAAAGTAGATTATGCTTCTCTAACTCTACTTTTTTCTTCTTTTCTGTCATGACTTTGGAGAAGACACCTGATCTAGGGATACCCAGGTAAGTATATTATCAGATCCATCCCAGTCTTTCAAAACTCATGCTTAACCTTCTGATAGTCATTATCCTTTTCTCCCCGTTCCTTTAAAACCTCTGAGAACTTTTCTCTGTTGTGGTGCAGTGGAATGATTGCTGTGTTTAGAGTAAGGGAACCTCAAGTTGAATCTTGTCCTTGTCACTGACTGTGAAGCCATGTTTACCTCTCTGGGCTTGAGTTTCCCAATCTATTCAGTGATGAGATGGGAGTAGATGACTTTGAGTTCCTTTTTAACCATGAATCTTCAGTATATTCCTAGATTTCTTTCTTTCAGATTCCTTTGAACCTCTAGTATTAACTAAAACGTAACTTTCTCCTGAAGATACAACATCTCTGTGACTGTCTTCATTGGGTCCCAAGTGCACACTGGTTGTACTTCACCTCATCACCCTGTCACAGAACCAGACAGAGAAGCTGCCATACTCCTTGTTCCCCAGTATCAGTTTAAGACTGACCCTTCCCTCTGCTACCATCAGTCACCTCTCCTCAGTTGAAGTTCATTCCATTCTACTCATGTTTCAGTGCTGTCTTCTAAGGACCCTCAGGTTGTCATACTTCATCTTCAATAAAATTGAGTAACTGGCACACAATCTTCTTATTAGCCTCAATTAATGTATCAAAACATTGGCCTATTGGTTTCTCAACTCACTCAAACCCCTGACCTCTCTCCCCAGTTCACTTCGACTTGAAACAGTAGTGATATTTTTTAATTCTCTGCCTTTCATTCTCTTCCCTCCACCACTTGAATTTGCTTTAAGTGCCAGACTTTTTAACTGTAGCTCAGTAACAACCTTATACATTGAATTTGACCATAATTTTCTGCTGATTACTGTTGTCTTCATTTTTATTGCTATATACATGTTTTATATTGGCCTTCTGGCTCTACTTTCTTGATTGATTTGAATCATCTCATATTTCCCTGAATTCTTTACATCTTTTGTTCATTACGTTGAGATTTCCATCAGTCTGAGATTTTATGCATATGGGTATTCCCTCCAACTATGTACCTCGTAACTCATCCATGCCTTCTCATTTTGTGTGATTTGTGTCTCTGCTTCCTGTACGTACTCCACAGAGGGTCCACCTAATATTCTGCAAGCCTTTACATTTTTTAATATTGGGTAAATACTAGTGGAACATAGGGGCTTTTCACTCTCACTATGTGATTGGTCTAATACTCCTTTTTCACTAATAAATCTTTTTGTTGATATCCTTTATGTTACTTCTGTGCATTTATTCACTATGCACAAAAGGGTAAAACCACTGTAAAGAAAGTTGGGTAAGAGATATAATTAAGCAAAGTCTTTCTGGTAGCATTTAAGGATGAAAATGGAAGGAGAGTGAAGAAAATTTAAAAATGGAAATGGTGATAAAGGGAGTCATTAAGGGATCAATTCTCAAAGCATCTGAAGGAACATAAAATGTCAAAGCTCGAGGAGGGTGGTATGTAGTGAAGGGGAAAAACTGCAAGATTATCAATGACAGGAATAGCTGAACATTAGCAACTACCAACCTATATACCTATTTTCCCATCTATGCAAAATCTCTATGAGACTCTTTGATATTCAATTATATATGAATTGCGGACATTCTTAGGTAGATATTGGTAAGAGACAAACAGGCTTCTGTAATTACTATTGAACAACGAGGATAGTTTTACCATCTCATATCTGACTGAACGATGTAGACAGTATATAACCCCACTGTGCTTATTGCTTGCTAATTTTAAAAAATGTATTTCATTTGGTTTAACAAAACATCACTTTAAAAAAACTTTTTTTATAAAATGTCTCAAGCATACATCAAAATTATTCAAGATTGCTTAAATTTATGACAATATAATTCTATTAACCCCTCTGATAATAAATATCTGGTTACCATTAACAAAAGGAAAAAAAATGTATATGGGGGGAGGAACCTTCAAGAAAGTATGACAACAATTTTGTTGAAAGCAATTAAACATAGAAGTGGAAGGAACTTCCCTTTATATGATTAAGCTTCACATCATCATTCAAATTTGATACATATTCTATCACATTCAAATAATCAATAAAACCATTAAAGAACAAAGTTATAGAACACTTCATTTAGGACTTCTCTCCACATTCACAGTGACCAGATCATTAATGGACAATTGTTCTTTGGGTCAAATCATTCAGCTGTTTCCAAATCAATTTGAGTAATCTACGAGGAAGCATAAGAAAGTTGTCAAATACTTTGCTAAAGTTCAGCTAAACTATACCTATGGAATTTATGTCATCTATGCTTTTAGCAAGCCTGTCAAAAACTGAAATGAAATTAATGGGATGTGATTTGTATACGATGAAGCATCATGGTTCCCCTCTGAAAAACTCATAAATTAATATATTCTAGGAGTTTGGCAGAAATCTCTGGCAAGTCCAATGTCATGTATTATTTTATGCTTCAACTGCTTTTTCCCCCTTTGGAGAATTGGGACAACTTTAGTCTCTTTTGTATTGTGCTATCTCTTTCCTTTTCTGCATGATTATTCAAGTATTAACAATGACGACGCCACAGTCATATGTATCATTTAAGAACACAAGGACATGATTCAACCCAGTGATTTGAACTTAATGAGAGCCCTTAGGAACATATTATCTCTTCCCTTTCTTTTAACTGAAAAGTAATCAAGTGATCAGGTGGGTTTGTGCTCTCATGGTATTAACTCCAGTTATGCACAACACAAAGTTTCTATGGCCACTCATCCTATGTAATTCTTGTCCATATGTTCTCATTAGTGTGTGTGTGTGTGTGTCTTGGGCTTGGGAGAAGGTTAGAGTTATCAAGCTAACATGCATTTCCTCACATTCTCTTTACATTGTATGGATAGGAAGAAAATCACAAAACAAAATGAGCTTTTTAGTTCCCTTCTCTCTGTTATATATTATCATCATACCTTTGAACTTTAAAAAAAGTTCCTCTCTTTTCTATAATCTTCTTGGATCAAATTGAGCTGAGAAGGGCCCCATTTTTTGGTAAATTTCTATTAATTTCTGTATTGATCATTAGGGTGGGATTTTTTAAATGTTTTTTTTTTCTTTTGGAGCATCGTTGTAATCAAGAGCCTTTGATGAGTCTGACTTTTGCGTCTTTGAATTAATTGGGAGTCTTTGATGATCTGTTTACGTCAAGGGAAAGCCTAGTTCACATAGGTTTGAATGGCATGGTTGTAATGCCCTTTGACCCTGAACAAGGTATATAAACTCAGAGGTTAGCATTTTGTTTGGGGCTTTCACTCAGTGGGAGAGAGTTGTGTGATTTGACCAGACTCTAGGTAGCTGCTGGAGGCCCCGAGTTTGAAAACCCAGATGTTAGTGTCTCTCTCTCTCTGTAACTATGTAATTCTTTGGTCAGACAGCTAGAGGCCTGTCTGTTGATAACTGTGTGTGTTTGCTCTGTTTCTATTGTCTCTGTAATTTCTGTTTGTATTTGCTCTAAAGTTCAGGGTGCTGGCTTTTCCCCCTGAACTAAGTGAATGGTATATGTATGTTTGATTAAAGTTAGATTGTTAACCCCTTAAAGTTAGCAGCCTTCCCTGTGCTGGTGTTGTTGGTGTTACACAGCCACAGTAGTGGCAAGCAGTATTATTGTTACAATTTCCAACCTCAAATAAATCAGAGCTTTAGTGTGCCTGAAGCTATTCTTCTGAGACTATGTCATTCTCTTACATCCATTCATCCTTCATTATCTAACCTTGATTCCATTTTCTACACATACCTTTTTAAAATGCAGATTGGTTGACGATTTTGTTATGCATTGACAAGCTGTTTATACAATCACCTATTTTCTTCAGTATTGGAATTGTTTAATACTGTGACATTAAACTACATTCTTGAGAGGTTTCCATAATTTTGGTTTAATTTTCCCAGTAGAATTTTGGCCATGGGGTCATCTAAAATTCACTGACATAGAATTCACTAACATACACACATTACCAGAGTTGAACTAAAACAGAAACTTTTTATTATGATAATTCCAGGTAAATGAGTTGGAACTTTCAAAATCATACCTATGCCTAGGGGCATTAGGATAATATTATGTGGAAGAATTGCTGCAGCATTATGAAATATGTATAAATTTATTAATATAAAAATAAGTTCCTTCTGAAACAACAATAATATATTTGCATCAGAATGGGGAATTTTGTAGTTGTTCACATTTCAGTATACTACAGTCTCTTACTTTTAATGCATTTCTTTAAAATTATGTAGATTAATAATATGAGACTGTGTGGCATATACAGACATATATGTATGTATGCACTTGTAAACATATGTATTTCCAGCATTTCGAGGATCCTTTATTTCAGCTATGTTAGTAGATCTATCCATGTAGTGTGCAATTTCCTAACATGACCATCATTATCTTTACATGGTAACTTAATTTCTATCCCTGCTCCAATCAGTTGAATCTCTGCAAATTTATTTTGATAGTCAGTAAATAAACATTTATTAAGTGCTTATTGTGTGCTAGATACTGTGCTAAGCACTGAGAGGAATACACACCATAGCTAAAAACATATTCAAAATGTTTCCAGTTAGCATCTGCTATAGTTCATGCTAAATTTTAATATCTTTTTAAAACATTACCATGATATAAATATATAGATATATACTCATATGCATATATATGCACACATGTGTATACACACACCCATATTATAGTAAAATTTTAAATCTTTGTGTATATTGTTTTGTTGGCTCCATTTCCTTCAGTCTTCATCTCTTCATATTAACCTTCCAATATTTCTCTGAAGCACTCATCATCATTTCCTCTTATTACATAATTATATCACATTATATAATAAATCATTTGTTCAGTCAGTCTTTAAATAATAAGAACCTGTTTATTTTTTGGATTTAGTTTATTTTTTCCTTTGTTGTAATGGAAGATCCAACAGGGAGGGAGGGAAGAAGATGAAACTGGCAAATTATTTTGATGTTTTAAAAAAAAGGCCTAAATAAATGTTCTTATTTGGGAAGAAGATATAAATATTGATCTTATATTATTTATGTTTAAATATGTAAATTGAGAAAACATATTATATGCTAAGAAAAGAAAGCATACAATAAAAAGAAGAGGGAATAGGGCAAGGCAGAGACTCTTGGGTGGTTTTCTTTAGATTAAAAGCAAGGAATAGAAACGAAGTCACCAAAAGCATTATCCCAGTACTTTATCACTCCTTATTTCAACTATTACCCAATGGAAAGATCTCTACTTTTATTACTTAGCCTAAAACCTACCTCTATATTTAACTAGAATTTCTACTGAGATTTAAAGCCAATTGCATGGAATATTTTTTCTTAAATAATTCACGTGAGTACTTTGTTGTTCTGTCTACTTAGAAGAGGTAGATCAGAATACAAGTGAGTGACGCAAAACTATTTTTAATAGCCAGCTGTTCTGTTAATTTGTGAGCAAGAAAGGAAATGGTTACTTCAGCAAACCATTTAAAACAGGAGATGCCAATGAGCTTTTGAAATTGTCTGTTATGCATAAATACTTAAAGTTGATTGTTACTAACCTGGCTATAATCCATCTGATATTGTGCAATGAAAGTCACATTTGTTTCCAGAGCTGTATCAGCTCTCACTCTCCCCTTTCTTGATAGCACCTGCAATATCCAGGCAGAGTTACTAAGGTATTCCTGGGTTAGCCATGAATATTATCAGGGTTATTCTTAACTTCACCGAGATAGAGTGCGGGACATAGCTTGTAAGAGACGTTGCTGCTATTGATGGCACATTTTAATATATACTTTCTCTATCTTCACTCTCTCCTTTTTTTTTTCTTTCTCACTTTTTTGTCCTTTCTCTCTTTGCATGTATATGTGTATATGTACAACAATGACTTCCATGTATTTCATATTCCATTAAAAATAATTTTATGTTGCCGTTTTGCCTTATCGCAATCTTATACCTGCTGATCTCTCTCACTCTGTCCCCAGGACTAGCCTTCATTCCTTATTTGCTTTCATTTTGCTCAAGAACAAGTTAATCCTAGTGAAGAATTTTCAGGAGATGTAAAAGGAATCAGAACAGAAATTCTTTGACTACACTGTGCAATAAAAATCTTGTTAACCGAATCAGAGATAAAAAATAATATAAACAGACATTTTATGAAATTTCAATAGCTTTTCTTCAGATTTATTTTGGTCTGGAGCTTTGATTTCATCTATTTAGGAAATTGTGTCCACCATGTAGGTAGGCAAATAATTATTACACAACTTATGGTGGTAGAAAGATTCTTGGGCAACTAAGAAGTTTAGTGATTTTTCCCAGAATCACAAGCCAGTCAAATGCAGGATTGGAAGGAGAGTTGAAGCCAACTCTCCATCCACTACTACATTGCCTCTGAGTACTTATTAGTATAATTTTTTGTACATTTAATAAAGATAACCTCTACAACTCTATATTTTTCATTGAATTAATGATGTTTCTATTTAATTGGGTCTCTTAGCAGCTTATAAGGCAACCATGCATCACAGTAAATAGCATCTAGTGGATTCAGAGTCTGGAAGACCTGAAATCAAATCCTGACTCAAACATTTACTACCTGGCTGACCATGGTTAAGTCATTTTACCTCTATTTGTGTCAGATTCTTCATCTGTAAGATCAGGACAATTATAGCATCCACTTCCAGAGTTGTGAGGATTGAATGAGATTTTACATACATATCTATATCTACACACATATAGATAAAGATATTGCTATGTAAATCTAGCTATTATTATCTCAGGGTCTAGCTCTGGTAGGACATATCTTTGATTCATGTTATTCAGGTATCGATGATCAAGTGAGTACTTCACAGTGAAAGCAGTTTAAATTTCTGCAAAAAATTTTCTATATAAAGAACACAGGCTCTTTAAGAAAATCACTTCTGAACAAAATTATTTAAGAGAGCTTATAAACTATAGATGTTGTTAGATCATCAATTAGGGAAGTCCTTTAACCAACGGTACCATTAAGTCCAAATATTTTATTTAAATTAGTTTATACCTCACTTCAAGGGGAAAAAAGTTAGGATCATGGATTTGGATCTGGAAGAAACATTAAAAATAATTTAGTGTAAATTCCTCATGTTACAGATGAGGAACTGAAACATGAAGAGTTTAAGTGACTTTTCCAGGTCACACAGCTAGTGACAGAGATGGGATTTAAATTCCCCGTGTATTGTTCTTTCTATGGCATCCTCACAACAGTATCCCCATGGCTCCTCACAACTCTCCCTATCTGGTACACGAAAGGCCTGTTGAAGCAGCTATGAGATTTTCTTCCTAACACCTCTCAGCGATTGGTCCCCAAACTTTTTGCTAATCTCAAGGAGCAATGACATACTAGTTACTACTTCTCTTTATTAAATTAGAGTGCATGAATTCCTTTTACCTTATCTGTACTTCAGAATGCAGACAGTGTGATCCTCCAAATGATCAGTACCTCCTAGTGAGTCTTTTTTTAGCTAGGGTTAGGTACATGAAGACATTTCAGAATTCATTTTAAATCACAGTTGATCATCAGATAGCTAGCACTTAGACATGCAAATTGTCTTAAAACTTCAATAAGCCCCAAGATGTCATTAGCAACATTAGTGGAGAGAGGTATAAAATGGCAGTTTTATGGCTGATTTCCTGCTGTCACGGCAAGATTTGTGTCCCTTTAAGGTAAGAAATTACCACTTTCTGATTGGAAGAGAAAAAAAAGGACAGATGCTTGTGGATTCTTCATAGAATCATACTCCTATATGGGATAATATAGTTGGTCCTTTACTTTTCTTTGCTTTATATAAAGAATAGAAGCAGTATTTCTAAGAATAAGATGATGAAAAAACAAATTAAGGTCTTCCCTCTGCTTGATTTAAGAAACCTAGGCAAGGTGAATAATAATAGCTAATACTGATATGGAGAGTTAAGGTTTGCAAAGCACTTTACAAAATCATCTCTTTTCATTCACATGATTTTGGGAGGTAGGTGGTATTATTATGTCCATTTTATAGTTAAGGAAACCGAGGCAGATAAAGGCTAAGTGATTTGCCCACAATTACATAGCTAGTAGTCTCTTGGGCTACATTTGAACTTGTCTTCCCAAATCCAGATCTACACTAGGCCATCTAATTTATAGATTGTTGTAAAGATAAAATGAGATAATGTGTGTAAAAATTCATAAACCTTAAAATGTTACAAAAATATCAGCTACAACTATATTATTATTCATATCCAGCCTCCTAGCTGTGGCTGATTGTCAGAGAAAGAAGCTCTAGGCACTTTGACATCCAACAACCACAGAGGAATACTGAGGACAAACCACCCAGGGGAGTTTTTAACTCAGTATAAATTAATAAAAGAAAAGTTAAAATTAGTGAGAGAGAGATGGTGGATCCTTAAAAAGCTTGCTGTGAAAGAATTGTCTGCTTTGCTAGTACCAGTAGCTTAACCACAGTAATAGCTTTTTAATGATAAAAGTTGGAAGAAGGATATTGATACTTCATCTCACACACATTGTGTAACTGAAGCTTTAGAGTTTGGATCTAAATTATATAATCTGAAATAGTTGAATCTTGTGAAGAAGTGACATAGAGTGTTATAAAAAATAGTTGGACTGGGTTATATTCCATTTCTGAAACGAACTTTGATAAATCACATCCTTTTCTACATTCCAATTCCTCATCTATAAAATGAGGGATAAACTAGATTATCTTAAATGACATTTCTAGTTTTGAAACTTTAAGGTTCTATAAATTTTGGACAATACCATTACCAGGTGATCATGTACCTAAATTGAAAGCTCATAATTTTAAAGAAGTAAATAATGCCCTGAATACTAAATCTGTAAGAACTAATGCCATAAAAATGTTAATAAATGCCACTTAGCTGTTTTTTAGGTTCTGCATTAAATGCAAATTTTTCTAAATGTGAATTTATTTTGCCTGTATACCCTATGCTGAATATAAAATACTAGTAACTTGAATATTGTTTATGAAATAGCAGTATCACACAGGTTAATGATTGAAATTTACTTACAGTAAAAATGATCAGAAAATCTCCATAGTGATTAAGACAGATATTCCATTGAAAATATGTAAAAGTGATTTTAGTCAACACTTTAAATTTCTTTGCAAGAGGAGGGAGGCATAACACAAGTATAATGATTTTTTCCCTCTCAATTCAAGTCAAAAAACACCTACAATATTTTTATATTTGATTTTATATTTATATTATAGTAGAAGGCCATAGAATCATAATCGTAGAGGAAGAAAGGATCTCAGAGGCAGTCAAATAAAACTCTCATCCACTTCTCAAATTATTAATTCCCTCAACAATATCTCTGGAATGTTTTCATCCAAGACTCCGTTTCTCATTTTCTACATCCCCAAATGTTAGACACATTTCCTCATATTGAGCTGAAACCTTCCACCCTGTAAAACTTCAATTAACCTATTAATTAAGTAAAACCAGTGGTATGAGAACTCAATTCAATTTTAAAATAAGGAACCAAAGCAGAGAATTAACTGCTATCAGGAATTTAGGATCAGTACATATTAATCTCTTGCTGATATATTTTCTAAAGACATGTCTAGCATATATTATAATGATAAATGATGCTTAGAATGATAAACCTGAGGCACTGTAAGATCCTCTAACACCCAAATAGTCTTTTAACTAATGTAGGAATGTAGACTAATATACTTTAGAAAAGTTTTCAGAAGCAAGTGTTGGGGGGAAAAAAACGGAGTAGGCTTTTGTTGTTGTTGTTTATTGTTAGCCATGAATTAAACATAATGTCCTGGTTTCTGAACAGCTTAGTTAATGACAGTGTTACTAAATTCCAATTATGGCAGAAGCATGAAAAGATGTACTTTATATGGAATATTTGTACAGAAGTACTTTGTACAGAATATTTTCATATAAGGCCCTGAAACATCATGACTATATTCTCCATATGTTGGTAAGTAGGGAACAATTTATCTTTACATACAACATGACACTGATGATATGTACAGGTGCCTACTGATTCATCATCAGCAGGATTTTTTTAATGGTGTAAATGTTCTAATATTTTGGTTTCTCTTTATATATTTCTATATAAATGGTTTCTATGTATTCTGGTTTCTCTCTACATATAAACATTCTCTCTATGTGTTATATATTCTATGTAATATAAGACCATATAATACTAATATATCGATGTAGAATATGAACTATAGAGAGAGAAAGCAGAATATTTGAATGTTTCAACGAGACAAAGAGAGAGAGAGAGAGAGAGAGAGAGAGAGAGAGAGAGAGAGAGAGAAACAATCAGTCTTTTTATACTGAAACTTAATGAATGAAGACTTGATATGTCTTTTTGACTCTGGGTCTACAATAACCTGAGTGCATTCTATATATTTTTGCAAAAATAGATTATAGTATGAGCTAAGTAGTACTGGGAAGGATTTCAGAAGTCTCTGCTCTAACCCCATCATTTTACAGGTGAGGAAACTGAGTCCCAGAGAGTTTAAGTGAATTGTATAGCATAACCTAGGTAGCTATTAATAGACCTAGTATTCAACATCACAACCTATGATTCCAAGTTCAACTCTTTTTCCACTCCAACACAATTAAAAAAACTGAGTGTTCTTTCATTGAACATAGACATTAAATATATTTATGATTAAAATTCAGATATACACATGATGCTATTTTTAGTCTAGTTTAGCTAAATATATTAGAATCAACTTTTGAATAAATTTATAAATTATCCTGGAGTTTCTTTGTTTAGCATCAAAAGTGAGAGATATTTAAGTTAGGCTGTTCTTATTATTATTATTTTATATGTGCAAAAAGGTATAAAAATGAAAAATCCATTATGAAGTTAGAAATAGGGACAAATATGTTTGAAATGTAGTAATTAAACAAATGATAGGCATCAATTAAATTGGAGGTGACATGAAGTACAAGATAATGCCCTGTGATAATTTTCAGCACTGTTGGTTTATAACTCTTTTGTGTATCTATTACAGCAAACAAGGAATTTCCAAGTGTGTAATTCTTAAGAAACAGCTTAGGCAGGACTCCAGGAAGTAAGTTGAACAGATTTTAATGAGTTGTAAAACAGAACCCCTGCTGTAACTAATTTGTAGTTAAGACTCCTTTTCCAAAAAAAAAAAATCAACAACAACAACAACAAAAATTCTCTTTCTTCATTTGCACTGAAATTTCTACCGAGAAATCAGGAATAATCAAGTTTCACCAATTTGAAGAAAGAGAAATGTTGGAACACATTTCATATTACTATATCCACCATGGTATACACTTGTGAAAGAATATTAGAGTGAAACACAGTTCTAAAAAACACTTTTTGTGTTGTCTTTATTGGACAAATAAAGCTGACTGTTTAGAATGGGATGGTTTATTGGCTCCAGAGTGTACAACGCTGAGGTTTAGAAGAGGTGGCATTAAATGATTTGTCATTCCCGGAATTACCATCAAGGAGGAAGACATGACCAGTTTGAAACTATCCATGATATCTTTTTACTTTAGAAATAAATTACCAGAATTCAGAAGCCACACATTAATTGAGACAGTGTGATGAACTGAAAAAAGTACTGGATTGGGAGTCAGAGGGCTTGGGTTTAAATTTCAGTTCTTTTGCTTACTCCTTGTGTTAATTTGGACAAGTCACTTAACCTCCCTTATATTCAGTTTACACTTCCATTTTATTTTAAAGGAAGGGTTGTATTAGATGACCTGGGTGAGATTCCTTCTAGGGTTGTGATTCTGGGATACTCTGGAAAAAATGAAATCACAGATAGAAGAACAAGGTTCAAATTTCCACCCTGTTACTTTCAAAGTGTGAGAAGATGGATAGAGTATTTCATCTTTCTGTGCCTCAGGCTTTTTCATCTGTTAAATGGATGATCTCTATAGTCTTCTTTAAATCTTCTGATGCAGAATTATGTATACAAAATGCCTAGAATGATATTCTTCTTCCTTGCAACTTCTTAGAATCCCTAGGTCTAGGAGTGTGTTAGAACCAGATCAAACAATTTTTGTTGTGAGCATTATACCTCAGAAATCATCAAATGCTACAAATCATTTTAGTAAGCTTCTTTATCCATCCCAGGACTGATTAAAAAGATAACCAGATGCTGTGGAAACTAGAAAAGGGGTCTTGCCAAAGAAGCTGGCAGGATGACTGGAAAACGTCAGAGGGAGATTTATTGTTTTATTTATTGTTTGGACTTAATAAATGGATAGAGAAAATGTTAATGATGTAGATTAAACATAAAAGTTTATTCTGTATATACATGTGTATTTACATATATTTATATGTGAATTTTTATTTTTTATTTTCATTTATTTTTTATTTGAAGAGCTGATTGTTAAACATGTTGTTTGAGTCCTATCTCTTATACAAGGCCATTCTTAGTGTTTTCCACTGGGACCCAAAATTACTTTGTATTAGTTCATATTTATCTATCTTGTAGATGTTGTCCAATAAAATGTAACCTCCTTGAAACTAGAGACCATTTTGAATTTCTGTCTTCAGTACCAAGCAGAGTGCCTACTTTGTGTAAAATGCTAACTAAATCCTTTTTGCAACAAATTTAGCAAATACTATGCCAACCGTATCCATTTTCAATGCCACAAGCTCATAACTTCACTAGTTGACCATTTTACACAACCTTAGACTTGAAAGAAGCCATTTAGTCCAACTGATACCCAAATAAAAATATATTCTAAAGTATAAATGCTAAATGGCCACCAACCCTGTATATAAAGACTTCCAAGGAGGGGGAACCCTCTGTGTTTCAAGGCAGCTCATCATGCTATTAGGTAACTCTACCGAAGTTATTAGGAAATTTGGAGATGTTTTCTCTACTTAGGCGACAACTAAACCTGCCTCTCTGGAGCTTCCACCCAATTCCCAAGGTCTAGTCTTTCTTCTGCTTGACAAGTCTTTTAAAACTTTCAGTTATTTTTTTTCTTCCCACACCTGCAACCCCCCTTCCTCTATCCCACAAATACTCTCTTTTTCAAGTTAAACATCCCAAATTTCTTCAGCCAACCCTTCCGTGACATGAACCGGAGACTTTTAACCATCCCATTCATCCTCCTCTATATACTATATAACTTACTAACATCCCTTCTAAAATATGGCTTTCAGAAATTAACAAAGTAATCCTGATCTCATTCAACTACATTAGAGAACATCAAATTGATTCTTCTCTTTTCTTCACAATTCACCTCCTCCCATACTCATGTACTCATTTACCAAAATCTTGGCTATTTTAACCTAGTACTATACTCTACTCTTATCTTCACTCACGTAGCCTCTAGTCTACATCATCCACCTTTCAATTGGACTGGCACAATTATCTCGTAATTGGCTTTTTCTCCTTCCTCTCCTCCCTAATCTCCTATGCATTCTCCACGCAGCTGCTAAAGTAAGCTTCCCAAGACACAAGTTAGACCCTGATCGAAATTTGTCAGTGACTTACTATTTTCCTAAAATGATGTGAGTTTTTATCCTAGTATCTAACTCTCCTCACAATCTTGTTCTAACCTACTTTTCCCAGACATTTAATATGACTCCCTTTTTAAAGGAAAAAAAAATCTCTAGGTTACACAGCCTTGAAAGTCACTCTCCCATCTTCCATCCTTTGTGCAAACTGCCCCATATGTATGCAATGCACTCCTTTGCAGCCCTTACCTCTTTGAGTTCCTGCATTCCTTTGAGACCTATGTGTCACTTTCTACATGAAATCTTTCCTGATATACCTCTTCCAATTTTAATACTCCCTGCTCAAACTGTATCCTGTGTATGTTTTATACCAACTAATTTTAAGAACTACAACACAACAGGAATACTAAGTATTTTTGTTTTTCATATTTATTTACTAATAGCACTAGAGTGACATGGTTTTATTTTGAAAATTAGATTCTCATGTCAGATCATTTTGGAAATCTTGGAGGGGGCAAAGCATACTGCTAAACCAAACTAGGTGGAGATTTCTCACAATCAGTTCACCATTGCTGAATCTATTTTACAACTAACTATAGTCTCATATTATTCAGCGTTCTCACACCACGCTCAATTGAACCATCTTGAAAAGAGAAGTGTTTATATTAGATTTGAATCTGACCCATGAGCTATTATTGACATAGCATTTCTATTACTGCTCTCATCCCACCCTCCCACACACAGAAACAATCTGCCACTCGCTACTTCTCTAGGAGGAAAGTGTTATCGCTGTTACTTCTGATCTTCCTAGGATTGCAACTATCACCCACATGCCAGGAGCCATGTCCAGAGAGCACCAGGAGTCTAGTTCCTGCACCCTAGCAATATTGAAACAATATTTTCCCAGTTCTATAGCAGGTCTTGGATATAAATTAGGTACCCATCACTCTCACAACATCAAATCATTGAGGTGATAGGATGATACAGTTTAGAGCTAGAGAGACATAACCATAGCGATCTTGCAAGTTACTTCCCCATTATTTTTATAAATGAGGAAAATGAAGCTCAAAAAGCCTCAGTAACTTTTCCAAGGATACATAGGTAGGAACTAACAGAACCTAGACTCATACACAGTGTCTTTTATACAATGCTATAGCTGCTCATTGATTCAATCTTCTCCTTTGCTGTCTATATTCAGTTAATGATCAAATCCATTAAAAACTTGTTGGAAATATTTTTTCCCATTCCTGCTGCCACCCCCCTAATCCAGAATTTAGTGAGGCAAGGGAATTTTTCTCTCAGCATTCTTGCTGCCACTGTGATAAGAGAAAGACTATGAAGGGTAAGAAGTTCTGGCTCAAACTTCTTGATATGATAACAGTTTGTGAGAGAAAGCTATCTATCTACTCTTTGTCTTCTGACTTATTCCACATCCCTATATCTTTTGATCCCAAATGCATGTCCAAGCACCTCCTTATCTTTAATCTCCTATTCACTGTTATGCTATGATAAAAACCCTTCTATGATACGAACCAGAGACCTTTAACCATTCCATTCACTGCTATACTATGATGAGAAGAGGACACTGCATCAATCTCTCTTTTGAGTTTCCAGACATTGTTCCTGGAAACTCAAAGATTCTAACACCAGCAAAATCAGGGCTAGGAAAGAAGCCACAGCTCTTGATTTCACCAACTGGGAGATGTCCATATTTTCCTTCTTCTCTCACTTGTTCCCAAACATGTATAACCTTATCATCCTCCCTTGCTTTCTGTAAAACTCCACTTTTCTATGCTACCTATGTATTCAAATTCTATATAAGATTGCTGAAGCTGATAGGCTCTCTGACTTTTCATACAGATGAGCCTGTCCTCTAAGCAAAAATAAAACCTGTGGATAACTATCTCTTCATGTTGATTTGATGGTAGCAGTAACTAATCAATGGTATTTGGTAATTTTTATCACCTTAGCAATTAACAACTTGATAGATGACAGCCTCCTAGTACTAAGCACCATTCCTTGCTTGTAGCAACCGCCTAACAAATGGTTATTGATTGCTGAATAGTGTTGACTCAACACATGTACTTAAGGTTGGGGGTGAGAATAAGAAAAACTTAATTTTTTGCCATGTTTGCTTTTTTCTACCATTACCTAACCAGCTCTTCTCCCAAGCCTTAATCACTCAAACGTTCAGGAAAGGTAATTATTAATCTATGTCTTTAGTTTAGGTTGTTTTGCTTTGTTTTTAGGACTGGGTATCCCTATACACAGTCTAGAAGTATAGTGACTCCTCGTGGACTCAAGCCCAATACTGATAAACAAAAAAGGTTAAACCTGCTCTATTTTTCCTATTTTTCAGCTTAAAGGGACCCTGATAAATACGCATAAGGCTGGGTAGCCCACTTCTCCCAGGGGTTTACTGTATTTATGCTGAACTTCTTGTAGACAACTAATGTGCTTTAGCCCTACTCTGAGGTCTCAGTTCAAGGGAACCACTAGTCCGAGACTCCCAGAGTATCAGGCATTATAGGTACGTGTCACCAATGGTTAGCTGCATATATATATATTGTTGAAGTTAGCATATTCAAAAATACATATGGGAAATACGTTATCATTATTATTTCTTCTTCCCCCCAAAATAACTTTTCTTCAGGGTTTTTAATTTTTTTCTGGATGTATGAGTGGGAAATTAGAGATAAGGAGGTGCTTAGATGTGCATTTGGGACCAAAACATATAGAGATGTATAATAAGTCAGAAGACAAGAAGTGGGTAGATAGCTTTCTCTCACAAACTGAAAACAGAGGACCAGATCAGGGACACTGGAACTTTTCTAATTCCATTTAATATTTTTTCTCACCTTAAGACCACATGAATGCCACAAGGAAATGAATTCTGTCAGTAAACGTGTTTATTTAATTAAGGAGAAAATTGACATTGGCATTCTTGTGATTGGGTTACAGAATTGCTCAAGTATTTCTATAAAACAGAATGTCCTAAGATGTGTGAGGGAAAGACATAAAGATAGACTGCTGAATCATACTGACAACCGACACAGATTTAATTTTGGGTGCTCCTGGCATACTTGAGGAGAAACATGATCCTTCTGCTGGGTTTGCAGGCAGGCATCTCTCACGACATGTATTTTGGGAAAAATCAGGAATTAGAACAAATCTACTTGTGCTTAGGAAAATTCAGAAGTTATTGAAATTCTCATAGCAGTTGAACTTCATGTGGATATGAAAATGTCATATGCAAATCATCCAGGCAGAGTAGTAAAATTGATTCTGCACTGAAATTTTGGAATGGCCATGAGACTCATACAATCTCCAATCTCCTTCCCTGAGGATATGGATTGTAAGACTTAAGGGGACCTGATAAGTAATTTAATATATGCTTCTATCTCTAGGCAAGACTTGCTTAAGGCTTCTATCTGCTTTTCCAATGCTTTAAGGTTTTGATGGCTTCTATATTTTCCTAACTCAGTAATCTTTCTCATCGACACATATGCCTCCTTGGTGTGAATTAGCTATTGTGCTTTTCTTAGGTTTTGCTTATTTAAATAAATGCATTATAAATAGGGACAATACCAACAACAGTACCTGGTAATCTTAGATCACCTCAAAGTTGAAAAAATACCTTCACCTTTATGATCTTATGTCATCTGCATAACAGTAGCCCTATCAGATAGGTAGGACAGGTAAGCCAATTTTATTGATCAATCTAGTAATTACCTAGAATTTATTATGAACCTGCTATGTATCAGGAAATATCCCAGGATACAAAAAACGGGACACTGTCTGCCCTGAAAGAACCTCAATTCTATAGGACTGAAATACATATACATTTTTGGTTTACACGAAATAAATACACAGTAAGTACCAAATAATTACAAGAGGGTGGCATTAGTAGAACTAGCGGGCCAGGAAAGAACTTTTGTGGAATTTGTCCTTACATTTGAAGAGAATTCAGAATTTTAAGAGGTGAAGGTGCATTCCAAGCACAGGGGACAGCATAGGTGAAAGCTGATAGGTTAGATATTGAGTAAAGATTAAGTAGAGCAGTTTGATGGACCATAAAGTTCAAGCCAGGTGAACAAATATGGTAAAAGAACTTAATTGACTTCCTCAGGACCAATAGACATCTTCAGCAAATTATGAATGATTGGAAATATTCACTGTTAATAACTGGAAAAATATAGACTAGAATCTCTTGACTACAAGGTACCCTCTGAGGCGTCAAGGTAGAAAAGTGAGAGAAGTTTGAAAATAGTATAGCCAGATGAGAAATGGGATGTTCAGAGCTCTTTCCTTAAATGGAGGTTTTGGAATTCATGGCTCCATTCACCAAGGGGGACAGAAGATGGTGATGAGTTGGAGTGTCAAAAATAAAACTTCCCTCTTGGAAATTTGTGAGATTTTCCAAATAATGAGCTTTCTGTTTCATTGACTCCTTAAAATCTATCCATGGTCCTTATTAATAACACTTGATCTTAGACAGAGTAAATAAGCTAAAATTCACTCAAAATGTTTGTCTAGTGCTTCATATATTGGGATGTCTTATCTAAGATAGCCCAACAAAGAATTTCCAGGAACTAAGACACGTCCTAATACAAATGACCAACATTCAGGTGATTCAGGCTTTCTTTCATTGGAATTCCAGGTCTAAGGTAGATAATTTTCCATTTACACTCTACACATATGATATGCATACACACAAAATGCCCATACACATACACCTCCATAAAAATGCATATACATTCTTTTCCCTGACTCCTCTCATCCCTGACAAACACTTAGGCCTATATTGAGTTCTAGCCTGTAAGGAACTAACAGCTACCTCCTGTACCCTGGAGTCTTTCCTTTTTACTGCTAATTAATCTCTGTACTTGTCTTCTTACTAATTATATTAAAAAAAATATCCTTCCTTTTCTGGTCTCCAAAGGCTCTTCTTCCACAAGGTTGACATTTCTACACCGGCTAGTAGTTATCATCTATTAAACCATCTGTATTACTTATATCTGTATGCTCTACCTTGCCTTTCAGTTTACTCCTCTGATTTGGACAAGAGATGCAGGCAAAGTGGCTAGTTTTTCAAAGTTAGTAGAGGATATAGTTACTTTAGCATATATACATTTAATGATCTAGCATAGTGATAAAAGTTTCAATTGACAATCCCTTTCATAAAATTGGGGAATGTTTGCCCAGAAATACAAATACCTTCCTTCAGTAGAAAGAGTGTACACATATAGGGATCACGTAAGGAAGGCATATATGTAGAGAATGCATATGGCCAGCATACATGGAATATAGCCATCATGTATGCCTTCATTTTTTTTTTTTTTTTAACTTCGCATTGAATTAATTTATGCTCTAGTCAAGTCGTGGAGAAGAATTTTGACCAATGGGATGAATCATGAGAAAGAAGAAACAGAACCAAAAAACAAAACAAAAAAAAACAAACCCAAAACCAAAAACAAAAGAGAAGCAGAAAAGGCGAGCATGTAGTGTGCCTCAGTCTGTATTCAAACTTCGCAGTTCTTTCTCTGAATGAAGATAGCATTCTCCATCGTGAGTCCCCTGGAGTTGTCCTTGCCCCTTTAGGTTGCTGAGAGAAGCGCAGTATGTCAGGGTTGGTCCTCACGGAATCCACATATCTGTGGCTGTGCACAACGTTCTCCTGGCTCTGCTCCGCTCACTCAGCATTATGTCGTGTAGGTTTTTCCAGGTTGTTATGAAGTCTGCATCATCCCCATTTCTTATGGCACAATAGTATTCCATCACCTTCATATACCACAGCTTGTTCAGCCATTCCCCAATTGATGTATGCCTTCATTTATGTGAAACATGTATAAACAGCATACGAGTTTGGAGGATTTATTCATTGCTTCTGAAAATTCAAAACTGCTTTTACTTTCTGGGTTTGTCACTATACTTCTCTAGTGGGTCTGCTCCCTACTAGATGTCATGTTGTATCTTTGTTCCTCTCTTTCTCTTTCTCTGTCCCTCTCTCTTTTCTATTGGTTTCACCTATTAGGCCTGTGATCTAATCTTCAGCTGAGATATTGATGCTTGCCTTTAAGAAGTGTAGCTCATTCTAACATCTCTTTTATTTAGACTATATTCCATATGCTAAGCCATATATAGCTCTTAGTGAGAAAGGCAAACCTTAATATAGCCTTTTAACATAAAGATAGAGGTATATCAGGTCCCAGAGTATTTGCTACAGGGTCTCATTCATTCATAAGACCATTGATTTAGAACTAGAGGACACCCTAAAAGCTACTTAGTCCAACAATCCCACTTTACAGATGAGGAAAATGAGGCCCAGAGTGGTGAAATGACTTGCCCAAAGTCACACAGATAGAAAGTGGTACTCCTGATTCAAATCTAGGCCATTTGACACTAAATCTGGTTTTATCAGATTTTCTCTTTGGGGCCCAAACCAGCCAGCTAGTTGACTAGAGCCCCTAGGCATTTAGTCCATCTCTGAACCTGTTTCTGTCTACCAGCAGGATCATTGTGTTCTCTCTCCTTTTCTAAAAAAAGGATTTACTTTTTAAGAAGGCTTTCCTTTTAGTCCCACCCCTGATCCAAACCATTTGATACTTCAAACCTGTGTGATGAGAACAAAAACTCCAAATCCCATAATTCTGTATAGATCAAGCCACTCTTGCCCTCCTCTAGAGGAGGTGTTGACAACAGCATCAAAGATCTAGAACCAGAAAGGGTCTCGGAGGCTATCTAGTCCAAACTCCTAATTTTACAGAATAAGAAAATGAGAGCCAGGAAAGTCAAATGAAATACTTGCACAAGGAAATCTTTTTGACCTGGTATCAGCTAGTTTGATATTACTTTAGCTTCTTCAGTATATCCTGTTATTATGCTGTTGGTACTGTTATTTCAACCCATACTCTCTTGTCTATCCTATGTACGCATAATAAATCACATTTAAAAACAAAAGTTTGCAAAGCATATTCCTCACCATAACCTCATGAGATATGCAGTGCAAATACTATCATTCTCATTTTACAGATGGGTAAACTGAGACTCTAAGAGGTTAAATGGTATGCTCATGATTGCCACCAGTAAGATCTTGTGATCTTACTAGGATCAGAGGAAGAATGTTATGGTATGACGTAACAAATAAGGATTTGTCTGAAGTCTTAGTTTATGCACACAGGTTTTTGGGTTTGTTTTTTTTTTGGATTCACGCAGAGACAATTTTTGTTGCTGAAAAGCAAACATCATTCCTCCAGAGTGGATTTTTTGAAACAATAGAATTGTTTCAAAATAACATTCTTGAAAATGTATTTTGTCTGAGAACATAGTTTTCAAGGGATTTCAAAATTATCTCAGCTGGGCAGGGGCTATAGATAGCATCTCTGAACTCAATGCCGACTCATGATAGGAATTGGCTTAAAATTGACCACAAAGATATTCATTTGAAGGCTGAATGATAAATTTCAACAGAACCAGAAATAAGAAAACATTTTCCCCTCCCTCAGCCCAGCCTCTCTAATTTCTCTTCTTTCTCTCAAGGTCACAATCATTTTTGTCACCCAGGCTATCTTCACTTCTTCACTCTCCTTCATCCATCATATCCATTGAATTGCTAAGTCTTGTTAATTCTGCTTCCACAATATCTCTCATATCCTTCCACTTCTCTCTGTTCACATGGTTACCACTCTAGTTTGGGGCCTGTTTAACTGTCACTTAGATTACTGCATTAGCCTTCTAATTGGCTTCTATGACTAATCTTCGCTATATCTAATTCATTCTCTCCATAATTTCCAAAGTGACATTTCTAGACTATGGGACTACCCATGCCACTCCCCTGTTCCCAAACCTCTAAAGACTTTTTTTTTAATTGTTCCAAGATAACCAAAAAACCTCTGTATTTAGCCTTTAAAAACCTTATTATTTAAAGACCACCCCCCCCCCCAACTACCTTTCCAGGCTTAATGCACATTACCTTCCTTCCCACACTCTGCGGTTTAGTCAAACTGGCTTACTTGCTGTCTTTCACACACAACATTTCATATTCTGTCCTCATGACTTTGTGCAGGGCTATCTGCCAGGGCTATGCTGGAGTCTGGTCAAACTTGCTCTCGAGAGACAATTGTTAAATTTTCAGTGTAAGCATTTGTACATTGGAAATTGGCAAAGGCTATAAATCAGGGTATGATTTGTTTTGGTGATTGGCCAGACTCAAGAAAGTGATGGAAAAAATGTTAATAATGCAAATTCAGCTTAAAAATGTGTCCTGTATACATTTCTTTTTTTCTTCTTTTTGGAGAGTCAGTTGTTAAATATTTACCAGCACATGCCTGGCTATCCTGGATACATAAAATGTGCTCCCTTCTAATCTTTGCTTTTTTGAATCCCTAGTTTCTTTCTGGGTTTTATTTATGTTCCATGTCCTATATAAAAAATCAACAATAAAACAATAAACATTTATTAAACACCTACTATGTACCAGCCACTTTGCTAAGTGCTGGGGCTATACCTATGAAAAAGAAAACCAGTCTGGACCCTGAAGCAGCTTACAATTTAATGGGGGTGGGAGAAGCATAAAAGCAAGCTAAAAAGGGGGAGGGAGGGAAGGTACCCAACATTGAGGAATGATGGAAAAGTAAAAAGGAGGGCAGTCTTTCATCACACACTGGATACTAGTGCATCCTCCCTCCACATTGCCTTTTATTTATCATAGGATTATAGATTTAGAGGTAGAAGGGATCTTAGAGGGTCATCTCACAGATTAGGGAACTGAGGTATGAAGAGAGGTTAAGCCACTTGCTAAGCTCCCATAGTTATTAAGTGCCTGAAGTGGGATTCAAACCTGGATTTTTCTCAAATCCAAGTTTAGCATTCTATCCATTAACAACTCCCTGCCCCACCTCCCAACCTCTATTTATTTTGTTTCTATTTTGCCCTTATTTATTTTTCTTTATGTGTTTACTCCTAAAGCTCCTCAGATACAATTTTTTTTCTTTATAGCCTTACAAACTATTATAATGCTCTGGTGTAATAGTAGGTACCCAATAAATACTTATTGATAGAATGATTTATATAGCACTTTACAGTTTTTAATACGTTTTGCTCAAAACTCTAAGATATGTTATAATAGGGTTTCCAGTAACTTTTCTTAATGTGGACATACCCCTGCATGATTCTCCCTGCAAAATGACCCCTAGGAAAATAGCCTAGGAGTTATCTGTGTTAGTGGTGTCCCCCTCTCCTGGATTTCCAGTGTTGTGGTACTTATGCTTGATATCAGGCTGTGCAGTGGTAGAACACTGGGTCTGAGTTCAAATCACCTTCGGACACTTTCCAGCTGTATGATCATGGACAAGTCACTTAACTGCTGTCTGCCTTAATTTCCTTAATTGTAAAATATAAAAAAAATGTGAAATAACTATAAAATATCACATTCCTCAGTGTCATTGTGAGGGTAAAATGAGATGACATTTGTAAAGTACTTAGTACAGTGCTTGGCATATATTAGGTGCTTACTGTATCCTCCCTCCCTTCTTCTTACCTTCCTTCTCTCTTTTTCCTTCTTTCCTCCTTCCTTTACTTCCTTCCTTCCTTCCTTCCTTCCTTCCTCCCTTCCTTTCTCCCTTCCTCATTTCCTTCCTTCTTTATTGACTAGGTACAGTGGTGGGGAATCTGTGGCTTCTAGGCCACATGTGGCCTTCTAAATCCTTGGGCACAGTCTTTTGACTGAGTCCAAGTTTTACAGAACAAATTCTTTTATAAAGGTGATTTGTTCTGTGAAGTTTGGATTCAGGCAAAGGGCCACATTTGAGGAGCTAGAAGGGAACACATGGCCTCTAGGTTACAGGTTCCCCACCCCTGGACAAGGAGGACCAGGTATGTCATTTTTCTACCAATTTGTGATAATGGGAACTTTCTCAAGTCCAATTCACCAACATTGATTAAGTACCTATTGGGTCCCAGGATTGATGCTATGTTCTGGGGATACTAAAACAAAACAAACCCTGTCCTCAGGGAGCTTATATTTACTCTCTAAAAGCTACATATCCATAGAGAAGCAAATTCAGAAGAAAAACTCAGTAATTCACAGGAGGAGAGATCAGTAAGAGGGAGGGGAATGGGGACAAGAAAGGCCTCATGTGGCACATGACTTAAGCTTCAAAGGTCACTATGGAGGTAGAGGTTTGGGAGAAGAGCTTTTGGGATATGGAGGACACCCAATGCAAAGACATGGAGATGGAAAATCCTGTATGGCGGAAATCAAGGAATCTAAAATTGTTAAATGCTGAATATAAAGTTCATGGAAGAAAGTAATTTGAAACTGTGTGGGGTGGTGAGATCACCCAAGTACCCCAATAATTCACAGAGGCTTCTCAGGTAGGGACAGAAAAGGAATTCTTTTTTATTTTAGAAATCTCATGAGATTTGGGCATCACCTCCACTAGGATGGGCTAGTGGAAGGAGGTGGATCACAAAGGCAAAGCACCAACATATATCCTATCACAAAAGAATTCCCGCCCACCACTATCCCTCCTCTCCACTGGCTCCAGGCTGGGAGGTGGGCTTACAATCTAGGCATGAAAAGCTAGACAAAGAATCAGGAAATCAAACACAGTCAATCCAAATCACATAAGGTAAAGAGGAGGAATGAGAAAAAAAGGGAGGGGTAGGGGGTGGGGGGCTTCCAGGAGCAGGGAAGGAACAATCTGTATGCAGTTCTGCTGTCCTTATTTGGTAACCACCCTGTGACTAGCACAGATGGACAGAGGGAGAGGCACTAATTGCCCCAGGCCCTGAATTCCTGAGAGTTAGGTAATCACATTCCTACAAGGTCAAATCCTGAGTCCATTCCATCTTCTCATTGCCCCTGCTTATTCGAGAAATAAAAGTAATTTTTGTATTTTCTCTCTCTGTGAAGTCTTCACAAGGATTATCCCCCACTCAAACACCAAACCTGTTTGGTTTGAGCTATGCTGTGAAGGACTTTAAATGCCAAATGAAAGATATTGTCTTTTATCCAACATTAATTAATGAGCTATTGAAACTTCTTGAGCAAGGGAGTCACATGGTCAGATTTTAGCTTTGGGAATTTCAATTTGTTTACCAGAAAATGTGTAGAGTGAATGGGACAGAGAGTGGAGACAGGAAAACCAATTAAGAAGCTCTTTTAACCATCCAGGAGAGACCTTTAATCAGGTTGGTGGATGTAACTCCAATCTAAACTGCCCTGGATTTCTGGTATGGTAACTATCAGACTCAGACTCTGTAATTTTGGATATTTATGAATGTCCTAGACATAGCAAGTGGTAGTTAAATATTGTTATGTTCAAAATGATTACCATCATCAATTAATGTTACTTGAATACCTGTTAGATTGAAAATTACCCTAGAAAACACATTTTATAGTTTTAGCAATTTTGTGAATTTTAGAATTTTTTCAGTTTAAGTATTTGTTGAGAATAATTAAATGCATATGGCAGCAAGTTTGGTGCAAGGAAAGATTGTTAAAATAGGCTATGTTTGTGTTTGGTTGCTACCAAACAAATCCTCCTACTTCCTTCCTTCCACATGGTTTTCCCATCTTTCCCCCATTTAGAAATATGCCAGCTGCTTCAGGTGACCCTGATTTGATGGCCTCACAAGTATCACTAAGTGTAGAATATAAAGGCCATACTGCCCTGACATTACTTACCCTGTGTTCCACTGCATCAGAGACCTGTCTCCACTTTCCAAGAGGCTAGCTAGTTAATTTAATAAGCTAATCCATTTCATGTGTCCATAAATGTTGAATTATTTCTTAGAGAGGGCTAAGTCCTCTCATGATAGGTAATGCATATGTATTTAATAGTGGCCTTCTGGGTACAATGTTTTTAATTCAAAGGTGTGATTCAGATGATGGTTATTTCAGGTATATTGGCAGTCAAAGGACAGGAGGGGAAATGAGGAGGAAGGAGGTAGGGACTCTGGGCATGACTATCTCCAAATCACATTATGCTGTTAAAACACTTAACTGTATGACTAACATGGTATATAAATGACCTTATAGCCAATGGCCTCTAAATTATAATAGTTTAGAGATGACATTTTAAAAAGCAACTATTTTTAAAAGCAAACCAGCTTTCGCTTTCTAGGTACATTAAAAGCACTTGTACAAAAGTGTTTAAAATCCTACCACTGAACAATGTATTAACAGAAGATAAACAAAACAAAACAGGAATATGCATGATGTGAGATGACCTTTCAGAATGAGGAGACTGTGTGGTGTAGAAAGCAGCTAGGTAGATTAGTGGGTAGAGTTCTAGACTTGGAGTCACAAAGACCAGAGTTAAAATCCAGCTTTGTCACTTACTAGCTGTGTGATCTCTAGGTAAGTCACTTAATCTGTCTCAGCCTCAGTTTTCTCATATATGAAATGGAAATAATAATAGCACTGACCCCCCATGGTTATGAAGATCAAATGAGATAATATTTGTAAAGCACTTTGTAACCCTTAAAGCACTATGTAAATGGAAGCTGTTATTAACTAACTAATCCTGACTGCTACTTACTACCTTTGTGATCTTGGACAAGTCACTATTTCTCTGGCTTTGTTTTTCCTCATTCGATTTAATGGATTGGACTAGATAATCTTGGAGGTCCTATGAGTAGAAAGCCTAAAGTTTCCCTTCAGTGCTATGATCCTATGAATTCCTTCATTTAAATTCTAATAGAGATGAAGGAGGGGAAGACAGGTAAGGCATCTTCCTTTCCTGGAATTCCAGACCCGAGATCAGAGTAAGAAAGAAGGTCAAAGTTATTGTAAATGTAAAGATCCCTGAGATAGGTAGACATAAAACAAAGTAATCTAATTATTTCCTTTAAAAAAATAAAGCTGACCTTTTTTTCCTATAATCCACAGCTTCTTTGTCTTCTCATGGATGGGTTACTAACAGATATTGAGGCTAATTGAAGGAATTGCTTTTGGATTAACTTGTCTAAGTAATTTTAAAGGGAAAGGAAATGCCCTCCTATTAGGTTGAATTTGCATCATAAAATATATGCAGGTTACTTAAGGATTCTGCAAGCTCTGCAGTCTTTTCTAAACACCGACATTGACTCAAGGACAGACACTTCAGAACCAGAAAAGATATTAGCCCCCTTTGGAGTATCTAAAGATAAGATGGCACCTTTTGGAGACCTCACAGAAGCTTTTGTATGCTCAATTAACATCTTCTCTCTTCTTGAAAACAGCCTCACTGCACGTTTAGTTATCTTGGGTTTGTTAAAGTGGCTTGAGAGGACCCAGTGGATTCTAATGTAAAAGCTGAGATTGAACAAATGTGTATGTTTTCTGAGATGTGTTCGTTCATTGAAATGCTAGATCCCCAAACTCCTAGAATACTGTTAACGGTAAATGAAAGCAAATAGTTCAAACTGGCAGGGCAGATTTCTCGAGTTGTAAAATGCTTTGCTAAAATAGAGATGTGGAAACATAGCAAGACAATCAAACAGGAGGCTGGTGTTCAAACCCTAGCTGTGCTGTTACCTTTGTATGTGACCTAAGAAGGTCAGTTGGCTTTCAAGGGCTTCAGGTTATCATCTGTAAAATGGGAATAGTAATAGCAGTAATCCATGCAAAAACAAACGGGATTTTAGCTGATCACAAACCCAGCAAGTGTCAAAAGTATGAACCAAGAAAACTCTGGCTTCAATTCAGCTAGTGTTGTGCAGTGCACTATACATCATGCTGAGAATTTTATAACTGAAATAATGGAATTCTAGAATTGGGAAAAAGCTTGGAAGCTATCTAATTCAAAACATTGCCCGATGAAAATATTTCCTTTACGACATTACCCCCAAATTCGTTATCTCATAAAAGATGCCATTTCATTTTCAGACACATTTAGGAAGTTCCTTTTCCACCCCTCACCCTCAACTCCCCAGGAACAAGGTGCAATCCAGAGGTGGCCAGTCAAGGATGAAAAACAGCAAGGAGATTAATATTACTGGATTATAAAGCACATTTGACATGGCTTCTAGTCCTTTCTCCACCTATGGTTGTGGGCAACCATGATGATAATAATAATAACATGATAGGTTGGAAGAAGTCTTAGAGGTCACTGAACAGTTTTGTCAAATTCAATAAAAATTGATTCCTACAGGCCACATATTGAATGAGAAAACCACACATTAACGTCATCTGTGTTTATTGTATTTTTATTGATTTTGTTAAACATATTCCAATTACATTTTAATCTGGTGGAGTCCCCTACTCAGGAGGTTTGCCTACTGCCTGGATTGATACCTCTGATCTAGGATAATCTCCTCATTTTACAAATAAGTTGGAGAGATTAATTGATTTTCCCAGTATAATATAGGCAGTAAAATGCAGAACTGGGACTAGAGACCAGGTGTTTAGGCTTTAATTTAGCACTTTTTCCTTTGTGGCATGGTATTTCGTATTGCTTCCACGCTACCTCATCTAAATACACTCCAGTTTGTTAATGTCTTTCTCAAATATGTAATCTAGTGCAAATCGTAGTAATCTATCTATCTATATAGATCATTTGTCATGAGCTCTTTCTTCCACACTTGTAATCAACTCTTGCTCTTTCTTTATTCTTGTTTCTGATGAAATAAGTGCTCCCTCTCTTCACCACAGTGTACCCTTGATCTTATCCTCTCTCTGTCTGGAGTCTTCAAAATCCCTTTATCAATTTGCTCCTTCACTAGTCTCTGTAAACATATCTACTTCTCCTTTATCTTAAAAAAGGTCTCATTTCACCCTATCATCCTTTCAATTTTTTATCCCTCCTTTTGTAGTCAAACTACTAGAAAGATTTTATCTATATTCATTGCCTCTACTTGCTCTGCTCTTATTCACTTCTTAACCACTTGCAATCTGAAGTGTGACCTCATCATTCAACTTTAACTCCTCCCTCCAAAATTGTCAATGATCTCTTGATTGCCAAATTTAAAGGCTTTTTCTCAAGTTCTCACCCTATTAGATGTCTTCCACATTCATTACTTTTGACCAATCTCTTCATGGAATATTGTCTCCTGCATGAGTTTTCAGGTCTCTTCTCTGCCTTTAATGATTTCAAGTTATGTGGTCCAGAAGAACTACACATACAGGTGCTAAAAGAATTGATAGATATGATTGTTGAGCTACTGTCAGCAATGTGTGAAAGATCATGGAAAATATAAGAGCTCCTTATAATATTGGAAAACCAAAACTATTGTCCTACTTTTTCAAAAAAGAAAGAGAACAGAGCCTGCAAACTAAAGGCCAGCAAACTTGATTTTGATTTCTGGGAAAATTCTCAAACAAATCCTGAAAGAAATGGTTAGTGAGTATCTTTAGATTTTTTTGTGGAATTTCTAAATTAACTTATTTAAAGAGAATGCTGTATATATAGTATATTTTTTAGGAAAGTTTATGATATTATTCTTGTGAGGAATATGGAGAGATATGGACTATATATTAATTGGATTCAGAACTGCTTGGCTCACTTGACAAACTAATGGTTCGTTGTCAATGTGGAAGAGATTAACCTTAAGGCAGCCTCAGGATCTGTGACTGTCCTTGTGCTGCTTAACATATGTCAATGACTTAGAGAAAAATGTAGATTGCATATCCAATTTATAAATGATACAAAGTAGCTAGAGGTAACTAGCATGCTTTCAATGACAGTGAATGCCCAAAAAGATATTGACAATGTAGAATATGGAGTAAAATTTAGTAAGGTTAAATTTAATAAGGATAAGTGTAAAGTCTTGGGTTCAGGAAATTAATTTCACAAATTGATGTGGAGCATGATTCAACATATCAACTGACTGAAAACCATCTGGACATTATGATAGACTTCAAGATCAATGAGATTCAGCAGTGGGATGTCCTAGGCAAGAAAGTTAAGGTAATCATAGTCTGCATCAAGAGAGAGAGAGAGAATTCCCAGGAATATAGAAGTAAGAGTCTTACTATATTATGTTCTGATCAGACCTCATCTGGAATAACATGTTCAGTTCTGGGCATCAGGATATGCATAAGCTGGAGAGTGTCCAGGGAGGGACAGCCATGATGATGAAGGGCCTTGAGTTCATGTCATATATGGACAGTTGGAGGAAATGGTATTTTTATCCAGTAAAAATAAAAAAAAATCCAGGTATGTATGAGAGCTAGCTTTCAGCATTTGAAAGTGTAGCAACAATTTGGCTAGCAGCAGTTGTAGGGGTGTAAGACCCCAAAGACTAGCAACAAGAGATGCTAGCACAGGTTCTTTCATCTGCTTTTCTAAGGAAAGCAACTGTAAGGGGTTAACAATCTCACTTTAATCAAACATATATATGTATATACATGTGTAATTCACTTACTTCAGGGGAAAAAGCGAGCACCCTGAGCTCCAGAACAAATACAAATAGAAATTACAAACATATATTATATAAACAGAGCAAACACAAATCATTAGACAGGCTTCTAGCTTTCTGTCCAACATCTTGGTACATAGTTTCCAAAAAGAGAAGCATCAACAAAACCAGGGGGCCCTTAACAATGGCTGCCCAGAGTCTTCACCAATGAGTGAGAGCCCCAAAAGTCAAACATGAACCTCAGATCTTATATACTGTACCAGGGCCCTGGGGCACTTGATTACCTCAGTGCTGAGAAGCGCTCAAAGAACTCACCTTAATATATTTAAATGTGATTCATTTTTTAAAGCCAAATATCACTTAAAATAAGGAACAGAAGCAAAGAAGGTTAAGTGACTTGCCCAGAGTCACACAGCTGGTAAGGGTCTGAGGTTGAATTTGAACTAAAGACTTCCTGAATTCAGGCCAGTCACTCTATTCACTGTACCACCTAAATGCCCTAACTTGGATTACCACTTCTTAGAGACATTATAGAGGTGCTTTCTGTTTACATATGAAACTCTGAGACTTTGATTCAGTGCCCAGAAATCTCTCAATGGGGCAGCTCTGCAATTCTCCAAACAGCAAAACAATAGTGGGAGCCCTTGAAACTACTCCCTATGTTTACCCACCCCATTCCATGGAGAATCAAAGTTGTCAGGAGCACTTAAAACCCTCAAATTTGATGTCTTTTTTCCAAAAAGCTAGCCAATTTTCGAGAGCCATGACACAGTATATTCCTGCCAGATTTCTCAGAAGCCTATAATTCCTGTCTCTCACAAGTATTAACAGATTTTTCCCCTTTAGCCACTAAATATAAGAAAATAAATAAATAAGAAAAGTGGGAACTTTTCATCCCAGAATCTGCCCTGTGTTCCATTTACACATAAAAATGCCTTTTTCTATGAGAAAAAAATGAGGCTATTTAATAAGGTGTAGTTTTCACAGTTCCTAAAAATATCTACATTGTAGAAAGGCTGAAGAGGGAAATGATTATATATACAGGTGAGAGGTAAAGGAGATAAAAGCTGCAGAGGTGACAAAAAGAGGAAGTGAAGAACTGATAAATGGATTAACAAAAGAGGAAAACTCTGACATACCATAAGCAAATAGTCTACAGTTAGGCAAGCCAAAGCTGCAATGTGAAAAGCAAAAGCAAAAAAAAAAAACAGAATAGAGAATTATATCAGTCCAAGTAATTGTAGTCTTCCATCTATGACATAAAGGGCCTTGGTCACCTTTGGGGATTTATCTGTTTAATGACTTAGTCTTTTCTTCCAGAATGCTAGGAAAATCTCTTGCCTAGACAATTCACATCCACCTTCAAACTGAGTCAATTTTATTACAGCAAAAACAGAAAGGAAAATGAATGAAAATCACCAATGTTTTAATACCATTCCTACAACCACAATAATCCTAGAAGACAGTCCATTCCAATCTTAGAGCATTCTAATTATTAGGAAGCTTCTTAGGCAGAGCCAAAATTTACTTCATTGCAACTTTCGCCTTTTACTTCTGGTGTTGTACTTTGGGGACAAGAAGAAAAAGATGAATCCTCATTTCACAAGACTTCAGTAATTCAAGAAACTTTATCTATTCAAAAAAAATATACCCCTGATATCACAGCGGTATAGAAAATAATTGTGGAAACAATCCAGAAAGTATTGCTGAGAGATGATGTTGTCCTAGGCAAGAAACTGGAGATTCTAGGGATATAGGTGATATTTTCAGCACTACCAATGATCAAAATGCAGAGTTTCAGGAGAGAAAAGCAGATTTTGAAGTAATAGCTAAGAAAATGGAATCTGAAAATGAGATTTATATTTCTAAACCATGGCATAAAATATAAGGATGATGAGCTAGTGGTCAGAGGTGGATTTTAAGGGCTGGTAAGAATATATTTACCAGGAATCTCAAATGTAATCTAGAGGGTTTCAAATGGTAAAGGAAAGAGAAGGGAGAAAATTGGTTATGTATATCCACCAAGATAAATGCAACGGCTAGTACCTACAATGTAGAACAAGATGAGAACAGTCTTGGGAGAGTAGGTTTCAAAGAGTTCAAAGTTTAGGTAGGAACAAATAGAAATAAAATCCTACATGGAAATTCAATCTGGAAGGAAGAGAAGCTCTATAGAATGGATGACAAAAGGTAGGAAAAGCAAGAGTTTTATAAAGACTCTGAGGTGGGTATGTAGTGAAAATGTCAGCAAACTTGAATTCACAAAATACCATGACAACATTCCAGTCAAGATAACAGGATGAAAATTTAGAATGGAGCCAGCCTTCTTATGTTACTTCCCTACTCAGAACAAAACAAAGCCTAAATAAAAAACAAAAAAAGTCAAACCCAAACCACCAACAACAAAAACTATAGCAGCAGGAACAACAATTACAACAACAACAGAAAAACCAAAAGATATAAATGTCAAAAGGAAGGGAAAAAATGCTTAAAACTCCACATACACACAGACACAAACAGACAAAAATGAACACAACAGATAATTGGCACAATAAGTATCAGAAATAAAATAGGTAGAAAAATTATGTTTCAATTTAAAATAGGAAGAAATTTAGAGATTATCTAGTATAAACTCTTATTTTACAAAATAGGAAACTGACTACCCAAAGGTTAGGTGACTTGTCATAAGTAAGAAAATTCTAAGACCTAATAAAAGAGGCACCTGAAGAAAGTTTTAAAAAGCATGGGAACAAATAAATTAAGAATTAAAAGATACTTTTAAAGTATCTAGAGCAACTAATGGGTACAATGAGCAGGCATGAAGGCTATTAGAATACACCAAGCAGACAATACAATGGAAAACAGAATCCCAGCTGGGATCAGCTGGAGGAAATAAAGAGGTAGAAAGGCAACAAATAGTTTAGCAAATTGGAACAGATATAGAATAAGAAATCAAGACTTGGATGATAGATCATAATGCAAAAAAATCTCAGGATTGTTGACATTACAGAAAATTTATAAACATACATACATTCACATGTAAACATACAGATTTGAACATTACGTGACTAAAATATCATCAGAGAACATTCAAGAATGAGTTGAATTATACAAATAAAATGACATGGAAGAGGCCAAGTTTCAGGTTTTCTTAGATACAATAAAGTTAAATTAAAACTTACAAATGGCAAGAAAAATATTTCATGCTGCTAAAAGATAGAAATTATATTATTAATTAATATTAACTAAGATCATTGTGTTCTAAAGAAGAACAAGGGAAATCAGATAATTTGGAATCAAATATATACAAGTTTACAAAGTATAGACCACAAATCTATTGTCAGCTACTCAGCAAAACACATTTTGCTTTTCAAGACAAGAAATGAACATTGGAAAGCAATTCAACTTTGAAAAGTTTGCAGAATGATGATATCTGTTTCAAGAAAGTCTTTCAACAGCAGTGAGGCTTTCTAGTCAAAAAGGTTAAGTTTCAAAACCAAGTAGTACTTCTCAAACCAATATAAAACAATTGCTAAAAATGTGATAACCACCAAAATAATACATTGACTAAATCAGTAAGCATTCACAAGGGTGTTTCGAAGAGGCAGATGGAAAGAGAACAGAGAAGTGTTTGAGAACATCAAGAGGAGGTAGGAAGGGAATGGGAGTAAGGAAATGTAAAAGTGAAACTGCTATGATTAAACATACCTACATAATTGTTAATAATATGCAGGGAACTTGTTTAGAGTTATTTTGTTATGTTTTGATTAATAAAAGAAATAAAATGAACAAGATGCATATTCTCTTCTAATAGAATGAATCAAGAAAAGATGATTTTTTAAAAATGTAAAGATAAAAATAAACAAAGCTCTCATAAAATAAGGAAGGAAAAGAAAAAAAAACTTGTTTTAAAAATGGAGAAAAAAATTTTATCGATTACACAAAGAAAAAAATAGACTGTTATTTAATTATTTATAATTAAAGTAATGTTTTCATAAGAAGAAGAAACAACTAAGACAAAAAAGAAAAATAGATTAGGGAAAAATAATGATACAAATAAGAAATAAGTCTAATTTCAGAATCTATAAAGATCAGATACATATTTATGATACAGATCCTGGAAATTAGTGAGCATTTAATGAAAGCTTGTTGTCTTGATTAATAGATACTCTCCATTACATCAAAAGTAAAAGATATGCATATTTTTGAAGGTCAAAGTATAATAATAGGCATAAGTCTGTTCCCTAACAATTCGAGAAATGCATATCAAGATTACCCCAATATCACCATATGCCTACTGGAATTGAAATAATTGGGGGGAGGGGAATGATAAAATAATGCCGATTGGTTTGGTGGTAAGCATTGTGGATGAGGTGGTGGATTGATACAGATATTTCCAAGAGCATCTTAGCAATGACAGTGATTACCAAATTGATCTTAGCTTTAACTTTAATATTTTTAAAGGATTAGTACAAAAAGATACACAGCTACAAATTTATGCCTGTATATATGTGTGTACATATGTGTATACATATATGTATATATGTATATTCACTAGCTATAATAGGAAAAAAATTGGAGACAACATATGCATGAAACAAAATTGGAGAATGACTAAATAATTTGGGGTATATTAACATAACATATTGATATGTCATCATCAGAAGAAATTTAAGTATAAATACTATATGAAGAGATGTACACCAACATTAATAGAGGTCCAGAACTTTATGAATATTGTCCATGACTCTACACATACACACACAAAGACAAAATAGCACTTGAGAGACATTTTCTAAGGTAAGAAGCTATTGAGGTAATGATAGAGACATCTGGAGAATAAGAAAATCCAATTCTCAGCAGAGTTGAGTATCCAATTAGACAAGGCAAGGAGAGGATAAAGGCTGGAACAAATATAATTATCAGGAGTGGCATCATGACTATATACTTGCATGCTTACAAGGCAGTGAATTCCCTAGAAAACAACACTGTTCAAGTACAAAAAAACTCACTCATGCCCAATCAATTACTCCTTCTTTACTATGGTAATTAAAATTGTTTCACCATCTTGTCCACACCTCATCTCTATGTATTTGACCTTTTGAAGAGAAGAAAAAAAATCAAGGTGGTTTTCTTTTATGTTAGTACTTAGGAATATGAAGGATTGGTAGGTACTGAATAGAGCGTGAAATAGTCCAGCTAGCATTTCCACAGCAATCCACATGCTGTCAATGCACCTTAATTCTAACCTTCTTTTTCTTTCCTTTTAAAGAGACCACCAGTGGTGAAGGGTTATGCTGATAGTTTTATTATTTGCACTCTTTTGTTATGTGATTAAATGTACTCTGGAGATCATACTGAGGCTATGATAGCTATTTTGTATTCGTATTCAGGTCTCTAGTGGTGAAAAGATAAAGCATTATATATAATATCAGTAAACCTGGAAGGCATTCTTATTTTTTTTTCCCCCAGAAGCATCATGGAGCATGTTAAGCAAGTGATAC
Source organism: Trichosurus vulpecula (assembly GCF_011100635.1). Lineage (NCBI taxonomy): Eukaryota > Metazoa > Chordata > Mammalia > Diprotodontia > Phalangeridae > Trichosurus > Trichosurus vulpecula. Next base: position 347,139,755 of record NC_050576.1, on the reverse strand, counting down.
TCTAAAGACTCAATACTGTTTTCAGAAAATGTTTGGAATTGATATTTGACAAGAACTTTCAGGTAAAGAGTTTTTGAACAATTTCTAATTAGCATTCTAGAAACATTTGAGAGCTCTAAAGCATAGTATTTTGGCTCCCCTATCTTGGAGGCTTAATGTAGTGAGCCGTTGTAGAGAAAATTTGCTTGGTAGGAAACTGAAATATATGACCTAACAAATCTGGAAACTCAATTGCAGACCCGTCTTGGTCCCCTGTTTTTCTGTCTGGATTTTAATGCTTTAAAAAAAATCCACTCTATTTCTTTACTAAGATTTAGTACTAAAAACCCTACCTTGAGGTTGAAATGAAGATTTAATTCTTTAAAATTAATCTTCTTCCATCTACCTTTTCTCTCTAGCTACAGCCTGGAGGGAGCTGGATTTCCAATTTCAAAGTTATATGAATTTAGTATTTAACAGAAATACTAACAAAAATCACAAATTAAGAAAGAAATCAAAGCAAAAAGAAGAAACTTAAGAGTTGACTATCAAGACCATTAAAAGGCATACTTAGTAGATTTGATTTAGAAGCATCTAATATATTTATATTTATGAAACATGGTAACCCAAATAAGAAATGCGTAATTAACCTTCCAGTGTCCGTGTCTTTGCTCACAATGTTCAAGTGGAATACTTTTCTCTACCATCTTCACTTATTAACATCATATCTGTTCTCCAGTTTACCTCAAATGCTGCCTTATATGAAGCTTTCCCTGATTATATCACAGCCAAAATATATCTCTACACTCTCAGTATTCCAATAGCATTTTTTTAATCTCTCATGACATTCCAGTGTCTCATTATGACATGGAGATGACCTTATACTCTTGAGAGCTATTTTACTGGGGCAGAAACTCTGACAGTTTTCACTAATTTGGAAAAGTACCAGGAAGAAGTTCTTTCCCCTTAGTGTATTCTTTTTCTCCTCCCTTTCAATTCTTCTTTTAATATCATCAAAACATAGAACCACTTTCAAGCCCTCTGTCAATTGGACTCCTCCTGAGTCAGAAGATTGATTATAGGGTTCTAAGAGGACACATATCATCTCCCAATATCATAATGTAAACAACAGTTTGTTTATTCTTTTATGATTGCTTGTGATTAACCTTTTATTTTTCTTTCCACTCATGGCTTGCATTTCAGTTGCTATGTAGCTCTGGTCCTTTATCTTCCCACTTCCTTGTCTTCCCCTTTCAACACCTTTCAACACCTTTGGTCCTTTCCTCTGTCTGTCCTCGGTCTGTAACTCAAAACTTGATAATAAATCATGGAACTTCCATTTGGCACCTTTTTATGTACCTTGCACAAGGTCACTCCTCTGTTGTGTATTTAGAACCTTTTCTGGTCCTTCTACACATCTTTTTCAAAATGCTCTGCACAGCTGTTCCTACCTAGACCCTATTTTTAATATCTGAATACCTCTCTGTGTGTCTGTCTTTGTGAGTGGGGCTATAAAAAAAGATTCCCTGTGATCTTTTTTTTTTTTTCTTCTCTGATCAGGACTCAATCAGGATTCAACTTTCTAGATGTGTGGGGAGTTGTTAATAGACCTCAGCTGTACTTCTTCCACTGCCATCTTCAGACTACCTCCCCATATTTGTTTTTCCAAGACCCATCTATGTAATTCTGCTCAGTCTTATCTCTAGGAGGTTGGCCAACAGGTATGAATTGGTGGGTGGAGTGACCCACAAAATGTACAAAAATATAAGATGATCTTCAATACCATGCAACTTTCTTCCCTGCCACATGTAATGTTAATAAAATTTGAAGATTTTTCCATCTATTCATAGGCCCATGTGACCTGCTTGAGTCACATGGAAGCCTGAATCATGAGCCTGTGGTGGGAGGAGCTTGCCAAGTAGGTGGAGCATGCAGGGTGGAGCAGAGCCGGGAGGAAGTGAGATAAAACAGTCAGAACTGGGGGAGAGAGACACAGAGCAGCAGCTAGTGTCAGTGAGAGCCAGGAAATGATTTTGCTTGAGGGTGTTTGTGGGAAGGCCATAATAGAGGGAAGGCTTCGGGGATGCAGCACCCTCAGCATTACTAATGTATATAGATTTCTTTGCTGCTATGATCGATTTGGCTTTCTGGTGTTGGGATTTGGCTTTGTGGTGTATGAATAAATGTTTTGGTTTTGCCTTCAATGAAGAGAGTCTGTTATATTTTGCAATTCAGAACTATGCTGGCATATTAATATCTGTTGTAGCAGCTGTGAGTATTGCATTGGCCCTATACCATGATAACAAAAGTAACACTTAAAAAGGGAAATAAAGTATGCATACAGTTCTTGGGATATCTATAAAGATTCATTTGATTGATTATTTTCTGAGTGTGTAAATTTTCCCAACAAACAAGAAGACTGAGAAATGAGCCACATCAATATTGACATTCTTTAAATGAAATAAGAATATATATTTCAGTTGCAGATCAATAAAGAATGGTTCACAGATTTTCCTTGGAGGCGTAACTAAAGAGTTTTGTTCTCAATGTTTAGCCAAAGATAACTAAATATTATTTCATGATACCCTTAGGTGTCTCACCTTCTAGTTCTCACAACAAGCATAACGACAGCATGAAAATAGTTGGGGATGAGTAATGTGCAGTGCCGAGGATGAAAATTACACGAAGAAATTGACAAAATCTTCCAAATACATAAGCATGAATTTTAGTACTCTGTGACTTTAGTACTAAGTTGGTACAGTGGATGATAGCAAAGAGCATGTTAAAAAAAATGTTTGAGAAAAAGAAATGGAAGATGACAAAAATTTGAAAAGTACTAATAAAGATTGCATTCTGAAAAGATGGCAGAATAGGCCAGAAATTTCCAGGCTCTCTAGGTTTCCTACATAGACAGAAATTCATTATGAAATGAACATAAAACAACAAAAATAAAGGGGGAAAGCAGTTGTCCTCCTAGGAAAAATTGAGAAGACCTTACAGAAGACTCCAGGAGCTGAGGATTTAGCCTTAATGAAGTGTAAACACCTCAGGGCCAAATCTTTTGAATCCACACACTGGGCCCTGAGGGAAGCAGAGTAAGCCTCAAGAAATTACCCTTCAGGAACTTTTACCTAACAAACTTTCATCTAAAGAAGTGCAGACTACTGAGTGAAGAAAGATTGAAGGACCCCCTACTGTTTCAGCAAGTCAGGCCTAGCTGTGCTGACCAAAGTGATCCCTGGGTTTGGCTGTGGGCAAGGACTAGTGAGCACAGCAAGCCCACAGGGAACAAAAACGTTTTCTGGACAGCACGGCTGTGGCTTAGGGGAGAAAAAGAGGAGTCCCTTAGGTTGCGTCATTCAAAACTTTAAATCACTTTAAAAATCTTAAGAACTCTGAATGATGAACATTGACCAGAATTCCAGAAGGGTGATGATGAAATATGCTCTCCACACCTCCCCACAGAGAGGTGTTAGATTCTGGGTTCAGAATAAGACATCTATAGTTTTGGACATGACCAATGTGGGAATTTGTTTTCCTTGACTATGTGCATTTATTACAAGGGTTTTGTTTTTCTTCCTTTTTTTTTTTTAAATGGGAGCTGAAAGGGGTGGCGGTGGGAGGTAGAGAAAATAGATCTTTGTTTATTGAAAAAGGTAAATAAAATCTTAAAAAAAAGAGAGAAAAAAGAAAAAAATCCTAATAAGCTTTGTAATATTAAATTGTAAGAACATAATTTTAGGAGAAAATTGTAAGCTATGGATATTATAAGCACCAAAAAAGAGAGACAGAGACAGGGACTGAGAAGTGGGAGAGGGGGAGGAGGAGAGGAGGAAGAAGAACAGAGAGGGAGGGGGAGAGGGAAAGGGAGACAGAGAGAAATTATTTTAATACCTAGGGAAGGGCTGATTAAGAAATTAGCAGTCATTGAGAAAACATTATTTTGTATGCAAGAGCATTATTATGCTTAAATCAAACATTAGGGTCAATATCCAAATTAGAAAGAGATACATAAGGATCCCTGTGGGCCACATAATGTTTTCATTTTAAAATTTAATATTACCTATGTCTTATTGAACTTTTATTTATTTTATTAAATTTTCCCAATTATATTTTAACCTAGTTTGTGCTACTCTTAAGCACTTTTTAAGTGCCAGATGCATTACTGAGTGGGGGCAGTGAAGAGGCACAAAGGATATAGTGCCTGAATTGAACTAAGGAACTAAGAAAGACTCATCTTCCTGGATTCAAATCTGGCCTTAGACACTGACTAGATGTGTGACCCTGGGCAAGTCATTTAACCCTGTTTGCCTCAGTTTCTCATCTGTGAAATGAGCTGGAGGAGGAAATGGCAAACATTCCAGGATCTTTGCCAAGAAAACATGAAATGGGGTCATGAAGAGTTGTACATGACTGAAAGGATTGAACGACAAAGCATTACTAATACATGGAGATATATATAAAAGCTAACAAGACATTCCCTACTCTCAAAGTGGGGCAGAGGTAAAGCTGAGTCAAAAGACCTGGAATATGTGTTAAAGAGACTGCTGGAAGTGGTGTTGCCCCTTGCTTCCTGACAAGATAAGTCAAAAAACTCACCTCTGGGGGTCAGTGAGTGATAGTCTCTTCCTTTCCTGCTCCCCATTTGCTTCCCCATACAACCTGCCTCTCTCCATCACCCCATCCCTTGTCCCCAAATCATCTCCCTCTGTATCCCTCCCCATGTTTTCACTGCTTGTCTATGTATTTTCTGTGCTGTTTTCCCTCATACATTTTGTGGTTATTAAAGTGTGGTTGCAACCCCTGTTTCTTGCTACCATTTGTGGTACCTAAAAAACTGGGCATACCCACCCCATTTCATAAATTCATTATCAATTCAATATGGAAATGAGAATAAAGTAGTCATTTGTTAGCAGAAATTTTGATATTTCAAAAATCTTTTGTAGCCCAAAAGATTGTCAGTTCAGACAACAATTTAGCATGGTCAAAAGATCCATTGCTCCGTTAATTTACTCTTTAGGTCATAACAAAGAATTAGCAGCAGTGTGATCTTCCTATGAGACATGGATGGTTTGCTATTCACATCATTAGAGAGAATACCCATATCTGTCAGATCACTATTCCATTTTAGTATCAACTTTTGACTGGAAAATGAGCAGATCTGTTTCTTAGGGTGTGTACTTTTATTAAGAATTCTTTGTTTTCCCCCAAATCTTTGTTAAGCATGTCAGATCTCTTGTTGATCACTTTGGATACCCTCTAGTTTTTTTTTGCTAAAAGCTGACTGCTTTATTCCCTCTCCCAAACACAAACACAGAGAACATTGCCACACTTAACAGTTTCCACTTACATGCAGGTAATACATTGCTTTCTTATTAACCATCTTTGTTTCTTTTTGTATTTCCATAAAGCATGATAAAGCATGAACTTAAAAACAAAATGGCATTCTACTGCAAGTCAGTGAATGTATTATGTTTATATATGTAAACTTATACATGTAAAATTATATGTAAGCATATAAAATATAAAAAAGAAAAAGAAAATCTGTAAAATTATACATATATGATATGTATATGTACATATATATGAATGTATATGTGTGTGTGTGTATACACACACCATAAATCACCAACTACGGCTTCTAACATCCTACAGGGGCTCAGGGACTCCAAGGGAGTCTCTTCTGACAATTGTCAGTTAATTAACCTCATCCCTGCATGTTCCTCCCTTTCCTTCACTGTCTTCTGATTTGGTAGCGGTCTAGGCTGATGGAAGTATAGATAGAGTTGGGACTGGGAGCTAAAAAGGACTAAAGGACTCCAATAAAATCCCCAGGGAGTCAGTTGAACATCAGGAGCTAAAGATCGGCCTCCACTTATATATGCCATCTGTTCCCTAGGCTATCTACAACAATGCTAGATGATCATTATCTAGCAATCTTGGGAAAATAAATATGAGTAGAGGAAGGTCAATGTCTTCACATGCCATTCTCAACCATAATAAAAGAGGAATAACTTTCTCTGCTCTATCTCTGCAACTGTCAGGGGGAAAAAAGCTTATTTCTGTTGCTCTGCTCCTGTTTGATAATTTCCTTACCTTCCACAGGTTGAAAATGATTGAACCAGATTTTAGCCATGATTCTTTTTTTTTTTGCCAGTGGTGCAGTTAGTTGTTTCATAATACTATATTTGGCTAATTTCACAATATTTATCAGTAGAGAGAAGAGAATAATCAAGACTTAAAAATGGAAACTGGACTCGTAACTTTCCACGGTGCAAAAACAACAGAAATTGTAAATACGAAACGATGTGTAGATGTAGTACTTTTGTCTTAAACTGTCCTGTATAATGAACTTCAATCTGTCACTAGAAATATCCATTTCCTAATGAACTGAAGGCTTAATTTTCTTTACTTTCAGGAGAACAAATTATGTATGAATTATAGAACAATGCCATCAGTGGGAAAACTCTCTCTCTCTCTCCCTCTCTCTCTCTCTCTCACTCTCTCTCTCTCTCTCTCTCTCTCTCTCCTTCTCTCTCTCTCTCTCTCTCTCTCTCTCTCTCTCTCTCTCTCTCTCTCTCTCTCTCTCTCTCTCTCTCTTTTCCCCTGCCCCAATTCTATTATTTTCTCCTGGTGCATTCAACTTTGGACGTAACAGTACAAAGAAAGGGTCAGCTGATATCAAAAACAATTCCTCCTACTCAATATTAATGAAACATTTTCTTTGACTCTGAATGTCAAACTTCCATCTGTCTTCTCTTCATGACATATGTATTTTTCCTTGTCTATCTTGTTTTATTTCTCCCTTTCATTTCCTTTTGTCTTGTGAGTTATAGTTATTGACTGTGAAAGCCTTTACTGAGCATCACTTGTGGAATTAGTCACTTTCACAATCACATCTCTGCCCTTTCTTCATGGCCCTCCTCTTTTCCTATACCTCTCCAACAAATCTGTTCTTCTTCTGCTTTCTACTGACTCCTGCTCTTTCCTTTCTCTACCTTACCTTTAGGTAAAATAGTGAAGCAGTAGACTTTTTTAACCTCACTTATTATATCAGTTTCATTGGACAATCTAATTTCTCGATAATTTGTCAAGCACCAATTTTTTTATTAAGTCTTATTTCCATACTCAGTCATGGAGTAACATTTATATGACCACAACAGGTCATATCTATGGGAAGGTACTAGAGCCTTTCTTATCTATCACCTTTATCTGTTCTTCAGTATGTCCAACAAAGTTTCATATCAAATTTTGCTCACTCCTGGATCTGCAATTTTTCTATAATTTTATATTCTCAGAAATTTCCCTGGGACATTAAAAGCTTAAGTTGGTTTTTACAACCATTATATGACAAAGCCTGGTCTTGAACTAGGATCTTCAGACTCCAAGGACAGCTTTTTACACACAGTATAGTATCAAAGTATATCCTAACATTATATAAATCATAAATGTACATTTTTAAAAATAACTTAATTTTTAACAAATATTTAGGGTCATAAATTTATAGCTTAAAGAAATACTAAAGGTCATCAGTTTCATTCAACTGTTTCATTTTATACACAAGAAAATTGAGTCCCCAAGAAAGGAAGTGATTTACCTAAGGTAGTAAGTAATTTGCCACAAGTAGTAAGTGTTAGAGCTGGATTTGAACCAAGTTCCTCTGACTCCAAATGCAGTGCTTTTCCTAGTATACCACAGTTGAAGAAGGGAGGAAGAGTAAACTAGAATATAGAGCTATTACAGATCCAAAGGCAGAAGACCAGGACTTGTCATGGTGACAGTGAAAAATTGATAATTTCCAGCGAAAGGGGGAAAAATGTCATAATTGAACTGAAAGTTTCTCTACCTTAGCATAGGAGGGTGGAGGTAGGGTGGACAAAAAGAAAAGGAAATGAAAACATGATTACATGTTATACTTAGGTTTTGAAATATCCAGATTTTGGGGGAGATTTCAGCCTATATGTGGAAAAATATAGTGTTCTGTGCAAAAAGCAAACAACAAAAAGAGAAGAAAAACCATTCATAAGCACACTATAACTATCTAACAACTATCATATACCCAAAAGTGAAAAACATCAAGGTACTGAAAGGGAGTGCAATCATCTGGACCTCAATGGTTCAATCAACGTCCATATGTAATTATCCTGTCATTTGAATGATAGTTATCTTTTAGAGAGCTAGAGAATAATCAACCCCATTTAAATGCATCTCTTCCTGAGAAAGTTTCCTCCTCAGAATACAGTGCACTGAAAGTCGATTGCATTCCATATGGTTTCCTTAAGAAAGATGGAGGAAGATGTAATGATTGAGTACAAAGGTATTTTACACAATTGATATTCTCTATTGTCATCCCATATTTGTTTGCTAGACCAGCCAGAGTGTCTCCAGGTCCTGGTTGTTGCTCAGCTACTTCTCCCACACTAGCAAGGAAACTCAGTGCCAGGCACTAACATGATCATTCTGGTTCCATTAAAACAGCTTGATCAGTCCCAGAGTTGCTTTCTGAAGGGGAGATGCCAACTTACTGCAGCAATTTAATTAATTAGTATGGTAATAGCATGGGTTCTTTGTACTCTAGCTCCATCTTCAGCAACATTGTCTTAGCTCAGAGATTAACTGGTGGTAACCTGTTAGATTTTTACCACCCTATCCATCCTGGTTTTCTCTTATAAGCTCTCAGTTCAGAAAATTATTGGTCAACTTCCTATATTTGAGCTTTTAAACTATTGTTAATGCATTATTTTTCTTGCACCAGATGTGCGATTTCATTGCTAGCTTAAACTACTAGTGAGAAAACTCCCTCTCCAAACGCAGATAGCTTTGCAACTAACTAGTTTTAGAGAGTTGCCTGGGGACATTGAGAAGTTAAGTAAGTTGTCCCAAGTCATATAGCCAGTATGTATCAAAGGAAGGACTTGAACTCATGTCTTTCTGACTCTGAGGCCAGTCTTCTATCATTTACACCAAACTCTTCCTTATTTATACATTAAAAATAGTAAAACTAAAAATTCAAATGTATATATACAGTACTTAAGGCTTACAAAGCACTATCCTTCTAGAAATTAGGTAGTTTATTATTTTCTTTAGGGAGATTATTATTTTCATTTTAAAGAAGAAACTTATGCTCAGAATGGTTAATTAGCTTGAGCATGATCACACAGATAGTATTGCTTTTCAAACCCAGGTCGTTTCTGACATCTCTTCCAATATCTTTTCCTCTGTGCTCTACCATCTTATTAATATATGAACCAGCTCATTTCTTAGAGCCATTGTATGTATGTGTGTTTAATAGGGATATGCATATATGGATGTATTCACATATCTGTACATATAATATACATATATGTTTACAGATTCATGTTCCTCTTATCATATTCCCATATTATAGGAAGAAGATTGTAAGCTCCTTGAGGGATATGAATGTTTTTTTTTTATTTTTATCTTTGCATTTTCCAGGACCCAGCACAGTGCTTGGCATGTAGTAATTCCAGGATCAGTTATCTTTCCATAATATCATCTTGCCTTGCATGCCATAAGTGAGATATAAACAAAATGATATAGAGGGAAGATAGACTATGTTTCAGTGGGGAAAGCAGAGAAAGTTTATGAGACTCGGGAGTAAGTCGTAATGGAGAAGAGGTAGCAAACACACAAGCTCAGTATAGCTTAAAATAGATGAATTGTAGGCATCTGATTAGGCTGGAGTACACCCAACAAGGGGTAGTGATCTATATTTGCCCTGAAGGCTTAAAATTTGATTAAAATCATCAAAATTATAACTATAGCTAAGATTTATATAGAACTTCCTATATGCCAGGAACTGTGCTAATTATTTTACAATTAGTACTTATTTGGTCTTCACAATTCTGGGAATTAGGTGCTATTATTATCCCCATTTTACAGATAAGGAAACTGAGGTTAAATAACTTGCCCAGATTCAGACAGCAAGTAACTACCTGAGGCCAGATTTGCTCTCCAGTTTTCCTGATGTCAGGTCACACACTCTATCCACTCTGCCATCTAGTTGCCTGATCAAAATGATGATGAGGGGAGTGATAAAGAAAAAAAGAAAAGAAAGAAAATGGAGGTACCTAAGTGGTGCAGTGCTTAGAGTACTGGGTTTAGAATCAGGACCACCTGAATTCAAATAGAGCCACAGATACTTGTCCTGTGACCCTGGGCAAGTCTCTCAACCTCTGTTTTTCTCGATTTCCTCTATGGTAAAATGGGGACAATAACGAAATCTATTTCACAATGTTGTTGTGATGATCAAGTGAAATAATATTTGTAAAGTTCTTAGCGGTGTCTTCACATACTAAGCACTAAATAAATGCTTATTCCCTTCTCCTCTGAAAAAAGGGGGGATTGGGAATCTGCTATGCATGTTACCTTATGGAGTAGAAATTTTAACATGCAGTAGTAGAGAGGACTGGAAATTCACAGAAGAAAATATCCAAGAAGAGAGCCAGCAATAAAAAGCCATGCTGTCAGAGGTCTATGCCCAAATTCACAAAATAAAGACACTCATATAAGAAGGCAAATTCAGCTTCATAGGTATCCCTGAGAGGAACTCATTAATGGAACATGCCAGGGGAAGGATTTACTTTCTTTAAGAAAGAAAGACTAGACAAAAGGTGTGGTGGAGTAGAATTATACATTTCCCATTCATTAACATTCACAAACTACAGCAGGATAGCATGATGAAGAGGCCTCTGATGTGGATCGGTAGAGTAAGAAAGAAAAGCAAGAATTTTTTGAGAATATATGACTGCCTACCAGGAAAAGAGGAAATAAATGTAGAGTTCAGGAAAGAAATCACAATTCTGGTACAGAGACATGATATAATAAGGATAAAGGACTTTAATTATGCAGACAGCTACTTGATTTCTCTGCCAAAAAACTGAGGTGCCTATAACTTCTTGACTTACCTTAATAATAATCTCTTTCTTTAAAAGGTGAAGGAAGCAAGATGGGGAAATGTTACTGTGAACCTGATTCTGACTGACAGGGAGGAATAGGTTGCTTAAGTAGAAATGATGGAAATCTTTGAGGCAAGTCAGCACTGTATCTTAGAATTGGTCTTTTCAAAGGTAAAAAGAGGGAGGTTCTCTCTCTCTCTCTCTCTCTCTCTCTCTCTCTCTCTCTCTCTCTCTCTCTCTCTCTCTCTCTCTCTCTCCCTCTCATGCACACACACACACAACTATATGATTTTATTTTAAAAGGTGCAGGGAAATTAAGCATCCCTATACCATGGCTTTAATTGGAAAGAATTCAGTCACAAATGGCTGAGAAGCCCTTAGAAATGAAATTGTGAAAACACCTACACAATCAAGTCCAATGATAAAGAAAAGGAAGAACCATCTAAAGTGACCACTATGGATGCACAAAGAGTTCACTAAAAAATTTAGAAGACATATTTAGAGGTTGGAAACAAAGGGAGGACAAAAGAAGGCCTGTTCTTTTAAAAATAATTTCAGGAACACTAAAGCTCAGAATTCAGCGAGTCTTGAAATGATTTCTGAAGACAACCAAAAGGGATTTGGGGCCTATGTGGGGAGTACAATGAAGATCAAAAAAGATGGGGTTTTTGATTAGGGAAGATTGGAAGATAACAGTTGCTGGAGAGAAAGCAGAACTACTAAACCCTTATTTTGTTTCCCTTTTCTCTATCAAGGAGAATGATCCTCAGACTGGAAGGAATAGAACAGAAACGGCTATTGGCAAGGACTTGAGATGTAAAGTACAGGAGAGTAAGATAACCTGTAGTCCTCAATGAGTTAAAAATCATCAGTCCTGTATACACTGTGTCCCACGGTACTGAAAGAAATGGCTGATGCTATTACCGAGCCACTGTATATTTGATTTTTGAAAGATCAGGGGTAAGAGGAGAAATAACATAGGAAAAGAGAATAAATAAGAGAAGGATAGATAAAGGTTTATTGGCAGACTGACAGACTGACTGATTGACTAATAAGATTTTAATATACCCTAGGTTTCCAGTCAAGTTCGGATCATTTTGCATGAGACTCTCCTAATTTGTAAAGAAAATATTGACATGATTCTTGCTTGTCTGCTTGAGGAGGTCAAGTTGGCTCAATAGTTTTGTATAGGACATTCTTTGAAAGTCACTAATGGTTCAAGACTTCCTGAGACTAACTCAAAGAAGAAGAAAGCAAAAGACTTTTGCAAGCACAAGGAGTATGTTGCTCTTCTTAATATGTCCCTTTTTTTCCTTCTTGCCTCCCTGAGGACTTTCAATATTTTCCCTTTGGTGAGATCAATGCTTCTCTCTTGGTTGAGCTGAAATATATTCCTCCCAGAGGGAACAGTTATTCCCAAGTAGAGTTTCTGGTATAATTTAATCTCCATAATTTCTCTTTGCTATCTGTTTGGATAAATGGTTTACTTGCCATTCACTATGTATGATAATCGTTGATATGATTAGGATTTGATAGAAAGGCTGCTATATTTCCCTTAAAACAATTTATTTTATAAGGATAGCTTGGAAAGATGGAATAGAGATCATGTAAAAAGATAAAGGAAATTTAACAGACTTCAATCTCAGTATAAGTCAACACTGCGCTATGATACCCCTCAAATATAATAAATTCTTAGACCTCATTGGATAGAATAATTTTCAGAAGCAGGAAAATGGTAGTCCTTTATTTTGTTTTATTCAAGCACATCTGGAGTATCACATTCAGTGCTGTGGACAATGTTTAGGAAGGAAATCAACAATGGAACACATTCAGAGGAGGGTAACCATTATGATGAGGGAAACAGAAACAATGCCATTTCAAGAGTGGTTGAAAGACTGGGAATATACGGTAGAAGACAACTTCAGGGGAAGGAATGATAGCTGTTGGGGCAGCTGGATGGCACAGTGAGGAGAGCATGGGCCCTGGAATCAGGAGGACCTGAGTTCAAATCTGACCTCAGACATGTAACACACTTACTAGCTGCGTGACCTTGGGCAAGTCACTTAACCCCAATTGCCCTACCTGCCCCCCTCTAAAAAAAAGAAAAACACAAGGAATGATAGCTGTCTTCAAGCATTTGAAGGACTAATTTTGAAGAAGGACTACACTTGGGAGGTTAAATAAAAAGGACTGCATCTCAAAAAAATGAAATTTAGAAGAGAAGAAAATAATTTATCTTTAAAAACAAAAGGGAGCTGTCCAAAGATACTAATGTGGGTAAACAGGGAACTTATCACTTAGATTTTTTTTAAAAGATATGTTTAGAAGACATAAACAAGGAAAAGAAATTGAACATAATGAGCTAGAACTAATAAAAAATCATCAACCAAAGGTATTTTAAAATATATTTTTCAAAAAAAGAGGAAGATGGAAATTTCTTAGGCTGGATGGGATTGTAATAATAGCTAACAGTCAGAATTTAGAGCTGTTCACCTCTTACTTTACTTCTTTTCTGTCCCAAGAAGGATCCTTTTACTAAAAAGAACATAATCAAAATGGCAAAAAGAAAGTTATACCTAAGACAGGTAGAATGCTAGTAAAATAAAATATAATTGCCTTGACAATTTTAATTCAGTAGCCTGAGATGAACAACATCCCTAAATACTCAAAGAACTTGGTGGCTAAGTCATTGTCAGTGATCGTGGAAAGATTATAGAGAATAGGAAATGAGCAACAACCTTAGAGTACAGATGTTACTTCAATTATAAATCAGGAAGGAAGGAAGGAAAGAAGGAAGGAAGGACCATGTAAATATAGAGAAAAAAAGAAAGAAAGAAATAGAATGCTTATTGTCAACTATAATGTAGTGAGCTTGATTTCTATTCCCAGGATGGAAAATGTAGTACATATTACGGAAGGATAGTTAATGAGCTTATAATAGGTGATGTTTACTTCTTGATTTCAGGTTTATAAAAGTGCTTAATATATGTTATATTGTCTCATTTAAGCCTCTTGACAGACAATCTTAAGCTGTTAGCGTACCTTCATCAAGAGCTAGTAAAACATATGTAGGGTACCCTAAGGAGTCAACTAAAAAAATATACAAAACAATGAACAACTTTGGCAAAATTGCAGGATACAAAATACAAACACACAAATCATAAGTATTTCTATTTATTGCCAACAAAACCCAGCAGGAAGAGATAGAGACATTGTATTTGAAATAATTGCAAATAATATAAAATATTTGGAAGTCAGTCTGCAAAGACACACACAGAAAGAATGTGAATACAATTATAAAACACTTTTCACACAAATGAAAGCAGATGTAAACATTTGAAGAAATATTAATTGATCATTGGTAGATTGGTAGATTGAGGTAATAAATTTGCAACATTCCCTAAAATGATTTACTTATTCAGTGTCATATCAAACTACAACAGAATTATTTTATAGAGCTAGAAAAATAAGAACAAAATTCTTGTGGAGGAACAAAAGGTCAAACATATAAAGAGGATTGATTAAAAAATAAAACGTGAAGTTGGCCTGGCAGTACCAGATCTCCAACTATATCATGAGGCAGTAATCATCAAAACAATCTGCAACTGGACAAGAAAAAAATAGATTGTTTGATCAGTTGGAATAATTTAGATACAGATATCTAAATGACCACTGTACCATAGTGTTTGATAAACCCAAAGATCCACACTATTTTGGCAAGACCTAACTACTGCCCAAAAAATGCTGAGAAAACTGAAAAAAACAGTCTCACAGACACTAGGTATAGAAAAATCTCTCACATTGTAGAAAAACTCAAAATGGGCATGTGATTTAGATATAAAGCATGATATAAACAAATAGAAAAATTTACTTGTCAGATCAAAGGATAAGGAAATATTTCAAGACCAAATAAGAGATACAGAGTATCACAGGAGGCAAAATGGATGATTATTATTCCATGAAATTAAAAAGATTCTGCACAAAGCCAAATGCAGCCAAAAATAGAAGGAAATAATGAAATTGGGGAAATCTGTAACATTTTCCTGCTAAAGGTCTCATTTCTCAAATATATAGGGAAATGAGCCAAATTTATGAAAATAATGGTCACTTCCCAATTAAACAAAAAATGGTGAAAGGATATGAACTGGTGATTTTCAAAGAAATCAAAACTATAAATTGTTGTATGAGAAAATGCTCTAAGTCACTAATAATTAGAGAAATGCTAATTAGCACAACTTCAAGGCACCACTCATCAGATTGGCTAACATAGAAGAAAAGGAAAATGACAAATGCTAGAAAGGATGTAGAAAAAATAGGTACACTAATAGACTCTTGGTGAAGCTATGAACTGGTCCAACCATTTTGGAGAATAATTTAGATCCACGTGAAAAGAGCTATAAAACTGTACATACCCTTTGATCCACCAATACCACTACAAGATCTATATCTCAAAGAGATTTTTAAAAAAGGGAAAAAGGACTTTTATGTACAAAATATTTATGGCAGCTCTTTTAGTGGGGGGGGCAAAAAATTGAAAAATGAGGGGATGGCCATTAATTAGGGAATGGCTAAACAAGTTGTGGTGATTGTAATGGAATACCATTGTGCTTTATGAAATGATAAACCGAATTATTTCAGAAAAAAAAACTTGAACTAATGTAAAGTGAAGTGATCAGAACTAAGAGAACATTGTACACAATAACAGAGATGTTGTAATGAAAATCAACTGTGAAAAACTTAGCTACTTTGGCCAATATAATGATTCATGACAGTTATAAAATACTCAGGATAAAAGTGCTATCCCCCTTCAGAGAGAGGGAGATGGTGTACTCTGAGCAGAGACTGAAGCATAATTTCTATCACTTTCTTTTTCTTGCTTTTTATTTTTCTTTTGCAATATGACTAATGTGAAAATATAGTTTGCACAATTTATGTGTATCATAAATATTCTATTTCTTCTCAGTGGGTTGCAAAAGGGCAGTAAGGGAGGAGAGATTTCAGAACTAAAGATAATTTTTTTTAAAAAATCTAGTAATAGCACCCTTTATTATTCTCTCCTCACCAAGTACATCCTTACCCACTCACTTTTGTGCTCTCGATTGTGTTGTCCTCTTAAATGAGAACGCTCTTCTTTTGGTATTTTGATTTTCTACACATTCTTTTTTTCTACCTTTTACAAAATATCTTTCCTTTTATTGATATCTTCTGCTTTTTATATAATCATAGTTATCTCAAGTATCCCTCTACCTCCCCTTCAAAGAGAGTCATTTCATAAAACAAATAGTATTTTTTAAAGAGGAAAAAAAATCATCCCAACTGATCTATACATTGAAAACATTATGAAAGATACAACATGAACACCTGTGCATCTCCCATTTCCATAAATGGATAACTTGTGGATGTACTCTTATATCTCTTTGTTTTAGTCCTGCTTGAATTTTCTAATTTTGTTATATTCACTTTTTCATTTTTGATGCATAGTCTTTTCTTTCCTTTTACATTATTGTAGTTACTGTGTATATTGCTTTTTGGCTTTGCCAATTTCATTCTATATCAGTTCACACAGATTTTTCCATGCTTCTCTGTATTCACCATTTCTTACATCACAGTAATATTTTATTACATCAAAGTACCATAATTTGTTTAGCCATTCTCCAGTCAATGGACATCTGTTTTGTGTCTAGTTCCTTACTATCACAAAAAGTATTGCTATAAATATTTTGGAGTATATATGAACTTTCTTATAAATGGCTTGTTTGGGGCATGACTCCAGTAATAAAGTGTCTGACATCAAAAGACATGGATATTTTATTCATTTTATTTGCATAATTGCATATTACTTTCCAAAATGCCTATACCACTTCACAGCTCCACAACCCTTCCAACATAGACTATTGCCATTTTTGCCAATTTGCAGGGTATACGGTAAAACCTCAATATTGTTTCAATTTGAAGTTCTTATAATATTCATGATTTGGAATATGTTTTCATAAAATTGTGAATACTTTACAGTTTTTTTGAGCAATGTTTGTTCATATCGATGTATTACAGAATAGCTGTGTGTGTGTGTGTGTGTGTGTATGTGTGTGTGTGTGTGTGTATCTTGGATACCAAACTGTTTTCAGAGAAATTTTATATAAAATTTTTGTTTTTTTCCTCCCATTCATAACCACTTCCCTTCTTATACTACATGCATTTTTTTGTTTGTTCAGAAACTTTTCTGTTTCACCTAATCAAAATTATATATTTTATCTTTTGTGATTGCCTCTATCACTTGTTTGGTAAGAATACATATTCTACCCATAGCTGTGAGAGTTATATGGTCTATTTCTCTTCTGATGTTTTCATAGTATGATCCTTAATGCTAAAGTTGCAGTTTCATTTAGAATGTATTGTGGAATAGGGGGTAAGGTATTGATTTATATCTTATTTCTGCCCCACTGCTTTCCAGTTTTCTGAGAATTTTTTAATCAAATAAGGAGATATTTTTCCCCAAGCAATTTGTTTTCCACTTTACCAAACTATGAGTTATTGAGCTCCTACCTAATATTTAAAAGCTTAAATGAAATGATTACTTCTTCTTTAAGTTTTCCTTGCTCACTCTCAGGCCTTATCTTTCAAACATTCATATTTCAATGTTATCCTAAGTTTTAGGAGATGCCTTCCTTATTCTATAGTTCAATGCTTTGCATTTCTTTACTCTTTCTATCATGCAAAATGATGAATTATGGTTTTGTGGGATTGTGTCTTAATTTCCTAATAAACCATAAGAGCCATTAAGTTCAGGTGCTCTGCCTTAACTCAAAAGTTTCTTCTCTCAATTGCCAACTAGCTTACCGAATTAATGATGAATGATAGGGTTCAAGGAGAGAAATAATTGTAAATAAGAGGTGAAACATCTTTGGCAGTGGAAGGTAGGATCCATTAACTTTTTAAATATTTCAAAACTATTTAGATATGTTTGTTTCCTTTGTCATCCTATATGTTTCATTTTATGCATTTAAAACATTATTCTGAGAAAAGTCACAGAGTTTTCACCTGATTTACAAAGGGGTGCAGAACACACAGAAATGTTAACAACCCCTGGTCCAGAGGTAGGGAACCTGCAGCCTCTAGGCCACATGTGCCCCTCTAGGTCCTCAAGTGCTGTCCTTTAACCGACTCCAAACTTCACAGAACAAATCCCCTTTATAAAATGATTCGTTCTATAAAACTTGGACTCAGTCAAAAGGCTGCACCCAAGGGCCTAGAAGGTCACATGTGGCCTTGAGGCTACAGGTTCCCCACTGGCCTGGTCTAAATGTTTTGTTCCCAAGCTATGTTTCTAGTCTTACTTCTCATTACTTCCAATCATTGACGCTATCATTCATTCAGTAAGCACACTGGCTACTGGTATTATTCAAAGAACTGTTTAAAAGCAGGGTCCTGAATAGAATTTTAAGATATTAGGACTTTTCTTTTAAGTGGAAAATTACTAAGAATTGATCGATGATCAGAACAGAGCTTTCACGAAGTTACTTTCATAGAACTATATTAGATGAATTGGCAGTGGGAGAAAGTTTTTTTTTTTCATATAATCTTACTTTTAGTTAATTCTAATCTCTACTTAGTCACAGACTCATCGTCTTTTAACAATTACCTTAATTAAGTAATACTGTCTTTAACTTGCATTAGAATTTAATTCAGCATTTCTGACCCACCAGATTTTGGAAACTAACCATTGACTTTGTATCTTTTTGTCCTGTTAAGTAGACAGAAGATTCACATACAAAGAGAGGACAAACTACATGAAAATATGCCTGAACATTGTAAATGTGCTGCTTCTATGGATTATAATTTATCAGTAAAATAGAATATTATAAACTGCAATGGAATTCGCATATAAACCTTTAACTGGATAGCTATCTAAAGAAAGTGAAATTTATTTTTGGGATTGAAATGTTAGAAATTTCTTTTAAATTACCTTTGCTGCTCAAAAAAAATCCTGCCTTGCAAATAGAGTTCATCACTTGGAAAATGAGCATAACCTGGTGACAGAAAAACAGAAGACTGAAACATCTGAGTCTATATAAATCAATGATGTTGTTTAGTTTTACATTTTCAAACTTAAATGCTATCTTTATTTTCCAACCAATGTTCCCTTGCGAACACTTGGTGCTATACTCTATGTCAAAAAGAAAGGAAAGGTCATTTAAAATAAATGGTGCTTGGAAGGAAACATACTAGCTAGCAATTTACAGCATTTTCAGGTTTGCAGAGAGTTTTACATATTATCTCATTTACATAATCCTCTCAAATTTGCTGTGCTGGTTAGTTATATGATGAGAATGAATGTCTAATAGTTGCTCTAAGGCCAAATAAAGTGAGTGGTAAAATGGAAAAGTGTGAAATGGGCAGTAGGAGTCTTATGCCCTTCATTTTTTCATATATCTTTCCCGTGCCCTGATTGTGCTACCTGTTGAACAGACTATTAAATGTTTTCTTTGTCTTCTCGTACAGAAGTGTCGAACATGTAGTTTGCTGGTCCCCTGCAGCCCACAACACTCTGAGGTGGAAGTAGATTAAAATGTAATAGGAAATGTAATGTAATAGGAAATTTAATGTAATAAGAATGTACTGTAATAGGAAAATTTAATAGGAAAATATTTGACAAAATAAATTAAAAATACAATAAAACACTAGTAATGTTACATTTTAAAACTAAGTCAATATGCAGCCCACAATGATCCTTATGTACGGATTATCGGTCCCACTTTTATTCGACTTTAATGCTGCTGCTCTTGGTTGAAGACTGTTATCAAAGCACAGGGAAATGAGATATAGTAGCCTTGTATGTAATAGAATCATGGAAATTTAGAGTTGGAAGAATCACCTAACTCAAACTCTAATTGCAGGACTCTCTTCAACCTTCTCAAAAAGGGTTAATCTAGCCTACACTGGAAGACCTGACTATTTATTCACTTAGATATATTGCCTTTCTGGATGATACATTTCTGCTAGAATAACATTAGTGTAACTGACTTACATATCACACTGTTTACTCATATCGAACTAATAGGACATAGAAATCTTTGCATCTTTTTTTAAATAAACATAATTTAGCTATACTTATTTTACCTGTATTTAAGAACTGATGTTTTAAATATATATATATATATATATGTATATGTATATGTACATATAGGATATTGCTTTATCTTGATTTAGTTTCATCTTATAAGATTTTCCATATTGTCCTAGCACTCAAGAACTTTTTTATTATTTATTCTGCCATCCAATATGTTAGCTATTCCTCTTAAGGCCATTCACAGATTTGATAAGTAATTCACAAATTTGATAGTTTCATCCACCTTGATAAAAATTGTTGAACAAAATAAGGAAATATTTCTAAAGAATTCTCCTTGCCACCTTCCTCTAAGTTGAAATGAATTAATTAATCACTTGTTTTTTCATCCCACTCATTCAGCTCATTTCAAATTCATACAATTAATTTATTACCACACTTCCCCATTTGACAACTATGTTGTAGGAGCATTCTTGTTCAAGTATAAGTTGTAATAGATAGCCACTGAGGTCTCTTCCACTTCTGATAGTATATGATTTTGTTGTGGAGTGATATTACTGTTAGTTTCAGTTGTTGAGATTAGTCAATTAACAAGCTCTTATTAAGCGCAAAGAACAACATACCAAGTACTGTGAAAGACAAGTGAGAGACTAAGACACTAGTGAAACATTGCATTCTTTCAAAGAGTTTTCATTTTGTCAAGAAAAATAGCAAATATGTATAGAAGCATATTCAAAATATATGCAAAGTAAATTCAAGATAATTTTTGATGAAGGAAGGAACTAGAAGTTGGGAGGATAAATAGAGACCACCTAGATGAAGTAGCATTTTAGGTGAGCTTTGAAGGAAGTTGAGGTGAGGAGAGAATATATTCAAGCACCACTGACAGTCTGAAGGGTTTGGATTTACTCAGTTGTTGACAAAAAGGGCCACTGGAGCTTAATTAGCAGGGGAATGACTTGATCAGAACTGTGTTTTGGGACTTACATTTTGGCAGCTGTGCAGTTGTGTGAAGGATGAACTACAAATAAAACAACCTTAAAGCAAGACTTTCAGGTCATGTAACCAACAAGACGTAGGATTAGATATTTTCTTTGATCCTCATGACCTCTCAAACCTCTATAAAAAGGTAATTAGATACAGATGATGAAGCAATTTTAATTGCTTTCATGATTGAAGACACCAGGAGAGCCGATGATGGTGAACCAACAGCAGAGAAGGCTAATCCCTAACCTGCAATCCTGCAATTGTTAAATCTAGCCACTATGTGTCTTTTAGTTTGCAACTTTTTTGTTTTTGTGGTGGGGGATGTTTTTCTCTTACATGGAGTTGATTTATAGATTCTTTTGATTGACACTTTGATTTTTGTGTTTAGACATTTTCAGGAGTTTTTCTTTTTTCTTCAAAGTTCAGGCTTTTTGCTTTGTCCTCTTCTGGGAAAATGATAATCTTTCATTTGTCTCTAATTTTGAGATCATTATGTTTTGCTTGCATGAAGATAATATTTTCCTTTATTTTTCTCATTTTTTTTAGATTGTTCATCATTGTGTGCATCTGCATTCCCATCCAAGCATTCTCTTTTGCTTCTTTGTTGAGGCCTGCTACTATGGATTCAAATGTGTTTATTCTGTTAGTTATTTCTGCTGTGTAGGCCACAAGTTCTGATTTCTTTTTTAAACATTCACAAACATCTTGTCTTGATATCTTGGGAATCCACGGGATCCTCTGCATCATCAAATGTTGATTCATTTTCCTTTGTCTTGCAATGTTTATTCATAGATACCTGAACTTGTTCAGCAGAACTCTTCTTAATATCATCCCTGTTGACTTAGCTGCTGAAACTCAAGGACCTTAATGTAATCTTTGTCCTTCTGAGATCTTTGGTAATTTTAGTCTCCCCCCTCTCCTTATATTTCTCTGTTATCAACTTTATGAATCTTTCCTCTGATTAGTTTCTCTGGGGATTGGTAGTTGAATTCATCTCAGCCTCCTCCCACATTGGGCAGTTCACAGTTAATGGCCTTAGTCTCTACTGAAAATGACTTCTGAAAGTGGGGTTAGGAAGAAAGTCAAAACTGGCTACAGATGCATGCTGAACTCTTTTCTTCAGCCTTAGTGGAATGAAACACAGTTACAGATTATGGCATCCTATCCCAGTTCCCTCTGTTTCTCTGGTATCTGGCTAAGCTCTGTTGTGGCATAAGATTACTATCCTGCTGCTATCATAGCTAGAACAATCTACTTCTTGGCTCTTCTTGGCACTAGAGGATGTGTGTGGGGTGGTGGCAGTGGTAGTTGTATAAACTTGAGATCTGTTAGAGTTTGTGGTTCAGCTTATGCATCTCTGCCAGAACGGGTAGGTGGGTAGTGGAGAAGAGGTGCTGAGTGGGTGCTTTACAGGTTAAGAACTAGCCTTATCTGCTGTTGGTTTACCCTCATTAGGGCTCTTGGTGTCTTAGAACGTGGAGACAATTAAAATTGCTTGATCTCCTTTGCCTAATCGATATTTTTGTTATGACTCACTATAATGATCTAAGTAAAAGACAATGAGGAGTCATCAAATAGTTAGGAGGAAAATGCATGGAGTAGTGTCACAAAAACGCAGAGAGTACAGAATATCCAAGAAGAACTGATAGTCAACAGTGTCAGACTCTGCAGAAGTGTCAAGAAGGCTGAAAAGTGAGAAGAAGCCCATTGTGTTTGCTATTTAAGAATTCAATTGATGATTTTGTATATAGCAGCCTTAGTTGAGTAATGAACCTGGAAGCCAGATAGGAAGGGGTTGTAAAGTGGATATGAGGAGAAGAACCAGAGGTACACAGAAACAGATTTATTTTTCCCCTAGGATTTTTTGATGAGACATATAAAATTATAGGTAAAGAGAATGGTAAGGTAAATGGAGGAGCTTTTAAAGATGTAGAAGATTGGGCATTTCTTTGGCGTCAGAAAACAAGCCAATACTTAGGAAAAAAAATTGAAGTTTAGAGAGGGAGAGTGGATAATTGCCTTAGCAACCTCCTGGAGAATATACAAAGGGTTGTATTCTCATATCTAAGTAAAGGAATTGGCCTCGATGAGGAAAAGGTTGACTTCTTCATCAGAGACATAATTAATTTCACATTTGATCCAAAGTATTGCCAACCATTGAGGATTTCATATTTGATACAAAATATCGTCAGCCTTTCAGGGATGCAAGGCATGTTATGGACACCTATGCTATTAGGGAAGGCATGAGAGGTTTCTTATATTCTTACAAGAGCCCTGTCAGTGGTCACCAGAATCTAGAAGGATGAAAGCCAGTGCCCTTAGTCAAAGTAGGGGTTGTGCAAGTGCTTCTGGGAAACCAGTGCATCCCACATTCTCAAAGTAATGTCTTGCAGAGTAAATGCCAGAGAGGAATCCAGAAATATTAAATGGAAGAAAGTCAAGAATGCAAAGCAAATATAAGATACCAAGGAAAGTGGGTCAAAGTGAAGGGAAGCATAAATTTTAAAAAGTGGGATGGAGAAACAAGGAGTCAAAAGGAAACAGGTGAAGCTGGATGGAAATATATGAAGTTAGGTCACTATGGAGACCAGTTGTTGAGAGATAAGGAATATCCTTTGTTGGAGTACCAGAGACCTATTAGTCATCCTGAACTCAATACTGTAAGTAAATTATCAGAAAAAAAAAACTATAGGCCATCCGAATTTATTAGCACATTTCCACCTCCCCACATCAAACCAAAATCTGCCATTCTATATCTTCCACCCATTGTTCCTACTCCTTTCTTCTGGGGCCAATCAGAATGAAAAGAATCTCTCTCATACCTTTTAGGTTTTCAAGTCTTTAGAGGGACATCTTTCATGTTTCACATAAGTCTTTTCTTCATCAGGCTTAAGATACACTCACGATTTATTTAATTAATCCTCATATTTCTTAAACTAGAACTCCCTTCTCTAGCCATTACTTTCCTATATGTGTTGTCTCCCCCATTACAAAATAAGTTTATTGAAGGCTGTAATGGTAAAGAGTGGGACTTTTTTTCTTTTTTACTGTTTTCTCTTTTGGAATGCTAAGGTAATCAAGTACCTTTGAGTTTTGCCTTTCAATATAATGACAAGCAAAGTGGGACTTTTTGCTTTTTTTGTTTGTGCTTCTCAGCACTGAGGCAATTAAGTGCCTTTGATGAGTCTTGCCTTTGTTTCTTTAATTGAATCAAAAGTCTTTGATGACTTGCTTAAGAAACAAGAAAACCTAGATCACATGCGTTTGAGTTGCATGGTTGTGATGCCCTCTGTCCCTGAAGAAGCATTTAAGTCACAAGAAAACCTAGGTCACATGGGTTTGAGTCAAACCGTTGTGATGCCCTTTGACCCTGCAAAAGGGTTTATATGATCTGAGGTTGGCTTTTTGTTTTGGGCCTCTCACTCACTGGAAGAGTGTCATGTAGTTTGACCAGATGAGACTCTGGGTAGCCGTCATGGAGCCCCCCAGCTTTGAAAACCCAGATGTTGATGATTCTCTCTCTGGTATATGTGTTGCTAAAGTTAAATGGGTAGAAGCCCATCTACTGGTTTGTGCTCATTTGTTCTGTTTATATAATGTATGCTTGTAATTTCTGTTTGTATATTCTCTGAAGTTCAGTGTTCTGGCTTTTCCACCTGAACTAAGTGAATGATATATCTATCTATCTATCTATCTATCTATGTCTATATCTATAGATATAGACATCTATATATATATAGATATAGATAGATATAGATATAGATACACATATAGATATAGATATATGTTTAATTAAAATAAGATTGTAAACCCCTTAAAGTTGCTTTCCTTAGAAAAGCAGATCAAAGAACCTGTGCTAACAGTCTTCCTGTGTGCTGGTGTTATTGGTCTTTCACCTTCACAGCAGCTGCTAGCAACATTGTTCTTACAAGGGCAAGGACTGTCTCACTTTGTATTTATATTCCCAACTTGTAGCATAGTTCTTGGCACGTAGTAAGTACTCAATGCATTATTTTCATCCATCCATCCACCTATTCATTAAGCATGGTCTCTATTGCCCTTACTCTCTTAGAATGCACTTCGGTTTCCTAGTGTCCTTCCTATAATGTATTATCTATGACTAAACACAATAATCCAACTACAGAATTATCAGAGCAGAATATAAAATATATTATTTCCCTCACTCCAAATACTATTCCTACATTAATGTAGCCTAATATCACTTTAATTTCTGGGGTAGGTGGGTGCCATGTTACATTGTTGACTCATATGAAACTGATGGTAAACAAAAATGCCCCGATGGTGTCCATAAATACTAGTATTTAGAAATGTGTCTCCATTCCTATACTAGTAAAGTTGATTTTCTTTCATTGTAAAGTAAAACTTCACAATTATCTCAATTTAATTTAATTTTATTTGTTTAACCAATTGTTCCAGCTTACTGAGATCTTTTTGGTTCCTGACTCTCACCCAATGTACTAAATATCCCTCCCAACCTCATGCCATCTGCAAAGCAGATATGCATGCCATTTATGCCTTCGTATCTCCCAAAACTAGCTCTATGCCTCAATGGAATTCATGTAGTGTCTGACAGTTGTTAACATGCTATTCCCTCCTGATTACCATGTTATCACTCAAGGAAAAGATGCTGGTTGTCTCTTGCTAAAAGTGATAAGATTTTTGGGCTGTGTCTGCTTTGTGATTCTGAAGATTTTCTGTAGGTCAGGTATTGATCTTTGCAGTGACATTTATTCACACAGGAAATTAAAAAAATTACTATTATCATCTTTGTACTAAAAATCAATGAACTTCAGCTTTGGAATCCCACAGGCATTATAATGCATAATACACAATTTCGAAATGATTTTTTTCAAATGTTAATAAAAATGCCAGCCTATGTGAAAAGATCAATTTGTGGAATAATAGGTGAACTTAAATATTAATATTTAATATTATGAGTTAAAATACTTAATGTTTACTAAAATACAGTAGAGTTTACTGATTACATCTAAATTCAAAATTGCCAAGAATCTTTACTGATTTTATTATGAAAATTATTTTTTGGAGAAATTATGTAGTCCATTGTTTTTCACTTCACAGGATGTTCAACTAATCCATGTCAATATCTCCACAACTAGTAATAAAATATTTCTAACTGTGTCATAGTTATGTAAGTGTATCTTGAGTTGGATGTATTAAAGGCAAGGGATTGTCATCAATCATGATTTAATACATAACTGCACATTAATAAGGTGATGGCTCAATAGAGAACTTGTTAAGAAAAGTAGTAAGTTCTTCAGGGCCCAGATGCCTGAAATACAGTAAGAACTTTGTAAAGGTTCCAAGACTTTTTAATCCTCAATCAAAATCCTCTCTACTTATTATGCATAGCTTTTTTACTCTTGTTATGAAATTATATTGCTAGTACAACAAAGTAAGTATTCCAACCAAAAATACAATGAAGAATTAGATGTTGTATTTTTCTATACTGTGATCACTTGGCATGCTATATTTTTCTTTTCTCGCCTGACTTGTTCTGAATACTTTCCAGTTCATAAAATTTTTAACTTATTAGGATTAAATGCATAATCACCATTAATGATAGTATTGTAAGTCAGAAATCGGTACAGTGAGTGATCGTGTGTTATGTGCTGGAAATTGTTGAGGGGAAAAGACATTCTAAGTGCTTCTAGAAAGGGAAGTATGTACTTTGTTCCTAGAAATTATAATGTACTAAAATATAGGTTAAATGGTCAACATTTTCTCTTGCCAATAGGTACAGCCTGTTCACTAGAAGTAAAAATTATAGCTGGTAAAATTCCAGAAAATCTCCCTTGCAAACGAACTGTAACATTTTTTTTCTTAAACTGGGGAGAAAAAGTTGGTTCTAGGAATGTAGTATGTTTCATTGTCAATGGAAAATACAGAATAAAATCATTCATATATGAATGTGTGTTATTTCACTTAAATGAGCATATTAAATGAACATTTAATTAGAGCCTATGTAAAGCACTATGCTAAAAAAAGGACATTGCCTAAAAAAAATAAACAAACAACCTATCCATGCTCAACATTGTTATTTGTCACATGATGGCATTTCAATTAGACGTGAAGATGTTAGACTGCTTTGAGGGAAATATTTAGGAATGGAAGTCACAAGAACCTCCTCAGATGCTTCTTTCTACCTTTGAAATAACCAAGCATACTCAAAGCCTATGAGCAGAGGGTAAATTCTAATGGTTGCTACCAAGCTTTAAAGGTTTTAGTTATAGTCTTGGCCATGGACTGTCCTCTGATTATCATAATCAAACAAGGCACAAAACAGAGAGATCTTTGTTTACAAATAGTGTTTTCTAGATATCATAGAAGATGTCCTATGGAGACAAAATAGAAAATGGATTTCTTATAGTTATATGTTCTGTATGCATCATTTTCCTAATGATATTATGCTAATTGCATCAACCCTAAGAGTACTCACACCTTTCTCAAGTAATGAATGAATTAAAGAAAGCATTTTAAGTGCTAAGAAATTCTAGACAGATGCCAATACACAAAGGAAAAAGAACTAAACGAATCACTTCCATTAACTAAAGTAGCAAAATTTTGGAAAATCACTGTGAATGGACCGTGCACTCAACTTAGAAGTGAAGAGGCATTAGAATCAAGGCAGTATGATGCTTGGGAAATTATGTCACTTTCTAAAACTCCAAGTTTCTCTGTGACATAAAAAGCTATTTCCAATACTAAAATTCTCTTGCTGCTATGGAGCTTCAAAATAGGGCATACAGTTCTAAAGAATCAATTGTGGGCAGGACAAAGGGCAAAGGAGAGATGTGTGGTGTGTATAAGAAGGGCAGATTCAGTCATATGTCAAGTGATAAATGACATGCAAGTAATAGGGTAAATAGGTCTGAAAAATGAAATGTATGATTAGAAAAGAAAGTTGAACAACCATGTAATGATGGGGAAGGACATAGGTGTTCATTAAGTGTGGGGGGGCATTCCCCTGAAGAAATGTGGTGATTCTCCCTCTGATAGGATGAATATGCTATTTTCCCAAGAATGAGTTAAGCTCATCTCACCTCATTCCCTTTTTCGACAGAGAACAGTTTCCCTAAAAGGAGACAAAAAGGTCCCAGAACCTAAATGACCCCTCTTTCACAGATGTAGTTTCTTTCCCACATCCATATTATGAGATAGACCCAGGTTCCTCCTCTTTCTTTCTTGATAAGGAGAATTGCCTTCCCTAAAAGTAGACAAAGCTGTTCCTGGGACCTACTTGACCCTATATTTCTGCATGCAACTTTCTGTTCATGTAAGAACAAAAAAATGTTTCAACAATATTGGAATTTGAGCTTTTCAAATTTAATGGTACCTGAGACAATGCAAGTAATCAGGTTCTGCCCTGATGACCTGCTTGCATGTTGTCATAAAGAGTTAAGGGAGTCTGTGTCTATCATAGCAGAGACTAAATTCCAATGTATCCTTTTTGCATATCCTTGTTGTATTAGGGCAAAGTGGATTTCCTTTTTGTTAACTATTCAGTGCTTTTTAAGTGATACACTTCATTCCCCAATTGAAGCTGAATTAAGAGATACTAGCATTAGAAATGGAGGCAGGCAGTGTATAGAGTGCTGGACCTAAAGTCAGGAAGACCTGAATTCAAATTTGGCCTCCGACACTTATTAGCTGTTTGATCTTTGGCAATTCAGCTAACCGTTATTAACATTAAGATTGAAATTAAGGCAAGTCTACTAAAGAAAGAAATGGCAAACTACTCCAGTATCTTTGCCAAGAAAACTCTATGAGCGAGATTGGTGTGTTATGGCCTTCAAGGTCATGAAAAGTCAGACATGACTAAGAGACTAAGCAACAATAAAACATTAAACATGCCTCTTACATGCGTTCTGTGTATGTCAGCACAACAGATTCATGTTCTGTGCAGACTTACAGAGAATCAATGGGAAAACATTTATCAAGTGCCTGCTATTTTTGAGACATTGTGCTAAGCTCTAAGAATACAAAAAGAGACAAAAGACAATTTGCTACCTTCAAGGAGCTTATAATATAAGAAACATAGATGGGAAGTGTGAGTTCTGCACTGGTTACAAGAAGTGTTGAAAGATGTAAAGGAAGACCTCCAAGGGGAAAGTAGATATTCTGTGGAAAATTTATGGGGGAATTTGAATAACAACAGCCCAGGAAGAGAAAATGTAGATGGATAGTATTCTACTTTAATCAAGAGAGGACATTGATGAGATAACATATCCAGTGAAGTATTGAAGTATAATGAAACATAGAATTACGATAAGACAGGAAGGATATATTTATAGCAGGCTTCAAAAGTCAAAGTAGTTTGACTGCTACTTAATAGACAATAAATAGTTGTAGAAAATCTTTATGTAGAGGAATGTCCTCACTGAATACATCCATAAGAAACATATCTGGTAGGGGAAGGAAGGATTAATTAGAGGCAGGAGGAGGTGGTTGCCGGGAAGCCTGTGAAGAGGTTATTTTGTAGTTCAGGCTGTTGGTAACAATGGCCTTTACTAAAGCAAGGCAATGGGAATTATAGAAATACAAGCTTGGAAGGGGTATATCAACCAGCCCAATCCATTCAAAGTATCTCCAAGTGAATATCCAGCCTTAATTTTTTTTGGAGGGAGGGCAATTGGGGTTAAATGACTTGCCTAAGGTCACACAGCTAGTAAGTGTGTCAAATGTCTGAGGCTGGATTTGAACTCAGATCCTCCTGACTCCAGGGCCAGTGCTCTACTCACTGTGCCACCTAGCTGCCCTGATCCATCCAGCCTTCATTTGAAGAAAAAATTCCAAAGTATAGAAGAAACACCTGCCTTTCAAGGTAAGCCATTCCACTTTTGTATAAATCTATTTTTCTTTATTTAGTCAGTTATTCCATAAATATGGGTTAAGCACTTAACTATGTACACAGGTAATGTGAGAAGCCCTGGGTATAGAAGGAAAGACAAAAAGACAGTCCTTGCTCTCACAGAGCTCAGTCTTATAGAAAAGACAATATGCAAACAACCATGTACAATCAAATTATATTCAGAATAAATTGGAGATGATCAACAGAGGGAAAACACTAAAATCAAGGAGTAAGCCTAAATCTATACTGGAAACATCTGCCCATTTTTCATGGTTCTTCCCTTTGTTTTGGAAACATTAATAGTCTACTCGTCTTTCCACATGGCAGCCCTTCTAATACTTGAAGACAGCTTTCATGTCCTCCCTTTAATAGTGTACATAGGTCTTCAGAAATCTATGTCAACAGCCTGAACCTTAGTCTCTTATGCCAGTCAAATCTCAAGGACAATTTTATTATCTTTTAAGGCAAAAACTAGCCTGATCTACTTGGAAAGGATCTTAGTATAGGTCTCTTCTACCACCAAATGGGAAACCATATTGGAGTGAAAAGAAAAAAATATTCATAGAATCATATGATCTTATGGTTGCTATGGACCTTAATAGCTATATACCAATTTCTTAGCCAACACAGGACCCTTTTCACTATGACTGAAAAGTTGTTATCCCCTTTTGGATTAAACATTTCCATTTTAGGACAGATCTAATTTTTTAGAAAATTCTCCTTTTTTGACTTCCAAACCCGCCATTTGTCAGCTGTGAAACAATAGTTAAGTCATTTAACTTCTATGAGTTTCAGTTTCTTGTTTATAAAATAAACAGCAGAAGTATCTGCTTCATAGGGTGATTGTGATCAAACAAATTTCAAGTCTTAAAATGATTGCTAAAATATTTGGGTTTTTTCCCATTATGGTAAGATAGCAATAGCCTTTATGAATAAGGTGTACTTCATGAAAATACTTTCTTGGGCAGTGGAACTAATAGGTATCTTTCAGGTATCTTTCAAAAAATTTTTCCTTCATTTTTTTCCCCATCCAATATTTGGGTCACTTACCACCAGCATTCTCCTATTCTGTTTTGAACAACTAGATGGAAATTAGCTTAGTTTGGTATTTGACATGCACAGATGGAGTTGCCAGCTGCTCCCTTTTTAGTTTTGTGAGTTCAACTGAACACATTGGTCCTTTTCATAGTATGCTTCGGGAAAGAAAAATGAAAAGGAAGGTGAACTAAAGTACTGCTGCTTGTGAGTGAGCTTGACCTGTGAAAATGAAACTACTTGGGAAACTAAGCTTGATGGTGTTAGGGGACCACATGCCTCACATGTGATGATATCTGATTGCCCATTTGATCAGAAAATGATGATCTATTTAGTGAAATATGGCTTGCAGTTTTTCTCAGTTAACTTTAAACTAAACCATAAATATACAAAGAATGTAGATTATAAAAGGAATTATATATTACAACGGAGAGGGAGAAATGGACAGCATAGTGACAGGTATATACTAGGTGCTTAATAAATACTTGCTGACTTGACATGTAATGAGTAGGGGACATGTGAAAGAGCACTAAATTTGGACATACAGGATCTAGATTTTAATATTAGCTTTCCTACTATCACTTGCATGAGCTCAAGCCAATTTTCCTCTCTATAGTTCAGTTTCCTCTCTGTAAAATTATTGTTCTGGACCACATGATCTGTAAAGCATATTCCATCTCTAAATCCTATGATAAAAATAACAGCAATAGTAATAGTTATGATATATATGGGGCTTTAAATTTGCTAAGCATTTTATGTGTTATCTGATTTCATCCTCATAACAACTAGAGAGATGTTATTACTACTCTCATCTTGCAGATGATTGAATTGGGACAGAGGGTAAATGATTTTTACATAGTCGCACAGCTAATAAGTACCTGAAGCCAGATTTGAACTCAAATATTCCTGATTCCAAGTCCAGAATTCTATCCACTGTGTCACCTTGCTAAAATAAGTTTTTATTTCAGAGTTATATACTTGTAAGGTCAATCCTTTTTATAATTATGATCACATGATTACCTTTGAAGGAAATCATTTTCAGAATATTGTTTCAATTGTATTGGTCTATGAGTAGCAAATGAAACACTTTGCAGAAAAGGGCACATTAATTTCACCATTTATAGAGTATCTACAGTTAATAAAGTCAGGCTGAAAATATGTATATTTCTGGTAGAATTAAAATAGAACAAAAGTTTAAATGCTCAATGAAAACCCAACTTTCTCTTAGGTGCAAACCTTAATGCTCAGTTGTGACCCAACATAATTACATTATAAGCATATACATTAAGCATAAAACATTGTGGAGAAATGACTACAACAGTATATCTGCTTACAATCTCATAAAAGTCATACATTTTATTTTATGTTCTTTATAGTCACTAGAAATCAAGGGCCAAAGAATTTGGCTTAATTTTATTTTAATGAACTGAGTTCATAAATATTTCAGCTCAGGATTCATACAGCATGAACAAGTACCTGTGAGGGCACAAAGTACTAGGATTCTGAAGCTGCAAGAAAGGAAATTATTGAACAATGAATGAGTCATCCTTCTCATCATCCAAAAATACCTTGGGTTTTTAGCACATTCTTCACTCTTTCATGACAAAACAGGGATATTTGATTGTGGCATGATGAGATAGTACCATTTATTTTTCAATTTTTACTATGTGATAAGCTATTGTTTCATATAACTAATTTTAAAGCAAGAAGTTATAGTTTAAATGGACTTTTTGAGATATACATGTACAAACAATATATGTGTATGTATTTACATATATATGTGAGTGTATGTGTGTATACATGTGATATGGTTATTAAAAAGAATTCCTTGCCAAAGTTTCATTTATTTTATCATTCTGCTTAGGAAATAATACTAATAACCCAAAGTATACATTGACATTTCCTCTGTTTTGAGGTAAAAGGGATCATCTATTTTTTCAGCAAATAAAATATTTGGAAATAGTTAAAGATTAGCCTAATTTGAATGAGAAAGATTCGAGACTTTCATTTGTATGTTCCATCAGTGCTGGTAGTAGATATATATTGACCTATGCTAGCATAATCATCACTGATTAGGCTGTTTGTAGAATGGGATATTCTAAGAAATTGGGTATTCAGATTATTTTAAGACTTCCATGGATTTCTGATCTTATTTATTAGCATATTCCATCTAATTATTCTGATCAGAATACATTCCTGCCTTCTCATCCTATGTAACTTCTTTCCACTTCTGGCATTTTTTCATGGAAGGTCTACCATGTATTTGCTAGGGGGCTTGTTCTAGGTCTCATCATTAGTTTAGTAGCAACAAGATTGTCCAGCTGTTATCCCTTCCTTTACATGATAGGAACCAACTCCTTTCCCACTCATACATTTTATGGTTTGTTTTATGGCATTCTGATGTGTAGTAATGTATAAATAATCTACTATTTCTTAATTACATCCACAATGCATTACTCTATTTCCCTTTGGGTATTCCACACTTCAGAGTTCAAATTCTACTTCTAATGCTTGCTACCTATGTTACCTTAGACAAGTCACAACCTCCCTGGAA
Source organism: Trichosurus vulpecula (assembly GCF_011100635.1). NCBI lineage: Eukaryota > Metazoa > Chordata > Mammalia > Diprotodontia > Phalangeridae > Trichosurus > Trichosurus vulpecula. Next base: position 347,106,327 of record NC_050576.1, on the reverse strand, counting down.
TTCAATTTCCTTAACTTTAAAGTGAGTGGGTAAGATTAGAGGGCATCTGAATTCCTTTCCAGATTTAGTTCTCAATACTCATGATCCTTTGATTTCTACAAAAGATTCTCTGGAGATTATGCTATTCCATGATTTGCAGTCCTATGGAAGAATGTTGGTGTGAAAAAATGTGGCCCTTTTTATTTCATAGAAAAAAAAATTTGGAATAATCCAAGCACTGAGTAATTTTCTAAATGCAATGAAATGCTCTTTTTGTTCAGTTTGTGTATTTTACATCAGTGCTGTTAGTGGATACACATTTCCAATGTGTATTCAAGGTGCATATATGAATAGAGCACTTTTGTTTTTTTACTAAATCCTTTAGCAGTTCCTAGATATCCTGTCATTTGCTGTTTGATGTGTGGATAGCTAGGATCAATACTTTTGAGTGATCATGGGAAGCTCTGTAATATTCCGGGGTTGATGCAATATTGGCATCTCTATCAGAGGATTTTACTATGGGGTCCATGGAACCTCAAGGGTTTTGCGGATTGATTTTCTAGGGTACAGGAACTTAGCTAGGACAAAATTTGCATCTGTATTTCAATGAGTGTTTTTTTGTTTTGTTTTGTTTTGTTCTGTGCTCTGCAGTTTGAAACATTATTCTGAGAAGGGCTCTCTAGATTTCACCAGATTGGAAAAGTTCTCCCAGGAGACACACACACACACACACACACACGCACACACACACACACACACACACACACACACACATGCAAAAGTTTAAGAATCCTTTGTTTCTATGGAATTTCTCTTCAATTTGGACTCCATACTAGAAACTGTGCTTAACTTGGGCAAATGTCTTTGGCATAAAAAATTTCCTTGTTTTATGCCTTGCTTCATCTGAGCAATCAAAAATTCATTAAACAAAATTATTTCTCTTGCTGTGTCTTCAAGGAATTTTATGTGACTTTACTGAACACACAGGAGATACTTTGTTGAAGAACAGTCTTTCAGGCTAGATCTACTCTACTTAACCATTTAAAAAATTAACAAAAAATAAATCCAAAGGAATCTTAGAACTGTCAGTCAATTCTGTGAAGATAAAGGTATGATTAGATATGGAATATTATTTGAGGAATTCCTTTTCAAATTTTGATCAAGGATTATAATATTAGATGAATTATTAAACCTTTTTTTTCTAAATTTCAAATTCCATTATTGTGAATCTAAAAAAAGTTAGTAGTACACTATCTTGCCTTGATGGACAGGAGGTGACTGAGAGGTACAAAATTTGAGCCAGGGTCTTGACTTGATAGTTTTCTTACTGAAAGTTTGTTGTTGCTTAGTCATTTTTCAGTCATTATCAGACTCTCTGTAACCTTCCTTTGGGGTTTTCTTGGAAAAGATACTGGAGTGGTTTGCCATTTTCTTCTCCAGCTCATTTTGCAGATGAGGACATGAAACAAACAGGGGTAAGTGACTTGCTCAGGGTCCCACAGCTAGTAACTGTCTGATACCAGATCTGAATTCATGAAGATGAGTCTTCCCAATTCCAGGCCCGTTGTTCTATTCACTGCCACCTAGCTGCCACTTACTAAAATTAAGCTCATGAAAATCTTTATCTGCTCTGAGCCTGTTTCCTCATCTATACAAATAGATTAGTAACACAAATTTGCTATCTCAGAGGGCTGTTGTAAAACTTAGTTGACATATATTTAAAAAAAGTTTGGTTAACTACATAGCATTTTATAAATAAGGGTGTTATTAATATTCAGTTGAGCTTAGTAGATAAAACTTAATTTTTGAAAATTTTCAAAAGTGAAAGTTATAATTTTGAACATTATTTCTTACTTCACAGAATTATAGGTGCACATTTAAATGTAGATGTCAATATTTAGGAAGTTGGAGTGAATGTGTGCTAATTAGAGAATGCGTATATATATATACATATATAAAACATAATATAACAACATAAGTAATAAAATGTGATATATGATATAACGTATGGTATGATATGAGATAGTGGAATATAGTACAATAGAGCATAGCGTAATACAGGGTCTTCCTAAAGTCTGGACACATAGGCAAGAATGCATATTTTCAAGAGATGAATCAATGAAATTTTCAACAATATTTTATTTAATTGCAATATTAACAAATAACATCTTCAATATGATTTCCATCATTTGTAATGCAAAAGTTGATGCGCTTGGCAAGATCCATGTGCACTTGACGCAATAACTCCACACTGCCCTCAGTTTTAGCACATTCACGCTTCGTGTGTTCAATCAAGTGTGTTGCATCTGTGATTTTCATTGACAACACCTTCCCCTTTAGTGTACCCCAGAAAAAGAAGTCAAGGGGACTAAGGTCTGTTAATATTCTAATTAAATGAAATGTTGAAACTTTAATTCATTGCCTATGTGTCCAGACTTTAGGGACACCCTTATACTATAATACTAAGCATTATAAATAGATGTAGATAGATATAGACATTATATATAAATGTTTTTGAATAGGTGATTGACATCAATTTGTTTTTTACTGACTTCTCTCTTTTTCCTAAGAGTAGGGTACATGATATTCTACCATTGATTACAGAGTGAATTCATACAAACACATTATATTTTCAAAAGTGACTAAAATGACCATTCACGTTGACCAAGAGATCCCACTAATAGAGAAATATATACACCAAAGAGGGCAAAGATAGAAAAGTAAATTCAAAAAATGGTTTTTTAATGTAGTAAACAACTAGAAAGAAAGCAGATGTCTGTTAATTGGAGAATGGCTAAAGAAATTAAAGTGTATGAATATAATGGAATATCACTTTGCTATGAGAAATTAATGTGAAAAATTCATAAAAAGTAAATGAACTAACATAGAATAAAGTAAGTAGAACAAGCAAAACAATAAACATAATGACACAAATGATGGGATTTAAAAAAAACAAACCTGAATGACTTATGATTACATCCATGAAGAAACTTGGTCCTGGAAAAAAATCATTTGGAAAATATATCTCCTTCTCTTCATGTCTGAGGTCAAGGACCTTTGGCGGGGAATATAGCATATATTTGGGGGCAGTTAAATAGAACAGTGGGTAGAATGCCATGCTTGAAGTCAGGAAGACTCAAATGTGGATTCAGACACTTATTATCAGTGTGACCTTGGGCAAGTTTCTTAATCCTGTTTACCTCAGTTCCTCATCTATAAAATGAGCTGGAGAAGGAAATGGTAAACTATTTCAGTATCTTCACCAAGTAAACCCCAAAGGGGGTCATATGACTGCAAAACAACTGAGTAAAAACAACATTACATATACTGATATATATATATATATATATATATGTAATAATATATAGATATAATGGTGATATAATGGTGAATAAGTTGGTTAATTTTGATGGACTATTTTTCCTTCCATTTGAATTTTTTGTTAGTTTTTTTCCCACACAATTAAAACTAATAGAATTAAAATTGGTAGAAACAAGCAGCTGGTAAAATAAAATCTTTTTACCAGTTGCTCTGATAAAGGCCTCATATACAAGATATATAAGAAATTAGTTGAAATTTATATGAATTATTGCCTAATAGGTAAATGGAGAAAGAACATGAAGAGGATACTTTCAAAGGAAGAAATACAAGTTTGCATTTGGAATAAATCCAACCCATATGAAAAAAAATGCTTTAAATCATTGACAATTAGAGAAATAAAAATCAAATGACTCTGAGGCTCTGCCTCATACTCATCAGATTAGAGAAGATGACAAAAGAGAAAAAATGATAAATGTTTGAAGGGCTATGGGAAAACACTCATACTAATGCATGTGAATTGGCTTAGCAATTCTGGAAAGCAATTTGGAACAATGCACTGAAAGTTGTTCAGCTGTCTATAGCTTTGACCCAGTTATATCACTACTAGGCCTATACCTCAAAGAGAACAGAGACAAAGGAAAGGGACTCATTTGATGGGGAAAATGTATATACATATATACATGTATATATATATATATATGCACTGAAAGTTGTTCAGCTGTCTATAGCTTTGACCCAGTTATATCACTACTAGGCCTATACCTCAAAGAGAACAGAGAGACAAAGGAAAGGGACTCATTTGATGGGGAAAATGTATATACATATATACATGTATATATATATATATATATATATATATATATATACATATATATACATATATATATATATATTTGCACACACACACACACACACACACATATATATATATATATATATATATATATGTTTATATAAGCTCTTTTCATAGTTCCCCACTGCTGGAAACTAAAATAATGCCCAACTATTGTGAAATTACTGAATAGTGTATGGTATATTGATGTAATTAATTAATAATAATTACTTTCTTAGTATTCCTCCCCTGAGGGCCCCTCTTTCCCTCTGATTGGAGAGGCTGAAGGGTAGATAGAGGACAGTGTAGAATTCCTTCCATCTCCTCTATTTAACAAGGTACCCAGGGCAGCCATCTTTCCTTTCCCACTCAGTTGCACTCCTTGGAATGTCAATTTCCTTATCAGGATATGATATGTACTGCTCCCCTCCTTTATATCTTTTTTTTATATGTCATCTTACCCCATTAGATTGTGAGCTCCTTAAAGGAAGGGAGTATCTTTCACCTGTCTTTGTATCCTCAGGACTTATCACAATGCCTGGCACATAATAAGTGTTCATCGATTGACTTTGCAGACTCACAATGAGATAGCATGCGCTAAAAATGAGAAAAATGCACAATTTTGGAAGAAACTACAAAGACCTCTATGAAAGGATGCAGAATTAAGTGAGTAGAAATGGCTAAATAATTTGTACAATGACAATGTTATTAAACAAACAAATAAGTTCTAAAAGATGTTAGAACTCAGATCAATGCAACCCAGGAGACTGAAGTTCAAATGTACCACTCATCCCATATTAGAATGGGAATGCACTTAAAATGCAGAGTTCATTTTTCCACATAGTCAATGTGGGGATTTGTTTTGTAGGACTCTATGTATTTGTTAATGCAGGTTTTCTTTTTCTCTTCTTTTAAATTGTTTAATGGAGAGAGGGGAGAGAGATGAGGAATACTTATAAAAATAAATGAACTTCAACAAAACAGAATGGTTGTTGCCCATATTTCAATTTATGATTGACCCTGACACTGTATATATAATTAGGACAGACAGTAGAAGTGGGCAGTGATCTGGAGGCAGAGTTGAAAGCAAGAAAGAGAGTGAACTAGACTGCTTTTATGAAATCATAAAGCATTTTTTTACTATCCCCAAGTTTCCAATGAAAGCAAAGACCCATCTTTTCAATGTTTACATTTTTCCAATATATGTATATATCAGTGAAGCATGGAACAGCATTGCTTCTGAAGACATAAAAATGAATGTCACACATAGGACAATGGTGAGGCATATGGTATGTATAAACAGGCTGCAACACATAGCCAACAAGAAAGTCTGAAGAAGAAAAAGGTGAAAGGAAGTCATCAAGGAATTGTATGGCAGGAAGAAAGAATAGGAGGGTGATAGATAACCAAAGTAGTCTTCTTATTAGTTACTCCAAACTTAAAAAATCACTGGAAATTGTAGTCAAATATAGACATAATATAATTTAGAATGAAATGTGGACATGTTGATAAATGTTGAGACTACCAAGAATACGGGTTGCTCGAGTACAGATAATGACAACTGAAATTTCCCTAGCACTTTAGCTCAGAGATCCCATAGTCGGCATATGCACCAAAGAGGCTAAAGACAGAATATAATATCCCAAGTAAGAAAATATTCATAGTTGAATTTTTCGTGGTAGAAAAGAATTGTTGACAATGTAGATGTGTATAGATTGGAGAATATTGTTACGTTTTAAAATTCAGAAATCTGAGCTTGACAACAACCTTTGTGTGAGGAATTGCAGGTATTATTATCCCCATTTTAGAGATGAGAAAATTTAAATTAAAGGATGTCAAGTGACTTGCCCATAATTCCACAGCTAGTAAGTGTGAAAAGGAATATTGGTGCTAGAACTTGCTGCCTTGAGGTTCAGCAATCTATCCTTTATACAATGCTGCCTCTCACAAGTAGATGAGGTATAAAATGTTTATTCAGGGCAAGATTGGTTTATTGCCCTGTAAATGCCACGGTAATAGGAAATCATGATAAATGTAGAGTTCTTTACACATCTTAGCAGTGATTGATTGGTCAACACAGCAGATGACATATCACCCAAATAAAAGTTCTAGCTAGGTTTGGAAATCTGGATTTGTGCTAAATTTGAAATTAGTTTTGAGCATGGCCAATGGCAACAAGAATTTTTTAAGAGACAGTGATAAAAGAACACTAATTTATGTTTTACTTTGAATTCTCTCTCCATCTGTCTTTTGAGGATGGGGCCACTTTGATTTTGCCAAACCTCTTAATCATGAGGTTTTTTTTTCTTCTAAATTGACATTAAATTATCTTACTGGTTTTTCAGAAAGAGCTTGGTTAACAGCACTTTGATTTTCTGGTTTAAATTCTTCAGAGTTGTCATAGGATTAACATATTTTCCCAATGATTTATTTGCAAAATAATAATGATGTCTGAACTATTTATAGGTTGTTATATAGGTCGTTACTCAATTTTAAAAAATTAATACTCAATGTTAGCCAGTTTTGTTATGATTTATTTCTCTGTTCTAAATTTTGAGAATATTAAAAAAAACTCAGTCGAGAGTTTCTATCAGTCATTTTTCTGTTCATCAAAGTTTTACAGTAGTTACTTTATCCATAAAAAGGATCCATTTGAGTAATTAATCTCAAAAGCAATCTCAGTGATGGATAGATATCAACATCTTAAATACTAAACAACATAATTTGCAACGAAAAGGGCATATACTGACAAATAAACAGAAATTGTAGATGCAAAGCCCGTCAGAATTCAACAAAGATGCTATCCCCATCTTCAAATTCACATGGGCTGCAACTTTTTTTTGGAGGTGAGGAGAATACATGGGAAGTTGAATAACTATTAAAAAATAATGTAGCCACACATTAAAAATAAGAAAACTAAGACTAACAATAGTTTACCTTATATAGTACTTTAACATTTACAAGGCACTTTCTTAAAAACATTTCTTTGAAGTAAGTAATGAAAATTTTATTTTTGTTGAGTTGCAGAGAGATATGTGCATACTTGTGGTTTTATCCATTCAGGTAACTCCTAGTGTGGAGGCATTCCCTCTGTCTTCCCATAAAACTCTATTCTTTCTTCACATCATGACCTTGAATCCTCCTAGGTCAGTTCCCCTGAACTACCCAGTCTCTCCTCTTTTTTCTCATCTTTACTCCTTGGTGAACCAATTTAACTCTATGCTCTCCTCCTTTCTTTAATTGCTAGTCCCTTTACCATTTCACCATTTTTACCCTACCAAACTCAGCCTTGGATCACTGGCACCATTCACCACCTTTGCTAACAAAGATGGAGAAAAGTATTTTGACTGGGTCTACTATAAATTTATATGTAATATCAACTGAGCTATCAGTACTGCTAGACAACATCTCTGTGCCCTCCTGCCTTATCAGCATTGTAGTCTACTCTTCACAGTGACTTTTCCAAACTTTTTCATCCCTCCTCAAGTATCACATTGCTCCCTCTGTCCCTACCCCTTCAGCTGAGGACCTTGACTCAGAGAACATAAAACACTGAGGCCATTTGCCATGAGCTCCCTCTTCCCACCCCTTCCATACCTCATATCACTCATATTAATTCTGCCACTAGTCTCTCTTCCACCTCTGCCTCACATTATAAGGTCACATTACTCATTACCAAATCTAACCTTATACCTACTCAAACAATCCCATTCTGCCCCTCTGTCATCCTCACTTGTGGTGTTAATGTGATCAAAGATCTTCCCTGCCCATTTAATAGGCCTCAGGTGGAACAAGTTAAGGGAAGTTTGGTTAGGAGAAGCCTTTTTGTAGGAAGGCCCATTTGCTAAGTAGGTACTAAGCCCCAGGGCCCCAAACAAGGTATATATACCCTATGGGTAGCCATTAAGCTTAGACTATAGAGATGCAGAGACAAGATCTGCAAGAAGCAGAAGCAGAAGCAGAAGAAGAGAACTGCGAGAAAGGGTGGAGAACTGGAAGAGATGGAGAGACAGAGAGAACTGGAAGGACTCTGAGAATTGCAAGGGTTTTCAGAACTGCTAGAGGATACAGGCAAGCAGACAGTTAGGATTCCTGAGTGAATGTTCACGGGAAGGCCCTAGCAGAGGGGAAGGTTATAGGATGACTTGACTCCTTGTTGTGATACTGTGTTTTAATCTCTTTGCTGTTACATTGAGGTAGATTTACTAGTTTTGGGATACAATTACTGCTATGTCAAATTGGGGTTAATGGTTCTGGGATTTGAGCCCCTGAAGAAATATTTTACTTCTTCTTCCTTCTATGAAGAGAGTCTTTTATACTTTGCGATTCCAAACTATACAGGCATATTCATGGTCACCATCAATATCATGAATCTTGCCTTACTTATACACCACTCTGTTACTTATATATAATGTACTACAGCCTACCTATACCTATTATGAATCTTTCTGTTGTCCTTTGGTTCAACAACAATACTGATTCTTCTAAGAATAGGACTTTCTCTAAATCTGAGCCACATCACCACTCTGGGAGAATATTGCTTGAAAGGAATGGGTTTTGCACTAGAGAAAACTTGGAAGCTATAAAATTTCCCAAGTGTGATCCAGCATAGTTTTTCTTCCTATTTAAATATGGGTTCTAAGTATAGAAACTATTACAATTTTTCCATTTTGTTATTTCAAAATAGAAAGAATTCTACTCCAAGTTTTATAACATTGACTTATTTTTGTTTATTTAATTAATCGTCCATTCTCAATGTGTTTATTTACATATTTTTGTTTTCCATATTTTAAAAATAAATGGCTCTGGGTAGGTGATAACAAGAACATCCTTCTCTATGATTAGTGTTATATTAACAAGATATTTTTGAGGAGGGGGCAGCTAAATTGCACAGTGAGTAGAGCACTGGCTCTGGAGTAAGAAGGACATGAGTTCAAATCTGGCCCTAGACACTTGACACACTAGCTGTGTGACCTTGGGCAAGTCATTTAACCCAAATTACCCTGCCTTCCCCCCTCCAAAAAGAAGATGTTTTTGAGGGTCAATGACCTATAGAACTAGATATAAAACCTGTGTGTGTGTGTGTGTATACACATCAAATAGAAATGTATGGTAAATATGTATCTACATGTATACATACATATATAAATCATATATATATATACACACACATATGTCTATATCTTAGAGTATTTCAGGGGAGTAATGCATAATCTTATAAGAAAGATAGATTAAGCTCTTTATTTTCTTTGTAAATTTCTCCTCCATACCTATAATTTTACTTTTTCTTTAATTTTTATCATCCTTGATAATGAAAAAAAAAAATTAACCTTCTACTCATTCTCAGTGTCCATGTAGCAATCTAGTTTCTTGTCTGAGTTTCTAATTATAATTGTTGCATAATTATTTTTTTCTCCTAGAGTTTTTCTTGAGTTCTCTTAAGCCATACCATTTATTTATGAGCTGTGAATACTGACTAAATAATCAGTCTCAGCTCCATTTGGCCATACCAGAGTCAATGATGTGGTAGATTTTGATACATTTATTTATAACCTCTTGGACATTTCCCTTCAATGTAGTCCCAGCCTCTTTCCAATAGAACATTGTTCTTAGATGCCTATCATTAGTAACCACTATGCTGTAGGATTATTATATATCAATATATACTTGATTTCAACAACTATCACATGAAATTTGTGCCACAGATTTTAAAAATAAATTATATTCAGAGGACCTGGGCTCACTAGTCTTTGGCAATTATTTATTACTGATGTTGGACAGCTCTCTGATCTTCAGTTTTCTCATCTCAGGAAATTGCTTTAGGTGATTCTCATGGTCTCTTTAACCAATTGATCTATGATCCTGGTATCCCTTTACATGCCTACTATGTGCAAAACCCTATGACTTTCAGGAAATTTAATGCTTTCCCAGAAATGGTGAAGTCACAAACCATGATCTTTAGGAACAGTGACAGGACCTGTAATTTCCTTAATACAAGGAATTCCCTGGATAAGGAAACTCCTTCAAGCAGTATAAATTGACACTATCTCTGCAATTTAAGATTTGCCTAGAACATTTAGAAATTCGTTGATTTGCCCAGCATTACAAAGTATATGGTGGAAATAGGACTTAAACCCAGGTTTTCTTGATTCTGAGTTCAGCTCTCCAGCCACTATTGCCATCCATTCTGCTTCTCACCATAATAATCATCCTTTATTTTTAAGGATATAATGTAGTTTTTATTAATTTAACATCACAATTAAACTCACAAAATGTCTTCCACTGGGCCAAAGCAAAAGGCCTACTATATCAACTCTGTGTGCTGTTTATCACATATGCGTATATAGGCATTTAAAAATACACATGTACATACATTTTTATCTATATGGAAGGACAGCGCAGTGGTGTAGTCTAGGGCTGTCCAACCTCAGGTTTTTATTGAAACAATTGACAATATATTTTCATTTGCCATTTTATTGAGAGCTCTGCAGTAGCTCAGATTCATTTACTAAAGCATTTGTGTAAATTTCTATGCTTGTAGGTGGGCCTCATAAATCCCACTGCAGGCCAAGCTGCCCTCATGCTGCACTTTGGACAGCCCTGTTGTAGTGGATAGAGTATTAGGCCTGAGGTTAGAAACACAAAACTTCTGCAATTCAGATTTGGCCTCTGACACTTATTAGCTATGTGACCCTAGGCATGTCACTTCACCCTTCATCCTCAATTTCCTCAACTGTAAAATGAGCTGGAAAAGGAATTGGCAAATCACTCCAGTATCTCTGCCAGCAAAACCCAAAATGAGGTCATGAAATTTGGATGTGACTGAAAAACAGATTAGCTATGTGGTAAAAGTGCTGATGAAGTAATACCAGGCAAAGAGAAAAGGAATTACAGTGATTATAGAAAGTGATGCCTACCCAAGCCCCCTGTTGGGTATTACATTTCATGGAGGGCAATGACATATATTTAAGGTCAGTTAAGTTGTCACTAAAGATGGCTTTAAGGATAAATCCTATTAGAAGCCCTTTGATAGGTACTTGCTCTGTCTTTATTAAGGGATTGTAGATCTATTTTTCTTAGACAATCACTGACCCTCCTGCAGAGAATCCTTCCCCTGTTCCTCTTGTGTTCAGCCTTTACAGACTTCACAAAACTCTTCTTCCTTGAAACCCCTGCCTGCTCAAGTAACTATTGCAAAGATGAATGGAAATAAGCATAATGCAGTGTACACAATTCATATTTTTCTGAGTGAAAGCCTAAGGAAGAATATGAATCTAGAGATCTCTCCTGCCATCCTCAGGCTATGTTTTCTTAATGCTTTATTTTATTTTGGTTAGAGAATCAGGAAGGGATATTTGGAAATATCTCCTCAGTTTTACCCTCATTCTTTCATGTCTCTTTGGGTCAAAGCAGCTAATTTGCGGTTATGTTTCGCTTTTCTTAAAAACAAACAAAAAAACCCCCAAAACTCTCAGTTTTCTCTAACTGTACACTGCCTAGGGGCTATAATATTTGCTTTAGAAAATTATAGTAGACACTGAAAAATTGAAATACTCAAATGGATGTATGATTTCTTCAATCTGTATTTCTAAGATTATTTTTTGATCATAACTTTCAGGTAGTTTGATTATTCTTATGTTTTCTCTTCTTGGTCTGTTCCCCAGATCAGCTGTATTTCTTATAAGATGCTTCAGATTCTCTTCTATTTTTTCATTATTTATATTTTGTTTTATTATTTCTTAATCTCTTATACCTTCACTAACTTCCCCTTGCCTAATTCTGATTTTCGAAGAGTTGTTTTCTCCCTTAAGATTCTGGTTCTCCTTTTCTAATTGGTTGGCTTTCTTTTCATAATCTTCTTATTTTCCTTGTATTGTGGTTATCTTTTTTTTAGTTTTCCTTCAATCTTTCTCATTTGATTTTTAAAGTCTTTTTAAAGTTCTTCTATGAGTTCTTTTTGAGTAGGCAACCATTTGGTATTACTCTTTGGAGTAGAAGAAGGTTTCTTTGCTTCTGTATCCTCCTCTGAAGATGAACCCTGGTCTTCTTCATCCTCACATTAATTCTCTGTAGTTAGAGACTCTCTCCTTTGCCTGTGAATTTCTCTTTTGTAGTAGCTTATTTTTGTAATCCCCTCTAGTCCTGGGATATGGGGGATGGTACTTCGGTCCTCAGATCCTCCTTCAGTTCTCCTGTCTGGCCTGGAACTAGAACCAAGACTTCCAGCCTCCTTTAAGTATCCATAGTCAATGGCATCCCTTCCCCACTGCTTCAGCAGTCACCAGGCACGTGCTGGATCCTTTTTGCCCCTACTATGTCTCTGTAGCACGACTGAATCTGGTGTTCCTTATTAGCAGCGGTCCCTCACTGTCCTGGGGGTAAAATGTTCTGTGGCTGGGGCCCAGGCAGCCTCTCAAACCAGCTAATCTCAGGGTTTGCCACATGTTGCTTAAGTGGATTTAGGAACTAGCTTAGAGGTGTTTACTCTTCACTGGGACAAAACCTCATCCTGGGACTTTCCTTCAGATCTTCTCTGACTGTCCCAGAAGACCCCTGTTCTGCCCCTACTCATATTTATTTTTACTGCTCTATGTTTGCCCTGAGGTTCTATTTCATCTCTTTTGTTGGGGAAAATCTTGAGAGCCTGTATTTTTCTGACCTACTCTGCCATCTTCCTAGAATTGCCCTTCTTGCTTTCTCTTGACATCACAATGATTACTAAGGTACCCCTCAGGCTGTCCATCTACCGTCTCTTTCTCTCGCCACACAACCAGTCCATTTTCTCTTTTTATCATACATTTTTCTTGTAACATCTTTTACTCATATTCTTCTTTGAAGTTTGTCATTAGTTATATGCTATGGCCTGCTGATACTCACTATGCTGCACTTCTCTCTTGCCTTATGAGTGATACTCAGTTTCAATTAATCAAAAAATGTTGTATTCCACATCTTTTAGACACACAAACATGAGAGTAAAATATTGTTATTAAAATTAAGTCTTTGATTCTAGGAGAAGTTTAAGGTCATTAAGTACCCAAAGGCAGGCATCCAAATGTATGCCATGATCTGAGTAATATATATTCTTCATCAACTTGTACATATGTATGGACATTTAGGCCTATCTCTTTTTAGTGTTTATAGTTTTTTTTTTTTTTTGCAGAAAACTTTGAGATATTCTAGGGTTCACTGCAACTAACAGTGTAATTCAAACATAAAAGCCTCTGAAGATTTTTACCATCCACAGGGAGCCCATATCGAGCTTCTTGTACTTTATCACCTTCATCATAGTGGCTAATACCTTAAGTGGATATATGTACCACTCATTGTGTCTCATTTGATGTTAACAATTCTGGAATCACTATATCAGTTAAATATACGAGCATTCTATACATATATGTGTACATATATAATTATTGAAATGTACATAATTTCTTCTGTCAGTTACTCATTTCATTTATCAATTCCTTATTTAAACAGCTCATTATTGAGTTTTTTTAATTATATGCACATAATTTTATACTTTTCCTCTTTTACTTCTAGGCCCTTACCAGTTCTAATCTTTGTTCTAACAAAATAGGACAGTTGATTCAGGCATGACTCTCTAATCAACAATGATTCTTCTGCTGCTTGTCAAAATATAATCAATTTCTTTTTGTGCTTGTGATATTCTTTAGTGTTTACTCTGATGTTTTTACTAATTCTTTTTGCAGAGAAAATAATGGTGCTATATAGCTGTGTAACTTCTGTGAAATTTTCAATTCTTTGGTCACTTTTATTCCTACTTCCTCACCTATAACTTCTTGTGTATTTCTTACTACTTTCATCTTTTTCTGCTATTATATTAAAAGTGTTGAGAATATCAGATGCATGTTGATTTTAGAGGGTCTTACTGAATTCCTTGCACAAGTCCTCTACATTTTCATTTTCTGAAATCAATCAAATTTCCATGGTAGTAAGTAAATATTCATAGATATTAATAGTTCTGTTAATAGTCAGCAACCTTTAAGTTATAAATAAGTTTCAGTCTGTTATAGTGGAGGGAATCCACACAATGGTGGTGATGAGTTCTTCTTTTCCCCAAATTACGTATCAAGAAAATTTTTGCATTCATTTTTACAAGATTTGGAGTTCCAAATTTTTCTTCCTCTCTCCCTCCCATACCTTCTTCTGATAATGTTAGGTAGTTTTATATAATTTATACATCATGTAAAACATATTTCCATATTCATAACAGTTGTGGTAGAAGAAACAGATCAAAAGGAAACATGAGAAAGAATAAAATAAGTGAAAAATGTATGCTTCTATCTGAATTCAGAATCCATCAGTCTTTTTTTAATCTGGATATAGATAACATTTTCTTTCTTGAGTCCTTTGTATTTGTTTTGGATCATTGCTTTGCCAAGAAGAGATAAATCATTCATAATTGGTCATCATGCAATTTTGCTGATACTGTGTACAGTCTTTTCCTGGTTCTGATGATTTCACTTTACATCAGTTAATACAAGTCTTTCCAGGTTTTTTCTGAAACGTGTCTGTTGATCATTTCTTATTGCACAATAGTTTTCCATCACATTCATATTCCAAAGCTTGGTCACAGCCATTCCCCCATTGATGGGTATCTTCTCAGTATCCAATGTTTGTCTCCATGAATAGGGCTGCTAAAAATATTTTTTTCAAAGGTAAGTCCTTTACCCCTTTTTATGATCTCTTTGGGATATAGATCTCATATGGTATTGCTGGGTCGAAGAGTATGCCCAGTTTTGTTGCCCTTTGGTCATAGGTCCAAATTATCCTCCAGAATGGTTGGATCAGTGCTCAACACCACCAAGAGTTCATTAGTGTCCCAATTTTCCCACATCGTCTCCAACATTTATCCTTTTTCTTGTTTGTCATATTAACTAATCTGATTGGTATGAGGTGGCATTTCAAAGTTGTTTTAATTTGTATTTCTCTAATCAAAACTGATTTAGAACACATCTTCATATTCCCATAGATAGCTTTGATTTCTTCATCAGAAAACTGCCTGTTCATATCTTTTGACTATTTATCAATTCAGGAATGGATTGTATTCTCATAAATTTGATTCAGTTCTCTATATATTTGAAAAATGAAGCCCTTATCAAAGACACTTGCTGTAAAAGTTGTTTCCCAATTTTCTGTTTTCCTTCTATTCTTAGTTACATTGGCTTTTTTTTGTAGAAAAGCTTTTCAATTTAATATGATCAAAATGATCAATTCTGCATTTCATAATGCTCTGTATCTCCTGTTTGGTCACAAATTCTTCTCCTCCCCATAGATCTAATAGGTAGAATATGCCATGTTCTTCCAATTTTGTTGCTTATTTGTCTATTAGTAAGATGTAATTTCCTTTCTTATCTCTTTTAATTAGGTCTATTTACTTTTCCTCTAAGATCAGGATTGCTACCCTTGCTTTTTTTTTACTTCAGTTGAAACATAATAGATATGCTCCAGCCCCTCACTTTTCCTCTGTGTGTCTTTTTGCTTCAAGTGAGTTTTTTGATGATATTGGGAGTAGAGCCAAGATGCCAGAGTAAAAGTAGGAACTTGTTTAAACTCTCTCCCAAAGCCCTCCAAATACCTGTAAAAATGACTTTAAACAAATTCTAGACCTACAGGACCCACAAAATGACAGTTATCAAATTGCCAGCCCAAGACAACCTGGAAGACTGACAGGAAGGGTCTTTCACAATTGTCTGTGAGCATGGCCCAGTCCAGCAGGGGCTGGAGCAGGCCTCAGAGGACTGAATCACTGGTATCTGTGGTGGTTTCCAGACTTCTGAACCCACAAATGCCAAAGATAAAGTGAAAGGTCATTGGGAAAACTCTGCTGAACCTAGGTGAGAGAAGAATGTGGTCTGGCCCCAGCCCGGGGGGCAGAGAAGGTGATGGCAGTGGTGGTGGCAGTAGCAGCAGCAGCAGCTACTTCTAGAGCTCCAGGCCCACAGATGGTGGGGGGATCAAACAGCTGATCAGAGGGGGATTGCAGGGATCTCTTCATGGGCACTGAGGCAGGATTCTCTTGCTTTGCCCTGCTTGGATATAGGTCACAGTCCTAGGTGGTGGTCCTTGGGTGAGGAGGAGTGCTGGCATGGCAGAGCGTGTTGAGGCTATGGAGATGGAATCATTGCAATTCCAAGGCAGAAAAGAGTCCTTGTGGTCACTCACAGGCCAGCAAAGAGGCCAGGAGAAGAGTGAACACCTCTACTTTGATCATACCACCTTAGAAGAACTGAAAATTTGCAGGTGTCTAGAAGTATCCCTGACAACAGCTGTGCAAAATCCCTGAAACTTGGGAAAAAGCACTCTTCACTCTGGAAGCAGAGGCATACCTTGACAATCAGCTCAAAAGTCAAGTAATTGTCTGGGAAAATGAACAAACAGCATAAAAAAATCATATTATAGAATCTCACTTTGGGTGACAAAGAAGATCAAAACATAGAGCCAGAAGAAGTCAAGAAAATCAAAGCTCCTGCATCCAAAGCATCCAAGGAAAATATGAATTGGTTGCAGGCCATGAAGAGCTCAAAAAGGAGTTTGAAAATCAAGTAAGAGAAGTAGAAGAAAAAACGGGAAGTGAAATTAGAGTGATGCACAAAAATCATGAAAAATGAGTCAACAGCTTGCTAGGAGACCCCCCAAAATAATGAAGAAAATAACACCTTAAAAATAGACTAATGTAAATGGCAAAAGAGGTCCAAAACACCAATGAGGAGAAGAATGCCTTAAAAGGCAGAATTGGCCAAGTGGAAAAGGAGGTCCAAAAGATCACTGAAGAAAATAATTGCTTAAAAATTAGAATGGAGCAAAGGAAAGCTAATGATGTTATGAGAAATCAAGAAATTATAAAACAGAACCAAAAGAACAACAAAAAAGAATACTGTGAAATATCTCATTGGAAAAACCACTGACCTGAAAAATGGATCGAGGAGAGATAATTTAAAAATTATTGGACTACCTGAAAGCCATGATCACAAAAAGACCTTAGACATTATCTTTCAAGAAACTATCAAGTATTATACAAGTACTGTGGAAACGCAATCAAGATAACACAAGATCTAGCAGCTTCTACATTAAGGGATTGAAGAGCTTGGAATATGATATTCTCGAGGTCAAATGAGCTAGGATTAAAACAAAGAATGACCTACCCAGCAAAACTTAGTATAACCTTCCAAGGCAAAAAATTGATATTCAATGAAATAGAGGACTTTCAACCACTCTTGATGAAAAGACCAGAGCTGAATAGAAAATCTGATTTTCAACTACGAGAATCAGGAGAAGCATGAAAAGGTAAACAGGAAAGAGAATCTTGAGAGACTTATTAAAGTGGAACTGTTTACATTCCTACATGGAAAGATGATATTTGTAACTCATGAGACCTTTCTCAGTATTAGGGTAGTTGAAAGAAAAAAAAAAAGCAAGGGTAGCAATCCTGAGCTTAGACAAAATAAAAGTAAATAGACCTAATTAAAAGAGATAAGAAAGGAAATTACATCTCACTAATAGACAACTAAGCAACGAAATTAGAAGAACATGGAATATTCTACCTATTAGATCTATGGGGAGGAGAAGAATTTGTGACCAAACAGGAGATACAGAGCATTATGAAATGCAGAATTGATCATTTTGATCATATTAAATTGAAAACCTCTTCTTCAAAAACAAAACAAAAAAAAAACGAACAATGTAGGTAAGAATAGAAGGAAAACACAAAACTGGGAAACAATTTTTACAGCAAGTGGCTTTGATAAGGGCTTCATTTCTCAAATATATAGAGAACTGAGTAAAATTTATGAGAATACAATCCAAGAAACAATACTCAAATTGTTTCTTTGTGGCTACTTGCAATATTTTCTTGTTGACCTGGGAACTCTGGAATTTGGTGACAATATTCCTGGGAGTTTTCTTTTTGGGATCTTTTTCAAGAGGCAGTCAGTGGATTCTTTCAATTTCTATTTTACCCTTTCCTTCTAGAATATCAGCGCAGTTTTCCTTGATAATCCACGTATGTGTGTGTGTGTGTATATATATATGTATATATATATATATATGTGTATATATATATGTGTGTGTGTATATATACATATATGTATGTATATATATGTATATGCTATCTTGGGATGGGGGTAGGGGAGAGATGGGGAGAAAATTTAGAACTCAAAACCCTGTGGAAATGAATGTTGAAAATTAAAAATTATTAAATAAATAAATTTTAAAATGTGTTTTTTGTAAGGAACATATTATTGGATTCTGGTTTTTGGTTGACTCTACTATTGTAATAACAATGTGTTGGGGCAGCTTGGTGCCCCAGTGAGTAGAGCATCAGCCCTTTAGTCAGGAGGACCTGAGTTCAAATTCAGCCTCAGACATTTGACACACTCAGTAGCTGTGTGACCTCGGGCAAGTCACTTAACCCCAATTGCCCTGCCTTCCCCCTCTAAAATAATTAAAACAAAAATACAACAACTGTGGCTAGCAGCTGCTGTGGCAGTGTAAGACCCAGCCAGACTAGCAATAACAGCACACAGAAGGGCTGCTAACACAGGTTCTTTGATCTGATTTTCTAAGCATAGCAATTTTAAGGGGTTAACAGTTTCAGTTTAATCAAACAAACATATATCATTCCCTTAGTTCAGTGTGAAAAGCCAGCACCCTGAACTTCTGAGCAAATACAAATAAAAATTAGAAATAGAAAATATCAATTGATCAAATAACACAATTCAATAGACAGTCTTTGTCTAATCAAGACATCACATACAGTTACCAAAAGGAGAATCACCAACATCTGGGTTTTGTTCAAAGTTGGGAGCTCCAGCGGCTCCCCAGAGTCTCCACACCAACACTCTTCCAGTGAGTGAGAGCCCCCAAACAAAATGCTATCCTCTGAGTTTATATACCCTACTTAGGGCCTGAAGGCTTCACACCTAATCAACCAAACGGTGTGGGCCTGGGGCTTAGCACCTAGTTAGCAAAAGGGTGTGGGCTTGGGGCTTAGCCCCCTATGAAGACTTAAAAAAGGGCACTTGATTACTTTAGCATTCTAAAAGAGAAACCAGTAAAAAAAAAAAGTCCCACCTTAATTACCAACACAACTATCCACTTCTGTTTTTTGTGGAAGAGTTCTTCCTGTTCACAGGTATGATTACTACCTGTGCATTTCCTTGGATCCCATTCTTCCTTCTATTTATCTTGCTTGATTAGGGGAGATTTGTTTGTAGGAAGGTTCACACCTTTTTCTAATTTCTAATTAGGCACAGGGTTGTGATGCCCTCTGGCTCTGGGAAGTGTATATATACTCTGAGGATAGCATTTTGTTTCGGGGCTCACTGATTGGAAGGATGTTCATGTGATTTGGCCAGACGAGACTCTGAGTAGCACTTAAGGAGGCCCCCTAGCTTTAAAAACCCAGATGTTGGTGCTTCTCTCACTGGTAACTACATATGTATTTCTTTGGTCAGAAAGTTAGAAGCCCTGTCTGTTGATCTGTGTTATTTTCTCTGCTTGTAATCTCTTTTTGTATTTTCTCTGAAGTTCAGGGTGCTGACTTTTCCCCTAAAGTAAGTGAATGATATAGATGTTTAATTAAAGTAAGATTGTTGACCACTTTAAAGTTGCTTTCCTTTAGAAAAGCAGATCAAAGAATGTGTGCTAGCAACCATTCTTAGTATGCCAGTGTGGTTATTGTTATACTCCCCTGATCTGCCTTCCCTTCTGTTGTTCCCCACCCCTAACCCCCCACCCTCCACTGTTACTTAAACTCCTCCCCTCCTGTTTCTCTGTCAGATAAGATAGATTTCTATATTCAACTGATTGTGCATATTATTCCCTTTTTGAGCAAATACTGATGAGAATTTCAAGTGATGCCCATCTCCCATCTTCCCATCTTTCTCTCCATCGTAATAGGTCTTTCTTGCCTCTTCATGTGAGATAATTTATCCCATTCTACATTTCCCTTCCTTCTGCACCTTTTGTACTCTTCTTACACATCCCTTAGCTTTTTTATGTTATTCCCTCAAATTCACCTTATACTTCTATCCACAGCCTATGTATATTCCTTCTAGTTGTACTATTAGTGATACAATTTTTAAGAATTACAAGTATCATCTTCCTGTGTAGGGATGTAAATAGTCTGGCTCCACTGAGTCCCTTATGTTTTCTTTTCCCTTTTTTACCTGTTTATACTTCTCTTGGGTCTTGGCATTAGAGGTCTTGATACTTTTGGTTTAGTTCTGGTCTTCTCCTTATTACAGCTTGGAATCCTTCTATTTCATCAAAAGACCATTTCTTTCCCTTATTGTATTTTGCTTTATTCGGCTAGATGAGCTATTATTGGTTGCAGTCCTTGCTCCTTTGCCTTCCAGAACATCATGTTCCGTGACCTCTGATCTCTTAATGTTATACCTGTCAGGTCCTGTGTGATCCTGATTGTGACTTCCAGATACTTGAATTGTTTCTTTTTGGCCACTTGTAGTATTTATTTCCCTTGCCTGATTGTTCTGAAATTTGGCTAAAATGTTCCTTGGAGGTTTTATTTTAGGATCTCTTTCCTAAGGTGATCAGTGGATTCTTCCAATGCCTATTTTGCCCTCTGGTTCCAGGATATCAGGACTGCTTCCCTTGATATTTTTTGACAGATGTTATCCAGGTCCTCCTTTTCATTATAGCTTTCAAATAGTCCAATGATTCTGATATTATCTCTCCTGGATCTATTTTCCAGGTAAGTTGTTTTTCCCATGTGGTATTTGACATTTTCTTACATTTTTTTTTCCATTCTTTTGAATTTGCTTGATTGATTCTTGATGTCTTATAAAGTTGTTAGTTTCCTCTTGCCCAATTCTAAATGTTAAGATATGGTTTTCCCCAATTAGCTTTTGTACTTTCTTTTCTTTTGGCCAATTGTACTCTTCAAAGAGTTTTCTTCAGTGGATTTTTGTATCTCCTTTTCCATTTGGCCAATTTTACTTTTTAATCAGTTTTCCAAGCTGTTGACTCTTTTTTTCCATAACTTCCTGGCATCTTTATGCATCTTGCATCACCTAATTCTCTTACTTCTTTTCCTAATTTTTCTTCTACCTCTCTTATATGATTTCAAGCTCCTTTTGAACTCTTCCATGAGTTCTCTTTGGGCTTGAAATCACTTCCTGTTTTTCTTTAGTGTTTTGCCCATCAGTGTTTTGCCTTTGTTATCCTCTTCTGAGTTTGTGTCTTGGTCTTCCCTGTCACCATAATAACTTTCTGTGGTCAGATTCTTACTACTGTTATTTTTTCTTATCTTTTTTTTCCCTTTCTCCTTTCTTTTAAATTTTATCTCTGCTCCCAGGGTGGAAGGGGCTCTGTCTTAGGCTTCTTCTGCCAATGGCTGCAGACCTGGTGCTGTGCTGATATTGCCCTGAAGTTCACATGGCAACCACATGTCTGGTGCTGTGTTGAGTGAGTGGAATGGGGGAGTTGGTGGGCTGGCACTGCTGGAGGCTGGAGGGGGTTGGTATAGCTAACCTGGTGCTGAGCTGGAGTCTTAGTGGTGGTGTCAAGTAGGTGCTGAGGTCAGGTGTTTTTTTTTTTTTTCATTTTTCCAGGGCTATACTGAACCATGTGGAGGTCTGGCCTCTGAAGCATGCCTGTCATCCCTGAGCTATGGTGAAAAATGGAGGTCTGGCTGCTGGAGGACACCTGCCTTCCCAGGGCTACACTAAAGTATATGTTGGTTCTTGGAACTGGAGTCTGCAGGTTCCCTTGGCTATGCTAAGGCATGTAGGGGGTCTAAGATTTGTTTTAGATCACTATTTCATGGTTGTTTGGAGGTGAATGTGGGAGATCTACAGCGATTTATTACTTATTTATCTTGGTTCCCAGCAGTCTCCAGTACTGAGATCTGACAAAATCACAGATTCTCAAAATATTTCCTTATTCAGAACCAATAAATAGGTGAATATAGTTATCCTTTCCACATCATGGGGTTTAGGACATGGCATCCCCACCATCTAGAAAATTCATGTAAAATGTTTTTGCCCTCCCTTCCTACCAGAGAACAAGTCTGAATTATCATGGTATTAAAAAATAAAATATGCTGATATAAAACAAAACTATATGTGTGTATGTGTATGTATGTGTGTGTATGTGTATGTGTGTATAGATGCATTTCTGAGATTCTAAACGTTTTTCCTGTGTCATCTGCTGGCCTTTGTGTGTTGTTTGTGGATTCTGCAGAGCTCCCTAAAAATTCCCACTTAATTTTTTATGCTTAGTGTAACCACAAGGGAAAAGTTGCAATGTGCAAGGGGTAAGTGAAATTCATCCTTTTTTTATAAAAAAAAGTATTTCCTATCATCTTCCTTATGCTGGGCACTGGCTAAGCTAAAAGGATAAATCAGATCCAGTCCTACTCCCTGTGAATTTACAATCATGTTGGGATGTGGTGAAGTGGGGATAAACTACTATAAAAATAACGAATTTATTCTTGTAATACTAGGATATTGCAAGGCAGAAAGAAGTGTGATGGGAGTTCAGAGGAGGGAGAGAGAGCTTGCTAAATGGGATGATCAGTAAAAACTTCAGTGAGAAAACAACACATAATCAGTCTCTACATGATGGCTAGTGCTTCTTACCTCCTGGTTTACAGATGACATAAAATTCTAGATGGATGGGAATGGAATGAACAGAGATGGGAAAACTTAAGATATATTGGGCAACAGCAAAGTCACCAGATTGGTTGGCTAACAGGGTAGGTGTGGACAAAGAGGGGGACAAATCTGAAATTATAGATTTTGGGGCACCTAGAATTACCCAGGCTAAAATTGGAAGAGAAAGGAAAAGGAATGCGTATTTACTAAGTGCTTACTATCTACTAGGTACTGGTGCTTAGTGCTTTACAAATATTACCTTATTTATTTCTCACAACAATCCTGGAAGGTAGGTCCTATATTATTTCTATTTTTCACATGTGGTAACTGAAGCATGCAGAGGGGAAGTAACTTGCCCAGGGTCCTGCAACTAGTAAATATCTGAGGCCAGATTTAAACTCAGGTCTTGCTGATATCAGGCCCAGTGCTCTATCCAGGTCTTTAAAAAGTCCTTTGACTACTATTCTTTAGGGCCTTTATTATCAAAGTGGTGATGAGAAAGCAAAATCCAACATAAGACAGATTATATGGGAGAGGGCAAATTTTAGGCACTAGAATTAACACCACCTTCTTTCCCAAAATATTGGAGTCATAATGATCTTTGCCATCAAGGAATTTGAAATCTAATGAACTAGATAAGACAAATGCTCAGGAAAAATAAAGATATTGGAACACTTATTAAGATTGTGTGTTTCTCCATCGTTCTCAAAAGAGGAACATGACATCAGGGAAATGATGACATGACTTGCAGTTTACTTTGATCGAGTGAGGGAGAGCTGTGCAAGGTCACCAATCTTCCTTTCTCCTCCAGGGCCATCTGGGTCCAGTGGCCTGATATTCACCAGGACAACTGGAGATGGCCCAGGATGCATTAGGAGACCCTGGCCTTCCAGGCTAAGGTCTTTTCAGGTTCTCACTTTGAGTGAGGTAATACCTATTCAGTGAATAGGCCTCTTTAAGAAGTTAATCAAGGGATGGCCGCTTTAATCAAAAATTCAAAAAAATCAAACTGGGAGGGAAAGACTCTCAGGGCTCCTGCCCAAAAGAGAAACAGTAACTATTTAGTATTTACATTCACTCTGTGCTAGTGGGGCAGTGACCTATTGTGCAATCTATGGGCTCCAGAGTGAGTTGGGTTTAAGGCTTGGTTTGTGAGGAAGAAATCTAGCCAGTAAACCAAAAGTTGAGGCAGACTTTGGCCATCAAAATTTATCTTCCTTTGGGCAAAGCACCCTCAGCAGAGGAGATGGGAGGGGAGGGGAGGCTACTCACAAGTTGTGTTTGTCACATATTAAGAAGTAAAAGACAGCTAGGTGGCATAGTGGATACAATGTCCAACCTGGAGTCAGGAAGATCTGAGTTCAGATCCAGCCTCAGAGACTTACTAGCTGCATGACCTTGAGCAAGTCACTTAACCTTGTTTATCTCCATTTCTTCATCTGAAAAATGAGCTGGAAAGGGAAATGGCAAACCACTCAAGTATCTTTGCCAAGAAAACCCTAAAAGAGGTTATGAAGAATCAGAACTGACTGAAACGACTGAACAATAACAACAAAGTCAAGGAATATAACAAAAGTATAATGTGCACTTAAGTGCTTAGAAAGCAGCATAAGAAAGAGAACAAGACAGGAGCTTTTATAAGAGCAAGCTTCCTGGTCAGTTATTAACAGATTTTTGAGATGAGAGAAAAGTATTATTGTCAGAGAATGGGTTAGTATACTGAGTTGGAATTCTCTTGCCACCTACACAACCCAGGGACATAGGAGCTAATCCACTCTCTAGAAATGACCATTATTGCTACTGGAGTTGCACGGTAATAATTTCCCCAGTCTTTTTGAGTTATTTTTCTATACTCTTTTCAGTCCCTTAACATCTTCCCTTATATCAATCTAACAGATCCTAATAATCTTCTTTGCTCTTTGTAGAAAATCCAATTGCAAGGAGCTTTCAAAATGTGTACTTTATTCCCTAAGCTTCTTCAATGTCCTCCCCATCAGTCATAATATATTACTATTAGGCAAATTCAGTGCTCACTTTGAATGTGATAAACTAATTGCATCCAGTTTCACAGATTTATCCTGAATCCATATGCTCCAATAGGGTTCATGATTTCTAAAAGTACAGACAATAGGAAATCAGGCCATCCAAAAAAGCTATTAAGAAATGTTCTTTCAACTGGAAAATAATATGAAGTTCTCTTTTCTGCAGGTAGAGTTTTTGAGAATAATCGAAAGTGAAGTCAGGTTTGAGCAAAAGGTATCCATCATAGCCTACAATCAGAGAATTTTAATGCAAGATTTTTAATTAGCATAATTAATCTTGGCTATATATCTTCATATACACACATATATACATATATACATATACATGCGCGCGCACACACACACACACACACACACACACACCTGAGAGGTGGAACTGTCTCGAACTCTGGCACAATCACATGCTTCAAAGTAGTAGAAAGAGTTTGTGATATGCAATCTTTTGAAAGATTTCTACTGAGAAGAAATGTTGTTCCTCACCTTTGTTTGTCCTGAGATGAACAGCAAACAGATATGTTTTTAATAGTTAATGAAACTGTGATCATATTTCCTGACTTAAAATTTGAAGAGAATGATGTGGGAGCCCGATAGACACAGTTCATGTGCTGCTTTGATTGCCAAAAAGGTTTTTGCTCTTTCTGTGCATGTGATGACAATGTTTTCCCTTATAGAAAGGGCAGGGTCTTCGTACAGCAATACCCTTTGTACAATGTGACCTTTGGGAAAATGTTATTTTTTTCCCCTACTGAAAATCTGATCTAGTCCCTTAAATTTTAAAAGCCAGGGTTATAAGGTTTTGACTTTTACTGAAGTCAAGTGAAACAACTTGGATGTACTTTTCTATGACTCATAAAAAAGAATGCCACATTGATTTTTCAGGACTAGGAAGTGTCTCCCTTCCCCCACCTCAATTTAATTATTGATCATTAAGGAAAACAAACAAAAGAGCCTTTGTAGGAGGAGCAGGGTGATAAAGGTAATGTGGTTTCTGCATGCTCTTTCCTCCAGAGACTGAGTAAGCTTGCATGATGGCCCAGTAATAAGGCTAGGTACTGCTAAACAATTTATCTGTCACTTGTCCTTTCTTTTCCAGAGGCTCCCTTTTTCACCTCACTGGTAAGTCTGTCCTTCAGTATCCAAAAGATGTCCATAAATTAAAAAGAATTCAGAAAAGCTCAGCAACTAAATGATTGAAATTCTAAAGCATTTCACAAGATAGGCTGAAGATGAGGTAATAAGGCATTAATATTTGCACATCCTTGATGAAAGCTCATTTAAGATAAGGTTTCCAAAAAGGTATATTCAGAATGGTTTCAACTCTTCCCTGCACACACAAGACTTTAATATTTAGTTTAATGATTAGTGACTAGCTCTTGTTTCCCCAAAACATGATAGTTCTATAATCAGATGACATGGGAGATGCCACCATTGGTTTATTTACATTAAAGTCAGCCTAAACCTAAATGGCATGTATTGATTCTGTATACACAACTAATTTGCTCAATTCGACTAAACTAATTAGTTAATAAATGGTGGAAAATGCTTCAAAATTGATTGTTAGTGATGAACATTTTAATGAATGTAGGCCACTTCTCACCAGTTTTATAAGTAGTTACCTCTTTACTCTGGCCTCCCAAAATTTATAATGGCTTTATTTTCCAGTTTTCTATTTCTTCCTTAATCTATATGATAGTAGCCTATGGGCTACGTAGATAAGATTCGTTTAAGTTTTTTAGAATCATAGATCATAAAGGCTAAAGTGATTTCAGAAGTCATCTATTCCATGACACTCATTTCACAGTTGAGGAAACTGAGGCCCAAAGAGGTAAAGTGATTTACACAACTTCACGTATGTAATAAGTATCAGAGATGGGATCTGAACCAGGGTCCTCTGACTTGAGAATAAATGTTGCCAACAAATTTTTTTATAATTACATTAGGGCTAATATAAACATATGTACATGTATGTGTATGTGTAAATGTATATATACTTATATACTCAGATATGTACATACCCACATTCTATACCCATATTCTTCATATATCCCTATGTATGTGTGTATATTATACTCTATGTATGTGTATGTATATATGCATATATATGCATATATATGTAGTGTGTTTGTGTGTGTGTGTATGTGTATGTACATACTTTCTAAGGATCTTTGACTCTTGCACTGTAGGGAATCCTTTCCATTAAGGCAGATTTCTGAAGCCCATCTTCCACTTAGTAGAGACAATCTACTGAGGTTTCAGAAGCATACAAGATTGAGTCTCTATATTCCTCCCACCTGGAGTTATATCTGATACATCATAAGCCCTTAAATTCTTATTGAATTGATTAGAATTTAAGAACCATGAGAAAAAGAAATGGTATCTGATGTGTTTCTTTGCAGCCCTAGGTCAGATACTAGGTAGAATAACCTAGGGCCACTAGGGAATTAGCTACACTTTGACGTTGTTTAGGGTAACAAATGAGGCTAATTGAATATAAAGTGAAAGTTGTGTTGAAGTGCCTTTTTACATAGCAGTGACCTCATTTTAAAATATGAGGTTGGTAAGATATTTTCAGTTAGCTCTCAATTATCTGTGGTGAAGGAGGGCAAGTATGAATGTGGAAGATAAAAAAATGATTAATATTCTGACCTGAGCTCTTTAGTGGGGCAAGTATTACAGACTCATCATAGAAAAAGAAGCAAGAAAATGTAGGAAACTGGGTGGTGAATTCAACCCTTTTGTTTCATCATTTGAAACTACTCTCTCTGTGAAGCAGCGGGACTTATTTGTTCTTGTAGCAGCAGTATTACATAGCGTAAGGAGCTCAAGAATCTGAGGCCTAAGGTGCCAGCTTGGATCAAGCTGCCACTAAGTGTGGACTTATCAAAGCTTTTTTTTTTTAATCTCTCATGGCCTCAGTTTCCTCATTTAGAAATAATGCACAGCCCTTTAAGTCTTCTAAAGTATTTTCCTAGTAACTAGCCAAAAAGATAGATAGTGTAAGTTTTATTATCTCAATTTACAGATGAGAAAACTGAGACTAAATGATGAATTAACTGGCCCTTGGAGACACGTAGCTAATGATAATATCTAACACTTCTATAGCATTTACTGTGTTATCAAGTGTCTGAGGTGGGATTAAACTCTAGTCTCCTGACTCTAAGTCTAGATCTATACTGTATAATTTCTGACATGAAAAGGAAGGGTTTGAATGAGGTGATTTATGAGGTTCTTTCTAGATCTAAATATAGAATTATATGATCCTATTAACAGACAGAGATGTGGAAGAAGACAAAGAGGGTGGGTGCCTTATGTAAAAGACTAGATATGGTACATTGACTGGAAAGTATAGGGAGAGATTGGAAAAAAAAAACAGTAGCTCCACTTATTGGAAACATAAAATACATAAAGGGGGAAAGAGTTTAATAAAACTTTAAAGATAGATTTGAACCAGATTGAGGAAGGTCTTTTGGGTATGAGTTTTTATTTTATCCTAAAATCAATAGAGAGTCACTGAAGGTTTTTTGACCAGGTAATGGGATAGTCAGAACTACTCATTAGGAAGATTAATTTGATAGTTGTGTGCCAGAAGGACTGGAGAAGAAAGAGACAGAAAGTAGTAAAGTTCTTAGAAAGCTACTATGTGAGAGGTGATATGGACCTCTATTGGGACAGTAACAGCATGAGAGGTGAGGAGAGGAGAGGAGAGGAGAGGAGCAACTGATGTGAGTGATATTGTGAAGTTGGAATTGACAGGACTTGGCAACAACTAGGATATAGAGAGGAAACAAAACTATATAGAATAGATTGGATTTTATTAGTGTAGTTGTCTAAAACTGTTTTTCTCCATTGGTCATAGGAAATGGTTCAAAACAATATACATTTGGATAAATGACTACATGATAGAATATATTTAAGATATTGGGCTAGCTGAAGGTTCTTTTATGACTGATAATAATAATATTTGACAATTCACACTGCAGACAGTTCTAAAAAAATCAGTTTAGGTTGTGTGATATAGCTAATGTATCTGTTATACCCATTTTACATATGAGAAAATAGAAAGTTTATATAACTTGGACATGGTCACACAGCTCATAAGTGACAGAGCTGAAACTTAATTATATGTCTTTCTGATCTAAATACAATATTCTTTTCACAATGCTGTTCTTCCTGAGGTCCAACATAAGATATTGTAATGTCTTCTCAAGTAAGTCCACAAGCATTTATTAAGCATGTATTCTGTGACATACACTCTGCTATTTTTCTCTATCTGACATAGCAAAAATATTTAAAATTGTAGCATGTTGGTGGGAGGTGAATGGAAGAGAAGGGCTAAGAGATACATTATAGATGTCAAATCCAGAGTTCAATATGCTTTTAATTTGCTTATTTATGAGGACACTGGCCAGGTTATTTTTAGCCATAGAGGTAGGCACAATATTCAGGCCTTCTGACTCCACATTCAGTAAGGGACAGTATGGAATAGTGGATATACAATTGGAATTTGAATCAAGAAGATCTGGGTTTGAATTCTAAAGCATTTATTATCTGCATGATCCTGGGCAGATTGGTTTCCTCATCTGGAAAAAAAAATGGAATGACAGGGGTAGCTCCACTCAGTGAATTCTGAAGTCACTTCTAGATCTAAATCCATATTTCTATGACTGGATGGACTCTAAGGCCCCTTGTAATTTTGAATCTTTGATTCCTTTGCATTATGCCAAACTACCTTCTTATGCTAATAGACATTGAGTGAAGGTATGCTAGTCTCTCTTGGGAAATAAAGTGAATTGACTTCACCATATGTCTTTGAGACAGATTTTTCATTGCTCAAAATTTTCATGTCTTCTGAGTACAATATTACATTCTAGATAGTTGAGGGTGAAAAAAAATTATCCTTTTAGTTAGTTTTTATTGTATCTAAAGATTTTGGAAATACAGGTTCAGAGAGAGAAGTAACCTGAAGGATAAGCTAGTCCATTCCAATATTGTTGTTTGAAGGGGATCAATGATATAACGCGGGTGGTGTCTTGACTTTTGTGTTAATTGGATTCAAGGGAGGCAGTCATCAGCCTCACTCTCTCCTCCAGGCAGCAGAGTCCAGTGGCAAGACATAAGTGAAGAAGACTGAGTGGTGATAGCTCAGGACTTAGGGGGAGACCTTGGCTTTTTTAAGCTAAGATCTTTTTCAGGGCTCAGTTTGTCTGAGGTAATGCCTATTCAGTGATTAAGGGCTAGGTAAGAATTGAGACAAAAGATGTCCTAGTTTTCCATTACAAAATAATCATTCTGGGAGTGCAAGGCCCTTGGAGTTTCTGTCCAGAACAGAAAGCAATTGCTACTTGTACTTACTCTGAGCCATCAAAACCCAAAGATCAAGACAGGCTTGGGCTAGGTAGGACCCATTATTGGCCAATCATTGAAAGCCAGAGTGATTTAGTCGATTCCTGTTATCTTACATATGAAGGAACAGAGGCCCAGAGATGTTAAGTATCTGGCCCAAGGTCACCAGGGAGTGAGTGGCAGAGCCTCGATTCTAACCAAGGTGCTCTGAATCCAAATCTGTTGGGTTTTTTTTCCCTGAATCACCACAGTTGCCTCTAATGGGGTTTGAGTCCATCATGCTCACTATCCTGACATGTTAAATACTGTAATAAGGATGGAAGAGGAGAAAATAGGTCAGACATGAAGAATAAACTGCTTGGCAAAGCTAGATTTCTGGAAATCTGTTTGCTAGCTAAGCAAAGGTATTCAGGCATATGTGAACACAAAACAGATGCTAACACACATGCACACACACTCAGGCTTAGCTTAAAATTCAGTCTCAGCAGGTTGGAACCTTGATATTCCTTTTCAACCAATCTCTATGCGCCACTTGTAGTTCTTTTGGATGAGAATACAGGTGTCGTAATTATGATATGGCACTTTTTCCGGGAGAAAATGATATGTCCAGGAAGTGGGTCATCACAATTACAACTTTATATATGTTAAAAGGACAAAAATTCTTTTGATTTTTCCCTCAATTATTTGTCTGGTTAGAGGTGAATATAGTGATGTATAATATTTCTGTACTCATTATCCTTTCACATAACTCACTCAGCTGGCTTGAAACGCTACTGTAATATCTCTAGGCATGAAAGCAATATATGAAACATTCTCTGAAGTTGTCATAGATGGTTTAATATACCAGAAGAAGTACTGAAGAGAGAAGCAATAAGATCTTTCACATACAGAGAATCTATTACAATCCCCTCTTCTTCTCTGGACCAAGCAATTTCCCAACAGTGACAGTGCATCTGCCAGGAGCCTGCAGCAAAGCAAGTCCTCACTAAAACAAGTTAAACTCACTGCAAATTACCTGTCTTCATTCATAGCTTTTATCAGGTTGAGGGACTATTTCTAGATCCTGGGGCAGTCCCGACGGGAAAGTCCCCTTTATTGTACTAAATTCCCAATGGGAAGGTACATTGGGGCATTCTAATATTCTAGGCATCAGATTGACTTCATGAGGTGAATTAAATTTCAGCTACAATGCCATATTCTTTCCAGATCATAAGTCACACTTAGGTAGTAAGCAAACTTTTTAAGTCTTAATACTTTCACTCCTCCCACCTGTAGTAGTAGAAAAAAATCATTTTCTAGAGTCAGAGGAGCTGGCTTGTTTTTCAACCCTACCTCTGTTTCTTACTTCCTTTCTAAAGAAAGCCACTTAATTTCCCTTGGCCTCAGCTTTTTTTCCTTTTGTAAATAACGAGGGGGTTGGATTAAACAGCCCTTCAGGATTCTATGGTTCTCTAAGTTCTCCCTTCATTGGGAGAACCTTATACTTAAGGTTCTAATTATTGATATCAAATCATGTTGCCCAACCAATGATCTTTCAAGACTGTAGTCTAGAATCAAAGCTATCCTCATCAAAAATCATCTTTTCTCCTGATATGTAATGAAAAAAGGGGAGGGTGAGTGTCACCATAAGTTGTATATGCATTCTCCTGTTAGTAGAGCATAATTTGATATTTTATTTTCTAGCTTTATTCTATGCATTTATTTCTAGATCTTTTGGTGCATGATCCCACAATAAATTTTGCTTCCTAATCACTTGAAGCAAGAACATGGGAAATTACAGTTAGTGTGTCACAAAGTGCTGTCAACAAACACTGAAATGTTTGAGCACTAGACTATGGCATGGTGAAAATAGCTATGAAAGGGATTATAATAGTTTAATCTAAAAAGATGAAAAGCAGTATGAATTAATGGTTAGAGACCTGGCTTTAGAATTGGGGAGACCTAGGTTCAAGCCCTGACTCTGACACTTCTAGTGAAAATTATGTTAAGGATATTGCTGCCCAATTGCCTGGCCTTTTCAGTGTTGAGGGTTCAAGTAATAAATCTCATGTTTTCCTTAGTAGGTCTAAAATCTATACAAAATTAGGAAGTATTTAAGTGCATGGTCAGCTTTTCAATATCTCTCAGAGAACTGGTATCTTCTTTGTCCATTTATGCACTTTTGGTATATAATAGAGTTTTTGCTATTAGTCGAGTTATGTGTTCTCTGAGGAGTTATCCAAATAACTTTTTAGTTTGAACTTTCAGTCACTGAGTAAACTCTTCCTTCTTCCTTTTACATCATATTTCAATGGATTTTAATCATCTAAGCATTGTAAAATGGAGTCAATCAAACAAGCATGGCTTTTTTATTTGTGATTAAAGCAAGTAAAATAAAGGGTTTATGTCAAATACATACATATGTGTCCCCTCACTGACCCAACCCTCTGTCTCTCAGAAGTTATAATTGCCTGAAGTATGTAATTGGTTCTAACTTAATGACAATATGCACTTGCATTTGATGAATTAGGTTGACTTTAATTAAAGTATTTGAGGGTCTAGTCATATGAAACAGGCAGCTCAAATTGATATTTTGTTTTGTTTTTGTATTTTCTTAGATGACAGAGCTATTGGTAATTGGTTTAAGTTACAGAGAGGCAAAAAAGTCTCGAAGTACAGAAATGAAGTGGGCTGCTCTAGGAAATGAAACTCATCAAGTGAAAGCTGAATGATGACAGGATTTCTTAGAGGGGGAAGATGTCTCCTGATAGTGAGGTGTGGGTTTATTTAGATAAACTGTGAGATCTCTTCCAACTTTAAGACATATGATTCCATAATAGAGAGCATCCATATAACTTTTGAACTCTTGACACCAGAGCTATTCCACAGTATTGAAGGCTGAGATTTAAAACAATAAATGAGATTATTTACTCTAAAGAAGATCAGTGGAGAATAACAGACTTGGAGTCAGATAACCTGGTTCAAATTCCTAACTCCATCACTTTGAGCAAGTTACTTTCCCTTTCTTATCCTCAGCTTTCTCATTTATTAAATGAAGAATTTGGACAAGATGACTGAAGGTACTTTTGGCTCTTAATCCATGATCCTATAACCCTATGATTTTCCAAAGGCTTTTACCTCTTCTTAGAGAAATGAAGTCCATTGCTTCTCCCTATCAAATAAGTAGAGGAGAAAAAGAAATATGGTAAAATGTCTGAAATATAAATATAAGTTAGATATGAAGCAGATAACAAAGAACAAATGACTTCCCAGCCATTTCTCAAGATAAGGCTGCAATAGCAATTTAATCAAAGTGAGTAGATTGAGTCAGACTATATGCCAAGTTTTGGATCCATCCCAACATTGATGCTTTAAGGCGCACAGATCTTAGGGACACAAATCAGTGGAGTTAAGATAAGGACCTACTAGATAGTGATACCAAATTTAGGACATGAACTCCATGAAATTAAATCCGTTCATGATTTTTATTTTTAGTGCCAAGCTCACCTAAAACCCTCTTAGGTATATGTAATGGAGACTAAAATAGGTACAAATTTTCCCTGGAATTAACTCCCTGTGGGAGGCTAGATCTTGATTCTAGGAATCGTAATAATATGTAATGGAGATACCTTGGAGTGTTTCTGGAGAATGTGTAGACATTCTGTACATAGCTGGTTCTATTCAGCTGACATGAAGACTGGGAGTTTTATTTTTTTTTGTTTTTTGATTGACTGCATAGCCAGAAATGGATGCTTTTAAAACATGCTGGCTGATCAAAACCTTAGCTCTGCTCCTTAGCTGCTTTCTCTTGGTTGACTTTTAGTCTCTGGCAGCATTTTGTGAGTAGTACTTTTTGAGGCAAAGTTTTGGGGGCTCTGCCTCTAAGATAGCATATGCCCCCATGACTCTAAACCATGGTCCTTCGCCCTCAATTGTTTTCCATATTAGGTAGAAGAACTGGGGAGTATAACCATGGAAATTTGGAAGGTCAGGGAAGTGAGCTATCTAGGCGTCTACTTATTTAGGCACCTAGGAGTATGTGCAAGGTTTTGTGGTCATAACAATATTGATGCTGCAAAGAGAAAGGACTTCAGGGACCCAGCCAAGCAGAACCTTAGGTGAGAACTAACCAGGCAACAATTCCCATATTTGGACAAGAATTTCCTGGAAATATGATTATGTACAAATGATCTTAAAAATCAGGTCACTCTCTCCAGAGACTTAGGTGACTGACGGGAGAGTGTTAACCATGGTTTGGGGAAAATATTTGTACTTTTGTTCTCACTATTTCTTTTATATATATATATACATATATATATATATATATACATATATACATATATATATATATATATGTATATATATATATAATATTTAAAAATGAAATGCAAGTTATGTTAAACGGTTTAATAGAACTGAGGTATTAGTCACTCACTGGAGGCCAGTGATGAAGAGAACACACTTACATAGAAAATCAAACTGATGTCATTAGAGAAGAAACACAGAGTGATAGCATTGCTCTGAGATAGCATCCCAGTGTATACTTTCTATACATAAAAAATATATGTAGAATGCTTTCCGTTGTCAGTTTTGAGGGGAATATAGGTCCCTGAAATAATAACAGCAGACCAAGAATATGCATCCTGTATAGGCCTACAAGAGTATTTTGGGCTGTTAACTACTTTCAATAGTCCATTTCTTATAATTGAAAACACTTTTCAGATTTAGATATGAATTGCTAATGTTTCAGGATTTGATCAACTTGAAGTGGTAGGTCAGGGAGTGATTCTAATAGCAAAAATCAATTGGAAAGGAAATGTTACAATCTAGCAACTCTAAAAGACACATCAGAATTGAAACCATGCTTCTCCTGCAAAATGGAATGGCTCAATTAAAAGCATAGGATAAATCTGACATAAATCAACTCTCCTTGTAACTCATGCATTTTCAGCTTCACTAACGATTCACAAAGAAATATGTATGAGTGAAAATGAGTAGAGAGAGAAAGGGAGAATGCCTAGTAAAAAGGGTTAATTCCTTAAGGATATGTTTTTAAATATAGCACATGGCATGCTGCGTCATTTTGCAGTTAATGATTTTCTTCAGTAAAAGAATAATAGGAAATGAAAAGAAAACTAGAGGTATAACCTACCTCTCAACTCCCAAAGATTCCACCGACATGACTAGATATGTGTCTTTCCCCCACTTATGACTATTACTAGAAGACTTCCTCAGCATTTTGTCCCCAAAGATCTTACATTTAAAGAACATAATGGAAGGAAAAAGAAAAATGAAAGAGACGTCTTATGGCGTGGCACAGCAAATAAAATAATTTTGAAGAATGCATTCACCAAATCAATCATTTTCTTCAAAGTAAGTCCAAAATTGAAAGAGATCCATCAAACAATAAACCTACTCTGACAGCATAGAATTTAATTTGAAGAAGGCCACTGTAATTTCCCTTTGCCTTAAGGGTCAAGAAAAATGCAATAAAAATGAGGTGGGTATTTTTAAGAGTTAAAGCTGAGTTAATATTTTTTTTTAAATTTCTAAAACAGATAAACTCTGTAGGGCAAAAAGTTATGTGCCTTTAAATCTATCTAAATACCATAAAGTCACCTGATAGTTGGAGGCATTTAATTTTTATCTATCCTCTGAAGGAAATAATGTGTGCTGCAAATTTTCACACCTTGAGGAATGAAAAAAAAGACATGAAAAAATACTTTGGTTTTCTACTATGGTTAATTACATATTGGTGTTTACTTTCATATGAGAATTCTAGCTGTAACAATGACTTCAGGATATCATTTAGTCTTTGTGTCTAGAAAAAACCCTGAAACTTAATCATTCTAGAAAAAATAGACACAATCCCAGGGACAAGAATTTTACAACCACCCAGTATCTTTTTAAAATTCATCTTTATTATCAAAAACATATAATATAATAAAGTTCTTATGTATAACTGAAATCTCTCTGGCTTCAAATTAGGTCATTTTCTTCTGTGTGTTCTCAGGAGAAAAGCAATTGGTGAGCATCCCCCTTGTATTATTTCTTCATATAGTTGAAGATAAAAGAGAGATCAAACTTCTTTAAGGGTTTAAGCAGTCATCAGGAAACTTGACAGCTCTGAATTCCCACTCTGGCCATGACAATCGATATTGAGTGAAATCATGCTAGTGTTTTGATTTCAGGTAACTTTCTAAATTTTCCCTCCATGATTAAGTAATTTAGCAACTGCAACTTTTTTATTATAAGTAGGATTACAATGACATTCCAAACTTCCCATGACCCAAATGCCCCTCTTCTACCCTCATATCCAGCTTTGTCTCTTTGTCTCTCTGTCTTTGTGTCTCTATCTCTCAAACTCTCTCTTTCTCTTTATTTTTGTTTAAGTTTTGATTTCAAACCATCCAATAAGTCCTTATCTTGTTAGTCACTAAGATATGGAGTCACAGTAATGAGTTAGAAAGAAAACAAACCAAAGAAAGGTTGTGTTATAGTTTTGACTGAAGAGATCATTTTGTAAACTAGGTTAAAATGTTAATTAAGGCCATGTGGCTTTTTAGTACAAGAGGGGAATGTAGATTAAAGAGAATTCTACAACCATGGGCAAGAGGAAATCACCGAGCTATGATCTCAGAAGTAGCATAATATCTCTGAGTGTTGTCTGAGGAAATGAAAAGCCCAAAGCTTTCAATATCTGGAATAAGTAGACCATGAAAGCTATAATAAAATAAGAGGCAGTGGTCTGCCAGAACAGAGGTGGGAGACCAACCGACAAAATCAATAGAATGGAAAGAGCAGCATTGAAACAAATGAAAAACAATCTCACGTCGAGCTATAAATTTGCAAATGAGCATAGTCATGTTGAAAGACCTGTGGAGTGTGTACTCTCAGCTGCCAGTGACTTCAAATAGCTGTACATGCTACAGAAAACTACGATGTTCCATTAAAATAGGGTCAGGGATATAAGATGTATATTGAAAAATGGCCAGGAAAATGTATGAAAATTGGTCACCGTAAAAGTCTCTTTGGTCACCGGCATATTGTAATGCCATAATGATGTGCATAACTCACATTCTTTGGAAAAGACAAATGTAGCTCCAACCTGAACAGACTCTTCTTTATGTCTGGCTCCCATTTTTCTTGGTTACCCATAACACTGGGCCAAACAAGATTTTCTGGACAACAAGTGTTCAATCCACCTCTGTTCACAGCTGTCAAAATCATCATTCCGATATGTCAATGTTTCTGAGCATGCCCTACCCACCCAAATCATAAAGCTTAAGTGGCTCCCTACTGCTGAGAGGTAAAAATAAGAGCTCCATATAGAACTTTTTAAGACTGTTCAACTCTAGCTTTTCCCTTCCTTATTTTATACTAATTCCTTTTGTTCTGCATCTAAGTCCTATTAGACTGCTAGTTATAACTTGTTATTCTCAGATTTCTTCCTATCTTCTCATGTCACTACGCATTTGTGAGGCAAATTCAAGGTAAAATAGTATTACTGAAGTATTAAGACACTCATAAAATATAATGGGCATTAGCATATGAAAAATATGTAAGAGAAATATAAATAGCTATCAGC
Source organism: Trichosurus vulpecula (assembly GCF_011100635.1). Classification (NCBI taxonomy): domain Eukaryota; kingdom Metazoa; phylum Chordata; class Mammalia; order Diprotodontia; family Phalangeridae; genus Trichosurus; species Trichosurus vulpecula. Next base: position 347,068,605 of record NC_050576.1, on the reverse strand, counting down.
TGATATAGAAGTGAAGAGTATCATGAACTGGGGTGGAGGGAGAGGGAAATGTCATGAAGGAGATTACATTTGAAGAATATATTGGATCCCAATAGCTAGTCCAGGTTTAAAGAATGATGTTAGAAAAGTCAAAGGGAAATGATATTATGGGTTTCAAAAAATAAAAGATAGTTCAACTTAGTTAAAAAAATAGAATATTTGAAGGGGAGCAATGTGTGAGATAATTCTGGAAAGGTAGTATGAAGATATTATCAAGGGCCTTGAATGCCAAGATAAGAAGTCTGAACTTTCTTTGGTATTTATTGGCAAGCCACTGAAGGTTTCTGAGCTCCATGAAATACTTAGAACAAGGGACAAATAGCTAGAGGAACAGATAAAGAACTGTCTATTAAGTGCATAATATAATGAAATGGAAGCCCACTTAGTAACAAATACTGGTGGAAAGTAACATTTCTCATTGAACTTTGAGAAAAGAAGAAAATCAAATTTAATGTGAAGGTTTTAACATTAAAAGATTCAATAATAGGTTTATTAAATTACATTATTGCTAAAAGAAAAGCTATTTGGTGACATTTGCAGGTTAAACACACCACCATGCAGAAAATAAATGGAGAAATACTCTAAGAGTTTAGTGATGAAATTTAGAGTTGGAAGGCTTAGGTCAAAATAACCTTCACTTTTCCAAACTGGTTTTTGTGCAATAGAAATTAATAAATAATAACAAACAAAAATCATTCAAATCATTCAAAATTCAACATTATATCCTTTGGTGTAGTATATATTTACTGAAAATTACTCTTACCCTTTTTTGAATTTTAGCAAACAATATAATAAGGGGCAAGTAGGTGGCACAGTGGATAGAATGCTGGGGCTGGAGTCAGAAAGACTCATCTTCCTAAATTCAAACCTGGCCTCAGACATTTGCTAGCTGTGTGACCCTGAGCAAATCATTTAACCCTGTTTGCCTCAGTTTTCTCATCTGCAAAATGAGCCAAGAAGGAAATGGCAAACCACTCCAGTTTCTTTGCCAAGTAAATCCCAAATGCAATCACAAAAGCCCTGACAGAACTAAAATTATTAAACAACTACAAAGGTCTGAAATGAGAAGTGAATTCTCTGACATGGGAAATATGTTGATTGGTTTTATTTAACTCTATATAGTGCCCCCTCTAGTGAATTTCACATAATATTCTCTCTCTCCCTCTCCCTCTCTCTCCCTTTCTCTCTCTTTTAATAGAAATTCTTACTTTCAATTTTAAAGTCAATTAAAATTAATTTTCATTTTTATCCTGTATTATAATTAGTTTTTTAAATTGATTTTTATTTATTTTAATTTATGGAATAAAAGAAATATTTCCATAACATAGTTATGATTTTTAACAAGATAGTTGCACAAAAAACTGCAAATCTATTATATAGAATTTGCTATTCCTTTTAAATATATAACAGTTATCATGTATTTTTTTTCCTTTTTTCCTTCCCCTCCCCACTCCAGAAGGCTACCATTAGATACAAATTTGTATATATGTGTAAAATCATTCTATACATACTTCTATTTATTATTTCTTTCTCCAGATACAGATAGTATCTTCCTTCATATGTCCTTTATAGTTAATTTGAGTATTTATAAAATCCAGAATGACTTGGTCACTCAAAGTTGTTCTTAAAAAATATTGCTGTTACTATCTAGAATGTTCTCTTGATTCTACTCATTTTGCTCTTCCTTATTTCATGCAAGTCTATCCATGTTTTTCTAAGATCATTGAGCTCATTATTTCTTATAGCACAGTGGCATTCCATCACAATCATTCACCACAATTTGTTCAGTCATTCCCCTACTGATGAGCTTCCCTGCAATTTCCAGTTCTTTGACAACACAGAGAGAGCTGCAATAAACATTTTAAAACATATAGGTTCTTTTCCTTTTTCCCCTAACCATCTTTGGAAATAGACTTTGAAACTTATAGTCCACTCTTTTCTGAACTTTTCTGAGTAGAGGTAATACTCTTTGAAGATGCTTCCTGTCCTTAACTCTGTGATATTTTATCTCTCTATGTTCCCTACTGGGTGTGATATCTCCTACTTGAAAATCCCAAATGGAGTTGAAGAGTTGGTTAAAACTCAAAAATGACTGAAATATTGTTATAAGTACAAATTTATAAAATATTAAAAATAATTTGTAGAATTGACTGAATATTACCTAAGCCTAGATTTATTGAATTATATATTACACTAAAATATGTCCTTACACAAATCCATTAAATAGTTGAATCATATAATTAGGTAACAGTTAGACTATTTTCTGCATTTTAACAATAGCTTTTTATTTGCAGAGAATTTATTCATTATGAACAAAATATAAATTGAAAGTATTAAACATAGTCTGTAAAATTATCTTAAACACTACAAGGCAGTAGTAGAGTCTGTGAGTAGCTCATGGCTGTCATCTTCGTGAGATCTTTAGGTAAAAGCAATGTTTATTTCACTTGGAAACCATAGAAAAAACTGTGACACAGAGATACTTATATTCAAAAATTATTTGGAATAATTTCATGTTTCTATGTATGAATATGCTTCTATCAATACACACATTAATAAATGTGTTTCTATACAGGTGGAACAGTGCATGGAGTGCTGGACCTGGAATGAGGAAAACCTGAATTTAAACTGAAATTAATTCCCACCTCAGACACTTAATAGGTGTGTGATCCTAGGCAAATCACTTAATTCTGCTTCCCTCAGTTTCCTCACCTATAAAATGATCTGGAGAAGGAAATGACAAAGTAATCCAATATCTTTGCAAAGAAAACTATAAATGGGGTCACGTACAGTCAGTCTCAACTGAAAACAGTTAGACATAGACATATCTATAAATCTGTGTCTAAATTTATCTTCAATCTTTGTTTAATAGAAAATGGAAAATTAGCTTATGCTCAATTAAAATCACAGGGGACTGATGCATACAAATAGCACTTCTGCTACTACTTTCTCCATGAGAGAAGTTGAAGAACCTGATTCTGGGACAGAAAAGACATAATGAAATTGCCTTGGAAATTTTTGAAGCATATATAGACATTTTTGTTTGCTAATCATGTGGTTAGGGAAAGGCTTTTCAGTTGACTGTGTAGCCAGATCCAGGAATGACTTTGAAGAGCACTAACTCCAGAGCCTCATCAGCTTTCCCAGCTGCTCTTTCTTTTTGGATCTCTGCTGGATAGACAACACTTTAAGGGGAGATGCCTCGAATGCTTTCTCTCTAAAACAATAGAACCCTCTACTTCTTTGTCTGCCTCAGAGCTTTTTCTTTTAAGAGAAGGGATTAAAACTGGGCATCTAGAAGTCTATTCTATGTTGAGTTTGTGGTCAATCTAGCTGCAAGGCCTGGCAAAGCAAGAACTTTAAAGATTTAGGCCAGCAATACCTGAGAAGCAGGTAGTGATGGCACATTTGTCCATGAACTTGGGAGAACTAGGCTATGTAGAAATTATGCTAAGTATGGGTACATTTTCCTCAGAAACCAAGGTGGGATAAGGGATAGTGTTACCCACGGTGTTGGAGGAAAATGTTTATACTTTCATTCTTTTTACATCTTCAAAATAAATATTTATCCTACCTTGCTTGGAAGTGGGGTATTAGTCATTTTCTGATGGACAATAGTGGAGGAAACACAACTAACATGGCATAGCATTAGAGAAGAGATACCTCAAACCTCTCAAAGTACAGTGATCCTAGATAGACAGACAGATAGATAGACAGACAGATAGACAGATAGATAGATAGATAGATAGATAGATAGGTAGATAGATAGATAGATAGATAGATACATACATACATACATACATACATACATATGTAGACTGATAGATATGTGAATGATAGATTGTTGCCTATAAGTAAATGTTGGAGAACAACATTCACAGAGGCAGACCCAGGCCACTTTGGGTCATCTCAGATTATCAATAATTAGAGCCCTTCGGATCTTATGCCAGGGCTTAGAACAGAGGTACACAAACTTATTTGGCCTACCGCCCACTTTAAAAAAAACTGCTCAGTGCCCCCCTGGAAATATACTTTCTTTAACCCTTTTTTAAAAAATGATGCATCTTAAATTTAATTATTTATTGTAAATTTGTGGGCTTTATCCTGCAGTGAAATTTTGGTGATGCAGTATTATGTCATGTGTCCATATAGTACCATATTGTCAAAAGTCATTACCTGCATGTATTCCTGCCAACACATGCTAGACTTCCCGACAAGACAATGCAGGATACACTCACCTGCAAACACCTGCTTGTTAAAAACTGTCAGTAGACTTGATTATTCATAAGTTATAACTTGCATTTTGTGTGTTTATTTGGAAAATAATGTAGTCATTATGACTTTAACTCTATTGCACAACAGATGAAACATGTACACATGGTTTTTCAAAATTTTCTTATCTTTTCTTTTTTCCTTATGCTTCCACTGCCTCCTCATTTTTATCCAGCACCCCCTGAGACTACTACTGCCCCCGATAGTTCCAGCACCTCCCAGAGGGCAGCATTGCCCACTTCGGGAACCTATGGACTAGATCATCAATAAGATGTTTCAAACAGACAGATATGTCCAAGGGCAGTGCTTTTTGAACATTGCAATCTGTGAAATTACATGAGGAAAAACTAACCTAGGAATCAGAAGCAGAAAACTGAGCAACAAGGAAACATTTTCAAGTGTAGGCTGAATTTGCATGCTTAGGGGTCTGTGGCCTTCAGGCTATTCTTAAGTGAAAATACCAGCCCACTCTTTACCAATCTTTAGCACTTATACTACAAGTGGTTCCCTGGACAACAAGATATTTTAAAGATTAATTCTGCTTAAATTTTGTGTTTTATTAAAAATTAAAGCTTGATGGATTTCAAATATCAAAGAAATATAAAGATTTTTCAGCACAGAGAGCTATTGTAAATGATCTCCAGAGATGAAGATGCCAGAGGCTCTTTTGGAAACACATTCTACACTCCTACCATATTTGCCAGCAGAACACTTTTTCTCCTTTCTCATCTGAATCCTCCCTGATGACTACTTCATCTTTCTTTGCTAATGAAACATCAAATGTCACATTATCATAGAATTAGAACTTCTGTGACTTGGAAGCTCCAGATAACTCTGTCTTTTACATACAAAAATACCTTACATACCCCAAGGCCAGACATCTGGCAACTTTAGCCTTAAATAAGTATTCAAAAGTAAGTGAAGAAGACCAATACAATTTTGATTTCCATTTCCTTCATTCAACCTCATAGGTATTCATGGAACACTGGCCACATCTAGCAATACTTTACTCATGTATATACTCATCCTATTTATTTTTTCCTTTATAATCCTCCCTGACAAACTAACTCTTCAACCTTTTGTAATCTGTACTTCCTCACTCTATTTCCCGTGTCCATCCTTTACCTAATCATAACCGCTGGCCTCCTAGATCCTATAAGGCTATTGTGGAACTGGTCCCACATAACCTCTTTCTTTTACTTCAGTGAGAAAACTTAACCCTCAGGAAGCCCCTTCCTTATCAGGAACTGCCTAGATAGAATGGTGCAATTGAGAGGAATACTATGGGACACCTCCCACTTCCATCTTCTTCCCTTCCATATCTTTCCAAGCCAAAAAGTCCTAGGTCAGATCCTAAGGGTGCCAGTTGGAAAATGTGTCATGGCTCCTCATGCTGCTTAGACAAGATATAAATTTTAAAAATCTAATGCTTCTGGTGATGTCAAGGATTGTTAGGCCTTGTTGCCACTGTGTCCTTAGATCCTCTAGGCTTTATCATTGTATACTTAGCTAATTTTCCTTTATATCCAGATGCCTAGGCACTGCCATTTTACTGACTGATAAAACCTAAGAACCCCTGGGCCTTGTGAAACTATATTTTCAAAGGTTGTCTGTAACCTTTTGGCTTTTGAATCCATCATTTTTTCCTTAGTATTAATTTTCCTTGACCTCTATTGCATTTGATGTTGACCCTGTCTTCTGAATGCTCTAATCCTTTGGCTTATGAGACACTGTGTCTCTTACATTTCTGCTAATTCTGTTTCATTGATTTCCTTTTTTTTCTTCATCCATGTGGATATTAATTGAGATTCCATTCTTGTTAATTTCTATCTATAAACTCTCTCTTAGTGATATAATCTCCAAAGGGTTCAAATATCATCTCTTTGCCAATAACTCTCAAATTATATTTTCAATCGTGACTTCTCTCATGTTGTCCAGAAACTTCATCTACAACTTTCTGCTCAAGAGAAATAGACAACTAGGTGGTGCAGTGGCTAGAGTACTAGACCTGGAATCAAGATGACTGGGGAGTCAAATACTTATCAGATCTGGAACCTTGGGCAAGTTGCTTAATCTCAATCTGCCATAGTTTCATCATCTGTAAAATGGGGAAGAAAATAGCACCTACTTACCTGAGTTCTTGTAAGTATAAAATGAGATAATATGTGTAAAGTGATTTGCAAATATTAAAGCACTTTATAAATATTGTTATTATTATTATTATCTGGGCAGTTTGACAGCAGCTTAAAGTTAATATATCCAAATTCAACATTTTATCTTCCAAAATGCAATCATATTATTACTTTTCTTTTTATTGGTACTTCCGTTCCTCCAAACCTATATGCTTAAAATCACAATCATTTTGACTCTTGTTGTTTAACTCTTACATCCAATTGTTGCCAATTTTGTTTTCTTTTCTTTTAAATATCTCTTGACTCTATCTCCTCATTTCTGTTTATACTAAATTTTTTGTTTCTCTTCTCTTATTTTTAATTTTAATATTGTTTTTATTGATTACATGTAAAAACAATTTTAATATTCTTTTTTTTCAAATTTTGAGTGCGAAATTCTCTCACTGGTTCCCCTCCACACCCTCATTAAGAAGGCAAGCAATTTTACATAGTTTATACATGTGTAATCATGAAAAACACATTTCGATGTAAGTCATGCTGCGAAAGAAAGCACAGACTAAAAATCAACAAGAAAAATAAAGCAAAGAAAAAATATATTTAATATGCATTCAGGCTGTACCAGTACCTTCTCTGGAGATGCACAGCACCTTTCATCATAAGTCCTTCAGAATTTTCTTGCATCATTGTATTGCTGAGAATAGGTAAGTTATTCATAGTAGGTCATCATACGATATTGCTCTTGCTGTGTACAATGTTCTCCCAGTTCTACACATTTCACTTCGCATAAGTTCATGTCTTTCCAGTTTTTTCTGAGAGCATCATGGTTATCATTTCTTATAGAATGATAGTATTCCATCTCAATCATACGTAACTACTTGTTCAGTCAGTCCCAAATTGATAGACAATCCCTCAATTTCCAATTCTTTGTCACCACTAAAAGAGCTGCTATAAATATTTTTTTACATATAGGTCCTTTTCCTTTCTGTTTTTATCTATTTGGTATACACACCTAGTAGTGTTATTGCTAGGTCAAAGGGCATGGTTTTATAACCCTTTGGGCATGGTTCCAAATTTCTCTCCAGAATGGCTGAATCAGGATACAATTTCACCAACAGTACATTAGTGTTTTAATTTTTTCCACATCCTGTCATTTTCTTGTTCTGTCATATTAGCCAATATGATAGGTGTGTGGTGGTAGCTCAGAATTGTTTTAATTTGCATTTCTCTAATCAACATTGATTTAGAACGTTTTTTCATATGACTATAGAGAGTTTTGATTATTTTGATAACTTCTTGTTCATATTATTTGACCATTTGTCAATTAAGGAATGGCTCTTATTTCTATAAATTTGACACAGTTGTCTATATATTTGAGAAATCAGGTCTTTATCAGAAACTTGCTGTAATATTTTTTTCACCATAATGACTGTAAATCAAGTATTTCCCTTCATCCTATTTCTCCCCATTTATCCTAATCTCCTTTGACCTTGTCCATTCTCAAAAGTGTTTTGCTTCTGATTTTTACCCCATCCCAATATGCCCTCTCTTCTATCAGTCCAACCCATCTTTCTCTTATCCCCTTCCCCTCCTACTTTCCTGTATGGTAAGATGGATTTCTATACCCAACTGAGTGTGTATATTATTCCCTCCTTAAGCCAGTTTTGATGGAAGTAAGGTTCATGCACTTCCCTCCCCACTTCCCACATCTTCCCGTCCATTGTAACATCTCTTTTGAGCCTTTTTTATATCAGATAATTTACCATACTCTACCTCTCCCTTCTAGTTCTCCCAGTACATTCTTCTTTCTCATCCCTTATATTAATGTAATCTAATTTTTTAGATAATCATCCCATAATATTCAAGTCACACCTATGCCTTCTGTCTATGTATACTACTAACTACTCTAAGAGAAATACAGATCTTAAGAGTTACAAGAATTATATTCCCAAGCAGAGATGTAAACAGGTTAGTGTTATTAAATAACCTAAGGTTTTTATTTCCCGTGTACCTTTTTATGCTTTTCTTGAGTCTTATATTCAAAAATTTCCATTTTCCCCCCAGAATATTTATGCTCAGTTTTGCTGGGTACTTGATGCTTGGTTGTAAAGCAAGTTCCGTTGCCTTTTGGAATTTCATATTCCAAGCCCTCCAATCCTTTTATGCAGAAGCGGTGTAATACTGTACAATTCTGACTGTGGTTTCATGATGCTTGAATTATTTCTTTCTGGCTGCTTGCAATATTTTCTCCTTGTCCTGAGAGTTCTAGAATTTGGTTATAATATTTCTGGGAGTTTTCATTTTTGAATCTCTTTCAGGAGGTGATTAGTCAATTCCATCAATTAGTATTTTACCCATTGGTTCTAGGATATCAGGGCAGGTTTTCTTGATACTTTCTTGAAAGATGCTATCTAGGCTCTTTTTTTGATCATGTCTTTTAGCTGGTCCAATAGGTCTTGAATTACCTCTCCTGGATCTATTTTCCAGGTTAGTTGTTTTTCTAATAAGGCATTTTACATTTTCTTCTATTTTTTCATATTTTTTATTTTGTGTGATTGATTTGTTAATGTCTCTCAGAATCATTGTTTTCCACTTGTGCAATTCTAATTTTTAAGGAATTATTTTCTTCAGTGAGCTTTTGTACGTCCTTTTCCATTTGGCCAATTATGCTTTTTAAGGTGTTGTTCTCTTTAGTGAATTATTGTATATCTTTTTCTATTTGATTATTCTGCTTTCCAAGACATTCTTCCCCTTGTTGGATTTTTGGGCTTTTTTTTTTAATTTTTGGCCCACTGTGTTTTTTAAGGTATTGTTTTTTTCAGTATTTTTTGTGCCTCCTTTACCAAGCTGTTGACTCTTTCTTTCATGATTTTCTTGCATCACTCTCATTTCTCTTCTCAATATTCCCTCTACCTCTCTTACTTGATTTTTAAAATCCTTTTTGGTTCTATCATGGCATGGAGCCAATTCATACTTCTCTTTGAGACTTTGAATGTAGGAGCTTTGACTTTGTGGTCTTCCTCTGAGTGTGTGTTTTGATATTCCCTGTCACCATAGTAACTTTCTATAGTTAGGATCTTTTTTCTGTTGTTTATTCATTCTCCAGCCTTATTTCACCAATGTGAAATACCCACAGTGGCTGCTATGAATATGCTGGCATATTTCCAGGTTTGAATCACAAAATATAACACACTCTCTTCCTCAAAGATGAAACCAAGATATTTATTCAGATACTAGAAAGCCAAATTCACCATGCTAACAAAGAAGTTTATACACACTAACAATGCAGAGAACACCGCCATCCCCAAGCCTTCCGTCTGTTAGGCCTCCCCACAAACAATCTCCCTTAGGTAAAATTACTCCCTCTCTTACACTAGCTGCTCTGTCTCTCTCTCTGTCCCAGCTCTACCTCATGCCTACTTCCTGCTCCACTCTTCCTGCTCACAGGTTTGGCAAGTTCCTCTGACCACTGACTCCTTGTGACTCAGGCTTCCATGTGACTCAGGATCAAAGCAGGTCACATAGGCCTACTAATGCATGCAAAGGTCTTCCCATTCCATTACCATTGCAAGCCTATGTCTCAACTTTTAACTCCATGACAAAGGGATGCTCTGCCCCCCAAATGGAGGGAGCACTGTCCCATGTTTCAGGGTTTTGTGCAGCTGTTTTCATAGTTAATTCTGGGGACTGTGTAATTTTTTCAGTACTTCCACGGTGGTATGATCTAGGGTGACTTGTGTTTACCACTCTCTTGATCTGTGTACTGGTCTGTGACTGACCACAAGCACTCTTTTCTGTTTTGGATCTGTGACCAGGGTCCCTACTCTCCTGAGGCTATAAGCTCTGGTGCGCTAGTGCTCCTCCTTGCTCTGGAACTGAGACCCAGGACTGTGACCCAGATCCAAATACAGGCAATGCAAAAAAGTCCTGCTCCTGGTACCATCAAAGGGACCCTACTAATTTCCTGCTGACCAGTTGTCTGACCCTCTTACCATCTGTGAACTAAGAGGTCAGGAAACCTCTGTCTCCACAGATTCAGTCACTCCCAATGTCTGTTCCTAATGTGCTAGGGCTTGATTTACTCTGGAATGGCCTGCACTGGGCTGGGGTCCACCCTTACTCTAGTACAACAGACCTTTCCTGTCAACCTTCTAAGTTGTCTTGGGCTAGAAAATTGTTTCACTCCATCTTTTTATGGGTTCTACAACTCCAGAATTTGTTTTTAGCTACTATTTAAAGGTATTTGAGAGGTTTGCGGGAGAGCTCAGGTGAGTTCTTGCTTTTTCTCCATCATCATGGATCCACCTTCCACAGTTTTTGTTCCTATCCTTACTCTTAATACAATCTTTGTGCCACAATCATAAATTGTCATTGTGCAGAGATATGTTGACATGCCACTTCTTGAAAAATGTATAAGGAAATAGGGTGGGGTCATTGACACTTTCACCAGTTGTCACCATCTTGGAGGGTACACTTCCCTTATCTCAGTACTTAATCTGCCAAAAGGAGGAGTGGGGATAGGACTCTATGTGTTTCTTATGAGTTGGTCCAGGAATACAGAAGGAGCCACAGTATGGTCTGCTGGAAAGAAGTTTCTTCAGACTAGGTTTGGGGTCATAGAAGAGGTGCAACCTGATGATGAATGGCAAGCAGGGATACTTTTGTAACCCTTCCCCCACCCTGAAAAAATATGGCCTGTTAGATTTTAAGTCAGTAGTGTGAAGTGCAAACAGAAATTGAACAACTAACCTATACATAACAATCCCTGTGGTCACACAGTGACTTGGAAAACCAAACATAGTTATATACTTCTTTCCTTATTAATATATCAAAATATTAAAATTTGGGGGAGTGCTATAAACCATATGTTGTCCTCAGTCCTTGTATTTGTCATTTCTTCTTTAATGGGCCTTTCTTCTCCAAGTTGATTGTGGTGGGATTTATATGCTTCTCTAGACTTTGTTCTATATGAGGAAAGAGGGCACCTTATGGTGCTCTGGTCTCTCAGGGGATTAAAACCGAGTTCTTGGAAAACTGGAAATGAGCTCATTAGACAAAAGAGTTCTTGTGGAGAGGGGGCATTTCAGGACCCTGGGCCTGCTAAACTAGTTTGCTATGGAATGAAGGAGTACATCCCTATATAATTTTTAGCTTGTATCACGGTCTTTGGAATTGCCCCCCAATCTGCCATGCATTTTATCCTACCTCAGCTCTCCCAAGACTAACAGAATTTTCCCCAGGACAATTACAGAATCTCTACTAGTAATCCTCTATAACTCTCCACATGATCTTATATAACTCATCTTTATCTCACATTTTTTTCTCTCCATGTATTCTCTGTTCCAGATCAACCAGACTTGCTCATCCGTAAACAACATTGTCTTTGGCAATAATGTTCTTGAATATGGAATGTCTGTATTAACCTGTGAGAAGTTGACATATTCCTTAAGATTAAATTCAAATGTCAACTTCTCCATAAAGCTTTTACTGAACCCTATACAAGATGAATTTTTCTTCCCTAGAACTCACTTAAGGCAGTCTGTACCATGGATTGTCTTAGTTCAAGGATGGGGTGTTCCTATCTCATGTCAATGAGATCCACAATATAGTAACAAATAATTTGATTCAAGCAATTTGAAAGATAATGTAAGGGTTGCTTATACTTCTTTTAACAGAGAGAGATCCTAATAATATCACTCCAGAACTGGCAGGCTATATGGGTTGCTCACAGAACCATGAGTAAAATATCATTTTTGTCTGATCGATTGGATCTTCCCAGAAGCTCCATTTCAAGTAGGGCACCTAGGCCAAACACATCTTCATTCCTCTGATGGCTGCACTCTTGGCTATTGATTAACTTTCTTTACCATGACCCTCATTGGGTACCTTCATCTCTCCCCTAGCTCCTTGAAAATAGTGACTAAATTTCTTTCTCTTTATATTTGTATTCCTAGTGCTTAGCACAGTGCTTGCGCCATAGTAATCACTTAATCAATATAGTTGAGTGGAAGCCTCACTAAGTTTGGCCAGAAATCAAATTCTTTGGGGAACAGATTGCCACTTGGATATTGTGCAACAGGTGTTGTCCCATGATTTTGGCACAATATAGTCTACCAAAGTATTGAATACAGTAGTCCATGGCCCAAAGATCTTTCCTGCTCTTGTTCTTCTGAACCCTCTGCTTCATGCTCCACAAATTCTAGGTCCTGCCTTTCATTGGTTATATCTACTTTATATTGCACATAACTTTATTGTATATAGTTTTCTTTATGTTCCCTTCCCCCCATTAAACTTGTTGGGAGCCGGGACTGTCTTTTGTTTTTCTTTGTGTCTCTAGTACTTTGCACAGTGCCTGAAACATAGTTGCTGTTTCTCAAATAGTGTTTTACTGACTGACTGAGTGACATAAGGATAAATGAAGCAAATTTGGTGACTGCTTTTAGGAGGAGGGCACTATATGTCTAAAACTGAGGGAGACAGTTAAATCTACATTTATATAAACTTTTCTACAGAGTTCTGTTAGATACATAATTTGTTTATATTTCAATTACATACTTAATCATAAATCATATGTATGATGCTTATTTTTCTACTCAAACACAATTAAATAAGTATTTAGCAAGTAACTACTATGTGTGAGGCACTCTGCTAGATACTAGGGTTTCAAGGACAAACATAGCAACGGTCCTTCTCCATAGGGAATTTATATTTTATTGGGAGGAAGTAGTACGTAGATTAATAGATCAGTTGACATAATATAAATACTAAGTTATTTTGCAGAACAGGGTATGCTTACAACTGAGAGAGGTAAGAAATAATAATCATATTTATATTAATACTACCAATAATATTTATATTTTCTTTACTAACTGAAAATTACTTTACTTAGATTATCTCTTTTATTCTTCACTACAACTCAGTTAAGTAGGTGTTACTGTTAACTCCCTTTTATAGATGAGGAAACAGATGTAGAGAGTTTAAGTGCTCTCCCAGGATCACAACTCTTAAGTGCTTGAGTTGGGATTATGAACCTAATCTTCCTGTCTCCAGGTTTAACCCTCTATCCAGTATGCCACGTTGGAAGGGTACCATGCAGGAAATGAAAATTGAACTGAATATTGAGTAGAACTAGGGATTCTAAGGAAAAGGGGCATAGAAAGAAAACATTTTAGCTATTGGGGATAGTTTGTGCAAAGACACAGAGGTAGAAGATATAATGCATTATACAAGTAAAATTTACTAGGCCACTTTGGCTTGAACAGTATACATGAAGGGGAGTTGCATAAAATCAGTAGCATGAAATATGTCTGAAAAGATAGTTCTGGTACCTGATTATGAAGGACTTTAAATGCCAAACAGATGAGTTTTTGTATTATCTTACAAGTAATATATATTGCATCTATCATTTCCTCTACTAAATTTTAAGGATCTGAAAAGGAAACCGTCTTATTCATCTTTATTTCCCATTCAGTGTCCACAACAAAGCTATGGCTTTATGAGAGCACTTGACAAATGTTTGTTTCTCATCCAACAGCAGATTAGAGGCAGAAAAATAGAAGGGATATATGGTATTAGGTTCCTCTGTTTCACTGGGCTTCTTGCCAGTCCTAGGCTTTGGACAGTAAGGACACAGAAAGTGAGCAGGCAGAGTATTTACTCCCTCTTCTTTCTCATAATTCCATTCACAATAGAGCAAAATCTTCCTGCTCAGTTTAAATCACGACAGGGCAGGGTCATCTACACAGCAACTGGAAAGGAATATTGAACCTTGTCGGACTTTTTCTTTTGCATTAGTTCTCATACAGTTACAGAACTTTTATCTGTTCTATACTTGTATCAGTTCTGGACTTATACAAGATCTGTATCAGAACTTGTATTGGGAGGGATCCAAAATTGGGGAGAATAGGCAACAACCCAGCTGAACTCTCTCAACATCCCCCTCTGAACAACTTTAAAATTACTCCTCAAACCGAATTTTAGAGGAGCAGAGCCCACAAAAGGTCAGAATGAGATATTTTTCCAAAAAACAATTTATGAAGTTAGCAGGAGAAGTTCCCCGACACTTAGGTAGGAGCCAGTCTGGAATAGGGCAGGAAGACCAGTGATGGGCCTTTGAGATGACCTTAAAAACATCATGACCAACAGTAGCAGCTTTGAGAGTTCTTAACCCAAAGACAGCAAGGAGATTGGATAATTGGTCAGAAAGAGCTTACAAGTAACCATTTGCTCATACCAGATGAAGCTGGTGCTGAGCCACAATGGCCCATAAACAGTTCTGGGTCACATTTCCAGCACAGAGAGGAGTACTTGTGGTTGGTCACCAAGGAGAAAGGGTCCTGGTTACAATTCTAAGACAAGAAGGAGCACTAGTACTTGTGACTAGAGGGGAACAGGGGCCTTTCCTGGGTAAAAAGTGGAGTGTAGATCAGAAGATCAGTGACTATGCCTCTCCCTAAATCATAACACCTTGAAAAGACCAGAATCTTGCACACCTCCAGAACCAGGTCTGAAAACAGCAGCACAATAAACCCTGATGTTTGAAATGATTATTACCTGTGTATCTACCTCTAACCTATTTTTCCACTGTCTATATGTATGTATGTATATATATCTATATATCTCTATCTATATCTATATCTCTATCTCTATCTATATCTATATCTCTATCTATCTATCTATATATATATATATTTCTCCCTTTTCACCCTGTCCCTCCTCAGTGTTTTGCTTTGCATTTTGACGTTGTTGTGTTCTCTTGAGTTTGTGTTTTGATGTTCCTGTTGCAATGGGAGCTTTGTATGGTCAGGGCATTTTTTTGTATGTGTGTTCGGGGTATGCATATGTGTGTGTGTGTGTGTGTGTGTGTGTGTGCATGCATATGTTTTGCCCATTTCCAAGCCTACTTCTTTACTTGTAAAGTTGAGCTCTGCTCCTGGTGTACAGAGGGTACTATTCCAAGCTTCTTCTGCTAGGGTTCAGAGGGATGGTCACTACCTTTCTGTACTGGGGCCTCTGTGGGTGGCAGCTTGCCTGATGCACTAGCATCACCTTTCCTCATCTAGCTGGCCACGCTAGGTCCCTCAAGTCCCGCTAGTCCTAAGTAGTAGCCTGTTGCAACAAGCCTGGAGGCCTTGTTGCTGGAATCTTGTGTTGCTGACATGTTGAGCTAGTACCACAAGGCCTAGGTTGCTGATCTGTGTTGGGGGTAGGGACCTCCTGCTATCTTATGATCTGAAAAAATGAATTCTTTATTCTGCTTTTCTATATTTATTTGGAAAGTTTTTTATCTCTTAACACATGGTCAATTTTTGTGAAGGTACCATGAACAGCTGAAATAAATATATATTCTTTTCTATTGTGATTCAATTTTCTCCAGAGGTCTATTATATCTTAGTTTTCTAAAGTTCTATTTATCTTCTTAACTTTTTTCTTATTTATTTTATGGTTAGATTTACCTGGCTTTGTGAGGGGAAAGTTGAGGGTCCCTCACTATTATAGTTTTACTAGTTCCTTCTATAACTCATTTAACTTTTCCTTTAAGAATGTGGCTGTGATGCCATTTGGTACATATATGTTCAATGTTGATACTACTTCATTGTTTATGCTACTTTTTAGTAAAATGTAGTTTCCTTGCTTATTTCTTTTACTTAGGTCTATTTTTCCTTTTTGCTTTATATGAAATCATGAATGCTACACCTGCTTTTTTAACCTTATTTGAATCATAATAGATTCTTCTCCAGTCCCCTATGTTTACTTTGTGTCTGCCTTTCTCTTTCAAGTGTGTTTCTTGTCAAAAACATATTGTTGAATTCTAGTTTTTAATCCATCCTTCTATCTATTTCCATTTTATGGGTGTATTCATTCCATTCACATTTACTGTTATAATTATTCCCTGTATATTTTCTTTCATCCTATTTTTTCACCATCTATCCTTCTCTCTCTCTTCTACCCTATCCTTCTTCAAAATTCTGTTTTTGGTTCTGATCACTGCCTCCCTTCTATTAGCCACATCCCTTTTTCTTGTTCCCTTCATGTACTAATTCCTTGTAAGATAAGATAGGTTTCTGTACCCTACAGTGTGTATGTTAATCTCACTTTGAGCCAATTATGATGAGAGTAAGGTTAAAGCATTGTCTGCCACCCTCACATCCTCTCCTACATTGTAAAAGCTACTCTTTTTGTGCCATTTTTCAAGAGATAATTTTTTTCCAGTCTTCCTCTTCCTTTTTCTTCTTTCATTGTATCCCTCTTTATTCCCTCTTTATTTGATTTTTTGGGTAATTATCTCATCATAGTCTTCTCACACCTGGGCTTTCTGCTTATGTATACTCCTAACTGCTTTGATAATGATAAAAGTCTTAGAAGTTACCATGATCATCTTCCTATAAAGGAATGCAAACATTTTAACCTTATTGAATCCTTATAATTTCTCATTTAAGTTTTTTTATGCTTTTCTTGAATCTTATATTTGAAAGTCAAATTTTCTATTTAGCTCTGGTCTTTTTCTAAGGAATGTTTGAAAGTCCTCATCTTCATGAAGTATCCAATTTTTCCCCCGCAGGATTATACTAAGTTTTGTTGGATAGGTTATTCTTGGTTGCATTCATAGCTCCATTGTCTTATGGAATATCATGTTCTAAATCCTTAAATCCCCTGATCCTTTTGTGTGTGTGTGTGTGTGTGTGTGTGTGTACACCTTGGTAATTTCGGGGTATGCATGTGTGTGTATGTGTGTGCTCTTCAGAGAAAGAAGAGCAATAATAAAGACAAGACTCTGTATGTATGTATATGTTCATGCATTTATATTGTACAAGAACGAGAGATACTATCAAAGAAAGGATATCAAAAGCTTTGTTGAAATTTGATTAATTAGATCCACAGTTATTTGACTTTCTAGAATCTCCTGCTGCTAATGCCCTCCCTCCCCAAACTATCTTATGTTTATTTGTATTGCACATACCTTGATTGTGTGTGTGTGTGTGTGTGTGTATGTGTGTGTGTGAGCATGTGAGTGCTTGTGGGTTTTCTTTCCCCCAAAATATGAGCTCCTTCAGAGCAGGAACTGTTTCACTCTTGCCTTTATATTCTCAATGTCTGGAAGATGGCAGCTGGAAAGCAGGGACTTATGTGAGCTCCCCACCAGGTCCCTCCAAAAACCTATAAAAATGGCTCTGAACAAATTCTAGAACTTCAGAACCCACAAAATAGCAGAGGGAAGCAGGGATCCAGCCCAAGACTGCCTGGATAGTCACTGGATAATGTCTATCGCCCACGGAGCGGAGAGGAGTGGAGCTCAGCGTGGGCAGCCACAGGACCAACCAGACAGAGAGCTGGGCAGGAGAGGCCCTAGCGCCCTGAATCAGTGAGCTGTGGCAGTTACCAGACTTCTCAACCCACAAATACCAAAGACATCAGAGAAGGTAAGTGGGAAAAGCTGCAGGGACAGAGTTCATGGTTTGGCCACTGCCCCAGGGGCAGTGGTGGAGGTGCAGCTACAGAACTACAGCTGCAGTTGCTTCTGGCCCCAGGCCCACCTGGTGGGAGGTATTAAGTGGTGGATCAGAGCAAGAGTGTAGAACCTGCTTAAGATTTGTGTCAGGTCTGGTTTGGTGGGTCTTGGGGAAGGAGCAGTACTGGTGTGGCAGAGATGGCTATATAGAAATAGCTCTGAAATCAACAGCACATTCCCTCAAGCTTGGAACAAAGTACCCTTTGCTCTACAAGCAGTCATTCCCAGATGAAAAAACTCAAAGGTCAAGTAAGTTGACTGGGAACATGGCCAGGCAGTGAAAATACACTCAGATTCAGTCTCAGACTTTGGAATCTTTCTTTGGTGACAAAGAAGACCAAAACATACAGCCTGAAGAAGTCAACAAAGTCAAAGAGCCTACACCAAAAGCCTTCAAGAAAAACATGAATTGGTCCCAGGCCATGGAAGATCTCAAAAAGGAGTTGGAAAAGCAAGTTAGAGAAGTAGAGGAAAAAATTGGGACGAGAAATGAGAATGATGCAAGAAAACCATGAAAAACAAGTCAATGACTTGCTAAAGGAGACCCAAATAAATACTGAAAAAAATATTAAAGAAAACAACACTTTAAAAAATAGACTAACTCAAATGGCAAAAGAGCTCCAAAAAGCCAATGAGGAGAAGAATGTCTTGAAAGGCAGAATTAGCCAAATGGAAAAGGAGGTCCAAAAGACCACTGAAGAAAATGCTACCTTAAAAATTACATTGGAGCAAGTGGAAGCTAGTGACTTTACGAGAAATCAAGATATTGTAAAACAGAACCAAAGGAACGAAAAAGTGGAAGACAACGTGAAATATCTCATTGGAAAAACCACTGACCTGGAAAATAGATCCAGGAGAGATCATTTAAAAATTATTGGACTACCTGAAAGCAATGATCAAAAAAAGAGCCTAGATATCATCTTTCAAGAAATTATTAAGGAGAACTGCCCTGATATTCTAGAGCCAGGGGTTAAAATAGAAATTGAAAGAATCCACAGATGGCCTTCTCAAAAGGATCCCAAAAAGAAAACTCCTAGGAATATTGTCACCAAATTCCAGAGCTCCCAGACCAAGGAGAAAGTACTGCAAGCAGCCAGAAAGAAACAATTTGAGTATTGTGGAAAAAACAATCAGGGAAATACAAGATCTAGCAGCTTCCACATTAAGGGACTGAAGGGCTTGGAATACAATATTCCGGAGGTCAATGGAGCTAGGATTAAAACCAAGTATCACCTACCCAGCAAAACTGAGTATCATGCTCCAAGGCAAAATATGGATTTTCAATAAAATAGAGAACTTTCAACCTTTCTCAGTGAAAAGACCAGGGCTGAAAAGAAAATTTGACTTTCAAACATAAGAATCACGAGAAAAATGAAAAGGTAAACAAAAAAGAGAAATCATAATGGACTTACTAAAGTTGAACTGTTTTGTTTACATTCCTATATGGAAAGATGATGTGTATGATTCATGAGGCCTCAATATCATAGTAGCTGAAAGGAATATGCATATATATATGTATATATATATACACACACATATATATATACACACATATATATATGTGTATGTGTATGCATATATATATACATATGCATGTGTCCATGTATGTATATATGTAGGTATATATGTAGGTATATATATATATATACATATACATATGTATACACACACACACACATATATACACATATGTATATGTATAGACAGAGGTCACAGGGTGAGTTGAATAGGAAGGGATGATATCTAAAAAAATAAAATCAAATTAAGGGATAAGAGAGGAATATATTGAGAGAGGGAGAAAGGGAGAGATAGAATGGGTTAAATTATCTCTCACAAAAGTGGCAAGACAAAGCAGTTCTCTAGGAAGGGAAGAGAGGGCAGGTAAGGAGGAATGAGTAAATCTTGCTCTCATCGGATTTGACCTGAGGAGGGAATACCATACACACTCAGTTGGGTATCTTACCCGACAGAAAAGAAGGAGGAAGATGATAAAAAAAGGCGGGACGACAGAAAGGAGGGCAGACGGAGGAGGAGATAATCAAAAACAAACATTTTCAAAAAGGGACAGGGTCAAGGGAGAAAATTCAATAAAGGGGGATAGGTTAGGAAGGAGCAAAATATAGTTGATCTCTCACATGAGTATTGTGGAAGGGTTTTACATAATGATATGCGTGTTGCCTATGTTGAATTGCTTGCCTTCTTAGGGAGGTTGGGCAGGGAGGGAAGAGGGGAGAGAATTTGGAACTCAAAGTTTTAAAAACAGACATTCAAACACAACAACAAAAAAAAGTTTTTGCATGCAACTAGGAAATAAGATACACAGGCAATGGGGCATAGAAATTTATCTTGCCCTACAAGAGAAGAAGGGACAGGGGGATGGGAGGGGAGTCGGGTGACAGATAGGAGGGCTGGCTGGGGAATGGCGTAACCAGAATATGTGCCATCTTGGAGTGGGCGGGAGGGTAGAAATGGGGAGAAAATTTGTAATTCAAACTCTTGTGAAAATCAATGCTGAAAACTAAATATATTAAATAAATTAAATAAAAAAAATTAAAAAGTATATTCTCAATGTTTGTCTGGCACAGAACAGGTGCTTAATTAATGAATGTTGATTTTTTAAAGGGGTATATTATTTTTTATAATTTAATTTTTCACACAAAATGTATATACGAATATAAACACATACACATACATCCATATTTAAAACACATAGGCTTAATGCTGTGCAGAAAAAAAAGTAATGCTTTCAGTGGCTATTGAAGGTGTGTAAGGACATTTTGCCTGACAGTAAATGGCCTCACACATTTTTTTTTGATTTTTGGGTCTTGTCTATATTGTTTCTCTTCTACCTCTCAAAGTGAAATTATCATCAACTGTTAGCTTCTCAAGCTGCCACCCTGCCTACCTTTAGAGCCCTTTCTCTTGTTCCTTGTTGTCCATTGTTTGAAGTATACATGTATATATCTATTGTTAGATCTGCATAAAGTGATGCCTACATATGGCAGGAGGTCTCCAGCAAAGTCCTCCTGGGATCTCTGCTTAGCTGGTTCTGTTTAATAATTTCCTCAGTGACTTAGATAAAGGAACAGATGGCTTCCTCATCATATTTGCAGATGATAACAAAGCTGGGAGGGAGCAACTAACATACTGGAAGGCAAAGTCAGGATTCAAAAGGCTCTTGACAGGCTAGAGCACTGGTCTGAGTCTACTAAGATGGAAACAAATTGGGATACATATGAAGTTTTACATGTTTGGCACAAAAAAAAGAAAATCTTCACAAATATAAGATGGGGGGAAGGCACAAATAAACAACAGTTGTTCTGAAACATCTGGGGGTTTTGGTGATGCATAATCTTTAATATGAATCATCAGGATGATGTGGCAATTGCTGAAGAGGTACTGGACTGCATTAAGAGAGTTAACGCTTCCAAGAATAGGGAAATGATAGATCTATTGTATTCTACTGTATGACTTTGTAAGATTTTATAAAAGTATTTTATTGCAATTTGGGCTAGATCAGGTTGCTGTCCTTTATTCACAAAGAGGATCAAAATGACATTACTATGTTAGCATCAAGTTTCCATGTGTCTGACTGTGGCAGATCAGATAATTAGGAGCTCAGAAGGCTCTACCAAAGGTCAGGCACAAATAGTCCACATGGACATTTGAAGAGGAGATTAAATTTGAGCTTTCTTTTGAGCTACTGCAATTCTGCTTTGCTCATACAGCACAGCACCTTCTTTGATCTCGGTATGCCATACTGGGCAGTCCAAAGCCAGTGTCTCCCATGTCTTACAATCGATTCTAAAGTTCTTCAGAGAGACCTTGAGAGTGTCCTGGTGTCCCTTCTTCTGATTTCCTGAGTGCTTGCTTTGTGGGAGCTCTCCGTCTTTTAGGTTTGCCTCACTCAAGGAACTACTACATAAAAAGAAAATTGGTATAATGGAAAGTATCCAAAGGGATGATTTGATGAGCATCTTGTAGTCAATCCACAATATATTCTGAGGCTCAGTTAAAGCACTACATCCTTCCAAAGGAATGTATGTTCCTTGAAGACCAAGACAATGTTTGTTCCTGCTTCATTTTTGTATTCCTAGCTCAGGCCCATGTATATAATAAGAACTTAGTAAGTACTTGGTTGATCGATCTTTTGCTTTTCTCCAGAGGACAAAATTAGTAGCAATGCAAGCAAGTCACAAGCAGTCGAACTTAGATTCTATGCAAAAGAAGTATTCTAATAACTAAACTATCAAAAATTTAACTGTATAACTGACTTTGAACTTGGTTTCCCCTTGCTTGATATCTTTAAACAAAAGGTGGATAACCATTTGTTAGACATATTTTTCAGGGGGTGCTTTTTCCTTTTTCAGGTTGAACAAAATAATCTCAGGATCCTTACAACCCTGAAATTCTGGAAAATTACTCATCCCTTTCAAAGACTCTAAGGTTTCTTCTGGTAGAACTACATCTTCCTACCATTAATACCCTTTTTTATGGTGTTCATTAAACTCTCTGTGTGTTTGTGTTTGTGTGTGTGTGTGCATGTGTGCGTGTGTGTGTATGTGTGTGTGTGTATGTGTGTGTGTGTGTGACAAGAACTCCTTTGGCACTTTGGTAAAGTGTATGGAACAATTCTTAAAATATTGTTTTTAAATATATAAAATAGATAGTACTATAAAGGAAAATAAGTATAATGAAATACAGTTATCTATCATCTGTTGGTCTACCTATTTAATATATAAATTCATGGACCCCAAATTAAGAACTTCAGTTCTTGTGAGAGGTAATATGGCATAATGGACAGAGAGGCTCAGTAAGACCTGATTTTTTTTAAATTTATTTTTAGTTTACCACACACGGTTCTACATAGTTTTGAGTTCCAGATTTTCTCCCCTCCCTCCCTCCTCCCTCCCCAAGACGGCCTGGTATCACATATAACTACCATGTATCGAAGACAACTGTCCAGAGGTCCTAGAACCAGAGGGCAAAATAGTCATTGAAAGAATTCACTGATCACCCCCTGAAAGAGATCCCAAACTGAAAACACCAAGAAATATTATAGCCAAATTTCAGAGCTATAAACTCAAGGAGAAAATACTGCAAGCAGACAAAAAGAAGCAATTCAAATATCGTGGAACTACAGTCAGGATCATGCAAGATCTCTCAGCTTCCACATTAAAAGACAGGAGAAATTGGAATATGATATTCCGAAGAGCAAAGGATCTTGGACTACAACCAAGGATCAACTACCCAGCAAAACTAAGCATAATTTTCCAGGCAAGGCAATGGACATTCAGTGAAATAAGGGAATTCCAGACCTTCCTGATGAAAAGGCCTGAATTCAATGGAAAATTTGATCTCCAAATGCAAAACTCAAGAGAGACATAAAAAGGTAACCAGGGGGAAAAACCACACAAACCTTATTAAGCAACAAGGGCAGGTTGTTTACATCTTTATGGGCGATTATATCATCTTATGTATGTTTATATATATATATATATATATATATATATATATATATATATATACACACATTTATAAGTCCATCTTGAGAATGGTCCAGCTATTATGACAATTGAAAGGGATGTACACAGGTTGTGAATGCCTGTATAAATTAACTGATGTAAAGATATAAAAGTAAGAGATATAAAGGGATGGTTATGAGAGAAGCAGTAAGGAGGTAGTAGAAAAGGGTAAATTTACACCAAATGAAGTGGCACAAAAACATATTATAGTAGAGGGAAAGAAGGGAGGGAGAAGAGCAGTATTTGAGCTTTACTGTCATCTGATCTAGTTAAAGAAGGGAATAACATACCCTGATAAGTTTAGAAATCTAACTTGTCCTACAGGAAGTAGGAGGGTAAGGTGGGAAAAAGGGAGGGGGTGGTCAGAAGGGTGAGGAGAAGTAGCAAGTCGGAAATGGTAAGATAAGGGAGGGGAATAAAGAGGGAGGGTTATCTGAGGAAGGCGGCGGTCAAAAGCAAAACTTTGTTGAGGAGGAGAAGGGGTAAGGGAGAAATAAAAGCATAAACAGGGGGAATTAGGATGGAGAAAAAAACACAGATAGAAATCATAACCCTGAATGTGCAGGGGATGAACATTCTCACAAAGCAGAAGCAGATAGCAGAATGGATTAAAAACCATCATCCTACAATATGCTGTCTACAAGAAACGCATGTGAAACAGGGGGATACACATAGGGTTAAGGTAAAAGGCTGGAGTAAAATATATTGCGCCTCAGCTAAAGTAAAAAAAAGCAGGTGTAGCAATCCTAATCTCAGACAAAGCAAAAGTAAAGATAGATTTAATTAAAAGAGATAAGGAAGGACATTATATCCTGCTAAAAGGCACCATAAACAATGAAGCAATATCATTGCTTAACATATATGCACCAAGTGGTAAGTAAGACCTGATTTTAAATCCTTCCACTGTAACCTACTAGCTGTGACTTTGGGTAGATCATTTAATCTGTTAGTGCTTCGTACAGGTAATTCTCAAAGACAATAAATTGTGATCTTTGCAGACCCTTATTGGTTGGGGGATTTCTAAAGCAGGAATTCCATACACCAATGAAATCACAGGTCTGAGTTTTTTTTTAAATTCCATTTTTAGTTTATTGAATAAAACAAGCATTTTCATAACACAGTACAAGAAAAAAAATGATTGCATATGAAGCTGTAAATTTGCTATGTACAATTTGCTATTCCTTTTAAATATGCAACAAGATTATGATGTAAATTTTTCCCCTTCCCCCTCCACGCTCCACAGATGGCTACTATTAGACACAAATAGTGTCATATGATTGATTTGCTGTTCTCTGCTTCTATTTGGTAGAGAGTACAGAAGCTAATAAAACTCTTCAAGTCAAGGGAAAGCTATACTGTTATTACATAACCACCCCATGGCTACAAGTCACCACCAACCAGGTAGCCAAAAATGCCAGTACAATGCTCCAAGCTAAGATTAACTTGATTCTTTTTGACCATTCTTAGACTTTAGATTACTTGGCCTGGCTAAATCTCTGGTTGTTATTCTGCATCCTTCAAACCCATTTTGGAAACTTCTTTAGCATATAGCCCCCGTAATTTTAGGATAATCTGGGGTCAGAAGCTCCCTCGGTGTTCCTCAATTGTCCTGAAAATAAAATCTACGAGGAAGAACAAATGATTTGTTGAAGGAATCAGAGAAGGTCATTAACCTTAACTTTTGTTCCACATTTCTCCTTTTATTTTGTGTATCTACTAGGTCTCTTTAACTTTTGTGCTTTCTGACCACCACAAAAATGTTGGTCTCTTATAAAATTTACATACACATATATTTATGTGTGTGTATGGTATGTGTACATGTATACAAATATGTATTTATACAAACATATACATTTATATATATGTATATGTGCATGTACATATATGCATGCATTCTTGGTATTTATACATAGCAAGTGTTTATCTGACCCACCATCACAGAGTTAGGCTGCTGCATCTTGCACTTCTTAATGTTCTAGGGGTACTTGTGGAGTTTGTTGGGTATATCTTATGTACCATTATTAGCTTACCCACTGGTTCTGTTCCCCTACTCTTAGCCAATAGTTACTAACATTTCAATTCACTTTACTAATAACATCAAATAACTTTTATAAAGGGATAATGAATTAGAAGATAGAGAAAAAATACAAATATAACTATTACTACTCCAATATTTCAGAGGCACAGTTTTCTCTATATTGCTTCAATCTTTTCAGATAGTGGGCTGAGAAAGAATAGTGTCTTAATAACTTTGGTCCCCCTCAGTCCATTTCTAAATGAGGCATGAAAGCAGGATGAGTCTTCAAATCAGTTTTTGATGGACTGGGTCCTGAAGTTATCTCCTTCCTCCTTGGTACGTTGATGGTACTCTGCCTACAAATCACACATTCTAGAATTGTACAACTTTGGAGGCTCCCAGAAGTTCACTAATTCTCCTGACCTTTTGAAAAACAAAGGATATCCAATGACTTCCATAAAAATGGGAAAATAAATCAAATGCAGAAGCCAATGATCAAAGCCTATTTCATGGGGCCTTATTTTGATCCAGGTGGGACTGGGCAGTGGGGAGGAAATGTCCAAGGCCTTTTCTCTTACAGGATTGTCTCCCACAGGATGCCATCAATGAACAAGTCAAAACTAGGAAGTAGCAGCTGAAGAGAATGCAGTCAAAGATGAAATGGCCAAGGCTTTGGTCATTTATGCCTTTGTAGGGAAGCACCTGTTCCATCTATGCAGTCCATCAAAAAAATTCTTTTCCTAACATGGTTAGCAGACTGAAAACAATCACATGATGTCTATGTATGGTCAAGTCCTTCTAAAGCAGTTCTCTTCACAGGGGGAGACAGAGGCATTCTGTGCACATGCCAGTCCCCATTATGCATAATATTACTTCCTTTGCTATTTAAGTCCTTGATTATGAGATATAGTAATGGCTCATCTATGCATCATCTATCCTCAGGCAACTTCTCCTATCTGTAAATAGGAAAGTAAGTTATGATAAACTAAAAAGTGAGGTGATAAGACTTCCAAGGAATTAAAATAATTACTACAGATTTTATTCACTTTATTCATAGTGAAGCTCCTTTGGTCATTATTCAAAACTCATTTACTATTACAGTTGTAATGGGCTCAACATTATGTTCCTTGGCCACAAATTGAGAAGAGGGAGAAAGGTTACTATAGTCAGGCCCAGTGACATCAGGAAGATCCCGAGTTCAAAAGGAAAGAAAGAGGGGAAGATGCTATAAAAACATACATATAGAGAGTATAAAAGCAAACTAGGAATCTTTAGTATAGGCTGTACACATCTGAAGAGGTACTAAACTCATATCTGTATTATAATATGGTATAATGAGTTGCTAGAGTTATGTCCTTGAATGTAATATATGTTTAAATGTATCATACTTCAGAAAAGGAGAGAAACATGGAATGGATTTAGAAATATTACCAATGAATTGGTAGAATTTCTTCAAAATTTGGAAGAATAAAAGCTTAAGGTTTTAGCTGTCCAGAAAACTCACATATTCAGAATGATTCATTGACTGAGTTTCCTGGATAGCCAAGGTTTTAATGGAGTAGAATGACAGCACTTCATTAAGAATAAGACGAGAACTAATTGTTCTATCAACATATGGCGATAAAGGGAAAAAGTGTTTGTAAACGTCAATCTATTTGACATATTTGAAGAAATAAATCCCACTAAAAAGTCATGCCAAATACCTATGGTGCTATTCTAATTGTTTTTTTATTGACTTTCTTAGACTGTTTGCTAACTTTCATTTTTCACAGTTCAGAGTCCCACGATCATAATTTTCATGTTAGACCTTTTTTTGTGGACATAATACTGTGTTAATAATGTAAGGAAATAAAATCTGAGAGTTAATACCGTTTTTCCCCAGAAAATTTTATTCACAGAAAATGGATACAATGTCATTGTTTATATATGCACAGAAGTATGTGTTCCAAATTTGGGTATATGTAGAGCTAAATTATTCTTAGAGGCTCACTAATCACTTAACAGAACCTTTAAGTTTGGTGAAAGTCTAGAACTTAGCCTGGAAAATTTCCCTGAAATATGGATAAATTAAATTTTTGTGGTACAAATGCCCAGATCATGGATACCTCTGCAACCACCTCTGATACCTCCAATACCTTAGAAATCAAATCGCCTCATCAGAAGTACTGGAATCACAAAATGGTCAAGTTATGTTAAAATTGTGTCTTGTTTTGGTCCTCTTGACCACTGTTTCACAAATAACACAGGGGAGGCACTGGAGTTTTTGGACTCCAGCCTCTAGCAGGCTCATTCTTGATTTGGTCAGACAGGAAGGACAGGAAGACTACTTGGGAGGGGTTAATAATCTTACTTTATTCTAGTCTAGTCTTCTCAATGGGAATTTGCTGACAATGGTAGCACCAACTCCTACAGTGTTCCCTAATCACCCTTCTCACGGGGGCATAAAATATAGTAGGAGCTACAACTCCTATGGGATCCCTAAGGCAAACACAGTGTGAGGCAAACACAGATTCCCCCCAAGCCTTGATGGGAGCCAGTCAAGGCACACACAGCATTACACTGTCATATTCCCCTATGGGTTCCCCACTTACTGACCAGTGCCCACTTGTTTTATAGTGCAGCAGATAAGAAGGCCTATTGCCAGCAATAGCCTCACAGGTTTACATTACTTCATCTCTGTATCTCACTGTGCAAGGGTAGAAACATCTTTGAACCACGATTATGAGAATTGTTATTTAGCACCTGGAGACTAGAGATTGTTAGGACCACAGATCTAAAAAGGATAAAAAAATCTTGCTTACTTAAAACCACTCTCCCCCTTTTAATCAACAGCTTTAGAAGGAAATAGGATTGTAAAGGGGAACTTGGAAGTCACATACAAACTGTCCCAAAGATCAAAGGAATATAAATTATAAATTGTATCATATATGAGCTAAAATTAGCATTCTGGTGATATGTGCCGAATTAGGAGAAACCATCTAGGTGCTGCTTGTCAAAGTTCTGATCTTGTGATATATAAGTTCCAGAATAACTCCAGAACGCTATAGCTCCAGACCAGCAGAACATCAAAAAGGTGATGGTAACTTTGGGTTGATAAGTTTGAAGTTTTCCTATAACTTTAAGATGATTTTGATTTGTTAATGAACTAACCCCAAGGTGGCACACATAGGAGTTGGTCTGTATCCCCTACAAAAATGTTATAATAATGAGACCTCAAAATCCTTCCTTCCTCTTCTCCTGCCCTCCCAACCAGCAGTCTTTCATCTCTATCAGGTCCATGCTATCTAGTGCTCCTGATGGGGTGATGGGACCTGGACCCCTAAAAGCAAATGACCATGTCTTTGAATACAGTCCAGTCCCTGAACTTTCTCCCAAAATCTAGTCCCTTGCATTTGACTGGAGGCATCTGGCCTATCCCAACCCACCTAGAAACTCAATAATCCTTTTAACTGTGCTTTCACTGTGGTTCTCTGACCCAGCCCAGACCATTTAACTCCTTTCATTTTTTGTACCTGGGCCACCCAGGCTATTTGCCACTCCTTAATCCCATACAAATCTTCTCACAGTCTTTTTTGTATCATGTAAGTATCAGTCCTATCCTCATCAAATTCAAAGATTCAGTAGCAACTCTGCCTACCATACTGGTGTTGCAATAAACCTCATTACTTTGACTGAAAGAAGGCTTGAGTGGTTTAATTCTTTTCAGATAGAACCCCCTGTACCCTTATATTTAGGGCTTCCCAGAACTCCAAACTGTA
This sequence comes from Trichosurus vulpecula, assembly GCF_011100635.1. Classification (NCBI taxonomy): domain Eukaryota; kingdom Metazoa; phylum Chordata; class Mammalia; order Diprotodontia; family Phalangeridae; genus Trichosurus; species Trichosurus vulpecula. The sequence continues at coordinate 347,039,356 of NC_050576.1, read as the reverse complement.
TCACTCCCAGGACCTTTCTCAAGAGTAATGACTCTGCTTCACTGATATAATATAATATAATGTAGTATAATATAATATAATATGATGTGATATAATACAATACAATAAATAATAATGATATAACACACTACCAACAACACAAGAGCACAACAGTTGTGTTCTTGTAACTGATCAAATGAGGAGACACATGTTTCATTCTGCTTCTGTGCACACAGTGTAAATTCTTACTCCTCCTTCCCTGAAACTTTACTCAACTCATAAAATCTTCTGAAATTGTTCTGAAACCCTGGTCTTTGTTTCATGCATTGAAGAAAAACATAATCAAAGTGCATATCTTTCCTTGTAAACACGAATTTTCAAACTTAAGAAAAAATCTGCTTTAAAGAATTCTCTGTTGTTCACAACTAACTGATTTGACCAGATCTGAAATTGGAGGTGGTTATTTTTAATAAGTTCCTCTAGGGGTTCCTCAAATATGACAAACAAAGTTGACTAAGAACTGACTGAAGCTGCCTGTGGCTGACCAGACACAGTCACTTCTAGCCTCTGCAGCTCTCCCCTCCAGAGATACCCAAACTTCCTTTGTGAACTTTTGCTTGTTACATAAAATAACTTACCTTATGAAGCTTTGAGATGCCACTAATCCCTCTCACCTGTGGCCTGGCCATTCCCTCTGTCTAATACCTCCCACCTGCAGCCTAATCATTCTCTCTGCCTTAGAACCCTATATAAACCCTACTCCTCAAGGCATCTGCCCCCTCCCCACCCGCCCCCCCCCCCCGCCCCACCCAGTTACCCCAGCTACAATTCTTTTGCCCAGATTAAAGACCCCGATTTTGTTATATTGACTGTTTTCATTTAAAATTCAGATCAACAAATATGATTTACTAAGAGAGCTACTGTCTCTAGTTGACTTCAATGTGTACTTCAATAGGAGAGATATATGTTTGGATTTTACCTGCCACATTTTTTCTGTTTACTATTTTCCTTCTTAGAGTCATACATTTGGAAAGTGTTTGTGTCTACATAGGTGCTAACATCACATTTAAAGTGAAAACATTAGTTAGTATTGAATGAAGCTGTTCTTGCTTGAGCCCAGGGCTGTGAATTGCCTGAGGGCAATTGAAACCAATTCTAAGAGAACTACTGAAACCCGGTAAAAAAGAAAAGAAGGAGAAAAAAGAGCCCTAATTCTTCTCTATGGACTTTGGGCTAGTATGTAAAACAATTTATTTAACATCCTCTCCAGGTTGTGTCTCTCTAAAGACTTCCTCCTTTTTAAATGTATTTAAGCCTGCTACACTCTGGCCTTCTTGTGCATTCTTACACCCTGGTGCTGCGTGGTGACCCCAAACTGCAATATTTTTGCCTGCCTAAGAGACTCTAGTTTTACTATTTTGGCAGTTTTCTTTATTTCAGATTGACATATCTGGTGTCAAGCAGTGGGATTCAAACACTCTTGCCCAGGAGGTTGCTGCTTTCAACCCCCGACACTCAGTACCAGCTGTCACCCCTTATGTTCCAGTCTGGATTTGACTTGGTGGTTTGGTCTGGGTAAGTGAGTCTCTTGAAATTCCTGAACTCTTTTATCTTTCTGGTCAAGTTCTTGACTCTTTAATCAAGGGTATGTTAAAAGATCCATGGGTAATTTGGGGTCCACTATGTCAGGTCCCTCCAGAGGGATGGATGGTGAATATATATTCTTTAATTTTGGACCATGTATTTGTAAATACTTGGATGATTGGCAGAATTTAACCAAGTCTGACCCCCAAAACTGCTGGCTACAGTGGAGCTTCTTTGATCCCTACAAAACTAACTTTTTGTAGTCTACTCTTAATTCTGCTGTCCCCGAGATTATGGGTGCTGAGTCAGATGCCTTTTTCCAGTGCCTACTTAAAACAATGAAGTGACAATCTGAATCTGTACTCTTTTCTCTTCAAGATGATATCCAATAATTGAAATCAGGGAAAGGGGCTGCCCAGAATAAGGTCTTTGTCCTTTGGAAGGATGTCCGTAAATTAAGTAAGGAGAAAGAGCAAACTGAAAGTCAGGTTAAACTTTTACACTGATATGTAGAAAAACTTAAAGCAACCCTGAAAGATAGTCTTGAAAAGCCATTCTCTTCAAAAAATCCACTTTATTCACCCCTCAGTTAGTTTGAGGACCTTTTGCCCCATTTTCCCTTGAAAGTCAAGAGCACTAAAGACATCAAAATATTACAAAATTCTTCCTCTCCTCTGTCCCACCCCCCTTGAACCAAGGCTAAGCTCTGTCCTCTGTCCTAGGATCCTGTGGATTTTGCTCTTGAGTTTGAAGTGAAGCTTTTTAGCTACTAATTTAGCCTCTGTCCTTTATCAGCTTTGTAGAGGGCCAGCTCCGAGAAAGTCCATTCTGGGGTAAGATACAGGACAAAGACCTATTCTTTCCCTTGGACTGATAACTCGGCATGTGGTGGGCTGTCCATCCCTCCCTTGGCACACATGTGCTGCTCAGGATGAAGGCTCTTCAAGCTTCCTTGGTATACATGTGCTCTCTCCAATACCTCCATGGCACATGCCACGTATGCTAAACACCACCTGTGGCTATTAACACAATATTGTTTACAGCAAAAGGGGGACAAAAGCAGGAGGAAGTCATGCATTACGTAAATGCCTCACATGTGGATTTGTTGATTCTACTCGCCTAAAAGGTGTATAAGCCCTGTCTCTCAGTTTAATACATGGAGCTGTTCTTTACTCTTCCTCCTGGCCCGTGTTTTCTTTTCACTCTCCGAGGCATTTGGCCATCTCTGGCCATGTTGGCACCACAGCTGCTGGTGGCACAGCTAGGCCAGGTCCTTGTAGGCCCTGAGGAAGTTGCCCACTGGTTTCAAACAGCCCATTGAGCTAATCCCCTTGAGCAAATAGATCACATAATAAATGAGAAAGGGGAACCTGATACACATCTCTGAGTAGCCTGAAAATTTGAGGAAGGCTTTTTAGAATCTATCCCCAAGGTTTCCACCAAGCCTGTGGATTGGGGAAAAAGTTAGTCCTGCACACAAAATATAAGCGGGTCATTTTTTGTTTTTGTTTTTAAATAATAGATTCTTGTCTACCTTTCAAGCTAATTCTGGTCTCTCTTCTGATAGTCTGGATCTCTTAGTCACCTTTAACTCCTTCTGCGTGGCAGGATTGAATGTTGATCTTATCAAGAAAGGCAAATTAGATTGGAAAGAGACTCCTACCTCTGATCTGCTTTATTTAGCTAGTAAGTACTAACAAATCCTTGTGGAAGAGAAGCATAAAGATATTGAGGGAAGAAAATAAGAAAAAAATAAGATCATGACCCTGCCATTACAACAGTTAGGGTGGAATCAACAGATTTCTTAATTTCTCCTCTGCCCTTAGACTTTCCCCCTCTGGCTATTAAGTGCTAAGCCCACAGGGTAAGATGATATGCTTCTGTTGTAAAAAGTTAGGTTATTGGAAGAAAGACTGCTGCAAGCCTCTTAGAGGCCCCCACGGAAAAACTCCAAGCAGGGGATGGAAGTATTAGAGGCAGTTTTTCCGTGGGGTTAGCCTCTCCTGTAGGGGTCACTCACACTGCAATGGCTTCTCATTCTTTGAGATCCTCATAGATACTGGCACCACAACGTCTGTCCTGAACCCCTCCCTCAGAGTTCTAGAAATGTTTCAACAGTGACAGTCACTAACCGTGCGCAGTTAGCTTGTATTGCTGTTTCATGATGTGGTGTGGTAGAACAGTCTCAAAGAATCCAGAGTCAGACCACCTCTAGTCCAAGTATAGGCATTTATTGATATTGATGCCTCTTATGAAGTGCGCTAAGTTCCAAGGGGAACCAGCAACTTCAAAGAAAGCAAGATGGATTTTTATAGGGTAAAGATGCAACTACATAACAGAAATTAGAAATATTAAAAAGGCAGGAGGTGTTTGTCAAGGGATTAGGTAATAGGGGAGGGGTAGCAGCCCCAGTGGAACTGCACATTTGATTACTTACAATGCATACAGAAAAACCCATTTAAGGGTGTACATGTGTATGGTAATGATATTATAATAAGCCTCTCTACATTATAAATTTACTCTAGGTCAGTTCTTTACTATTACTGTGCAGGTCCCTTCTATTGTTTTGGAGTCTACATCCTGCTTGGTCATCCTGGTAGTGCTGCTTTCTGCTTGACTGAGTATCGTGGTCCTATCTAAGGCTAGATGGAGGTGGTTGTGGTTGAGTGAATTGATACAACTGTTTCTCTGGGAAATATGAGGAATGGGTCTCAGAGTAGTGGCAAGCTAGTGGCAGTGTTTGGGATCCCATCACACGGACTTGCCTGCTATTCTGTGGGAAGTATGAGTTCACGGACACAACTGTTACTGTAGAGTATAGTGAGGCATATATGAAGAAGTTAGGATATTGAGTGTGTGGGGGGTTGGGGGGTATGAGTGGCTAGGTAGGCACAGTGGGCCTACTGTTCAGTGGGGCCTATAAGGAAGATAGAATATTGGGGCTAGGGGAAGCTTTATTAGGATTCTATCACCTATGTCTCTCGCATCCTTCCTTTTATGTTTGGGAACTTGTCTAGAACCTACCCCTTCCTCTTTTTGATTGATATTTCCCTCCACCTTCTAGGCCACAATTTTTTCTCAGGACCTATGAGACCACAATTGAGTTTTCTACACAAAATGACATTCATCTCCCTCTCCCCCTCCCTCTCCTTCCCTCCCTCTATCTCTCTTCCCCTCCCTCTTTTTCCCTCTCTCCCCTTTGAAGGTAACCCCCACTTTCCATCATATTCTCACTGCACCTCTGTTTGTTACTCTCTGCCCCATTCCCTCTGGGTGGCTAACACTTCTGATATTTTAAGGGTCTTTAATATACTCCCAATTCAGATTCATCTGGATCCCTTTAAGCCTCTATCTCATGTTCCACAGTATCCCCTCTCCAGAGTGGCAGTTGAGGAGATCACACCCCTCATCAATGGCTACTTATCCTCTGGCCTCTTGGCCCCCTGCACTAGTCCTTGTAACACCTCAACGCTTTCTGTTCATAAGCCCAGTGTCTGTGGGAAGTGCCTCTCATCTAAGAACTCAGTATGATTTACATGTATGTGATCCCTAGATCATCTGTGGTCCCTAAATCCCATACTGTACTGAATCTTATCCCCCTTGACTCTCCATTTTCACCATAGTTAATTTGTGCCCCACCTTTTCCAGTGTTCCCATTGATTCTGGGAGCCTGTTCCTTTTCACCTTCACCTGGGATGGCCAGCAGTATTTATGAACCTTCCTAACTCTAGGTTACACTGAGTTTGCTAACTCCCAGGTTAGGTTTTTAGAACATTTGATCTCCGCCGATGGTCTCTACCTTGATTCAGCCTGGTTGACTGCAGTGTTCAACCTCCTTCCATACTTTAACCAAGTGATAGCTTCACAGTTTCTGGGCGCTCACTGGCTGCTACAGGTTATGCATCCCTTCCTTTTCCTTGTTAGCTTATCCCCTTCATTACTTCCTTAAAGATTCTGCAGCTCCCCTGGGACAAAGTCTTCGAGGCTGCATTTTTTGATTTCAAAGTGTCCCTCTTATGTCCCCAGACTTTTGTCCACCCTAAATACTCCTTCCCCTTCTCCTATTGGAAAAGGGGGTGATTAGCCTTTGTATTTTGTGTCAGAAACATGGAAAGAATTTCCAACCATATGGACCTTGACCCAGTCTCCAGGGACCCCTACTGTGCCTCTGAGTTGTTGCAGCCTCTGACCATTTGATCTTAGTCTAAGTGGTGATTCTAGACTGCCTTGCATGTTCCCCATGTAATTGAAACTCTTCTAAACTCTCAGCACACACACCATTTCTCAATCAACTGCATTACCAGACTATATAGGTCACCCTTGTTTCCAAACCAAATGTCACTATCTCCCACTGTAATACTCTTAATTGCCCCACCTTCCTCCCTGACACAGAACACAGTTACTTGGACTACACTGAGAATAATGATTCTATTAAAATTGGACATCTAGGAAAATGAACTAGAAAACCTAGATTGTTCCTGGTACAATGACAGTTCCTGCCTTTGAAACAGAATTGCCTTCCTGCCTAGTTTCTGGATAATGGTCAATGCTATAGCACTTTTCTGGTCACCAATGGAGTGAAGCAGAAATGTGTGCTTGCTCCCATGCTTTTTAGAATTAAATTATTTAGTTTCCAATTAGTTCTTAGCTTATTTTTCCATGGTACTTTATTAAAAATGATTCTTATTGCATCATGATCTGAAAAGGATGCATTTACTACTTCTGCTTTTCTGCACTGGATTGTGAGGTTTTTATGCCCTAGTACATGGTCAATTTTTGAGTATGTGCCATGTACTTTTGAAAAGAAAGTATATTCCCTTTTATCCCCATTCAGTTTTCTCCAGAGGTCTATCATATGTGCCTTTTCTAAAATCCTGTTTACCTCCTTCACTTTTTTCTTATTTATTCTGAGGTTAGATTTATCAAGTTCAGAAAGGGGGAGGTTGAGGTCTCCCAATATTATAGTTTTGCTGTCTATTTCTTCCTGTAACTCCCTTAACCTCTCCTCTAAGAATTTATATGCCTTACCACTTGGTGCATATATGTTAAGCAATGATATTGCTTCATTGTTTATGGTGCCTTTTAGCAGGATATAATGTCCTTCCTTATCTCTTTTAATTAGATCTATCTTTACTTTTGCTTTGTCTGAGATTAGGATTGCTACACCTGCTTTTTTTACTTTAGCTGAGGCACAATATATTTTACTCCAGCCTTTTACCTTAACCTTATGTGTATCCCCCTGTTTCAAATGCGTTTCTTGTAAACAGCATATTGTAGGATTATGGTTTTTAATCCATTCTGCTATCTGCTTCTGTTTTGTGAGAATGTTCATGCCCTGCACGTTCAGGGTTATGATTTCTATCTGTGTCTTTTTCTCCATCCTAATTCCCCCATTTATGCTTTTATTTCTCCCTTTTCCCTTCTCCTCCTCAACAAAGTTTTGCTTTTGACCGCCGCTTTCCTCAGTTACCCCTCCCTCTTTATTCCCCTCCCTTATCTTACCGTTACCCACTTGCTACTTCTCCTCTCCCTTCTGACCACCCCTCTCCTTTTTTCCCACCTTACCCTCCCACTTCCTGTAGGACAAGTTAGATTTCTAAACTTATCAGAGTGTGTTATTCCCTTCTTTAACTAGATCAGACGACAGTAAAGCTCAAATACTGCTCTTCTCCCTCCCTTCTTTCCCTCTACTATAATATGTTTTTGTGCCACTTCATTTGGTGTAATTTACCCTTTTCTACTACCTCCTTACCACTTCCCTCATAGCCCTCCCTTTATGTCTCTTATTTATATTTTATATCTTTACATCAGTTAATTTATACAGGCATTCACAACCTATGTATATCCCTTTCATTTGTCATAATAGCTGTACCATTCACAAGAATGAATTATATATGTGTGTATATGTGTATATATATATATATATATATATATATATATATATATATAAACATAAAAAACATACATAAGATGATATAATCCCACATAAAGGTGTAAACAACCTGCCCTTATTGGTTAATGAGGTTTGTGGGGTTTTTCCTCCTGGTTACCTTTTTATGTCTCTCTTGAGTTTTATATTTGGAGATCAAATTTTCCATTGAGTTCTGGCCTTTTCATCAGGAAGGTCTGGAATTCCCTTATTTCATTGAATGTCCATTGCCTTGCCTGGAAAATTATGCTTAGTTTTGCTGGGTAGTTGATCCTTGGTTGTAGTCCCAGCTTCTTTGCCCTCTGGAATATCATATTCCAATTTCTCCTGTATTTAAATGTGGAAGCTGAGAGATCCTGCATGATCCTGACTGTAGTTCCACGATATTTGAATTGCTTCTTTTTGGCTGCTTGCAATATTTTCTCCTTGAGTTTATAGCTCTGAAATTTGGCTATAATATTTCTTGGTGTTTTCAGTTTGGGATCTCTTTCAGGGGGTGATCAGTGAATTCTTTCAATGACTATTTTGCCCTCTGGTTCTAGGACCTCTGGGCAGTTGTCTTTGATAATTTCTTTGAAGGCTTTTTTTTTTTCATCGTGGATTTCCGGTAGACCAATAACTCTCAAATTGTCTCTCCTGGATCTATTTTCCAGGTCAGATGTTCGGCCAATCAGATATTTCACATTTTTTTCTATTTTTTCATTCTTTACGTTTTGTTTTATTACTTCTTGGTGCCTCATAGATTCATTAGCTTCCACTTGCTCAAGTCTAATTTTTAATGAGTTAGTGTTTACATTTTGCTTTTGAGTCTCCTTTTCCAATTGGTTGAATTTGCCTCTCAGGGTGTGATTTTCTCTCTCTAGATTCTGAATCTCCGTATCCTTTTCGCCAATCTTATTCTTTAGGGACTTGATTTCATCCGTGAATTTTTTTTCCATTTTTTCCATATTTTCTTTTAGCTCCCTAATTTGGTTTTTAAAATCCTCCTTTAGCTCTTCCAGCAGGGCTTTTTGGGCTGGAGACCAGTTCATATTACCTTTTGAGGTATCTGATGTATCTACAGTATCGTTACTTTCCTCTTGGATATTTGTATTTTGATCCTGCCTGTCTCCTTAAAAAGAATCTATTGTCCTCGGTTTTTTTGTGTTCTTCTTCATGTTGGTTTGCCTTTTGCTGGCTTTACAATGAATTTCCATCTGTGGGCCTCAGGGCTTTCTGTCCCAGCTTTCTTATTCTGGGGGTTGTGAGTCTAGAATTATAACCCTCAGTTTCCTGAGGTGTGGGGGAGGGGTCTGGCTCCCTGGCCTCTCACTCCCTGTGGGTGCTCTCCAGCACTTGCTTTTCAGCAATGGTCTCAGCTGTTTGTTGTTTGAGCTGATGTCTGGCACTTCCCCTGGGGGAGGAAGGTTACATCTGGGCTCCTGGCGTTGACCCCTGCCGACTCTGCCCCTATGGGACTAATGAACTTCTGCTATTTGACCACTGAAGCCCCACTGCTTTCTGCTCAGTTCCAGCGTTCTTTTTTTTTTTTTCCGAGGGATTCTCTGGGTGGGGAGGGGAGGGATTAGAGCTGTTTACCTGGACATTAAGAACTCCCAGAAGTTCAAGAAGCCATGGTTCATACGTTTGGGTTGCAAACCTTTGGAGTCAGTGTATCCTGGTGGCGTTGCGCTGCCTCTCGTCGCTCCCACAGACTGCTGTCCTGTGTTGGGAGTCCTGGGGATCTCTGCCGGTTTCGGGCGCCCAGCTTTCTCCCAGCCCATCTCCCACATGGATTTCCCAGCCAGCCGCTTCAGCCTTGGTCTGGAGCAGCTCCGCACCAAGCAGTCTCCGAGCCTACAGGTTCGTGCTTCCGGCCTTTCAGACTCTCCCGGCTTGGAAATTGGCCCCACGCAGACTGCTCGTGGTTTCTGACTCTCTCAAATCTGTTCCAATTCACTTTTTTATAGAAATCTGACAGACCTTGTGAGAGAGCTCCGGTAAGACTCTGCCTTCACGTGGCCATCTTGGCTCCGCCCACCCTCCCCCTCCCCCATGCTTTTTAACATGATGTTTTCTCTGATGTTATCAGACACTTTTAATATGGAAAAAAGTGGCATTAAGGTCAGTTACCATATTGACAGTAAACTATTTAACTTGAAAAGACTGCAAGCCAAGTGGTGGTGGAGGTAGTATGTGACTTTTTGTCTGCAGATGATTAGGCATTCAGTGCAACCTCTAAGGCTGAGATGCAACAAATTATGAATTGATTCTCTTCTGGTTTGGTGTATTTTGGCCTTCCAATTAATACTAAGAAAATGGAGGTTCTCCACCAGACAGCACCACACCATTCATGCATGGAACTAGTGCTTCTAGCAAATGGAGAATATTTTAATGCTGTGGATAAGTTCACTTACCTTTGTAATATATTTTTCAGGAACATACACAGAGATAATGAGGTTGACACACATATTACCAGAATTAGGTCAGTGTTTGGGAGGTTCCAAAGGAAAGTGTGAAAGAAGAAATATTAACTGAGTAACAAACTGAAGGGTTACATAGTTGTTGTGTTGACCTCATTGTTGTATGCCTGTGAAACTTGGAAAATATACCAGTGCCATGTCAGGAAACTGAATTAATTCCATTTGAATTGTCTGAGAGTCTGAAGGTCATCTGGCAAGACACTGATGTCCTTTCTTGAGCTGAATTGCCCAACATTTACACTCTGCTGCAGAGAGCACAATTCTGATGGTTTGACCATGCCATTCAAATGCCAAATATACATTTGTGTAATATATATATATATATGTGTGTGTGTGTGTGTGTTTTATATATATATATGTATTGAGTTCTCTGGAAAATATGTATATTTTCCAGAGAACTCACAAGAAAGGAAAGCACTCACATGGAAGTCAGAAGAAGAAATGGTGACCTTAAAGTCTCTCCGAAGAACTTTAGAATCAATTGTAACAAATGGGAGACACCAGCTTATGACCACCCATCATGGTGTGCCCACATTAAAAAGGCACTCTGCTCTATGAACAAAGGAAAATTGCAGTACCTCAAAAGAAAAGTGAAATGCACAAATTTAGAGACGTCTCCACTCCAAATGTTCATATGGATTATTTGTACTAGAACTGTTGTAGAACCTTATGAGATTGAATTGGTCTGATTAGCCACAGCTGGGCATACACTGTACCTTTTCCCCAACATAGTGATGTCATTTTAGTCCTCTTTGACAGCTAAAGACAACAACAAACCAATGTGAAAAACACTCTGACCTTTTCAAGCTGGCTAGTATCAAACATTTCTTGAAAGTAGGAGTTTTTAAAGTTATATAAGTAGAGACGTTTAAGTGTCATCAAGTAGTAATTATAACTTGTTTATAAGGAGGCTGAAAGTTGTCAAAGCTCTTTCCTTCCAAAAACACTGCATTTGGAAGTTAGGAAATTTTATTTTAATGGTGATGTAATTGTAGAAAGAGGTTACCTATCCCTGGTGGCAGGGCAGAAAATGGCTTGCTTCAAGATGAGGTTGCCTGGTCTCCAGGAGTACATATATAAAGCACTGACCAAACTTTAAAGCATCATGTAAATTCTCTATTATTATTATGTTATTATTAATTTGTTATATCTTCCAAGGAATGACCTCCAATGATTAAGCTTTGAGGGTGGAGTGATGTAAATATCCGAAAATGCAAGGCTGAAATTTGGCAGGGATGAAGTTGAGAACATATTGAACCCAATACCTAGGCTCAAGCAGCTTCTAATCAATCAGAAATGACAACATGTAAATAACAAAATAAGTAATATTGGTCAATGGAATCCCAGTCTTAGTGTAAATGAAAAGCTTCAGATAAAAGGTGGTGCCTGTTTGAAGGAAGCATTTGTACTTTCTATCTGTAAACTTTATGTTTTGCAAATTGTTTGAAACCAGAATACAAATAATTGATGATGGCCTGTAAAGTAGAAATTATAGAATGCTCTAAAAAACAGGGAGGTTTATCTTCAGCTGAAAATGGATAACGTCTTCCATACTATCTACGACACTATCAAAACTTTGTGGTGTGTACTTCACCCCTTTTCCTAGAAGATATCTATCCTGCATTAATTGGGGAGTTCTAATCCTTTTCTCTCTTCATGTTTTCAGTTGATCAAATTTGAGTAGTCTTTGCTGTTGGAGATTTGATATGGTTGCACTTGAATAGTGGTGCTTTCTACGGAAGAGAGAAATCTTTTACCAAGAGATTCTAAACATTTTGAGTCATAGTTCCCCCAAAGGGTGGGCAATGCTGTGATTCTGTGGGTAAGGTACACAGTAGGGAAAATAATCATCCCTGGCATCAATATAGGAATTCTACCAGCGGGGATCCCTTTTGGTCATTGGTAAAAGATAGGCCTGGTTTGTGTTTTAATGAAGGTATTGAATGAAGCAATCCAATACTACTTAGCAGGATGTCCCACTATAGATAATGTGGCATCGATGGCATATTTATTCAGTTTAATGGTAGGTTAGAACACCAGAAATGGAGACAAACAAGAAAATGAGAGCAGACAGAGTGAGATGCATCCATGCAGAAACAGAAAAGCACTTAGACTGTGCCAGGGGTGGCCAACTGGCAATGGCAGTCTTACCAGTCTTGGCAGTGCAAGACACACCATTTCCTTTCCTTTGTTCCTAGGTCATCTGGTTTATCAGTATAAGAATGATTTTGAAATGAAAGGGTGACTTCCAGAAGACAGGGGCATAACAATGCCACAGCATCTCTGGGGCAGAAGGGAGTTCAGAACCCACACACTCTAATCCATACCTGAACAAGATTCCTGTCTAGAATAATCTCCATGTATCTGAAGATGAGATAAGAAGAGCAGGGACTAGGCTGCTAGGCATGAGCAAGAAATGTCAGTCATGCAGGACATGATTGTTTTATGGCTACCTCAAACCTATTTTGAGAAAGATAATACATGATCACCTATCCAAATGGGACATGAAACAATGTCTGATTTGATGGGAATTCTAAGCATGCCATTTACTAGATAGGACACAGGGAGACAGGCTAGCTTGGAAAGCTGTTGGTAGAAGGATGCTCTTGCCATTGTACTTATTAGGTCACTAAAGGTTTCTATAGGAAAGCTAATATAAACTCTACCAAATAAGAATGGTAAAGAAGGGGTGAGGGGGATCTCTGAAGTAGGCATATTGGGAGGACCTTTGAACTGGGAGCAGGAAGGGGAATAACTTGTTAACAGCAGTACCAAGGAAGACCTTCTGCTCCTCCACCAAGCTGAAGTTTCCTAGAGGAAGAATAAATAATATAAAAGCCGGGTCTTGTCTAGGCCTAGTATTTCTAAACTGGTCCTCATTTGATAGCTGTAGAGCAAATCGTGGTCCCAGAAAAGAAACCTGAGAGCCAGTTTTAATCTTATAACAGAGTAGTGCAGTAACCTGGGTTGCTTTCTTTATGTATTTGTATTTTCCAATCTTGTGTGTGGGTCCTGGGAGGTTTTATTTATTTATGGGAAGCTATCTAAGATTTTAGAAATGGAATACACCAAATACCTGAACACTGATGAATAATGTTGTGAGGTTAGTGATAACATTTGCTATGTCTGGTTGTATCTAGAATCTGCTAACCTTTTTATGCAGACATCTGTAAGGCTTCTTTCCTTAAGACAAGAAGGAGGTTGATCACCTCTATGCCAATCAAGTACTTCTCTATCTAACCTCATCTTGGCAATTTACAGTCCCTCCCTGACTTGATTTTGTAATTAATCTGGTATTATGATGGATTTATGGCAGGTATTGCCGACATATCTTTTATAGATTGGCCATGTTTCTCAGTTTTAGCAATTGAAGACAACTAAAAGCTTGTAATATGTTTTTCACTGTTTCTGATTTGAGCATTTTTTAACTCTTCCAGTAGAATTTTTCTTCTTGCTCTCTTTTTAAAGAATTCTTATTGTTTTTTTTTTATTTTTGTATGCTAATGGAATTTTTATTTATTCCCTCTGCCTCCTTTGTACCTTTAAGGTATCCACTAGTTTACCTTCAATACTGTCCCCAGATGGAAACCTGTATGAGAATAATCATAGGAAATTAATTTCCCTGGGATTGCTTTCCTTTCCTTTAGACCACCTGCCAGGCCAGGATTTCCCTCAGTTGAATGTAGAATACATTTATAGATCTTACTAAAGATCATTCCTCCCATTACAGTCCCAGAATAACATCCTGCTTTCAATAAAGATAACTAAAAATAGCCAGAAACTGCATCTAAAACTGCTGATAGCTCTCCAGCAAGTCTAAAAAAGATCAATATCATTTTCACTGTCCATGGAATATGGGTGAGAAAAAGAAAATGGCCAACTCAAGCATCATCTATCCCTACATATATGAACAGCATTGGTGAAGTTGCCACAGGCATCTGAATGTAATTCTTCTGAGTCACAAGCCAATATAATATAATCTCTTGTAAACTTTGCAGCTCTTTTAACGGTCTGTGTATAACCTCTATCAGAACGTCCAAATTTATGATGTGTGTGAGTGTGTGTATGAAGGTAGAAATCATATTGAACACTTAGTAAATCTTGGATGGAGATTACAAATCCTAAAACACCAGATAATGAAAATATTCCTCAGTATAAAAGTAAGCGAGAGAATACGTACAATAAACTGATTTGAGTTCGGAAGGAAAGTGATCTTGCCTTATTAAAGAGTCATCATAAGAGCCCTCGTTCTCAGCAGATAAAGCAGGTTACAGACAGCGTTGAACAACTTCTTTAAAAAAAAATCAGCGAGCTCACTGTCATTAACAAAGGTCAGACACTGTCTCAGCTTCCCTGACTTTTTGGGATTTGACTGTAGATAAGCAGACTTTCCAGGATGAATGGCTGTCCAGGGTTGCAAGCTGTACAAAGATAATCAAGGCTCATTCAGATGACCAAGGGTACATTATCAATGTGCACAATTAATTTACCTGAACTTAAAGATCAGGTGACACTTATCGACCTTGAAGATATGTGCAGAAAATAAGCATCAAACTGGTAAAATGGACACAATAACAACAGATAGTGTAGCAAATTAAAATTTTGAAGCCTAGTGAGGTCCTTCTGAGTTTCCCTGAGGGGTCACTGCGTGAGGTTTGGGGGGAGGTCTGGCTGCTGGAAATCTCTTCTTCCCCTAGGGCTGCAGTATAGCATAGGTGGTCTCAGCCATGCCCTGGTGTCTGCCAATTCCCCTGAATGTGTAAAGGCATGCCTGGTGTCCTGGTTTTGGCACTTGCCAGCTCCACCCCTCTTGGGCTCAGGAACTCCTGCTGGTCTGCCAAGGTGGGTCCTGCTGGGGCACCTTCCTTCCTGCACCAGTCTCTTCCAGCATCACAAAATAGGTCATTTTCCTGGCCTCCCAAGGTATAAGATTACTGAACCTCCACCTCTGGCTCCTCTATTCCACGGTTTGTCCTAGGGAAGTATTCTCTAGGTTTATGGATGGGAGGGATGAGAGTCATTTTACCTGGTCAGGTCATCATGGCTCCAAGAAGTTCAAGAAGGCAAGTTTCATACCTTTATTTTTTATTTTTTTTAAATTTCTTTATTTATTTTTAGTTTACCACATACGGTTCTACATAGTTTTGAGATCCAGATTTTCTCCCCTCCCTCCCCTCTCCCTCCCCAAGACGGCATGGAAGCTCATATAACTGTCATGTATAACTTTGCATTGAATTAATTTATGCACTAGTCAAGTTGTGGAGAAGAATTTTGACCAATGGAAGGAATCATGAGAAAGAAGAAACAGAACCAAAAAAAAAAAAACAACCCAAAAACAAAAACAAGAGAGAAGCAGAAAAGGCGAGCATGTAGTGCGCCTCGGTCTGTATTCAAACTTCAGAGTTCTTTCTCTGGATGAAGACAGCATTCTCCATCTTGAGTCCCCTGCAGTTGTCCTTGCCCCTTAGGTTGCTGAGAAGAGCGCAGTATGTCAGGGTTGGTCCTCACGGAATCCATATATCTGTGGCTGTGCACAACGTTCTCCTGGCTCTGCTCCGCTCACTCAGCATTATGTCGTGTAGGTTTTTCCAGGTTGTTACGAAGTCTGCATCATCCCCATTTCTTGTGGCACAATAGTATTCCATCACCTTCATATACCGCAGCTTGTTCAGCCATTCCCCAATTGATGGGCATCCCTTTGATTTCCAATTCTTGGCTACCACAAAAAGAGCTGCTATAAATATCCTTATACATATGGGTCCTTTTCCCACTTGTGTGATTTCTTTGGAATACAACCCTAGAAGTGGTATTGCTGGGTCAAAGGGTATGAACATATCTATAGCCCTTTGGGCATAGTTCCAAACTGCTCTCCAAAATGGCTGGATCAGCTCACAACTCCACCAGCAATGCAACAATGTTCCAATTTCCCCACATCCTTTCCAGCATTTATCATTTTCCTGTTTTGTTATTTTAGCCAATCTGACAGGAGAGATGTGGTATCTAAGAGTTGTTTTGATTTGCATTTCTCTAATCAGTAGTGATCCAGAGCATTTTTTCATATGCCTAGAGATAGCTTTAATTTCTTACTCTGAAAACTGCCTGTTCATATCCTTTGACCATTTCTCAATTGGGGAATGGCTTGTATTCCTATATATTTGGCCCAGTTCCCTGTATATTTTAGAAATGAGGCCTTCATCAGAGATACTAGTTGCAAAGATTTTCTCCCAATTTTCTGCTTCCCTCCTAATTCTTGTTGCATTGGCTTTTTTTGCACAAAAACATTTCAATTTGACATAATCAAAATTATCCATTTTGCATTTTGTAGTGCTCTCTATCTCTTGTTGGGTCATGAATTCTTTACTTTTCCATAAATCTGATAAGTAAACTATTCCTTACTTTCCCAAATTACTTATAGTATCAGCTTTTACTCCTAAATCATGAATGCATTTTGACTTTATTTTGGTATATGGTGTAAGATATTGGTCTATGCCCAGTTTTTGCCCTACCATTTTCCAATTTTCCCAACAGTTTTTGTGAAATAGTGAATTATTAGCCCAGAAGCTGGCCTCTTTGGGTTTATCAAAGAGTAGATTGCTAAACTTGTTGATTTCTCCTACCTGTGTACCTATCCTATTCCACTGATCCACACCCCTGTTTCTTAACCAGTACCAGGCAGTTTTGATGACTGCTACTCTGTAGTACAGTTTAATATCTGGTGTAGATAAGCCACCTTCTCTAGCATGTCTTTTCATTAATACCCTAGATACTCTAGACCTCTTGTTTTTTGAAATGAATTTTGTTATTATTTTGTCCAGCTCAGTAAAATAATTTTTTGGTAGTTCAATTGGTATGGCACTGAATAAAGATTAATTTAGGTAAAATTGTCATTTTTATTATATTAGCTCGGCCTAACCATGAGCAACTGATATTTTTCCATTTATTTAGATCTGATTTTATTCACGTGAAAAGTGTTTCATAGTTATGTTCATATAGGCCCTGGGTTTGTCTTGGCAAATAGACTCCCAAATATTTTATAGTGCCATCAGTAACTTTGAATGGAATTTCTCTTTCTATCTCTTGCTGTTGGGCTTTTTCAGTAATGTATAGGAATGCTGAGGATTAATGTGGGTTTATTTTATATCCTGCAACTTTGCTAAAGTTGTTTATTATTTCAAGTAGTTTTTTACTTGATTCTCTAGGATTCTCTTGATAAATCATCATATCATCTGCAAAAAGTGATAATTTAGTTTCTTCTTTTCCTATTCTAATCCCTTCAATTTCCTTTTCTTCTCTTATTGCTACAGCTAACGTTTCTAGTACCAGATTGAATAATAGGGGTGATAATGGACATCCTTGTTTCACCCCTGATCTTATTGGGAATGCATCTAGTTTATCCCCATTACAAATAATGCTTGTTGATGGTTTTAGGTAGATGCTATTTATAATTTTAAGGAAGGTTCTACTTATTCCTATGCTTTCTCGTGTTTTTAATAGGAATGCATGCTGTACTTTGTCAAAGGCTTTTTCTGCGTCTATTGAGATGATCATATGGTTTCTGCTAGTTTTGTTGTTGATATGGTCAATTATGCTAATAGTTTTCCTAATGTTGAACCAGCCTTGCATTCCTGGAATAAATCCTACCTGGTCACAGTGTATTATTCTTGTAATGAGTTGCTGCAATCTTTTTGCTAATATTTTATTTAAAATTTTTGCATCAATATTCATTAGAGAAATTGGTCTATAATTTTCTTTCTCTGTTTTGACTCTACCTGGTTTGGGTATTAGTACCATATTTGTGTCATAAAAAGAATTTGGTAGGACTCCTTCTTCACCTATTTTCCCAAATAGCCTACAAAGTATTGAAATTAGTTGTTCTTTAAATGTTTGATAGAATTCACATGTAAACCCATCTGGCCCTGGAGATTTTTTCCTAGGGAGTTCATTGATGGCATGCTCAATTTCTTTTTCTGATATGGGGTTATTAAGAAATTTCACTTCCTTCTCTGTTAGCCTGTGCAGTTTATGTTTTTGTAGATATTCATCCATATCTCTAAGGTTGTCAAATTTATGGGCATACAGTTGGGCAAAATAATTCTTAATTATTGTTTTGATTTCCTCTTCATTAGAGGTGACCTCACCCTTTTCATTTTTGATACTGGCAATTTGATTTTCTTCTTTCTTTTTTTTAATCAAATTGGCCAAAGGTTTATCAATTTTATTGTTTTTTTTTTCATAAAACCAGCTCTTTATTTATTAATTCAATAGTTTTCTTGGTTTCAATTTTATTAATCTCTCCTTTGATTTTCAGTATTTCTAATTTGGTATTTAATTGGGGGATTTCAATTTGCTCTTTTTCTAGCTTTTTCAGCTGTATGCCCAGATCATTGATCTCCTTTTTCCCTATTTTATTCATGTAGGCATTTAGGGATATAAAACTTCCTCTAAGAACTGTTTTTGCTGCATCCCATAAGGTTTGGTATGATGTTTCATTGTTGTAATTCTCTTGAATGAAGTTATTAATTGTTTCTCTGATTTGTTCTTTGGCCCACTCATTCTGTAGAATTAAATTATTTAGTTGCCAATTAGTTTTTAGCTTATTTTTCCATGGCTCTTTATTAAAAATGATTCTTATTGCATCATGATCTGAAAAGGATGCATTTACTACTTCTGCTTTTCTGCCCTGGATTGTGAAGTTTTTATGCCCTAGTACATGGTCAGTTTTTGAGTATGTGCCATGTACTTTTGAGAAGAAAGTATATTCCCTTTTATCCCCATTCAGTTTTCTCCAGAGGTCTATCATATGTGCCTTTTCTAAAATTCTGTTTACCTCCTTCACTTTTTTCTTATTTATTTTGAGATTAGATTTATCAATTTCAGAAAGGGGGAGGTTGAGGTCTCCCAATATTATAGTTTTGCTGTCTATTTCTTCCTGTAACTCCCTTAACCTCTCCTCTAAGAATTTGTATGCCTTACCACTTGGTGCATATATGTTAAGCAATGATATTGCTTCATTGTTTATGGTGCCTTTTAGCAGGATATAATGTCCTTCCTTATCTCTTTTAATTAGATCTATCTTTACTTTTGCTTTGTCTGAGATTAGGATTGCTACACCTGCTTTTTTTACTTTAGCTGAGGCACAATATATTTTACTCCAGCCTTTTACCTTTACCCTATGCAAATCCCCCTGTTTCAAATGCGTTTCTTGTAAACAGCATATTGTAGGATTATGGTTTTTAATCCATTCTGCTATCTGCTTCTGTTTTGTGAGAATGTCCATGCCCTGCACGTTCAGGGTTATGATTTCTATCTGTGTCTTTTTCTCCATCCTAATTCCCCCTGTTTATGCTTTTATTTCTTCCTTTCCCCTTCCCTCCTCAACAAAGTTTTGCTTTTGACCGCCGCTTTCCTCAGTTACCCCTCCCTCTTTATTCCCCTCCCTTATCTTACCGTTACCCACTTGCTACTTCTCCTCTCCCTTCTGACCACCCCCCTCCCTTTTTCCCCCCTTACCCTCCCACTTCCCGTAGGACAAGTTAGATTTCTAAACTTATCAGGGTATGTTATTCCCTTCTTGAACTAGATCAGATGACAGCAAAGCTCAAATACTGCTCTTCTCCCTCCCTTCTTTCCCTCTACTATAATATGTTTTTGTGCCACTTCATTTGGTGTAATTTACCCTTTTCTACTACCTCCTTACTGCTTCTCATAGCCCTCCCTTTATATCTCTTACTGATATTTTATATCTTTACATCAGTTAATTTATACAGGCATTCACAACCTATGTATATCCCTTTCAATTGTCATAATAGCTGTACCATTCACAAGAATGACTTATATATGTGTGTGTGTGTGTGTGTGTGTGTGTGTGTGTGTATACATATATATATATATATATACATAAAACATACATCAGATGATATAATCCCACATAAAGATGAAAACAACCTAACCTTATTGGTTAATAAGGTTTGTGGGGCTTTTCCCCCTGGTTACCTTTTTATGTCTCTCTTGAGTTTTGTATTTGGAGATCAAATTTTCCATTGAGTTCTGGCCTTTTCATCAGGAAGGTCTGGAATTCCCTTATTTCATTGAATGTCCATCGCCTTGCCTGTAAAGTTATGCTTAGTTTTGCTGGGTAGTTGATCCTTGGTTGTAGTCCCAGCTCCTTTGCCCTTCGGAATATCATATTCCAATTTCTCCTGTCTTTTAATGTGGAAGCTGAGAGATCCTGGGTGATCCTGATTGTAGTTCCACGATATTTGAATTGCTTCTTTTTAGCTGCTTGCAGCATTTTCTCCTTGAGTTTATAGCTCTGAAATTTGGCTCTAATATTTCTTGGTGTTTTCAGTTTGGGATCTCTTTCAGGGGGTGATCGGTGAATTCTTTCAATGACTCTTTTGCCCTCTGGTTCTAGGACCTCTGGGCAGTTGTCTTTGATAATTTCTTCTAAGATACTGTCAAGGCTCTTTTTTTCATCGTGGATTTCCGGAAGACCAATAACTCTCAGATTTTCTCTCCTGGATCTATTTTCCAGGTCAGTTGTTTTGCCAATCAGACATTTCACATTTTTTTCTATTTTTTCATTCTTTACCTTTTGTTTTATTACTTCTTGGTGCCTCATAGATTCATTAGCTTCCACTTGCTCAAGTCTAACTTTTAATGAGTTAGTGTTTACATTTTGCTTTTGAGTCTCCTTTTCCAATTGGTTGATTTCGCCTCTCACGGTGTCCTTTTCTCTCTCTAGATTCTGAATCTCCGTAGCCATTTCGCCAATCTTATTCTTTAGGCACTTGATTTCATCAGTGGATTTTTTCTCCCTTTTTTCCATTTTTTCCATATTTTCTTGTAGCTCCCTAATTTGGTTTTTAAAATCCTTCTTTAGCTCTTCCAGCAGTGCTTTTTGGGCTGGAGACCAGTTCATATTAGCTTTTGATGTATCTGATGTATCTACCATGTCATTGCTATCCTCTTCTATGTTGATATTTTGATCCTGCCTGTCTCCATAAAAAGAATCTATTGTCCTCGGTTTTTTTGTGTTCTTCTTCATGTTGGTTTGCCTTTTGCTGGCTTTACAATGAATTTCTATCTGTGGGCCTCAGGGCTTTCTGTCCCAGCTTTCTTATTCTGGGGGTTGTGAGTCTAGAATTATAACCTTCAGTTTCCTGAGGTATGGGAGAGGGGTCTGGCTTCCTGGCGCCTCTCTCCCTGTGGGTGCTCTCCAGCACTTGCTTTTCAGCAATGGTCTCAGCTGTTTGTTGTTTGAGCTGATGGCTGGCACTTCCCCTGGGGGAGGAAGGTTACATCTGGGCTCCTGGCGTTGACCCCTGCCGACTCTGTCTCTATGGGACTAATGAACTTCTGCTATTTGACCGCTGAAGCCCCACTACTTTCTGCTCAGTTCCAGTGTTCTTTTTTTTTTTTCCCCGAGGGATTCTCTGGGTGGGGAGGGGAGGGATTAGAGCTGTTTACGTGGTCATTAAGAACTCCCGGAAGTTCAAGAAGCCACGGTTCATATGTGTGGGCTGCAAACTTCTGGAGACGATATTTCACGTCCAGTGGTGTTGCACTGCCTCTCGTCGCTCCCACAGACTGCCGTCCTGTGTTGGGAGGCCTGGGGATCTCTGCCGGTTTCGGGCGCCCAGCTTTCTCCCAGCCCGTCTCCCACGTGGATTTCTTGGCCAGCCGTTTCCGCCTTGGTCTGGAGCAGCTCTGCACCGAGCACTCTCAGAGCCTACAGGTTCGTGCCTCTGGCCTTTCAAACTCTCCCGGCTTGGAAATTGGCCCCACGCAGACTGCTTGCGGTTTCTGACTCTCTCAAATCTGCCCAAATTCACTTTTTTATGGGAATCTGACAGACCTTGTGAGAGAGCTCCGGTAAGATGCTGCCTTTATGCGGCCATCTTGGCTCCGCCCCCATTTCATACCTTTATACTGTGGGCTGAGTGCCTCAGGAGTAGCTTCTGCCATGGCTGCAGAGTCTGTGCTGCTGCCTCACATAGCTCTGAGAGACTCCTGTACTGGGCTGAGAGGCCTTGGGATCCCCACCACAGTCGGCAGTTCAGCCTTGGTCCTGCTCCCTCTCTTGCTTTGGTATGTTTCTGTTCTGTGTTCTCCCAGCCCAGTTTGATGGCTGAGTTCAGATGATGATGCCATCTTGAATTTCAAGTTTTCTAAGCAATTTTTGTCAAATAGTGAGTTCTTGTCCCAAAGGTGTGGATCTTTGCCTTATCAACCTCTAAATCATGTGCATATTTATTGCTATATATTGTGTACCTAATTTATTCCACTTGTCAACCACTCTAAGCTATTTCTACATTCACTTGATGGTTACTGCTTTGTAATGCAGTTTGAAATTTGCTTCTGCTATGCTACTTCTTTCACATTTTAAAAAATGTTACTTTGATATTCTTGATTTTTTATTCTTCCATGTGAATCTTGTTATTTTTTCCAGCTCTCTAAAATAATTTTGACAGTTTGATTTGTATGTCACTGAATAAGTAAATTAAGTAGAATTGTCATTTCCTTTACATTGGCTTGGTCTACCCACAAGCAATTAATATGTCTCCACTTGTTTAATTCTGACTTTTTGTGAAAAGAGTTTTGTAATGGTGTTAATATACTTCTTGAGTTTGTCTTGGCAGGTAGACTCCCGTGTATTTTATATTGTCTACAGTTATTTAAAATGGAATTTATCTTTCCATCTCTTATTGCTGGACTTTGTTGGTAATATATAGAAATGATATAGATGAAATATATAGAAATATGTAGATATAGATGAAATGTATAGAAATATATAGAAATGATAATAATTTAGGTGTGTTTATTTTGTATCCTGGAACTTTGCTGAAGTTGTTAATTATTTCAAGTAGTGTTTTAGTTGATTCTCTAGGTTTCTCTAAGTATACCATCATATCATCTGCAAAGAGTGATAATTTTGTTTAGTCATTGCTGATTCTAAATTTTAAAATTTCTTTTTCTTTTATCGCTATAGCTAGCATTTGAAGTACAATATTGAATAATAGTGGTGATAATGGGCATCACTGCTACACCTCTGATCTTATTAGGAAGGCTTCAAGTATATTTGCCTTACAGATGATGCTTGCTGATGGTTTTAGACAGATAATACACACCATTTTTAAAAGGCCCCATTGGTTCCTGTGCTTTCTAGTGTTTTTAGTAGGAATAGGTGACGTATTTTGTGTAAAGCTTTTTCTGCATCTTTTGAGATAATCATATTTCTTTTGATTTTGTTTTTGATATGGTCAGTTACTCTTTCCCTAACATTGAATCAGCCCTACATTCCTGGTATAAATCTTACCTTGTCATGGTGTATGATCTTTGTGATATATTACTGTAATCTCCTTGCTAGTATTTTATTTAGAATTTTTGCAATGATATTCATTAGGGAAATTGGTCTCTACTTTTCTTTCTGTTTTTATTCTTCCTGATTTAGTTATCAGCACCATATTTGTGTTGTAAAAGAAATTTGGTATGACTTCTTCTTTGCCTTTTTTCCCCAAATAGTTTATATAGTATTGGAATTATTCTTTAAGTGTTTGGGAGAAGTTACTTGAAATCCATCTGGTCTTGAAAATATTTTCTTAGGGAGCCTATTGATGGCTTGTTCAATTTCTTTTTTCTAAGACAAGGTTATAATTTAAGTATTCTTTTTCCTTTTCAGTTAATTTGAGACATATAAATATGTAAACATTCATCCATTTTACTGAGATTGTCAGATTTATTAGCAAATAATTAAGCAAAATAGCTCCTAATAATTGCTTTAATTTCTTCTTCATTGAGGACAAATTTAGCCTTTTCATTTCTGATGCTGATTTTTTGGTTTTCTTGTTTTTAAAATCAAATTAACCAAAGATTTATCTATTGCATTTATTTATTTATTTTTTCATAAAACCAGGCAGTCCTTGTTTTATTTATTGCTCCAATGATTTTCTTTCAATTTTATTAATCTCTTCTTTGATTTTCAAGATAAAAAATTTGGTGTTTATTTGAGGATTTAAAATTGTTCTTTTTCTAATTTTTTTAGTTGCATGCCCAACTCATTGATCTACTCTTTCTCTATTTTAGTGATGTAAGCATGCAAAGATATAAATTTTGCCTTAAGCACTGCTCTAGCTGGACCCAATAAATTTTGGTATGTTGTTCTATTGTTATCATTTTCTTTAATGAAATAATTGATTGTTTTTACAATTTGTTCTTTGACATTCTTTAGGTTATTTAGTTCTGGATTTAGTTCAAATTATTTCATTCTAGTTTAATTTTCATCTATATTTTCATGGCACTTTACAGAATATAATTTTAATGCTTTATGATCTGAAAATGATGTTTTTAATATTCTACTTTTCTGAATTTGGTTTTGAACGTTTCACATCTTAATACATGGTTAATTTTTACGTAGGTGCCATGTACCTTGGAGAAAAAAGGTATATTCCTCTCTGTTATGATTTAGTTTTCTTCAGAGGTCTATCATATCTAAAATTTTATTTATCTCCTTTACTTCTTTCTTGCATATTTTTGGTTTAGATTTATTCTGTTCTGAGAGGGGCAAATTGAGGTTCTCCACTAATAGAGATTTACTCCCAATTTCCTCCTGTAACTCCTTTAACTTTTCCTCTGAGAATCTGGATACTATACCATAAAAGCTTGAGTATTGATATTACTTCATAATAGTATATTCACAAAATGTAATTTTCTTGCTGATTTTTTAAATTAGAGCTATTTTTGCTTTTGCTCTGAGATCATAATTTCTACTTTTGCATTTTGTTTTATATTTGTGGAAGCATAAATAGATTTTGCTTCAGCCCCTTATCTTTAGTCTGTGTATGTAATTCATCTTCAATTGCTTTTTTGGAGGGGGGGTAAACAACATATTGTCAGATTTTGTTTTTTAATCCCGTCTTTTATCTACTTCCATTTTATGAGTGAGTGCATCCCATTTACACTCACAGTTATGACAACTAACTTTGTATTTCCCTCCAACCTATTTTCCTTATGTTTATCATTCTCTCTCTTGTCTTATACCCAGTCTCTCATCAAAAGTCTATTTTTTTTTCTGATCTGTCACCTCTGCTATCTGATATGTGTTCTATCAATCTGCCTTCTCTTATCCTCCTCTTTTTTTAATTTGCTGCAGGGCAAGATAGATTTCCATACACAACTAAGCGTGTATTTAAGTCCTTCATTGATCCAATTCCCACCAACTGTTCAGCTTTACTTGCCAACCCTGCGCTCCCCTTCCCCTCCTGTGAAGGTCCTGTGATCAATTCACATTTTTCTTAGAAGTTTAGCATGAAGCTGTTTTGATATTGTTGTCTTTTTCTTAGTTTTTGTCCTCATCTTCCAAGTCACCATAGTCAGTTTCTATGGTCAGATTCTTTTTACTTTTTATTTTTTGCCATTTTTCCAGTCTATGTTTTGACTTATAATTTTATGTTTAAGTTGAACTTGGCTCCTGTGATGGAAAAGGCACTCTCCCAAGCTTCATGCCTTTCTTGCTGCTGTTTTCAGAGCTCAGTCTGAAGATATCTAGATTTTCAGTTCTTACTGGGTAGAATGATCTAAGGAAAGGTGTGCTAAATGCTTTTCTGCCCTGTGCTTTGGTCTGTGAGAGACCACAAGTACTTTTCTCCACCCTGTTACTGTGATCAGGGCACTTGAACCCTGTAAATACAAGTAAGCTTATGCTCCTCTTGGCTCTGGGACTGCAACAGGAACTGCATGTAATAAATGTGACAAAATTCTTAACTACTGCCAAAAATGGGTCTGCTATAATCTCCCTCTGGCCATTTTTTTTCAGAGCCCTTTAGTATCTGTAGATTGAGACCGCCCGAAACTCCAATTCTAACCACTACCCCACTGACATATACCTTTAATGCTGACCTCCTAAATTGTCCTGGACTAGAAAATTGTTTCACATAATAACCCTTTGTTGGTTCTACTGCTCAAAAATTTGATTTGGGGTGTCATTTTAAAG
The DNA here is from genome assembly GCF_011100635.1 of Trichosurus vulpecula. Taxonomy (NCBI): domain Eukaryota; kingdom Metazoa; phylum Chordata; class Mammalia; order Diprotodontia; family Phalangeridae; genus Trichosurus; species Trichosurus vulpecula. The sequence goes on along the minus strand of NC_050576.1, from coordinate 347,013,411 downwards.
TTGTTTGGAAGGTAGTTTGGGAGACCTCAGGTGAGTCGCTCAGCTTACCTAACAGTAAGGGAAAACTGGGAAATGTGTATCCTTCTGTAATCCTTCTTACTCTTCTTTCTCCACATTCAATCTTAACTTGTAACATGTAATGGTAACTATTGACCACATATATGGTTACCTATCTCATCTACTTCTCAGCCAATCCTAGCATCATTAATGCCTTGGCATAAAATTAGGTTTAATTCATATGTGGGGGCATTCACAAAACTTTTTGTTACATCTGATTTGGATGTTATATGTTTGTTTTTCCCTACTCTATAGATTATGATGAAATAGCTGTCTTAGACCAACATCTACAAAATGTGACACTGTAGTGGGAAACAGCCTGTTTCTCCCAAGCACACAGTCAAGTGAAGACTTTGCAATTCTATAGTTAAACTAAACAATATAGAGTTAAATTAGATAGGGCCAAACAATTGATATCATTTAAGTGACTTGTCCCTAGCACTAACACTAATAGAAGTGCCACACTTTATTTTTTTTTAAACAATGGAACTGTGTTAATCATCAAAAACTGGAAAGCCTGTTCATCCACATATAAAAGTTGGCAGGAGATCCCCCACTGGCACGTCTGCTACCTTGGCATGAAATGGCTGGAGGAGGTTAGTACTTATAATTTACTTAATGATCTCTGAAAGAATGGGTTGGGTGTCAGCAAATAAAGATGCAAACCCAAGGCTGAAAAGGCAATACAGATTTGATAACATCATAAAAATTAAAATTCAGCCATTTTAAAGGACCAAGAGGCCACATGAAAGAATGTATATTCAAAAGATTTCTTGAATAAATTCCCACTGTTCTTTCAAAATGCTAAATTATCTGATAATTTCAGTCAATTCAGTTTGTAGTGCAGCCAGCCACCATGATGTCTGGCCTACATGCCAAATAACCATTTTTAATGGAGTTTTGACTGCAGTGACTGAAATGATTAGATGCTTTACTCTCCTTGCAGACACAGGCATAGAGTGAATGAATACCAAGCACTGACATTAGAGACACAAATGCTTCAGTGATTTAATTGATGTAGGTGTTCCCTTAGCTATTACTGATCACAACTCACCCATGCCTTCTCTGGGTGCTCAGAGTATTCAGCAACTTACAAACTTAATGAGTAGATTGAAAATAAGCCCAGTCCTTATGAGTATAAATAGTGTATTCTGCTTATGTAATCCTAATGTGAGCTTTGTAGATACTTTTTCTTACCACATGAAGAAAGGAATCTTTTAAATTAGCTGCTGAGCTGGAAGAGGCCATGAATCAAGAGGTCAAAGCCTTTTAGCTTTGCTACTCTGGAAAAGCTATACAAATAAAATATTTTGTCCTTGATTCTTGAAGAGGACTTAACTGTGATAAAGATAGATTCAGACAAAGGGACTTTATAAAAATAACCACTTTTCCTTCAACATCTTCACTTCTAGTTCCTGGTTATTTAGGCCTGCTCCCTTTAGATGAAACAGTCTGTTCCTATATATGTTTTATCTTTTTCAAGATATACCATGTCTATATATACCAGCTCCAAAGGCTTGGTGGCACTTTACACTGAACACATTGAATACAAGTTTAAACTATATATAAAATCTGCTGCCATATTGAAATAGTAGAATTCTTTTAATTGAAAGTTTTTTCTCAGCCCATGTGCTCCAAGTGATTATAGAATGCTTTTATAACAATGGATCAGTAGACCCAGGTAACAAAAACCATCTTCATGCACCTCAATTTTTTCTTCACTTTTTTTGATTATTTATTAATTATTTTTAGTTTTCCACATTAATTTTCACAAGAGTTTGAATTACAGATTTTCTCCCCATTTCTGCCCTCCCCCCCCCACTCCAAGATGGTATATATTCTGGTTACCTCGTTCTTCAGTCAGCCCTCCCTTCTGTCACCCCACTCTCCCCCATCCCCTTTTCCCTTACTTTCTTGTAGGGCAAGATAGATTTTTATGCCCCATTGCCTGTATATCTTATTTCCTAGTTGCATGCAAAAACTTTTTTTGGAATATCTGTTTTTAAAACTTTGAGTTCCAAATTCCCTCCCCTCTTCCCTCCCCACCCACCCTCCCTAAGAAGTCAAGCAATTCAACATAGGCCACACGTGAATCATTATGTAAAACCCTTCCACAATACTCATGTTGTGAAAGACTAACTATTTTTTACTCCTTCCTAACCTATCCCCCTTTATTCAATTTTCTCCCTTGACCCTTTCTCTTTTTGAAAGTATTTGTTTTTGATTACCTCCTCTCCCATCTGCCCTCCCTTCTATCATCCCCCATTTTTATCTCCTTCCTCTTTCTTTCCAGTGGGGTAAGATACCCAATTGAGTGTGTGTTATTCCCTCCTCACATCAATTCCAATGAGAGCAAGCTTCACTCTTTCCCCCTCACCTGACCCCTCTTCCCTTCCTACAGAACTGCTTTGTCTTGCCACTTTTATGTGAGATAATGTACCTCATTCTATCTCTCCCTTTCTCCCTCTCTCATCCCATTATTTGATTTTAGTTTTTTAGATATCATCCCTTCATATTCAACTCACCCTCTGCCCTCTGTCTTTCTGTATATGTATATTGCCTTCAGCTACCCTAATACTGAAGTCTCATGAATTATACACATCATCTTTCTATGAAGGAATGTAAACACAACAGTTCAACTTTATTAAGTCCCTTATGATTTCTCTTTCTTGTTTACTATTTCACACTTCTCTTGATTCTTGTGTTTGAAAGTCAAATTTTCTATTCAGCTCTGTCTTTTCACTGAGAAAGCTTGAAAGTCCTCTATTTTATTGAAAATCCATATTTTGCCTTGGAGCATTACACTCAGTTTTGCTGGGTAGGTGATTCTTGGTTTTAATCCTAGCTCCGTTGACCTCCAGAATATCACATTCCAAGCCCTTCGATCCCTTAATGTTGAAGCAGCTAGATCTTATGTTATCCTGATTATGTTTCCATGATACTCAAATTGTTTCTTTCTGGTTGCTTGCAGTATTTCCTTCTTGCTCTAGGAGCTCTGGAATTTGGTGACAATATTCCTAGGAGTTTTCTTTTTGGGATCTTTGTCAGGAGGTGATCTGTGGATTCTTTCAATTTCTATTTTACCCTCTGGCTCTAGAATATCAGGGCAGTTCTCCTTGATAATTTCTTGAAAGATGATATTTAGGCTCTTTTTTTGATCATGGCTTTCAGGTAATTCAATAATTTTTAAATTATCTCTCCTGAATCTGTTTTCCAGGTCAGTGGTTTTTCCAATGAGATATTTCACATTGTCTTCCAGTTTTTCATTCCTTTTGTTCTGTTTTATAGTATCTTGATTTCTCATAAAGTCACTAGTTTCCACTTGCTCCAATCTTATTTTTAAGGTAGTGTTTTCTTCAGGGGTCATTTGGACTTCCTTTTCCATTTGGGTAATTCTGCCTGTCAAGGCATTCTTCTCCTCATTGGCTTTTTGGAGCTTTTTTGATATTTGAGTTAGTCTATTTTGTAAGGTGTTATTTTCTTCAGTATTTTTTGGGTCTCCTTTAGCAAGTCATTGACTTGTTTTTCATGGTTTTCTCACATCACTCTCATTTCTCTTCCCAATTTTTCTTCTACTTCTCTAATTTGCTTTTCCAAATCCTTTTTGATCTCTTCCATGGCCTGGGACCAGTTCATGTTTTTCTTGGAGGCTTTTGATGTAGGCTCTTTGACTTTGTTGACTTCTTCTGGCTGTATGGTTTGGTCTTCTTTGTTACCAAAGAAAGATTCCGAAGTCTTAGTCTGAATCTGAGTCAGTTTTTTCTGGCTGTCTATGTTCCCAGCCAACTTACTTAACCCTTGAGTTTTTCATCGGGGTATGACTCTTGTAGAGTAGAGTGTACTTTGTTCCAAACTTGAGGGGCTGTGCTGTTGTTTTCAGAGGTATACAGGGAGCTCTGCCACACCACTGCTACTCCTCCCTCAGGAACTGCCAACCCGGACTGGACTCATATCTAAGCTGGCTCTGCACTCCCACTCAGATCCGCCACTTAGTTCCTCCCACCAGGTGGGCCTGGGGCTGGAAGCAAGTGCAGCTGTAGTTCTGTAGCTGCATCACTTCTGCCACCCCTGGGGCAGTGGCCAAATGGAGAACTGCTTTTACTCTGTCCCTGCAGCAGCTTTTCCCATTAAACTTCTCTGTTTTCTTTGGTGTTTGTGGGTTGAGAAGTCTGGTAACTGCCACAGTTCACTGATTCAGGACACTAGGGCCTGTTCCGCCTGGCTCCCAGTCTGGTTGGTCCACGCAGCCCACTCTGGGCTCTGCTCTGCTCCACTCCCCAGCCCCGTGCGATTGACTTTACTCCAGGCCATCCAGGCTATCCTGGGCTGAAGCCCTGCTTCCCTCTGCTATTTTGTGGCTTCTGCAGTTCTAGAATTTGTTTAAAGCCATTTTTATAGGTTTTTGGAGGGACCTGGGTGGGAGCTCATGCCATTACCTGCTTTCCAATCGCCATCTTTGCTCCGCCCCCACTTGTACTTCATTTTGTATCACTTATGGTCCAGTACAGTATTTTGTTATGTAACTCCAACTTTTCTCCCCAATTCAACATCAGAATATTCTCTACATAGTTAAGTTCAAGTTACCCAGAGTAAACTATCCTTTAATTAGTACATGAAACTTCTTGTTGACTAAGAGATCAACTGTATGATGATTGTCCACAGACAATAAGAACTAGACCAATTAGTCCAAATCTAGAACCTTCATAGAGGAATCCATCGATTCCTCATTTCATATTTTTAAAAGTTGTTTTATTTGATTGAGCATTTCACTTACACATTAATGTATGTATCACTATTGCTGGGTAATATTAAAAGATTTATTTAGCCTACTCTCCTCCAAAATTAATGTATTCATTATTTAATCATTTACATTGAAATTATTGTTTTAAAATCAGTATGATTATCTGTCTTAACTGTGGATATAAAATTTAGTTTTCACCCATACCTCATAAGGCCACTTAGATATGAGTCTGAATAATATTTATCTTTGTATCCTCAAGATATAGAAAAGTGTGGGAACTTCAAAAATTTAAATTGAATCAAATTAAATTGAACGTGTTTAAGAGATTATATAGTCCATATCCTTTATCTTAAAGATGGGTGGTCTTTAGCCCTACTGGGTCACCTTTCTACAAAATATAACATGAAATAATATAACAGTAATTTTGAGACACATTTAAAGCAGGGCTGTCTAGAGCAGAATAATACCTTTAGAATCAGAGAATCTAATAGTTAGAGAAGACTTGAGAGTTCATCTACTCCAATGATATAGGAATCTACTATTCAATTTCCCCAATAAATGGCAATTTATTCTCCATTTAGTGAGCTCCAGTAATGTAGAGCCCACAACCTTTTTAGGCAGCCCCTTTCAGTTTTATAAAGCTCTAGCTGTTAAGAATGCCCCCCCACTTATATTTGCCTTAAATTTACTCTGTATTTCCTCCCTTCCCTCTAAATTATACCCTGTAGATTGGTCATAATATAAACTGACATGGAAATCAATGATTCTGAAAGGAAAAAGCAAGGTAAAGAACATAAAAGAGGCAAAAGATAATAAATGAAGTGACATCACTGTGGGGAATGCATTCCAGACAACATCTATGTGTATATTTTATGTATATATTTATTTTTTTAAATAACACAAAGAAAATCAACAGGATTTCATTTACCTGGATACATTCTGGTAGGTATCTTTCCACTAAATAAAGAACTTCTGAATACTTCTTAACTTAATCAATGAAGGAACCATATACTCTGGAAGTGACTCTTTTTTTTTTTTTTGGAGGGGGGAAGGCAGGGCAATCGAGGTCAAGTGACTTGCCCAAGGTCACACAGCTAGTAAGTGTGTCAAGTGTCTGAGGTAGGATTTGAACTCAGGTCCTCCTGGCTCCAGGGCCAGTGCCCTACTCACTGCACCACCTAGCTGCCCTTGGAAATGACTCTGAACAATAAGTCACAACTAGTTGTTGAACTAATAACTATTACAAGGGGGAAAGGAATAAGCACTTATATGGAGCCTACAATATACCCAGCACTGTGCTAAATGCTTTACAAATATTATCTCCTTCCATCCTCACAATAATCTTGGGAGATAGGTACTATTTTAAAGTCAAAGAAACTGAGTCAAAGAGAGGTTCAGGGATTTGTCTGGTATTGCACAGATAATTATTATCTGAGGCCAGGTTTGAACTCATATTTCTGTGACTCCAAGTCTAGTGTTCCAGCTGCTGCATCATCTTGTTGCTTCATAAATTTGGCTATATTTGGCAATGTCATTTTATAGTCATTTGATTGCAAAGAGAGACCAACAGGTGCAATTAATATGTACCATAGATGTTAGGGAACTTTGCCCTCCATAGTCAAAGGAAATAAATATTCCATTAATTGTAACTTCAAAATGAAATATATTCAAAGAAGGATGGGATGAAAAATTCAAGGCTTAAGTCCTGATGAAATAACCTGAATTATCCCTATAAGTGAAGAAAAGGGAGAAATGTTTACAGCATATATTTTTTAAAAAAATAATTTTGGGTCATAGATATTTTTGTTGTTCTTTTTAAGCGTATGGATGTCTTTTCAAAATACGAGATCATGGATGTCTTTTCAGAATATGGTTATAAAATGCATCAAATAAATACATAAGATTACAAAGGAAACTAATTATATTGAAATATATTTTACAATGGAGGGAGAGCCAAGATGGCAGAGTAGAGGCAGCAATCCAGCCAAACTCTCCCAACATTTCCCTCCAAATAACTTTAAAACAATGTTTCAAATTAAATTCTGTTGCAGCAGGGCCAAAAAAGTCAGAATAAAATATTTTTCCAGCTCAAGACAACTTAGGGGATTGGAAGGACAGGTCTGTGACACTGAGGAGGGGACCAGTCCATAGTACAAGTGGTGACAATACCAGCAATGTGCCATGGAGGCAGATGTGACAGTGGCTTAGCAGGATTCAGTAGCTTTCAGGACAGATATGGAAGAGGTTTAACCACACGTCAGAAAGAGATTACAGAGAACCTGAACTGACACTGGGCTCAGGACTCTGTTGCATCACCCATCCAACAGTTATGGATCACAGTTCCAGGCTGAGAGGTACTTGTGGCTGTAAGGGAGCAGGAGTCTTCCTGTGTGAAGACCAGGACACACACCAGGACAGCAGTGACTATACCTCTTCTTAGATCATACCACCCTGGAAACACAAAAACTTACAGATCCCCAGAACAAGCTCTGAATTATTAAGAAGCAGCATGAAACAGTCTAAACCCTTGGACAGTACCCCTCCTCCCTTCCCCTCCCTCCCTATACTATGGAAATAAAGCCCAACTTTAAAATAAATTTAAATGTCAAGAAGCAAACTTGAAATATGAGCCAACAACAAAGAAAATAATCTGACCATAAAAAGTCACTCTGGTGATAGGGAAGATCAAGACAAAAACTTAGAAGAAGACAAGAGTGAACACAGCTACTAGCTAAGCCTCAGAGAAAAAACAAAAACTGAACACAAAGTCAAGAAGAATTCTTGGGAGATCCACAGAAAGAGATAAGAGAAATAGAGGGAAAATTGTCAAAAGAAATGAGGGTGAGGCAAACAATTATGGAAAAAGAATTAACAGTTCAGTAAAGGAGGAACAAAAAATAGTGAAGAAAATAATGCCTTAAAAAACACAGAACTGGCACATTTTATTTCTGCTTAAGTTCCACGTTGTGATATAGATGGTATCCTAGTTTTCAAAGGCTTTGCTGCCAAAACACGTTATAAAAATTTCTGTCGGTTTGGAAAGACTTTCAAGTAAAAAGGTCTTCTGAATTAGAATCTATTAGGTCTGTGTTGCTGTTCCAGCCTTAGGAATCAGGGCATTCTCTTTGAAATCAGAGGAACTAGTTATAAATTGTGTCTAATATGTATTAGCAGTATAATCTGGATGAATAAACTGAGATATTAAGAGATAATAAGTGACAGGCCGAGCTCCATCATAATTTTTTGGCAGGCAAACCTTTCCCAGTTCTCTAGCTGTCCTTTCCCTCTACGATTGCTTTGTGTCAATTTTCTTCATATTATGTATATATTTACATAAATACAAGTTATCTCTTCCACTAGAATGCAAGTTTGTTGAGGGCAGCTGCTGTTTTTGCTTTTTCTTTGTATCTCCTGTGCTTAGCGCATTAATAATTGTTGTGATGATTGTTCAAGTTCACAAAGGTGGCATTTAAAACAAGGTTCTATGACTCTTAAGTCCACTGTTCCTTTCTCTATACCATGCATCTTTCCATTCTTGAATTAAATTCAGATGAAATATATACAGCAAAACCATATAGATATTGAACATTTTCTGCATGTTTTTGATAAACGATCATAAGGACTTAAAAGGTTATTTCTATTTAGAATTTAAGAAGGCAAAAAAGAGTCTCAAAGAAAAACATACTTTTCTTCACATTTCCACAAAGCACCTCTACATTCATAGTCTAGGGCAAAATTCATTGTTGGATCCTTTATCATATTTTGTTGATAGCATGCAGATGATGCTCATTTAGAAAGCTAATCCCTAGAGGCTGATCCAAAATATATTTTAATAAAATATTTATTACTAATATATCATGCTAATTAACATGTTGGCCTATAAAAGTTTTCTCTCCTCCCTCCCCCCTCTCTCTCTCTCTCTCTCTCTCTCTCTCTCTCTCTCTCTCTCTCTCTCTCTCTCCCTTACCTTCTCTTTCTCTCCTCCCTCTTTCCTTCCTCTCTGTCTTTTTTCATCCTCCATGTGTTTCAAAGAGAAAGGATATTGCATCATATCCTAGCCTTACTTCTTCCTACATTTGAGATCCTGGTCATTCTATCAACAGTTATTAATTATTTACATGTACCAAGTACTACTATTAAATGCACCATAATCAGTCCCTCCCCTAAAGGAATTCATATTTTCTGATGAGGGAGAAAACCTGTTCATATATAAGGACATACAAGATATATACAAAACAACCTTACAAGGGAAGGTAACAAGCTGCTGGGGATTTGGTGAGGGGTGGGGAGTCTCCTGTAGAAGTTGACACATGAGCTGAGTTTGCTATTTATCCCTTTGAAGGGAACTAAAAGAGAGGTGAGAGGAAGAAGGATGTCTTATATCAGCATATCATCATGATATGTTGACATTAAGTATTTTGTGAAAATCAGTCTTTAGTAACTGACCTTTTAAATGAACACTCACGTCTGTGTGATACCAATAACATGTGATAGAGAAGCCAGGAATGAATTTTACCCTACCTTTCATATGATTTCTTCCGAAACTCTATTGAGTTTTATTTGGGGGGAAGTAGATTGGAATAACCTTGTTGAAGTATGGTGCAAGTTGTGATTTTGTCCCAGAAATGATACTTTAATTATAATTTAAATATAGATTTACAATTTATGAAAAATATTAAGGAAATAACAAATCCTTTTATATTTAGCATATTGGTGATTCTCCAAATAGAATTAACACTGGGGCAGACATTAGAAAAAAGTTAAAATTATGTATTGGGCAAAGTTCATGGGAAATAAATGCCCTTAGTTAAATGCATAGACACACCAGAGTATAAGGAAGGGATAACAGGTAAGTAGAGGTGTTTGGAGATGTAAGTCAAATTTTGGCATTATACTACATTAATGTAAATATTGCTAATGTTTTATTTATGTACACATGGATATGATATAATTAGTATCATATTTAAATTGGAATGTTGAAAAAGATATTTTCACATAATAATGTAAATGTGTGACACTAATGCATATTAGTATTTTGTCATGTCTTCCAAAAACACATAACCAATGTGTCATGACCTCTTATTTAACATTTTTTTGAAAGACAAAAGCATGCATTAAAGAATGTGCCATGATTTTCTATTTCCTTCTTTTGACATTTTCCAAGTTAGGAAGTTTTTAGTAGCTATTCCTTTCAAAAATGTCTGAAGACTGTATTTCAATAATCCTTAGGGAAAAGTTAAGCTATTATAATAATGTCTTAAGTAATGTTTTCTTTAAATAAAAGGTGTATAAGTGAGTTTTAGCACATAACTGAATTTGAAGAGGCAGATTCAGCACTTGATTCAATTTTGCTATTATTAAGACAGAACAGCTGGCACATGAATTAAAGTGCAGACAAGCAAGTTTTTTTTCAACTCTTGTTGTACTCTTCTAATAGCTTGTCAATAAGCATTTATTAATCATTTATGTACTCAGCACTGTGCTAAGTGCTGGAAACACTCATTTAAATGTGAACTGCTATAGAGAATTTTCTCAAAATTGTAAGATAAGAAAGAATAAACAATTGATTCTCTTTAATGTTCAACATCTGTTTCAGTACTCTTCCTATGTTTTCACTTTCACTATGAGTACCTCACTTGACTCTTGAATCTCATGTCTAATTGAGTTCAATGGAGAAATTAGATTCAGCTTGTGCACTCATGGAGTAAATTGTCTATTTCCAAATTAGGAATCATCAATAAAAAGGCAACATATATGAAAGAAATAGTAGTAAAATGAATAACGGAAATAATCTAACTATGGAATAATTCCCAGATTTACTATATGCCAATGAGCATATTTTTTCATAAAACATTTTTTTTCCTTTGGGGAAAGTAGTGTTTTTCAGACTAGAAAGCTCAGTGCCCCATTGTCATTACAGTCATTTCTTCCCCTTGTTTGTAACCCACTGCCATAACTAGCATCTCCTCTCTCTTCTGTTGCTTGTCTGTCCTCCACAGCTCTTTAGGCTTTGCTGGCACTGTTCTCTCATCCTTCACACCTGCAGCAGTTAAAGACCTTGGTTCAATTCTGTGGCTTTGAGTAAAGTAAGTCAAGTCAATAAATATTTATTAAGTGGTCACTAGATGTGAGGCATCATGTTAAGTTCTGGGAGTACAAATATAAGAACACAAAAAAATAGAGCCTGCCCTTAGTGAGCTCACATTTTAAGTAGACTGGAAGGGGAGACAATACATAAAAGGAACCTAAAAAAGAGGGGAGGGAGAAAGTAGAAAGTAGAAAGCCCGTAGAGTCAAGAATGAAACCAGGAGAGAAGTGAAGACATTGCTGATCTTGAGTACTTCCCTGAAAATAGAGTTTCTGGAAGGAACCAACAAATTAGAGGAAGGGGCTCTAAGGATGGAGTGAAATTCCAGTATGAGAATTCACATAAACTCCCTCTTCTCATTTATAAAAAATGAGAGGGATAAACCAGATAGTCTTTGAGGTCTGTTTCAAGTCTCGATCTATGACCTGATGAATCTCATACACATCTCTTCCAGGAATTACTCCAACTATCATCACTTAGGTCTATCTACTTGTTAACTTATCAATAGAACCATTCTTATACAGCAGCTCTGTCATTTTCCTATGCTAAAATTTGTCTCCTCCACCCTCCTTTGGGTATGAGAACAAACATATCTTTTTTTAACTTCCATGCAGCTGTTCCAAAGTTCTTCTTCTACCCTTTCTCCTTTGTTACTCATTCTTTCAACACCTTACCGCTGGGGTGGATTTTCCTTGGTCTCCTCAGTCTCTTCACACCCCCTTTGGTTTTCTTCATGGATCATTTTCCTACCTGATAAGCCAGAGGTTTTTCTCCAGTCCATTTGCCTTTCATTTCAGTTGTGAAACTATTTAATAATAACTTTTCATATAATTGTGGTTCCCTCTTGAAGACATAAAACCTTTCAAACTTTACCAGGTAGGTGGTGACCAGCTTCCCTTGATCTCTGCCCCTTCACATGTTAGTGACTTGCAATTAATATCCAGGAGGTTGAATCTAGTGTTAATGATTTAGATGGAAAGTGAGAACTCAAATTCTACTGTTCAGATCATCTGCTCTTTACTTACTATTTTTTCCTACTGATTAAGAAAGCAGTATTCCTATTATCTGCACAGATCATCAGCCTCATGCTGATAATCTTGAGAACATTTTCCAATTCAGTCAAGAATGGTAAATTCTTATTGAAGCCAGGGAAACTATTTTCTTAAAAGCGTTATAGTGCTAAGACATTTACTGTGCCACGTGTCTTGTCTATTCCTGGCTCCAATTTTATTTCACCTATTTTAATGGATTCTCTTAATTCAATGATATAATGTTTTTTTTTTTTTTCGGATTAAAACATGGACTCTAATTGCATTGATAGTAGCACTCAATGCAAAGGGGGTTTAGATGGCAAGGGAGATAATCTATTAATGTTAGAAATTTTCTATGTTCAAATTAAAATAAAATTATGCTATGGCACAGTTCATCAATTAAAGGAAAGTTATAAGACATGGTGAGAGTTTTAGCCATGTTCTGCTCTGCTAGGCCCACTGTACATTTTTTTAGAGTTGGCTATTGTGCTGTGAGATATAATTAAAACTACTGTATGTAACTTCTACCCAAGTCTTGTACCCAGTATTTCTGTACATAAGACAATACTTATAGGCCATATATTTCTATTAATAAGATAACATAGCCCATATCTTCTTCACCCTGCTATTTCTCTCCCTAAATATCACTCCACAAAAATCTCTCCCTTGACTCCATGTGGTTCATTTCTTCTTAGAGGAAGAAATTGCTAGAAATAACTCATCTATGCTTTCCCCGCCCCCCCCCCAACATTAGAGGCTGTGTGGTGCAGTAGAGAGGTCACTCACTAATCTTATAATTGGAATGCCTTTTTTCATTTACTATGTGTGTGGCTTTTGTCAAATTACTTAAACACTCTGCCCCTCAATTTCATTTATTAAGTGAGGGAATAGCTTTTCTAGCTCTAGCTTGTGACTTTATGGTTATCTTTCATTGTCCTCCCCACCTTCTTAGAGATGAGTGTAATATTTTAGGATTTAGAGCTAGATAAGACCATAGAAACAATACAATCCAGATGTTTTTAACCTTTTTATTTTGTCATGGACTCCTATGGCAATCAGAATTTATGTATCTCTTTTCAGAATAAGTTGTTTAAATATTTAAAAAGACCAAAAGTTTACAAAAGAAAAAAATCATGTTGCAATATATTTATCGTAATGTTTTTTAAATCAATTTCACAGACCACAAGGTAAGAATTCCTGATAATCCAATTAACCTATTTTGTAGGTAAGAAAATTCAGGCCAAGAGAGATGAAGTGATTTAACAGAATAGAATCCCTGGTAAGGCATTGGCTGGTCTCCAAACCTGCATGGATTTGACATTGTTCCTAGTTTAGGAAGAGAAGCAACTAACTTGAATTCAACCCTAAAACTAGGAGTTGAATGCAGAGAATGAATCAAAGGTCAGAGTTGGATGGATTCTTGAGGATGAGGAGAGAAGCAAGAAGTCACTTGGAGGTAGTTCCATGTTAGTGGAGTGATCGTATTAGTATGTCTGCCATATCTTCAGTTCCCTTCTGTAACAGATAATTTTATCAAAATGGACAAACTGAGAGGTGAATGTAACTGTGTTTTTTTTTATCTTAGGTTCTCATTCCAGTAGCAGGAACATTGAGAAAAATATGCCAGTTGGGCAGGTCCCACCCTACTCCATCCTTATTTCCATTCTATTTTTTTCCTAAATTCCTTCTTTTAATAACTACATTGGCAAGATTTAATGTTTTTTTTTTAATAAATACCTGTGTTTGACTCTATCACGTAGCTACTCCATGCCCTGCCACCATTATTCTCTGAAGCATGAAGGCACAATTGGAGCCACACGAGAGAGGGTATTTCCCAGACTGGGCTAGAAGCTTCACCATTAGTTTATTATTAAACAGTTTTGCTCTCTAACTGAGGGCGTAAGTTCTCACCTTTTGCATAACTACCTTTCTAAGTGCAGAATTACTATGAATTTGGGCCCTATTTTATAAATCCACCTTATGGATGGCCATCAAAGTTGGCTTGAGGGAATGTTGTCCTGGGATTATTTACCCACCTTTTCCCTAAAATCACCCACCCCAAACTCATGATATAAATATTGTCAGGGTTTATTCCTTATCTTTATTTTATTTGATTTTCTTTTTTAAAATTTTACAATATTTTTGTTAAGATCAACAGTGACTAATGTTGAGGCATTGTTCATTTGGCATAAATCCTTTCCTGTTTGGGATTTTTCTGAGTCAGTATATAATTTTTTTTCTGCTGATTTTAGAATTCATTTGTTTTGAAGTCTAATATAACGAGATCCTTATCCACTACACAAAAATTTGTGAATTTATGCTTTTTATGTGGCTACCAGTGAGAATGTTGTCTGTTCTGTCACTGTTTTTATTATTATAACTGTCACTAAAATGTTGTTTGCTCATGACTAAGTTTAATGTTTGTTATTATTGCTGCTGAGCTATATTGGATTTGGCTAAATTGCTTGGCCAACTGCATATTGTTCCTTGCTAATTAGTTAAACATTGGCATTGTGGACTGATATTTCGATCATCCAGTAGTGTTATTGGAAAAATATTTCCACCTTGTAAATACTGATGTCCATAAAGTTTTACTCATAATTAGAGTAAATCCTATGTGTGAGACTCAGGAAGATCTGAAAGTTTTGAAGGACAATATAATCAGTTGTAGGACCATAGGATAGTCTACTTAAGAAGGGGGTTAAAACTAGTATAGATTCTTTGAAGGAAGTAAAGAAAGAAAGAAGGAAGGAAAAAAGAGACAAATGTTAATTAAGCACTTAGTATATGCTGGGCACTGTGATCAACATTGGGGTCTCAAATTTAAGCATAAAGAAAAACAGTCCTCTCAAGTAGATCATATTTTAATGTGGAAATACATTAAAGAGAGCTAACCATAGGATAGCTGAGAAGTGAAGGAATGTTTTGTGTTGCCACCAATTTTGAAATACAGAAATCAAGAATAGGCTTGTAGAAGAATGAAGGCAAGCTGGTCTTGGCCCTTCAACAAAATACAGGTCCCAATAGTAGCCTCATCAATGGGAGACGGAGGTGGCTATCGAGAAAGAATTTCAGAACTTTTGTTATTGGTTTTCCTGCTTCTAGCTGGCCATTTCTTCAATCCATCTTCCATATCGTTTGGACATTCCCAGAATGCAGATCTAGACATGCTATTCTCCTGCTCAAGGACATTCATTGATTCCCTATTACATTTAACATAAAATGAAATCCTTTGACTTTTAAAACTCTTTACTTTCTCTCTATCCTATATTTCCAGGCTGTTTTCACATGATGCTTCCTCACATACTTTTATCTCCAGAAAAACTGAGCTACTTGTTATTCCATCTCTTAAGTCTATGCATTTGCACAGGTTGTCCTCTTTGGAACATTCTGATTTCTCAACACATTCTTCAAGAGATCTTCCCTGAGTCCCCCAGTATCTCATAAAATAACAATATATGTGTTTCATGTTCATGATGTTTTTATTTATCTGTAACATATTGTATTGTTTATTTTATAAAATGTAAACTCCTTGAGGGAAGGAGTTCTCATTTGTGAATTTATTCTTACAGTGACTAGCATAATTTCTGGTACATAGTAGGTGCTTAATAAATGCTTTTCAGTTAGTGGTTTCAAGGTCCATCTCTTCTTCCTCAGGTTGAATTGACTCATAATTGTCTACTCTTTTGAGCCAGCTGACATCTTCTAGGATTTGTATACTGTCATCTTCTAATTAGTTTTTGTAGGTTTCATTACAAATATTCAGTTTCCTGGAACAGAACTATTACTCTCAGTTGTCACATCCTAGCTTTCATTTCCCATCTCAATAAGGTACAAGGTTTTTTAAGCTATAAATATTGTCAAAGAGTTCTCATTCTATGTAAGATTAAAATAATGGATGACAGAGAAAAGGCAAAAGAACACAAGACCTATTTACTTATTGCTGCCAAAAAGAAGGACCTATAGACTAGGAAAGACAGTATGAAAATGGCTAGTAGAAAATTAAAATACAAAATAAATAAATTAAATGATCACCAATTTTTAAGTTCAAGTCACTAGACTCAAATGAACTCCATATGATGTGACTGTAAGAACTGATAGATGCCATTTCAGAACTATTGGCAGTGATTTTGAAAGGACATGAACACTAGAAGAAGAGGTGACAAAAAAGATAGAATAGGCAAAAGTTGTTTTCATTTTCAGAAAAAAGACGAAAATATGTTAAAAATTATTGGCCAGTAAGGATGTCAATTTCTGCCAAAAATTCTACAACAAATTGTCAAAGAGAAACTTTTTGAATATTTACCCAGAACAGAAGGCATTAATCACTAAGAGACAGTAAGACCTCAAGAGCAAGTCATGCCAGTTAACCTAATCTCCTTTTTTTGCTAGGTTTATTAGGCTGAAAAATAAAGGAATTATGTAAATAAATTTTAACTAGTATTCAAAAAAGCATTCAATGCAGTCTCTTTTTGTTATCCCTGTAGACAAAATGAAGAGAAATAATTTAGGCAATTAAACTGGTTAAGCAGTTGAAGGGCAGTCATTAGTAGGTGGATCATTTATAGCATAATGTAGTTAGCAATACTTAGCCTTGCATTATTTAATATTTTTATCAATGATTAAAAGAATAGATTCTTTATTTATCAAATTTATAGACAATACAAACCTAGGAGGAATAGTTCAAATATTGGATGATCCAAAATTATATTGTCAACTTAAAACACTGAGACAAATCTAAAAGACAAAAATCTATCTGGGAAAAATATAAATGATTACAAATTAGTTAAAAAATTAATCAAGTATATGATCAGCATGATAGGTTTAAGCAACTATCAATTAACCAGAGGATATTTTGTAAGCATTTACTATGTGGCATGTACTATGAAAGATGCTGAGTATAAAAAGTAAAAAGCTTAACATAGCAATTGTCCTCAAGGAGCTTATATTCTGTTTTATAAAATTATGTATATACAAGGTATATGTACAGTATATGAAAGATATCCATAGAGAAGAAGAAACGAGCAGTTCACATGAGTAAAAGAGTATTTTTTGAAGGTCTCCTAAAACAGTTTATATTTGAGTCATATCTTGAAGGAAGCCAGGAATTCTAAGAGATATAAAACAACAGCAGTTGTTTGCATAAATCCTAGGGCATTATAGTTGACCGTGTCATCAATATAAGCCACAGGGCAATAGCACAGCCAAAATTCATCATGAAAACTCAGGCATCATTAACAGATTCATTTCTGGCACGTACTCTATTGATCTCTATCCTGATTAGGTCTCATCTAAATTACTGCATTCAATTATGCATTCCACATATAAGGAATGATGTTGAAAAGTTGGAGAGAATTAAGAGTGAGACAATGAGATTGTTGACCTGTCTGTAGGTCATTCCCTCTAAGAATTGAAAGAAGGACTGAAGTAACTTATCTTGGAGGAGAGAAGACAGTGTAGAATGGAGAAGAGATAATTGATACCCACCTTCAAGGTCTACTGTGTTAAAAAAAGGATTAAATTTATACTTCTTGGTTCCAGCAGACAGAATCAAGAGCAATTTGGGGATGCTGGAGAGAGGAGGACTTCAATTTGATATAAAGAAAACCTTGGGGAGAATTTTGTGAAGAGAGTTCTTGATTTGGTATAGTTCTATTCCAAATCTGACATTCTGTGATTCTATCCCTATCCCTCTTACCCTAGTACAAAACCCCCTCTTTTCCTTCTCTTCCCAACAAAACAAAAACAAGAACAAAAAAGATTTTACTATACCTTTGTGGCAATTAAACTAACATATTAGGGGGGAAATCTCATCTATATTTGATTTAAGTTCAATTCTCCTCACCCCAGGCAGTCTAATCTTCTCAAATGGGGTTGGTTTAACACTTCTAAGAGTTTGTTAGATTTGAGGTGAGTTTCCAAATTGTTTAGAAACATGGATGGCAGGGGCTCATTTGTTGGCATGCAAATGGATCAAGCATCTGCTTACCATTCTCAAAATGTTATTGCTATCTTTGTAAAGATACTGAAAATGCAACTGAAAACATTTGGTGGGACTTTTAGCCCATGTTATATCAGTTCACTGATGGCATGACATTAACTTAACACATGAAGTGACTAGTTAACTGTTTCTTCATATCACTTAGTAAAATAATAGGTAACATTTATATGGTAATTTACATTAAAACAATCTCAAAAGACATATACACAAAAACCTTTGAAGTATATTATGCAGCATGCCCAGGTAAGGGAATTCGGGTTCAGAAATCTAACATGATTTGTCTATAGCCAATGTAACTACTATTTAACATTTTATCTAGAACTTGAACTCAAATCTTCTGCCTCCAATTCCAGTGTTCTTTTGAGTGAATCACATGGCCAAAGATCTTTTACAGAATTGTCTCAATGATGCAACACAAATTTGAATCATTCTTTTTTTCTATAATAATCATAGGAAATTGTTATTCTTTAACCAATTGTAATTTTAGAATATTTTTTTCTTAGCGTAGTATTCAGGTTATTAATGAGCAATGGTATGTATTTTCCCCCTGAATGGATCCATTTTGCTATTTCTTTCTGCTTTTATATTTATTTTCATAGATTATATTTCACATGGGCATTGTTGCATCGATATTCTTATTGAAACTTTAGTCAGTGAGTCAATAGATACTTATTAATCACATAATATATGCTGAGCACTATGCTTAACACTGGAGATAGAAAGGCAAAAGACATTCCTTACTCTCAAGGAGCTCTCAGTGTAATGGGAGAGACAACACGCAACCAACTATATGCAAATAAGATGTAAGGATGTCCTATTCAGACTATTTCTGGGCTGCTGATAGGGATCTCAAGGATTTAGCTCTCACTCATTGTCAATCAGTACCTCTCATTTTGACATTTTAGGACACTCAGAGACAATGTCCAATCTTGATCAGTGCTTGCTTATGGGCTTTGTAGTTTAGTGTCTCAGTTTCCATTGTTTACATTTATATGTTGAGTGTCTGGATTGCCTTAATATAAGTATACTTATATCAAGTAATAAATGCCATTTTTTATTCTGCTTATGCATCTTTCATGAAAATTTTCCCTGAACTTACTGCCAGACCTTATCAATAGCAGTGATATTATACATGTTTGTGTGTTTGTGGTTTGTCTTTCATTCTTGAAGAGGACCGTGACATCAGCAAGATGATGATGTGACTTGCAGTTGAATTGGATTTAAGTGAGGGAGGGCTGTGCAAAGTCACCAGCCGCACTTTCTCCTCCAGTATCATCTGGGTCCAGTGGCCAGATATATATCAGGACAACTGGAAAGGGCCTTGGATGCAATGGGAGATCCTGGCCTTTTTTAAGCTAAGGTCTTTCTGAGTTCTCACTTTGAGTATGGCAACATCCATTGAGCAATTAGGCCTGTTTAAGAAGTGAATCAATGGATGGCCCCTTTAATTTTAAAAAAAAATCAAACTTTATATACACTATCATACAAATATATTTATAAAGTAAATTACTTTCATACATAAATCTTTAAAAATTCAATAAACTGAATAATAAGAGTTCATTGATAGCCAACTAAAATGATTTAGGAGAAATACAAATGAAATATTAAAATTTCCAGTTTTAATATATAATATGAACAATGATCATTTAAATTACTATGTATTTTGAACTTGTATTAGTTTGGAGGAATACTTGTCAAGCTTCTTGGAGTTTTGAAATCTTATAATTGTTTGATTTCATACCACCTTTCATACACACATCCCCATTCTTCGTGCCCTCCTACATGCTAAAAGTGCCAAGTAACATTTATTTTTAAATTAAAATACATTATGTGTGGAGAATTTTGCAATATCTGCCGAAGTATTATGAAACTCGGGAATTCTTTGGAGTATAATAAAATTAAGATTATAAATAACTCTGGTAGGGAATAAATGTTCACTATTTGAGCGGTTGTATATTGGCTCTAATTTTACAAATAAAGTTCTGCAAAGAAACTCACAATTAAAAGGTTATGATACTGTCTTAAAGGCTATATTAAGACTGTTATCTCTACTTCTGTCCCAACTACACAGATGGAATCATCCTACTGCCTCCTTTCTAGAATCCAGAGGACACAGAACAAAATTTAAACCCCATAGTGATAATTAATTCATTCTTAGGATGAAGCTTCTTGTGGATTATGAGGGAGGGAGGTGGGAAACTCTGGAGTATGGGCAGGCTCCAAGAGTGCACCTGGGTAATTTTATAGTATAGTATGTTGTAGTCTTTTAGTGGAGTGGGCTTTGCTCTAAATTCAGTCAGTCAGCATCTTTCTCTCTATTATTAAGTATGCTCATTATTTCTCTTCCTGCCCCTAGGACCAAATCTTTGCTGGCCCTTTATAGGTAATTTTTTTTAATAAAAAGTGCAATTCCAGTTTTTTCTACTTCCTTTTGGGAAGGCATACCCAAACCAATTCCAGTGTTCTGTATGTTGTGCTTCAGTTGTCTGGGAAAGTCTCCTTTTTTGGATATCCCATAATACTATCTGAAAATTATTTCATCAACCTGAGATAGTCATGACATAGTTAATTCTATAGGCTGTCTGATTTATTTATTTGTTTATTTTAACCTGGAAGCATTCAATTTTTGAATGAACTTCCCAGGCATACTCCAATTCAGGTTTCTTAGTTAAGAATGTATCCCTTCTCCAAGATTTATAACAAAATAGTGGCAACAGCATTATATTTGAAGTCAGAGTACCTGGACCTGAATTCCTGGTCTGCCACTTAATACCTATGGAACCTTGAGCAAATTGCTTTACAGCTAAGGCCTTAGTTCTCCATTATAAAGTAGAGTTAATTGGACTTCTTGTATAATTCTTTATTATTTTTATATCCAGTTCGCTAATTCTGTATAGCTCTAAATGTATGAACTGTGATGCTCTTCACAGTTCTAAATACTGATCCCATTCAATAGGATCAGAACAAACATTTATAGGGGGGTCTTGTTTAATCATACTGTTTCCTGTGTGGGAGTCCCCTTCCTGGGGTTTTGCCTCGGAGAATTATATTTCTGTTATTCACGTAGAGATATCCCATAATTACTGTAGGCTCAAGTCCCTCTCTCCAATAGACAACATTAATGACTTTCCCTAAGATGATGTTCCTGGGCTGCTTGGCCAGGCCTGCTCATAATCCACCCAGTAGATAAGTACCCAATAGATGTTCCCCCAAATTCTTATTTAATTAGTTTGAATGTAACATTTTAGTTTATGCATAGTAATCCCTTCATTCATCTCTGATTGACAATGGCTGTTCCAAACCTTATGCTTTGCTCACAAACAAGTTCAGGTTTCCCTTCTTTTTCTCTGGGGGAATGAAAGGGAGGAAAAACTCTTGTTACTCAAATAATTTGTATCCACATCACACTTAACTCTAATAACTCTAAGGTATCAGCTCACACCTATCAGATTGACTTACAGGACAGAAAGGGAAAATGATAAATGTTGCAGAAAATATGGGAAAATTGGAACAACAATGCATTGCTGTTGGAGTTGTGAACTGATCCAACCATTCTGGAAAGCAATTTGGCACTATGCCCAAAGGACTGTAAAACTGCATATCCTTTGATCCAGCATTACCACTACTAGGTCTGTATCCCAAAGAGAATATGAAAAAGGGAAAAAAGGACTTACATATACAAAAATGTTTATAGCAGCTCTTTTTGTGGTGCCAAAGAATTGGAAATTAAAGGAATGTCCTTCAGTGGGGGAACGGCTGAACAATCTGTGGTATATGAATGGAATGGAATACTATTGTGCTATAAGAAATGGTGAACAGGCATATTTCAAAAAGACCTGGAAAGACTTACTTGAACTGATGCTAAGTAAAATGAGCAGACCCAAGAGAACACTGAAAATAGCAACAGCAACATTGCGTGATGATTAACTACGATAGACTTAACTCTTTCCAGCAATACAATGATCCAAGACAATTCCAAAAGACACATGATGGAAAATGCTAAGCACATCTGGAGGAAGAATTGTAAAGTCTAAATGCAGATAGAAGTATACTATTTTCACATTTTTTTTTGTTTTTCTTTCTTGTAGTTTTCTCCTTTTGTTCTGTTTCTTCATTCATAAAATGACTAATGTGGAACTATGTTTAACATCATTGCACATGTATAACCTATATGAGATTGCTTCCTGTCTTGAGGAGGCAGGAGAGAAAGTAGAAATGGAGAAAAAATAAGAACTCAAAATCTTACAAAAATGAATATTGAATCTTTAAATATAGTTAGAAAAAATAAAATACTATTAAGGAAAAAAAGTACATTTCTGCCAATCCTATTTCTACTAAAAGACACTCTTCAATCCATCAAGCTTCAGGGGCATCTATAAGAAACTATGTGGTGCTATTCATATCATTTTGACAGCTGTGAATACACTCCTTTCCTATTCCAAAACTGACAAGTTCACAGAGTATCATTTGGAAATTCTAATTCATTCTGTTGCACATTTTTTGGGTGTGATTATAGGCTTCTGTTTAAATGATTTTTTAAAGAGTGCTAGTATACAAAATTGATGCATTATCATCAATGATTAATAAAATTATAACAGGATTTCATTCTAGGTAGTTATATTTTCCAGAATATAATTTGAGAACAATTCTGAATCTATTTAGAGCAATTGTTGTTAATGATGTATCTTCATCTAGGCTGGTTTTGCTGAACCACTCTTCTCTCCTTTCCCTCTATCATGTATATGTTTGCTTCATTGCCAAGAGGCAAACAAAAAAGGACCTGGGAGGTAGAGTTGGTGTAGGAGGTGTATTTCTTCTTCATCATTGTTCAGAATATGGATCTAGATATGTTGGCACACACTAGAAAACATTGCTACTGGCTTCTGGGAATGTGAAATTATATACTAAGTGTGAGAAAAGATTTTGGAACCATTTATAAATGTAACTAACAAGGGTACCACATGTACTCTTACACTAGCAATGAGTAGTTAACTAAGGAGAACTACAGGGGCTTGTGGTATTCCTTTGGTATCAGGAAGTTGAAGTCAAAGTCAGTAAATCAGTGAATAAATATTTATTATTCATGTACTATATGTCAAGCCTGTGGTAAGAGCTGGAGACATAAAGAAAGGCAAAAAAATAACCAGTCCCTAGTCTCAAGGAACTCACAGTCTAATGGGAGAGCCAACATGCCAGTAAATATTACTATGTACAAACTCTTTCTCTCTGTCTGTCTCTCTCTCTCTCTGTCTCTGTCTCTCTGTCTCTGTCTCTCTCTCTCTCTCTCTCTCTCTCTCTCTCTCTCTCTCTCTCTCTCTCTCTCTCTCTCTCTGTCTCTCTCTGCCTCTCTGTGTTTCTCTCAGTCTCTGTCTCTTCCCCCACCCTTCTCTCTCCTCCCCTGTCTCATTATGGATAGTTTCAAAGAGAAGAAACTAAGATTAAGGAGAATTTGGCAAAGTTTATTGGAGGAGAGAGGACTACATCTGAGACTTGGAAGCCAGGAAAGTCAGGAGGCAAAGATAAGGAAAGGAAGTAGAGTGTTCCAGAGAGTGGAAGACAGCCAGTGAGAACACTTGGAATTTGGAGATAAAGTGTGCTGTAGTCTAGCTATATGCCTTCCATGTTATTTCTAGGGGGAAAGTGTCTAGTACAACCAGTCTGTGTCAGCTAGTAAGATAATTTTGTACTAAATCAATACCAAACTACCCTCTAAAGAATGAAGCCAAGTAGCTATAACAATTACTTTAAACATATAGACTCAGAATTATTGTCAAATCATTTCCTCAGAAATACCACAAATACCCACAATAAAAAGAAACAACAAAAAAACTGACTTGACTTGTTTAATCTTTGAAGTTAATTGCTAGTTCAATATACTAACATTTCAAAGTATTTTCCTGTAAATAAAAATGTACAACATAGTGTGCAATAAAAAAGGAACTAGAATTTACAAATGATTCTCTGTTATTTTATGCCTTTTTGAAGTGCAAAAACAATCAACTTTGAATGGAATTCAGTGTATGTGAATTTTAGACAATCACTTTTTCTCCACAAACGTGCTTTTTTATATATCAAATAGAGATAAAAAAGCCTGTGTTGCCCGGTTCACTTAGTCGGTATGACTACACAGAGTTATAATTTATTTTAAAAATTTTGCAAGAATATTGTTATAGCTGTTCTTACATCAATGAAAAATCAAGGGAAAACTCTAGGAAACCTTTAAAAAACATGTCCCAGATAATACCAAACAAACCACAGAGACATCCCCTTCTAATTCTGTTGTGTTCAGCTTAGGACATATAGAACAAAGCAAAAGATTCAGTGGGCTAAAGAAACAAAGATGTTGAAGGGAACCTGTCCCCTTAGATGCTACCTCTTTTGTGGATGGAAATAACAACATGGGTCATTCACAACTGGGAAGAACCTAATACTGTTGGAATCTTGGTTTGACATGCTAATAACATTCGAAGAGTATTCAAAGAAACAAACAATTTTTTTTATTTATAAAGCCACCAAGATTATTTTCCTTTTCTTGATTTATAACTTATTTCAGAAATATAGTCAACCTATAAAAACTGAGGATTGAAACTGTGCCAGAATTACTTTCTAGGATTATTCTTTGTCCAGGTCTGTAGCTTCTGAAAGAGTAATTGGACTTGATTTATTTTGCATTAATATTTTCCCCAGTGTCAAACTAAAGCACACTTATAAAGTCAGTTTGAGAGGTGGCCACTAAATATTCAGAGGAGTTGAGTTTTTTTTTTCTAAAGAACCTCCCACATCTTTTATTATACATACTTTTCTATCTGAGTGCATTTAGAAGTGAAAGGGAGAAACATGCCAAACTTAGGGGGAAAATCCTAAAATTTTAAATGTTAATTTACTACATAAGTTAATTGTTCAAAGAAAAATATCCCTAGGGTTATCTGAAAATGGAGGATATTTGCTATACTCTAATGGTTCTCTCACACTCCTGAGGTAGAGATAAAATCAGCCTGACCTAAATATATTTTACAGTTCCCTGTGATGTGTTGCACATTCAGATAACTGAACAGTTGCTGTTTCTGTGGTTCCCCAAATGTTTCTCTACTAGAAAGAAAATTTCTGCCTGGTTAAATCTTCCCTGCTTGCATAGAATTTGCAATAATAACTTTTAAAAAATGACTTGAAAGATTTTAGACACAATCTAGTCCAACACCCTCGTTGTACAAATGAGGGAACTAAGGCTCAGAGAGTAAAGCTAAATTGCTTAAGTGTAGTCCCCATTAGCTCTAATATGTTGCATGAGTACAGATCCATGGTTATACTGAAGAAGAGAAAGTGATCAATTCATGTAAATAGAACATGTGTAAAAGCCAGATATTTCCAATGGTATTTTTAAGTTTTAAGTCTAGATTGCCAAATTTAAAAAAAAAGAAATAAGTCCAATGTTTTTTTCCCTAACTACCCTTCCTCATTACCTATAGCTTGAAAGCTAGCTATATGACATTAAAAATATTACTATTTTTTCAATAAAATCAAAGGATGCTATCTGAACAGATGAATATTGGTGTTTTTTAAATATACACCAATCATTGAACCAAATTTTATCTCTGAAGCATATTGACACATGTAAAATCAAACCACTTTATCATTAAGATATCTTTATCTACACATACACATAGATATATACATACATACATACACATTCTCTTATATATATATACATAAACAAATATATATATATATATATATGCATATTCCCTTCAACTACCCTAATACTGAGGTCTCATGAATCATACACATCATCTTTCCATGTAGGAATGTAAACAAAACAGTTCAATTTCAGTAAGTCCCTTGCAATTTCCGTTTCTTGATTACCTTTTCATGCTTCTCTTGATTCTTGTGTTTGAAAGTCAAATTTTCTATTCAGTTCTGGTCTTTTCATTGAGAAAGCTTGAAAGTCCTCTATTTTATTGAAAATCCATATTTTGCCTTGGAGCATGATACTCAGTTTTGCTGGGTAGGTGATTCTAGGTTTTAATCCTAGCTCCATTGACCTTCGGAATATCGCATTCCAAGCCCTTCGATCTCTTAATGTAGAAGCTGCCAGGTCTTGGGTTATTCTGATTGGGTTTCCACAATACTCAAATTGTTTCTTTCTGGCTGCTTGCAGTATTTTCTCCTTGATCTGGGAGCTCTGGAATTTGGCGACAATATTCCTTGGAGATTTCTTTTTGGGATCTATTTGAGGAGGCGATCGATGGATTCTTTCAATTTCTATTTTGCCCTGTGGCTCTAGAATATCAGGGCAGTTCTCCTTGATAATTTCTTGAAAGATGGTATCTAGGCTCTCTTTTTGATCATGGCTTTCAGGTAGTCCAATAATTTTTAAATGATCTCTCCTGGATCTATTTTCCAGGTCAGTGGTTTTTCCAATGAGATATTTCACATTGTCTTCCATTTTTTCATTCCTTTGGTTCTGTTTTATAATATCCTGATTCCTCATAAAGTCACTAGCTTCCACTTGCTCCAATCTAATTTTTAAAGTAGTATTTTCTTCAGTGGTCTTTTGGACCTCCTTTTCCATTTGGCTAATTCTGCCTTTCAAGGCATTCTTCTCCTCATTGGCTTTTTGGAGCTCTTTTGCCATTTGAGTTAGTCTGTTTTTTAAGGTGTTGTTTTCTTCACTGTATTTTTCAGTATCTTTTTGGGTCTCCTTTAGCAAGTCATTGACTTGTTTTTCATGGTTTTCTTGCATCCTTCTCATTTCTCCTCCCAATTTTTCCTCTACTTCTCTAACTTGCTTTTCCAAATCCTTTTTGAGTTCTTCTATGGCCTGGGGCCAGTTCATGTTTTTCTTGGAGGCTTTTGTTGTAGGCTCTATGACTTTGTTGTCTTCTTTAGGCTGTATGTTTCTACATAGATATCTTTAGATATCTTCATCTCTCTATGCACATTTATCTGAAATAGCAGGACCTTTTGTTGTTAACTAAGTTTCAAAAATTCCTAAGTATAATCTGTACCTTTCCAGATACTAAAGGTTCCTTTGGAATGCAACTTCAGTCTTTGTTACTGGTAACATAATAGAGCAATATAGTACATATAAATGAAGTCAACAGATAAATCATGAAAACTCATCTTATCTCATCTCATCTTATCTCAAGACTACTTTGAAGTTACCACTATCTCTTAGTTGACAAATATAATAAGCTTTTCTTATTCCTCCTTGTTCTCTCCACAGCCTTTGAAGCAGTTGGTCACCCTCTTCTCCTTGATACTCACTTCTCTCCAGGTCTTCAGGGTACTGTTTGTTCCTGGTTCTTCTTCTAACTATGTGACAGCTCCTTCTCTGAGCCCTTTACTGGATCTTTATCTAGACCATGCCCTCTAACTTCAGGTGTTCCAAAAAGATCAGCCCTGAGCCCCTTTCTCCCTCTATACTACTTCCCTTGGTGATCTCATTAACTTCCATGGATTTAATTAATATCTCTGTTCTGAAGATACTCAGATATGTCTATTGTCCTTCATCTTCTCCACTGTCCTTCAATCCTGTGTCTCCAAGTGTCTTTTAGATATCTCCAATTGGTTGACCAGAAGACACCTTAAATTTAACATATCCAAAACAGAATTCATTATCTTTTCACCGAAACTCTCAGCAGTGTTTTTTATGGCTTTCAGAGAGTACAATAATTCTTAAATAATTGTTTTTGCTCTATTTACCCAGTCTTTTGTTTCCGATGAGATATTTTACATTTTTTTCCTATTTTTTCACTCTTTTTATTTTATTTTATTGCTTCTTCTTGTATTGTCTCATGGAGTCATTAACTTCCATTTGCCCAGTTCTAATTTTTAAAGAACTATTTTTTGCAGTGAACTTTTGGACATCTTTTTCCAATTGGTCAATTTTACTTTTTAAGGAGTTCTTCTATTTAGTGAATTGTTCTAGATCTTTCTATATTTGGAAAATTTTGCTTTTTAGTGAGTTTTGTCTTCAGTGAATTTTTGTAGTTGTTTTAGGCCTATTTTATTATTTTTTTACTTTTAATTTTTTTAATATTATTTTATTTTCCTCCTAATACATGTGAAAACAATGTTCAACATATATTAAAACTTTTTGAGAGGTGATAATAAAATTACGCTTTATTAGGTGAATTCTCATAAGCAGAAGCTTTAATAATGCTGTTAGAGAAAGTAAATTAAAAATTCACTATGTCAATAGATGTCAGTGGGACATTGATCTTAGGCTTAGAGAAACCATAGATGATGAATTAATGTCACTATCAACCTTATCTGTACCATGAAATATATCATCAAAATTCTCAAAGGAAAAGTTAACTGAATTGCTTATATATGTACATATCTATATATCTATCCATATTTATCTATATCTACATACATACATATATACATACACATATACATACACATATACACACAGTACCTATACCCACAGTTGTTGTTTTTAATTGTTTTCAGGTTGAAAGAATCTAAGAGGAAGACAAAAAAAGTGAATATATGTAACTCAAAAATGTTGGAGAATTTAGAGTTAAAAGGCATGACAGTTTTTGGAAAGGGAACATTAAAGAAAATAGATATTTCTGAGTACCACAAGGCACCTTTATAAAATGAACCTTGAGGTAGGGTAGAGAGAAACTTTAAATAAATATGAAAAAACTGATGTACTGAAAATATTCTATTGATCATAATAAAATGAAATTAATTATTAATAAAATAAATCCAATCAAAAGACCCTGATCTAAATAAAAAAATAGCATCATCATATACAACGACTAGATCTTAGAAGAAAATACTATAGAGAAATAATAAAATAATGATACACCATGGCAAAGTATCTGGAATGAAATTAAAGCAATCTTCAGAAGAAAAATCACATACCTCAGAGTAAGCTTTTTTATGCTTCTCTTGAATATTTCATTTAAAAATCAAAATTTCTACTCAGTTCTGGTCTTTTAATCAAGAATGCTTTAAAGTCCTCCATTTCATTGAATATCCATTTGTTCCCCTGAAGAGTTATGCTCAGTTTTGCTGCCTAAGTGGATTCTTGGTTGTAAGCCTAGCTCCTTTGCCCTACTAAATATCATATTACAAGCCCTCTCATTCTTTAATGTAGAAGCTTCTAAATCTTGTGTTATCCTAACTCTGGCTCATGATAATTAAACTATTTCTTTCTGGCTGTTTGTAATATTTTCTCCTTGACCTGGGAGCTCTGGAATTTGGCTGTAATATTTCTGTGAGTTTTCATTTTGGGATCTCTTTCAGAAAATGGTCAGTGTCTTCTTTCCATTTTTATTTTATTATTTGATTTAATTTCCATATTTTATTTTATTCTAGAATATCAGGGTAGTTTTCCTTGATAATTTCTTGAAAGATGATATCTAGGTTCTTTTTTCGGATCATGGCTTTCAGATAGTCCAATAATATTCAAATTATTTCTCATTGATCTATTTGCTAGGTTACTTGTTTTTACAATGAGATATGTCATATTGTCATCTATTTTTTCATTCTTTTCATTTCATTTTATTGTTTCATGATTTCTCATCAAGTCATTAGCTTCCATATGCTCAATTCTAATTTTTAAAGAATTATTTTCTTCAGTGAGCTTTTGTACCTCCATTTATATTTGGCCATCTGCTTTTTAAGGAGTTTTTTTTAGTATTCAGTGAATTTTTGTGCCTTTTTTTTACCATTTGGCCTATTTTGCTTTTTAAGATATTCTTCTTCTCATTGACTTTTTTTAAACCTCTTTTACCATTTGGCCTAGTCCGTTTTTTTAAGGTATTATTTTCTCCAGTATTTTTTTTACCAAGCTTTTGACTAACTTTTCTTTATCTTCTTGCATTATTCTCACTTCTCTCCCCAATTTTTCCTCTTCCTCTCTTATTTTATTTTCAAAATCCTTTTTGACTTTTTCCATGACCTGAGACAAATTCATATTTTCTTGGATGCTTTGGATGTAGGAGCTTTAACTTTATTTTCTTCTTCTTAGTGTGTGTTTTGATCTTCCTTGTCACTATAGTAACTTTCTATGGTCAGAGGTTTTCCTATTGTTTGCTAATTTTCCCACCATATTACTTGACTTTTAACTCTTTGCTAAAGTAAAGCTCTGCTTCCAGTGTGGAGGGTACATTTTTCCAAGCTTCAGAGGTTTTGTGCAGCTATTTTCAGAGATAATTCTAGGGACCTATAAGTTTTCAGTTCTTCCAAGGTGATATGATCTAAGGAGAGGAGTTTACTGATCTCCTGGCCTGTGCTCTTGTCTGTGACTAACCACAAGCAATCTTTTCTGTCCTGGAATTGTAAGGAGGTCCTCCTCTCCACTGTGGCCATAAAATCTGGTGTGGTAGTGCTCCTTCTCATCCTGTGACTGACAACCAGGACTGCAACCTAGATCTGAGTATGGGCAAAGCAACAGTCCTGCCTCAGTGCTAGCAAAGAGATCCCTGTAATTTCTATCTGACCAGTTGTTTAACACCCTTACCATATGTGGACTGATAGCTCTGGAAGCAGCTACTGCACTGCTGATTCAGTCACTCAAAAGGCCTTCTCCAGGTTTGCAGGGGCTGGGGCTATCTGGGTGTGGTTTGTGCTAGATTATGCTCCACTCTCATCCAGGTCAGTCAGAATATTCCTACTGATCTTCCAATTTCTCTTTGGCATCTGTGGGCTGATAGGTCTGGAGACTCTCACTTCTGCCACTGACTCAATCACCCTGAGGCCAAGGCACTCCTGGTTTACTAGGACCTGGTCTGCTACAGCGCAGCCTGTGATAGACACCATTCCTCTCTCACTCTGATGCAATAGAACTTTCCTGCCCATCTTCTAAGTTGTCTTAGATTACAAAATTGTTTCACTCCATCTTTTTCTGTGTTGTGCTAGTCTATAATTTGTTTAGAGTCATTATTTAAAGGGGTTTGTGGGAGAGCTAAGATGTGTTCCCGTCGTTACTTTTCCATCTTGGCTCTGCCTCCCACTTTTAAAATTTGGTTTTAAATTCTCTCCCTCCTCCCCACCTACCTCATTTGGAAGGCAAGCAATTTGATGTAGGTTATATATGTGTAGACATACAAAACATATTTCCCTATTAGTCATGCTGTAAAAGAAAAGATTGTCAAAAAAATCAAGAAATATGAAGTAAAAACAAAAGTATGCTTCAATCTACATCCAGACTCCATTTGTTCTTTCTCTGGTGATGGATGGCATTTTTCATGTTAAGTCTTTATAGCTGTCTTGAATCATTGCATTGCTGAGAATAGCTAAATCATTTACAGTTGGTCAGCTTACAATATTACTATTACCATGTAAAATGTTCTCCTGATTCTACTCATTTCACTCTGGATCATTTCACATTAAGTCCAGGTCTTTCTGAGCATCCTGCTTATAATTTCCTATAAAACAATAATATTCCATCACAATCATATACTACGACTTTTTCATCCATTGTAATATCACTTAAGTTGGGTGTCTTTGATTTAGTCTTATTAGGTGCTAAGCCCTAGGCCCAAACCTCTATCTATTAGGTGCTAAGCCTGTGTGGGCATGAAGCCCTCAGGGTCCTAAGGGGAGTTGCTAAGACCAGAGCCAATAGTAAGGGCTTAAGTTATAGTCACACAGATGACGTTTGATGATGGCTAAAGAGTGTATAAAAAGAGAGAACAGAACTATTTGCTTAGGCTCTCACAGTTGAAGGTGTGTGGATGTGGAGACTCCGGGCAGCTTTAGTTAAGAGCACTCCAGCTTGTAAACCCAGATATTTGGTCTTTTAATTATTTAGCAGTTGGTGAATGGCTCCTATTTTCATAATTTGACTCAGTTCTCTATATATTTGAGAAGTAACACCTTTATCAGAGAAACTTTATTCAGATTATTTTCACAATTATGATTGCTAACTATATTTCTCTCCATTCTATTCCCTCTGCCCCTTTTATTCTATTTTGTCTCTCTTTTCAACCTGTCCTTCTTCAAAAGTATTTTGCCTCTGACTACACCTCCTCCAATCCACCTTCCCTTTTATCACTGCCTTCTTCTCTCATCCCTTTCCCCTCCTACTTTCCTGTAGTCTAAGATACACTTTTATGCCCAATTGAGTGTGTATGTTATTCTCCCTTGGAGCCAATTGTGATAAGAATAAGGTTCAAATGTTCCCAACCGCTTTGCCAGTCTTCTCCTCCACTGCAAAAACTCTTTCTTTACCCCATTCTATTCTTTCCTTTCCCATGTTCCCAGCACTTTCTCACCCCCTACTTTAATTTTTTTAGACATCATCCCATTATATTCAACTCACACTTGTGCTCTCTCTCTCTTTTTAATATATGTATATGTATATATATATATATATGCATACATAAACACACATAAAATGTGTGTGTGTGTATGTTCCTTCTAACTGATCTAATAATGAGAAGATTCTTATGAGTTACAAGTATCATCCCCTATAGGAATGTAAACAATTTTACCTTATTGAGTCCCATATAATTTCCTTTTTCTGTTTACCTTTCTATGGTTCCCTTGAGTCTTGTATTAGGAAATCATATTTTCTATCTGGCTCTTGTCTTTTCATTAGGAATGATTAAAAGTCCTCTATCACATTTAATATCAATTTTCCTCCCTGAAGGATTATAATCAGTTGTGCTGGGCAGCTGATTCTTTGTTGTAAAGCTAGATGGAATATTGTATTCTAAGCTATCATCTGCTTTAATCTAGAAACTGATAAACCTTGTGTTATAGTGACTGTGTATCCACAATAATTGAATTATTTATTTCTGGCTGCTTTCAATGTTTTCTCCTTGATTTGAGAGCTCTGGAATTGGCTATAATATTCCTGGCAGTTGGGGGGCGGAGCCAAGATGGCCGCATGAAGGCAGCGTCTTACCGGAGCTCTCTCACAAGGTCTGTCAGATTCCCATAAAAAAGTGAATTTGGGCAGATTTGAGAGAGTCAGAAACCGCGAGCAGTCTGCGTGGGGCAAATTTCCGAGCCGGGAGAGTCTGAAAGGCCAGAGGAACGAACCTGCAGGCTCGGAGAGTGCTCGGTGCGGAGTGGCTCCAAGGCGGAAGCGGCTGGCCGAGAAATCCACGTGGGAGACGGGCTGGGAGAAAGCCGGGCGCCCGAAACCGGCAGAGATCTCCAGGACTCCCAACACAGGACGGCAGTCTGTGGGAGCGACGAGAGGCAGCGCAACGCCACCAGCCGTGAAAACACCCACTCCTGACGCCTGCAAAACCCAGGAACTCGGCTTCTTGAACTTCCGGAAGACTCAATGGCCAGGTAAAAGGCTCTAACCCCTCCCCCCCTCACTCAGAGAATTCCTCGGGAAAAAAAAAAAAAGAGAACTGAAACAGAGGAGAGAGTAGTGGGGCCTCACAGGACAAATACTAGAAGCAGGGGTCAACGCCAGGAGCCCAGACGTAACCTTGCTCCCCCAGGGGAAGTGCCAGACATCAGCTCAAACAACAAACAGCTGAGACCATTGCTGAAAAGCAAGTGCTGGAGAGCATCCACAGGGAGTGAGACGCCAGGGAGCCAGACCCCTCCCCCACACCTCAGGAAACTGAAGGTTTTAATTCTAGACTCACAACCCCCAGAATAAGAAAGCTGGGACAGAGAGCCCAAAGACAGAAATTCGTTGTAACGCCAGGAAAAGGGAAAACAACAAACATGAAGAAGAATACAAAAAAACCGAGGACAATAGATTCTTTTTATGGAGACAGGCAGGATCAAAATATCGATATGGAGGAGAACGGCATTGACAGGGTAGATACATCAGATACCTCAAAAGCTAATATGAACTGGTCTCCAGCCCAAAAAGCACTGCTGGAAGAGCTAAAGGAGGATTTTAAAAACCAAATTAGGGAGGTAAAAGAAAACATGGAAAAAATGGAAAAGTCCCTAAAGAATAAGATTGGCAAAATGGCTACGGAGATACAGAATCTAAAGAGAGAAAATGACACCCTCAGAGGTGAAATCAACCAATTGAAAATGGAGGCTCAAAAGCAAAATGTAAACACTAACTCATTTAAAATTAGACTTGAGCAAGTGGAAGCTAATGAATCTATGAGGCATCAAGAAGTAATAAAACAAAACGTAAAGAATGAAAAAATAGAAAAAAATGTGAAATATCTGATTGGCAAAACAACTGACCTGGAAAATAGATCCAGGGGAGACAATTTGAGAGTTATTGGTCTACCGGAAATCCACAATGAAAAAAGGAGCCTTGACAGTATCTTCGAAGAAATTATCAAAGACAACTGCCCAGAGGTCCTAGAACCAGAGGGCAAAAGAGTCATTGAAAGAATTCACCGATCACCCCCTGAAAGAGATCCCAAACTGAAAACACCAAGAAATATTATAGCCAAATTTCAGAGCTATAAACTCAAGGAGAAAATACTGCAAGCAGCCAAAAAGAAGCAATTCAAATATCGTGGAACTACAGTCAGGATCACGCAGGATCTCTCAGCTTCCACATTAAAAGACAGGAGAAATTGGAATATGATATTCCGAAGGGCAAAGGAGCTGGGACTACAACCAAGGATCAACTACCCAGCAAAACTAAGCATAACTTTCCAGGCAAGGCGATGGACATTCAATGAAATAAGGGAATTCCAGACCTTCCTGATGAAAAGGCCAGAACTCAATGGAAAATTTGATCTCCAAATACAAAACTCAAGAGAGACATAAAAAGGTAACCAGGGGGAAAAAACCCACAAACCTCATTAACCAATAAGCTTAGGTTGTTTTCATCTTTAAGTAGGATTATATCATCTTATGTATGTTGTTTATGTATATATATATATATATATATATATATATATATATATATATATATATATATATATACACATATATAAGTCATTCTTGTGAATGGTACAAGTATTATGACAAATGAAAGGGATATACATAGGTTGTGAATGCCTGTATAAATTAACCGATGTAAAGATATAAAATATAAATAAGATATATAAAGGGAGGGCTATGAGGGAAGTGGTAAGGAGGAAGTAGAAAAGGGTAAATTACACCAAAGGAAGTGGCACAAAAACATATTATAGTAGAGGGAAAGAAGGGAGGGAGAAGAGCAGTATTTGAGCTTTACTGTCATCTGATCTAGTTCAAGAAGGGAATAACATACTCTGATAAGTTTAGAAATCTAACTTGTCCTACAGGAAGTGGGAGGGAAAGGGGGGAAAAAGGGAGGGGGGAGGGCAGAAGGAAGAGGAGAAGTAGCAAGTGGGTAACGGTTAGATAAGGGAGGGGAATAAAGAGGGAGGGTTAACTGAGGAAAGCGGCGGTCAAAAGCAAAACTTTGTTGAGGAGGAGAAGGGGAAAGGGAGAAATAAAAGCATAAACAGGGGGAATTAGGATGGAGAAAAAGACACAGATAGAAATCATAACCCTGAACGTGCAGGGGATGAACATTCTCACAAAACAGAAGCAGATAGCAGAATGGATTAAAAACCATAATCCTACAATATGCTGTTTAC
Organism: Trichosurus vulpecula; assembly: GCF_011100635.1. Classification (NCBI taxonomy): domain Eukaryota; kingdom Metazoa; phylum Chordata; class Mammalia; order Diprotodontia; family Phalangeridae; genus Trichosurus; species Trichosurus vulpecula. The sequence continues at coordinate 346,978,016 of NC_050576.1, read as the reverse complement.
AAGAAACGCATCTGAAACAGGGGGATACACATAGGGTTAAGGTAAAAGGCTGGAGTAAAATATATTGTGCCTCAGCTAAAGTAAAAAAAGCAGGTGTAGCAATCCTAATCTCAGACAAAGCAAAAGTAAAGATAGATCTAATTAAAAGAGATAAGGAAGGACATTATATCCTGCTAAAAGGCACCATAAACAATGAAGCAATATCATTGCTTAACATATATGCACCAAGTGGTAAGGCATACAAATTCTTAGAGGAGAGGTTAAGGGAGTTACAGGAAGAAATAGACAGCAAAACTATAATATTGGGAGACCTCAACCTCCCCCTTTCTGAACTTGATAAATCTAACCTCAAAATAAATAAGAAAAAAGTGAAGGAGGTAAACAGAATTTTAGAAAAGGCACATATGATAGACCTCTGGAGAAAACTGAATGGGGATAAAAAGGAATATACTTTCTTCTCAAAAGTACATGGCACATACTCAAAAATTGACCATGTACTAGGGCATAAAAACCTCACAATCCAGTGCAGAAAAGCAGAAGTAGTCAATGCATCCTTTTCAGATCATGATGCAATAAGAATCATTTTTAATAAAGTACCATGGAAAAATAAGCTAAAAACTAATTGGAAACTAAATAATTTAATTCTAAAGAGTGAGTGGGCCAAAGAACAAATCAGAGAAACAATTAATAATTTCATTCAAGAGAATGACAATAATGAAACAACATACCAAAACTTATGGGATGCAGCAAAAGCAGTTCTTAGGGGAAGTTTTATATCTCTAAATGCCTACATGAATAAAATAGGGAAAGAGGAGATCAATGATCTGGGCATACAGCTGAAAAAGCTAGAAAAAGAGCAAATTGAAAACCCCCAATTAAATACCAAATTAGAAATACTGAAAATCAAAGGAGAGATTAATAAAATTGAAACCAAGAAAACTATTGAATTAATAAATAAAACAAAGAGCTGGTTTTATAAAAAAACCAATAAAATTGACAAACCTTTGGCCAATTTGATTAAAAAAAAGAAGAAAATCAAATCACCAGTATAAAAAATGAAAAGGGTGAGGTCACCTCTAATGAAGAGGAAATCAAAACAATAATTAGGAATTATTTTGCCCAACTGTATGCCCATAAATTTGACAACCTTGGAGATATGGATGAATATCTACAAAAACATAAACTGCCCAGAATAACAGAGAAGGAAGAGAAATTTCTTAATGACCCCATATCAGAAAAAGAAAATGAGCAGGCCATCAACGAACTCCCTAGGAAAAAATCTCCAGGGCCAGATGGTTTTACATGTGAATTCTATCAAACATTTAAAGAACAACTAATTCCAATACTTTGTAGACTATTTGGGAAAATAGGTGGAAAAGGAGTCCTATCAAATTCTTTTTATGACACAAATATGGTACTAATACCCAAACCAGGTAGAGTTAAAACAGAGAAAGAAAATTATAGACCAATTTCTCTAATGAATATTGATGCAAAAATTTTAAATAAAATATTAGCAAAAAGATTGCAGCAACTCATTATGAGAATAATACACTATGACCAGGTAGGATTTATTCCAGGAATGCAAGGCTGGTTCAATATTAGGAAAACTATTAGCATAATTGACCATATCAACAACAAAACTAGCAGAAACCATATGATCATCTCAATAGACGCAGAAAAAGCCTTTGACAAAGTACAACACCCATTCCTATTAAAAACACTAGAAAGCATAGGAATAAGTGGAACCTTCCTCAAAATTATAAATAGCATCTACCTAAAACCATCAACAAGCATTATTTGTAATGGGGATAAACTAGATGCATTCCCCATAAGATCAGGGGTGAAACAAGGATGTCCATTATCACCCCTATTATTCAATTTGGTACTGGAAGCATTAGCTGTAGCAATAAGAGAAGAAAAAGAAATTGAAGGAATTAGAATAGGAAAAGAAGAAACTAAATTATCACTTTTTGCAGATGATATGATGATTTATCTAGTGAATCCTAGAGAATTAAGTAAAAAACTACTTGAAATAATAAACAACTTTAGCAAAGTTGCAGGATATAAAATAAACCCACATAAATCCTCAGCATTCCTATACATTACTGACAAAGCCCAACAGCAAGAGATAGAAAGAGAAATTCCATTCAAAGTTACTGAAGGCACTATAAAATATCTGGGAGTCTATTTGCCAAGACAAACCCAGGGCCTATATGAACATAACTATGAAACACTTTTCACGCGAATAAAATCAGATCTAAATAAATGGAGAAATATCAGTTGCTCATGGTTAGGCTGAGCTAATATAATAAAAATTGCAATTCTACCTAAATTAATCTATCTATTCAGTGCCATACCAATCGAACTACCAAAAATTTTTTTTTACTGAGGTGGACAAAATAATAACAAAATTCATTTGGAAAAACAAGAGGTCTAGAGTATCTAGGATATCAATGGAAAGACATGCTAGAGATAGTGGCTTAGCCACACCAGATATTAAACTGTACTACACAGCAGCAGTCATCAAAACTGCCTGGTACTGGTTAAGAAACAGGGGTGTGGATCAGTGGAATAGGATAGGTACACAAATAGGTGAAATCAACAACTTTAGCAATCTACTCTTTGATAAACCCAAAGAGGCCAGTCTCTGGGCTAATAATTCACTATGTCACAAAAACTCTTGGGAAAATTGGAAAATGGTAGGGCAAAAACTGGGTATAGACCAATATCTTACACCATATACCAAAATAAAGTCAAAATGGGTTCATGATTTAGGAGTAAAAGTTGATACTCTAAGTAATTTGGGAAAGCAAGGAATAGTTTACTTATCAGATTTGTGGAAAAGTAAAGAATTCATGACCCAACAAGAGATAGAGAGCATTACAAAATGCAAAATGGATTATTTTGATTATGTCAAATTGAAATGTTTTTGTACAAAAAAAGCCAATGCAACAAGAATTAGGAGGGAAGCAGAAAATTGGGAGAAAATCTTTGCAACTAGTATCTCTGATAAAGGCCTCATCTCTAAAATATACAGGGAGCTGAGCCAAATATATAGGAATACAAGCCATTCCCCAATTGAGAAATGGTCAAAGGATATGAACAGGCAGTTTTCAGAGGAAGAAATTAAAGCTATCTACAGGCATATGGAAAAATGCTCTGGATCGCTGCTGATTAGAGAAATGCAAATCAAAACAACTCTTAGATACCACACCTCTCCTGTCAGATTGGCTAAAATAACAAATCAGGAGAATGATAAATGCTGGAAAGGATGTGGGGAAATTGGAACTATGCCCTAAGGGCTATAGAAATGTTCATACCCTTTGACCCAGCAATACCACTTCTAGGGTTGTATCCCAAAGAAATCACGCAAGCAGGAAAAGGACCCATATGTACAAGAATATTTATAGCGGCTCTCTTTGTGGTAGCCAAGAATTGGAAATCAAAGGGATGCCCATCAATTGGGGAATGGCTGAACAAACTGTGGTACATGAAGGTAATGGAATACTATTGTGCCATAAGAAATGGGGATGATGCAGTCTTCATAACAACCTGGAAAAATCTACACGACATAATGCTGAGTGAGCGGAGCAGAGCCAGGAGAACGTTGTGCACAGCCACAGATATATGGATTCCGTGAGGACCAACCCTGACAAACTGCGCTTTTCTCAGCAACCTAAGAGGCAAGGACAACTCCAGGGGACTCACGATGGAGAATGCTATCTTCATCGAGACAAAGAACTGCGAAGTTTGAATACAGACTGAGGCACACTACATGCTCGCCTTTTCTGCTTCTCTTTTGTTTTTGTTTTTGGGTTTTTTTTTTTTTTTTGGTTCTGTTTCTTCTTTCTCATCATTCATTCCATTGGTCAAAATTCTTCTCCACGACTTGACTAGTGCATAAATTAATTCAATGCGAAGTTATACATGACAGTTATATGAGACTTCATGCCGTCTTGGGGAGGGAGGGGGGAGGGAGGGGAGAAAAACTGGAACTCAAAACTATGTAGAACCGTGCGTGGTAAACTAAAAATAAAAATAAAAAAAAATTTTTGCAAAGTAAAAAAAAAAAAATATTCCTGGCAGTTTTCATTTTGGGATCTCTTTCAGGAGGTGATGAGGCAATTGTCCCCATTTCTATTTTACCCTCTTCTTCTAGAATATCATGGCAGTTTTCCTTGGTAACTTCTTAAAAGATGATGTGTAAACTCTTTTTTTATTATGACTTTCAGTTATCCAATAATTCTTAAATTATATCTACTAGATCTATTTTCCAGGTCAGTTGGTTTTTCCAATGAGATGTTTCACATGTTCTTCTTTTTTCATTCTTTTGATTTTGTTTTATTGTTACTTGATGTCTCATAAAGTTTTTAGGTTCTAACTTTCTAAGGAATTATTATTTTTCAGGAAGGTTTTGTACTTCCTTTCCTATTTTTCCAATTTGGCTTTTTAAGGAGTCCTTTTCTTCAGTGAATTTTCAGGCCCATTTCCCCATTTGACCAATGCTGTTTTTTTTGTAAGTTCTTCTTTTCAATGAATTTTTGTATATCTTTTCCTATTAGACTAATTCTTCCTTCCAAGGCATTCTTCTCTTCATTGGATTTTTGTACTTTTTTTAAACCATTTGGCCTATTTTTTTTAAGGTGGTATTTTCTTCAGTATTTTTTGTGCTTCCTTTCCCAAGCTGTTGATTCTTTTTTTCAAGATATTCTTTCATCACTCTTATTTCTCTTCCTATTTTTTATTCTAACTCTCTTACTTGATTTTTACAATCCTTTTCCAGGTTTAGCATCACCTGAGACCAATTCATATTCTTCTTTGTGGCTTTAGATGTAGGAGTTTTTCTTTGTTGTCTTTTTCTAAGTGTATATTTTCATCTTCCTTGTCACCATAAAAACTGTCTATAGCCACAACTTTTTTTGTGTTGTTTGCTCATTTTCCCTGTCTGTTTCTTGACTTTTAACTCTTTCCTAAAGTGGAGGCTCTACTTCCAGGGTGGAGTGCACACTGTCCTAAACTTTAGAGCTTTTGTTCAGCTGTTTTCATAGGTAATTCAGGGCCCCAGTAAGTTTTAAGTTCTTCAAAGGTTGTATGATCTAGGGAGATATGTGTTTACTACTTTCTTGTACTGTGCACCAGTCTGTGAGTGAATATAAGCACTCTTTTCTGCCCTGGAATAATGATGAGGGTCCTCATTCCCTTCCTGCCATAAGTTCCACTGTGTTAGTATTCCTCCTTGCCCTGAGACTTTCACCCAGGACTGTAATCCTAATCTAAGTATGGGAAAAGCAAGAGAGTCCTTCCCCAGGTGCTAGCAAAAGACCACTGTATTCTCCTCCTTTTCAGTTGTTCAACCCCCTTCCCCTCTGTGAGCTTAGAGCTCAGCAAGTAGCTATTGCCCTGGATGATTCAGTCACTACCAAGGACCTGTTGCTGACTAGCTGGGGCCAGATTTGCACTGCACTATGCTACACTCTCACCCCATTGTGACAGACTTGTGGGTCTGTACAGTTGCCGCATCCCATCCCTCTGTGGGTTCACCCATTCCAGAATTTGTGCTGAGGTGTTATTTTAAGTTTTTTAAAGTGGTTTTGCGGACAGTCCAAGTGAGTCCCTGTCTTTTCTCCACAATGTTTGCTCCACCCCTACCCTCTAATCTCTTTTAAAATGTTATCTTTAGTTTTTTTTTTCTATTTTAAGAAGTTATTGACACTTTTCATAATTGTTTTGCATTACTCTCATTTATTTTCCCAATTTTTTTCTCTACCTTTCTTTTTTGACTTTTAAAATCTTTTTTGATCTCTCCCAATAATTCTTTTTAGCCTAATACCAACTCAGAGTTTTCTTTGAAGCTTTACATATAGCCATATGACATTTTGTCTTGAGTTTTTGTTTTGATATTCCCAGTCATAATAGTAACATTCCATGGTGAGGTTCCATTTTTTTGTTATTGTTCTTTGTCCATTTTTCCAACCTAATTTTTTGACTTTCAACTTTGTGTTAAGATTGAGTTTTGCTCCCATGGTACAGGGAGGACTATACAGAGTTTCAGAACTATTTCTGATTTCAGAACTGTTTTCAGAGCTATTTCTGGTGGTCAGTGGGTATTCAGTTCTTCCATTGTGGTATAATCTAAGAAGTGAAGTTACTGCTCTCCTGGCCTCCGTTCTGGTCTATGAGTGAAAACACACTTTTACATCTTGGAACTATCATCTGAGTCTCTACTACTCCTGGTGTTCTTGCTCACTCTGGGATTGCAACCCAGAACCTCATAAGGGCAATGAAACAGAGTTTTGCTCCTGGTGCTATCAAAGTTTCCCTTGTATATCTTTTTGACAGATTTTCAGACCTCCTTACCATCTGTGGGCTGAGAGCTCCAGAAATCATGGCTGCCAATGTCCATATCCCACAAGGGCTGCTACTGGCTTATTAAGTACAGTATATAGAGGACTGTGTTCCACTTTCACCCCAGTGAGATAGACTGTCCAGGTTGACCTTTTAAGTTGTCTTGGGCTGGAAATTTATTTCACCCCATCCTTTTGTTGGTTCTGCCATTCCAGAATTCATTTTGAGATGTTATTTTAATGTTTTTCAGAGAAGAATTTTCAAGAGCCCGGGCAAGTCCTTGTCTTTACTATGCCATTTTGTCTCTTCCCCTTTTCTCCACTTTACATTCTATTTTTGCAGCACATATTTTATAAAGGTAAAATTCTTATCAGGATCCCTAAAATATACAGAATGTAAGCATCTTTTCCTTTTTCTTGAGTATAAGGGTAGAAATTCCATAAGCATATAAGAATTACTATAGGCCCTTAGTGACTGGGAACCAGCATTCCTGGGCATATCTTCAGGTACCCTGCTACAAATAGGATAACAAGCACTTTAAATATTGATACCTGGCATTTTTTTTCTTTACAGCTTAAAAAATGTCTAGAGTTGTTCTAGATCAAAATGTAACTGGGAAATGTTAATAAAGTAAATAAAAATATAATATAATGCATATAAGGTTAATATGTTTTTTACTAATTCAATAGGCAGTTGCTGGGACATTTCTGTGTGAATCTGACACAACTGTGTGGACATACTATTCCATTTTATCCTCAAAATCCTTTGATGTTAGTTCTGAGACAAAGATCTGCTGGTACCATATCTAACTGAGTTGCGAATATTGATTATTTTTTTATCTTTTTATTTATATCTTGGCATTTATATCTTGGAAATCAGCCAATGGTTTGAATCAGGGTTCAATTTTCTGTTGTGTTGATTGTCTCTAGGCTTAAGACAGTGATAGAGATTATAATGCATATTAAACTTAAAAGTTTGTCCTGGTTTTTGAAGAGCTGATAGCTAAACATTTATCAGCATAACCCTGTACTGAATGTATTATCATTATCATTATACAAATTGGGAAACTGAGGTTCAAAAATTTTAAACACTTTCCAAGCATCACACAATATGTAAGCATTGTAAATATGGTCTGAACTCATTTCTTTCCAAACTCTATCATTGGTTCCCAAAGTGAGTGATACTGCCCCCTGGTGGGTGTTAGAACAATGTAACCATGATGCAAAGTAAAACAACAACAGTAAAAACATCAATGGATTAAAGAAAATAGATATCTGGAGTGGGGCACAGTGCTGAGAAAATTTTTTTTTAGAGGATGGTAGGCTAAATAAGTTTGGGAACCTCTACAGCACTTCCTCTTTATCATTCTTCCTTTAAATGACATCAAAGATAAACGAATAAAAGCCCTTCATTTTACAGATTAACTAAAGTTTCTAGATATGTAGTGAGTTAAGATCCAAAGCATAATAATCAAATGAGGAAATATATGTCAATATTTCAAAAAATAATTTAAAAATCTAATACAGACTTGTTCTTCTAAGCCCAGAAAATAGAACTAAGGAGTAAATATGAATTGCCAAGAAAAAATAAAATCAGATCATATTAGAAAATACCATATTAATCACAAGTATTATAAAGCAGGATAGGTTGTCTTGAGAAGACAAGGGTGATTCCTCATTGGAGATACTCAAATAAAGACTGAAAGATCACTTTTGATTAGTATTTTAGGGGATTCCTGGTGAGGTAAGATTGAACTAGGTGGTTTAGAGTTCATGCCACATGAGGATTAGCTGAAAGAGTTGGTGGCATTTAGACTAGAGAGGAGAAGATTTAGGGAGGGAAAGAAAGGGTCTTCGGCACTGAAAGACTGTCATCATGTTTTGTTCATCTCCAGAAAGAAGAATGAGGCACAACAAATGGAATTTTCCAAGATGAAAATTTAAGCTTGATTTAAGAAAAATGTTCCTAAATATTAGTAGTATCCTGAAATGGAATAAGCTTAATCTGAAGAAACTGGATTCCCTCCTACAGCAAGTCTTTATGCAAAGGCCTGTTGAAAACCTGTCAGATATGTTATGGTGGAAATATGTTTGTGTTTTTATGGATAAGTTGGACTAGCTGGCCTATGCTATACTTTCTAACTCTGAGATTCTGAGTGCAGACATACATGTAGATGGTCTAAATAATTAAAAGACACGCATTGTAAAGCAATCCAAGCATAGAGAGCACCCAACAGAAAGCTTAAGGCATTTCATAATCCATTTAATGTCATTCATTTCTAAATACACAACAAACATTTTTTCACCATGTTAAATATACTGTAGTATTTTAATTACTGGCTGATTGCACACATAACTAATTGCAGTTGCATCATCATCATTATTGGGACTTTGATTTATTTTTGTCTTTGCTTTCAATATTTTCTGTGTGCCACAACATCCAATAATTTAGATTGATTGCAAATGAGACAGCAGATGTACAAATGACTCTCTGATTCTATGAAATGTCAGGCACAGTGGGGTGAAGGCTGTAAAGGCATGTGTGTTATTTAACATTTCTTGACTACTTACTAGTTAGAGGAAAATGAAGTTCTTTCATTATCAGGCATTCTTCTAAGCAAAAGAAAATCCATATTTATGTCACTTTGCAAATTAGCTGAAGAATTGCAGTCAAGATAAGTAGTAACTTTCTCAAATGTCAAGAGGAATTAAAGTCATCTAAAACAATCTAGGTTGTCAAATTATAGAATATGACAATCTGTATCATTGGTATAGGCAAACATAATAACCTGAATATTATGAAATATTTACATAGGAATTAACTAATGGTTAACCAATATTAAAAAAAAGTTTAAAAATCTTTTTCCCACCTTTTCTTTTGTTTTAGATAACTGCATGTGATTAACTTATCCCATTTCTGTCCCAACTTTCACATAGTAATTGGATTTGTGCTTTGTAAAAAAGGTGACCAGTTCTTCCCGTGCCAGCTTAAAGAGAGAACATGAGCAGATTAGCATAAACAACATGAAGGAAGCTGAATAAATATTGAATGTGAATTAAACTGAATGAAAACTTGAGCAGCTAATGTGAAGACTGACTTTATCTAGGGCCATTTCACTGTCATTGAAGAGTGGAAGGGTCCATGTAATTAAATAAACCTTTCTCAAATGACAGAAATGACAAAATCTAATTAATTATTCCAAAATAATATACTTTTGTTGTTTGTTGTTTAATTGTTTTCAGTTGTGTCTGAACCTTTGTGTCTTCTTTTGAAGTTTTCTTGCCGAAGATACTGAAGTGGTTTGCCATTTCCTTCTTCAGTTCATTTAACATATGAGGAAAATGAGGCAACTAGGGTTAAGTGACTTGCCCAAGGTCACACAGCTGGTAAGTGTCTGAAGCTGGATTTGAAGTCAGGTCTTCCTGATTCCAGGTACAGAGCTCTATCAACTGTGCTACCTGACTGTCCTCAAATGCATATTAACCATAATGAGTTAATTTTGGATTTTAAAAACATTAACAATATTAATATGAAAAGATGAATTTCTGCTATTTATAATTTTGTAGGAAATGCTATGTATCTCAATTTTATGAAGAAAGTAAAAAAAAAAAATCACCTATTTTTTCTAGTGACCAATTCTGAATAGTTTTTTTTTATTCTGTATTTTTCTCTTTTTGCTGTTACTGCAGAATTGTTTGTAGGTTCTTTATATTGCTTGCCTTTCTTCTCTTAATATTGATTCATACGTATTTTTTCATCATTTCATTTTTCATATTTGGCATTTGGAATAATATTTCAATCTTAACACATATAAAACATTGAAACTGGTTTTATATTTACTCCAATGAACTCTGTATTTTTCAAAAATGTTGTTCCTTTATGGCTTGCTTTTTTGTTAGTTTGTTTGATTTTTGTAGGGGGGAAGGCAGGGCAACTGGGGTTAAGTGACTTCTCCAAGGTCACACATCTAGTAAGCGTGTCAAGTGTCTGAGGCCTGATTTGAACTCAGTCCAGGCCCAGTGCTCTATTGACTGTGCCACCTAGCTGCCCCCATCTCTGCCTTGCTTTTTGATTGAGATGGGATCATCCCCCTGAGAATTTCTCTCCTTGCTCCACTGGTCTTTTTTAGCTATTTATTTTCCCTAATTTTTTACAAATTTCTAAATCTTATTCCTCTCCTCTATTTTCTCTTTTCCCCCATGTCCATTTTAAAATTACTTAACTGTTAATGAAAACAAATTATTGTTTTGATTTCCCTCTATAATAACTAAAATATTTCAAAGAATTTACTACGTATTGTTTCCATGGAGTTCCTATTATAATGCTTTTATTTTGGGCTACTTATAAAATTATCTTATTATTGTAGTCTTGCAGTTTGACAATAACTTGTTCAGGGTATTTTGAATATTGAATTTATCCCTGTTAATATCCCATTAATACTATTGATTTAAAAATACTCTTTTTGAATACTTTTGGGAAAATTTTGGCAAGGTTTCCTGAAATATAGTGGTCAGATTTTTTTTCATAGTTTTCGTAACACCTAAACATTTCTAAATTTTATTTCCTTGCTATTGCAATAGTCCATATGAGAAGTGGTGAGAGAAAGGACTAGGTTGGTGGTAGGGTGAATGGAAAGAAGGTGACATAAATAAGATATATAGAATCTACATGATTTGGGCTTCTGCTGCCTAACACCACCAGAAACAGAATAAAATAAAATTGGGGAATATTTAACAAAATAAATAAAAGTACAATGAAATATTGATAATATTACATGTTAAAGCTAAGTCAATATGTGCCCACAGGGATTCTTAAGTATGGAATAGTAACCTGCCCCCACCCCACTTAGAGTTTGACATCATCAAATTGGAACACTGATAGATTAACTGATCTGTCTAGGATCACAGAGCCAATATGTGTCAGAGGTGGAATTTTTCCTGGTTTTGAGGCTAGCTCTCTATCTACCACATAGCCTCTAATGCAAAAAAGTCAATAATTAGCTAAGAATATTTTATATTTAAATTGTCTGATATAATTTTATTTTTATACTTGTCAAGAAGGTCATCTGTAACAAAAAGAAAACAACACAAATTTAGATCATTAAATTGCCTCTATCAATGCAGGCCATCAAGTTATCTGGAACTTAGTTTTAGTGAGTTGTCCGGCATACTGAAAGATTAAATGATTTGCTTGGGGTCCCAGAGGCAGTATTTTTCAGAGATGATACTTGAATCTAGGTCTTCCTTGCTTCCCAAGCCAGTTCTCTATCCCCTATGCCATGTTGCCTCTATGGTAAGGGAAAAAAAGATGTTGAAATTTGAAAACCAGAGAAATCAAATATATATTTAGGATTTAAAATAAATTTGAGCTAATGGGTACTTATATGACCTTAGTCTACTTTTCTTTTTCTAAATGATTTATGTTAAAGCAATAGATTAAAAAATAAAAAAAAATATATTGTTCTTATTTGCTTGTTTTTCAGAGTATTATTAGGCACAATATATCTGGGACTAGAATTAAGTTGAATTTGGGGACTAAGCTATTTTCATATAGATTAGCCAACTATAATTTGTAAATTTGTGAGTGAAATAAAAACTTCCTTTTGTATTTACATTATGTCTGTGGACGAAAACTGTCCACTTTCACCACTTCTTTATCCAATGGTATATTTCACATTAAATTTGAGTATTTTTTTCCTTGTTTTCGCACATTTTTATCTCTTTCCTGGAAATATATGAGAGATACCTCATGATCAGAGTGTTATTTCTGAAACCCAGAAAATGTTAATTATTTTTATACTAATGAGGATAACAGTGGTAACACTTTATATGGTTTAATTTTGGAGAACCCATTAAGCAGTCTAAGAAAAAAAGTAGAAGAATTTCATTAAAAATGAATATTGCTGAGGGGGGCGGAGCCAAGATGGCGGCTGGTAAGCAGGGACTAGAGTGAGCTCCGTACCTGAGTCCCTCCAAAAACCTATAAAAAATGGCTCTGAACCAATTCTAGAATGGCAGAACCCACAGAACAACAGAGGGAAGCAGGGCTCCAGCCCAGGACAGCCTGGATGGTCTCTGGGTGAGGTCTATTCCACACGGAGCTGGGAGCTGGGAGCTGGGAGCTGGGAGCTGGGAATAGAGTGGAGTAGAGCCCAGCCTGAGCGACGTGGACCACCCAGACCAGAAGCCGGGCAGAAGGGGCCCTAGCGCCCTGAATATGTGAGCTGCGGCAGTTACCAGACCCCTTGACCCACAAACACCAAAGACTGTGGAGAAGGTTAGTGGGAAATGCTGCAGGAGTGGAAGGAGTTCGCCGTTCAGCTTCCAGCCCCGGGGGCAGCAGAGGTGGGGCAGCTACAGCTGTTGTTACTTTCGGCTCCAGGCCCACCTGGTGGGAGGAATTAAGTGGCGGATCAGAGCAGGAGTGCAACAGCCTGCTGAAGATCTAAGCCCAGTCTGGACTGGGGGTTCTTGGGGAATGAGCAGTGCAGGTCTGACAGAGCTGGCACCTCCCCCCCAAACATGGAAAATAGAACTCGTTAGTCTACAAGCAGTCATACCCCACTGAAAAACTCAAGGGTCAAGTTAGTTGGTTGGGAATATGGCCAGGCAGCGAAAACAGGCACAGATTCAGTCTCAGACTTTGGATTCTTTCTTTGGTGACAAAGAAGACCAAAACATACAGCCTAAAGAAGACAACAAAGTCATAGAGCCTACAACAAAAGCCTCCAAGGAAAACATGAACTGGCCCCAGGCCATAGAAGAACTCAAAAAGGATTTGGAAAAGCAAGTTAGAGAAGTAGAGGAAAAATTGGGAAGAGAAATGAGAAGGATGCGAGAAAACCATGAAAAACAAGTCAATGACTTGCTAAAGGAGATCCAAAAAAATACTGAAAAATACACTGAACAAAACAACACCTTAAAAAACAGACTAACTCAAATGGCAAAAGAGCTCCAAAAAGCCAATGAGGAGAAGAATTCCTTGAAAGGCAGAATTAGCCAAATGGAAAAGGAGGTCCAAAAGACCACTGAAGAAAATACTACTTTAAAAATTGGATTGGAGCAAGTGGAAGCTAGTGACTTTATGAGAAATCAGGATATTATAAAACAGAACCAAAGGAATGAAAAAATGGAAGACAATGTGAAATATCTCCTTGGAAAAACCACTGACCTGGAAAATAGATCCAGGAGAGATAATTTAAAAATTATTGGACTACCTGAAAGCCATGATCAAAAAAAGAGCCTAGATACCATCTTTCAAGAAATTATCAAGGAGAACTGCCCTGATATTCTAGAGCCACAGGGCAAAATAGAAATTGAAAGAATCCATCGATCGCCTCCTCAAATAGATCCCAATAAGAAATCTCTTAGGAATATTGTCGCCAAATTCCAGAGCTCCCAGATCAAGGAGAAAATACTCCAAGCAGCCAGAAAGAAACAATTTGAGTATTGTGGAAACACAATCAGAATAATCCAAGAACTGGCAGCTTCTACATTAAGAGATCGAAGAGCTTGGAATACGATATTCCAGAGGTCAATGGAGTTAGGATTAAAACCTAGAATCACCTACCCAGCAAAACTGAGTATCATGCTCCAAGGCAAAATATTGACTTTCAATAAAATAGAGGACTTTCAAGATTTCTCAGTGAAAAGACCAGAACTGAAAAGAAAATTTGACTTTCAAACATAAGAATCAAGAGAAGCATGAAAAGGTAATCAAGAAACAGAAATTACAAGGGACTTACTAAAGTTGAACTGTTTTGTTTACATTCCTACATGGAAAGATGACATGTATGATTCATGAGACCTCAGTATTAGGTAGCTGAAGGGAATATGCATATATATATATGTTTATGTATGTATGTATGTATATATATATATAAGTGAATGTGTATGTATGTATATATCTATGTGTATATACATACATATATATATACATACATACATATATATATATATATATATATATATATATATATATATATAAGAGAGAGAGAGAGCAGACACAGGGTGAGTTGAAGATGAAGGGAAGTTATATAAAAGAAATAAAATCAAATTAAGGGATGAGAGAGGAACATACTGAGAGAGGGAGATGGGGAGAGATAGAATGGGGTGGATTATCTCACATAAAAGTGGAAAGAGGAAACAGTTCTGTGGGAGGAGGGGAGAGGGCAGGTGAGGGGGGAATGAGTGAACCTTGCTCTCATCAGATTTGGCCTGAGGAGGGAATACCATACATACTCAATTGGGTATCTTACCCCACAGGAAAGAAGAGGGAAGAAGATTAAAAAGGGGGGGATGATGGAGGGGAGGGCAGATGGGGGGTGGAGGCAATCAAAAACAAACACTTTGGAAAGGGGACAGGGTCAAGGGAGAAAATTCAATAAAGGGGGATGTGTTGGGAAGGAGCAAAATATAGTTAGTCTTTCACAACATGAGTATTATGGAAGGGCTATACATAATGATACTCATGTGGCCTATGTTGAATTGCTTGACTTCATAGGGAGGGAAGGGAAGAGGGGAGAGAATTTGGAATTCAAAGTTTTAAAAACAGATGTTCAAAAACAAAAAAAAGTGTTTTTGCATGCAACTAGAAAATAAGATACACAGGCAATGGGGCATAGAAATTTATCTTGCCCTACAAGAAAGGAAGGGAAAAGGGGATGGGAGGGGAGGGGGTGATAGAGTGAAGGGCTGACTGGGGAACAGGGGAACCAGAATATATACCATCTTGGAGTAGGGGGGAGGGTAGAAATGGTGAGAAAATTTGTAATTCAAACTCTTGTGAAAATCAATGCTGAAAACTAAATATGTTAAATAAATAAATTTAAATTAAAAAAAAGAAACAATTTTAAATTTAAGGCCACTTTCTCCAGTGCCTGAGATGGTTAACAAGAGTAACTTCTAGTATGGGATATTCTTCCACTTCAATCCTTGCTATGCATTCTTAATAAATATTTCTTTTTAAAACCAAAAAAAATGAATTGGAATGGATCATGCATTTATAAGTCTTTAAGAATCCCCAAAGTAGAAGTATTTGAGCAGTTTGTATTTTACAATCAAAACTTGCACTCAAATATAATGGAGGAAGTAAGTGCACTGAAGAATGATTCTACAGATAATCTAATATATGATTGGGAAATAAATAATAGAGGACTAAGAAAGTAGAAGAAAGAAAGTGGAAACAAAATGCTTTATATACTTTATGATACAGAAAAATATAGAAATACTCGCAGCAAGGAATTATTTGAGGATATCATACAAAAATTTTGTCCTTGAAGGATAATTAAAAGGATATATTTTTATTGTTATATGAAGAATATAAAATCCTCATGGACCCTAAAAGAGGGAACTGAGAGTATTAGACTGCCTCTTTGAACTTTTGGCAGTACACTAACCAAAAGTAATGGATCCTATAATGTGAGGTGTTAGTAGTAAATAGTGCTTGGGCAAATTGAGATTTTGAATGTTACTATTAGTGACTGTAAATCCAGATTTGATTTACTAGAATTTTATCTTAAAAGTATTCTAATGTGGCCTCTCATTTACAGTGAGAAGTGTTCTCTTATTAATATAATTGTAGAAAATCAAAACAATGCAAATACATTTGATATTTAACATTAAAGCAACATGTTTAGAAAATGCAGGGATCAGGAAAACCTGAGTTTAAATGCAGTTTCAGAAATTTATTAACTGTGTAACCTTAAGCAAGCCATTTTACCTGTTTGCTTCAATGTCCTCATTTGTAAAATGGGTAATAATACCTCTTACATTCCAAGGTTGTTTAAAGGATGAAATAATAGAATAATTGTAAAGAGCTTATCGTAGTGCCTGACACATGGTAAGCACTATATATACATTAGTTATTATTATATTAAGTGTAACTATTCTGCACTTATCTTGAATAAAATCATTTAGCATTCCAAAACTTATAAGAATGAAGCTATTTTCTATATGGAATAATTTGGAGATGCATTTAAATGAATTGATGTCATTTGACTGGCAACAAGTTTTTATTTTCAAGGAAGCTACATGCTTCAGTGGACAGAGGTCTGGGCCTGGAGGGAGGAAGATTTATCTTTGTAAGTTCATTTTTCTTTCTTTGTATTTTTAGTTTCAACATTCTCTTTTATAAGATTCTGAGTTCTGAATTTTCCCCCCTTCCTCCCCTTGAACCTCTCCAAGACAGCATATAATCTGACATAGGTTATCCATGCACAATCATACTAAACATATTTCCACATGTTTAGTAATGTTATAAGGAAGAATCAGATCCAAAGGGAAAAACCACAAGACAAAAAAACAAAGAGAGAGAAAATATTACACTACAATCTACATTCAGACTGCATTGTCATTTCTCTGGATGTGGATAGCATTTTCATATTTAGTCTTTTGGAATAGTCTTAGATCACTGCATTGCCAGGAATAGCTAAGTCTGTCAAAGTTATTCACCACAAATGTTACTGTTACTGTGTATAATGTTCTCCTGCTTCTGCTCACTTCATTCAGTATCAGTTCATGTAAGTCTTTCCAGGTTCTTCTGAAATCCACCTGCTCATCATTTACTTTTCTTTAAAATTTTACTTATTTATTGTTTTTCATTTTCAATATTCATTTCTATAAGATTTTAAGTTCTAAATTTTCTCTCTCTCCCTCCAGTCTCCCCTCCCCGAGATGGTGGGCAATCTGATATAGCTTGTACATATACAATCATATTCAACATATTTCCACATTAGTCATGTTGTAAAAAAGAATAAGAATCAAAAGGGAAAACCACAAGAAAGACAAAAAGTGAAAATAGGAAAAAGTTAAAAAAACAGCATGCAATCTGATATAGATTCTACATATACCTTCACATTAAAATTATTTATACAATAGTAAAGTTGTAAAGAAGAATTATAAGAATGTACCATGAGAAAGAAGAAACAAAACCAAAAAAGAGGGAAAAAAGAGAGAGCAAATAGTTTGCCTCAATCTGCATTCAGACTCCATGAGTCCTTTGGAGCTGTCTTAGAACCTTGCATTGCTGAGAGGAGTCAAGTCCATCAAAGCTAGTCATCATGTCTGTAATCACGTATAATATTCTCCTGGTTCTGCTCCCGTCACTTAGTATCAGATCATGTAAGTCTTTCCAGGTTATTATGAAGTCTGTCTGCTCCTCATTTCTTACAGCACAAGAATATATCATTATATTCATATACTACTACTTGTTTAGCCATTCCCCAATTGATGGGCATCCCCTTGATTTCCAATTCTTTTCCACCACAAAAAGAGCTGTTATAAATATTTTTGTACATATGTAACCCTATTTTCTTGATGTCTATGAACAAAGAATGAAAATTCTGACAGATTCCATCCCAGGAAAGAATGTAAATACAGGCCTGGTTACAGCACATTTCTTATTTTTGAGGACTGACATAGTTAAACTTAAAGAAGCTAATAGCCAGAAGACTGGTCAGAAAGTGATAAACTCTTTGTCTCTGACAACCAGCAAAGGAAGAAAATTACAAATGGCTTTGGGTACTATTCATCCTTTCATGCTTCTGCATGAATAGTAGAATGGAAGAACAGGAAGCCAAAAATTTAACATTTATAGATGATCTATAATCATTAACTTAATGACTGGTGAGAGACTTGATTAATAACTGATGAACAGGGATACTACATAGGGAAATATATCATATTTATGTTGGAATGTTAGCAATAAGGAAACCAAAAGACTAAAGAAAAGGCTGTAAATGGAAGGATAGTTTGCTGAAAATCCTTGGAGAGAGGAATTAATGAGTTGATGAAATCGGTTTTATCATGGGATTCAAACCATTGGGAAACACCATTTAATGAGAAACTTAGTCTTCTGTTCTCACTGATAAGTATTTCTAAAAGGACAACCTTGAAAATAATTGCATTTGGATATAGAGGATGAAAGGATAGAGGAATTCTAAAAAGACCTCAATAAGATCCTCCAAATTAAATCTATATGAATGAATTAATGAATGAGAAATAATTTATGAATTTATGTATCAGGTACTGTGCAAAGTGTTGTGGATATAAATATAAAAGTGATACAGACTCTGTCCTCCTACAGGTTACATTCTAGTTGCAGGAGGTGTCATATGTAGGAGAGTAGTAGAGTGGTGAGAGTTGTTTTGGTTTGTGAAGTAATAGAGATAATGAGTAGAAATATAGGAGTGTTGATTGACACACCTTTTCTTATTAGTAATGGCAAAATATTTATTTGATTATATTTCCAGAGCTTGAATTTGGGAGCCAGGTATTATGGTGTAATAACAATGTGGTTTGCAGCTGCTGTATGGGTGTAAGACTAACACAAGACCAACAACAAAAGCTGCTAGCACAGGTTCTTTGATCTGCTTTTATAAAGAAAGCAACTTTAAAGGGCTAACAGTCTCAGTTTAATCAAGCATACATACATCATTCACTTATTTCTAGGAGAAATGATGAGCGCCCTAAACTTCAAGGCAAATATAAACAGAAATTACAAACATCAACAGAGAGACCTTGCCTGATCAAATCACAATTCAGAGAAGCACCAGCATATATCTGTGTTACAATGCAGTGGGCAGGGTGGTTTCAACAGATTGCCCAGAGTCTCATCACCCACATTTTTTCAGTGAGTGTACCCCCAAAAGTCAAACGCTAACCTCAAATCTCATATACCCATCTCAGGGCCTTGGGGGCTCAAGGCTCACCATTTAGAGCAGGAGAAACCAGCACCACATCATATACAATTCAATGACTCTGGATTGTCTTAGTGCTGAGAAACATTCCAAGGCAAAAGATCCCACTCTACCTGCCCCATTCAAACAAAGAACAGTGAAAAGTCCAATTTTTCTTGCTGTTACATATGTTTATAGAGGATGGGTAGCAAAAGAATGCCTGGGAGACCTATGTATAGGGGGCCTTATGTTAGACTTACCTATCAGTAGAGTGCAGGCTTCAGGTAGCAATTTTATAAATGAGTATATTAAGTTCCCAGGGCTTTGTTTCTTGAAATCTGGTAGTCAATAAGGTACAGTGGGAGGCAGGCAGCTGTCAAGAAGATTGTCACAGTGGGATGTAAAGAATAACTAAATCCAACAAGGTATTGCTGGATGAAGAACACCTGTCTTCCATTTGTACCCTAAAATATCCAAAATTCTGGAGGAAACCCACTCACCCTTTGGATAAAATAATAAAAGTAGAATAGGATGATAAAGTTTGGCAAGGTTTTAATTTGTAATATTGGCAGAAGCATTTATCTATATCACTGAAATCATAGATCCATCAAAATAACAAATTATAAATTTCCTTTAATATACAGGTAAGTGAACTAATTCTGATTCTTAAGTTATTTCATTACAAAAATAACAAACAAAAAATTTTAAAAGTTAGGTTTTTAATATGTGGCCATAGATCTTGCTTTTATTTTTTTCAAACAATACCAAAGATTGCAAACAAAAAGTAAATGATATTAAGAAAAGTCCATTTGGTTGTCATGGTGCCTATCATACTGTATACTTAGATGATCAACTGATTCACATTGCATAGACCAAATGATCTAATTCATACTTTTCATTTAAACGTTTAAGCAATTATTTCACCATCATGCGGCCACAGGCCAGGGAACTTCTCAAGTTAAACCAGCATAGCTGTGATGTTTTTTTTTGTTTGTTTTGCTTAATGGAATATAAGACTTTCATAAGAAGTATTTCAGGATTGATTTTAAATCCCCAGTGCTTTGCATATAATAGGTAGATAATAAAGGCTTGTTACTTGAGTTTAGACTATGGCAAATTCCTATGAAACATATATTTTCTCCTAATAGACAATTTCATTGTTATAGAGAATTCTTAGAGAGATGTCCCTCCATCAATGTAAGTACACATCTGCTCTTAAACTTGTAGTCTCTAGGAGTATTTTGGTCTCTGAGAGGTTAGATGACTTACCCAATGTCAGAGTCGAGACATAGACACCAATGAGAAGCTTAAATTTGCTAAGCCTCCAAAGTTCCCCAGTCCTTTCTTTGGTCAAGGGGAGGCAAAAGGGGAGACAAAGGCTTTATTTATCCCTCCTATCCTTCCATGCAATTCTTTCTCAGGGGCTTGGCTGGAATGGCACTCTTTTCTAAGTTGCCAGACAAATTAAATTGGTCTCTTAAATGGTTTGCTATTTATAGAAGACACACAGGGTGTGACAGAATGTACATTAGTCTAATGCATCTGATTGATTTTTTAATGGTAGGGAGAAGCTTGCACTCATTGAAATTACTGAACAATTTCCCAAATATAATCCATCTTGTTTTTTTTTTTCAATTCTAGTCCAGTCTTATGTATGAACATGTGTGTGTCTAATCCAATGCGTTGCTCATCCAATTGCAAACCTTAATTTAGGCCTTTGCTTTTCCTATATAGATTATTGCACCAACCTTTTCTGAATGTCTGAGACTCCCACCAGGTTAGTTTGGTAGTCTTCCTGGTACAATGTGACCTTGCAAACAAGAGCATGTAGATGACCTTACTATCTATATAGAACTTGAATTTGAATATAGCATAGAATATTCTCTAGACTTTGACTTTTGGTATTGACAATCAGAGGATTGTTGTACAAGGCCAAATATTTCTCAGTTTACACGGACATAGTCTGTTCTGCATGGTTGACTCAATAGATTATTCTATGATTTGTATTTCCCCCACTTAAAGTTTTCCTGTGGAAAATCTCAGAATATAACTTATGTTTAGATATCAACAAATGTGTAGAATAGGTCCCTTGTTCTGATACAAACATTTATAGACATAATACATTTATCTTATATAGGATAGCCTTCGTCTTATATCCATTGGAAGAATTAATAAAAGTAGAAGGAGATGATAAAATTTGGCTAGGTTTTGATCTGTAGTATTAGAAGAAGTATCTATATTAATGAAATCATAGACCCATCAAAATAAACTGTATATTTCCTTAAGTATACAGGTAAATGAATTAATTCTGATTCCAAAGTTATTTCAATACAAAAAAGCCAAAATAACAGTTTTAAAGGTTAAGATTTAAACATGTGGCTGTAGATCTTGGTTTTATTTTTTCAAATAATACCAAAGAATGCAAACAAAAAGTAAATGATATTAAGAAAAATCCATTTGGACTGCACAATGCTAATTGTAACATATACTTAGATGATTAATTGATTCACATTGCGTAGACCAAATGGTCAAATGACTATTTTTTATTTACTCACTCAACTGAATCTGTGATACCATTAATTAGGGAGTTTCTTCCAATGTTACAGATTAGAACATCCCATTCTAAGGGAACCAATCATCCCATGTAAATCTTGGCCACATTCTCCCAAAGGTTTTCTCCAGGGAATCCACCCCAAACACCGGGGTCCACTTCTATTTCTTTTGAAATTGGGGGGAGGCATGGGCCACTAGTATAGCATTCTGACTGTCCACCTGTCTTTCCTTGTTCTTGTTCCATGACCAGGCCATCTTCTCTTGTCATAAAATTCATTGATTACGTTACTTACTCTTTTTCTTCTCTGGAGGTGTTATTTGATTATATGTTGGATCCCACTCACTCCAATCATGTTTTTCTCCATTGTTCTCTTTGTGACAGTTTTGAATTTTTTTGTGGCAATGACTTGCATCTCATTGTCATGTATCAACACTGATATGATATTATTGAAAAGATTGTGTTTGTTTTCATAGGGAATTCTAGGGTCAGTAAAAGCGGCCTTCTAATTTTCCTAAAGCAATCTAGCCTTTTCTCTTCTTTTTCAAATCTGACTTCATTCATTATCCTTCTGTACTATCTGTCATATACGTACATATGTATACACACTTGTACACACACACACACACACACACAGACACAAGGACTATTGGATAGATTTTATAGACTGTCTATCCAAATGTGTGTTGATATCTGGGTAGTAAACATTTTTCATCCTGATTGTGTGTGGACAGGACAAACTTTTAAATGTACAGATTTCTTTCAATATACTCTAAAGTATTCTCGTGCTTGATACAATCAGCCAATGCTATTGGCAAAGAGGGAAAAATCAAAAGACCACTGCAATGCACAGGAAAATCTAATTTAATCTAGACTTTTTGCTGTTCTTCTCCATCACATGAATGAAACTATTGAGCATGCATCTTTCTTTTTCTTTTCTTTTGCCATTTTTGATGTTTATTATCAAAGAGCTGTTGAACAAGATTGTTTCTATTGTTAAATAATCTGAAGGAGATTGAATGATTTTGATGTTTGGATGGGAGACACCTTATTGTAAAAGAGCCTCTAAAGAATAATCAATAAACATAATCCCATAATCAACAAGCAATATGCTAAATTGGATTTTAAATTCTCTATAGCTTTCAGCTAATTGTGGAAAGGTAAACATATGTTCACTGTCAAAAATCATTTACCAAAACTTGCTTGGTTACTTCTAATATAAACACCATTAATTCCCTTGATTTGCGCATAAATAACCCTCATAAGATTTTGTATAGATTGGGGAATAGATATATTGATTAGTTGTTATTGGTGTCCTTTTTGTATCCATTTTGTGTATTAAAATTTTTTGAGATACTTTTACTTGCCTTGTAAATCTTTCCCTTTCATAGACACCTTGTTTACCATTTCTTCAATAACCTAACAATTGTATTAACTGTTGTAGACTTCCTTTGTATATATATCTGGTCTACTACAGCTCTTTTTTCCTTTCTGAAAAAAAAAAAATATATATATATAAAACCATGTCATAATAACTCTGAAAAGTCTCAAGTAATGAATTGCTCCTGGGAACCCCCTCCTCCCTAATACATTGGGCTCTGAGACTAACTCTATAAGAGCGGCATAAAAAAACTCAGTCAAGTGATTCCCAGGCCTTACATTTCTTTTTATAGGACAGTTGAAATGGGTAGATCCTCTCACAAAGCCCACCCTTCCAGGAGTCTAAACTCACTAATTCATCTTCCAGCTTTTCTACGTCATGAGACTTTATCATATGTTTGTACTATCAAGAAGATACTAGTCAGTGGTCATGTCTACTCTCAATAAAGAAATTAAATCAAAAGCTTCCTGAAATACTAAACAAAGGTTACAAACACTGCAAGTTTATTAGAGAACACATATATGGCAATATCTTGTTGGAAGTGAGCCTTGAATGTCAGCTTTTGCTATATCAAGTCAAACTCTTTTTCATTTGGAGGATATATTATTTGCTATATTTTTAAATCAATTGTGACTGTTAAGATCTGATCTCTTCTAGAAAGTTACCTGTAAGACCTTGCCTATTTCTTTGTTAGAAGGCAGTATGATGCAATGGAGAGTATTTTGGATTTAAAATCAGAGGACTTGGGTTTGAACTCTGATTCCAATACTCATTACCTATATGGATTTGGGAAAGTCTCAATTTCTTTTGGCCTTAGGTTCTTCAAATTTAAAATAGGAGAAGGGACTAGATCAACGGTCTCCAAATCAAATAGAAAGAAAGGCCAGTGATATATACATAGGATCTCAGTGGGCTGGATATTGACTTAGTTTAAAAATGCAGTGTTATCTATGTTTTATTGTACGGGATATCTGTAAAGTCCATGTGCAATTTAAAATAGCTGTAACTTTGTAATTATATGTGGTAGAATCTATAACAAGCATTAGAAAGCTTGATGGATCTAGTTTATTTTTGTCTTTAGAAATTTTATATTTATTTTATTTTTAGTTTTAGAAATTCAACTTAGAAATTACTTATTTTTCAGGATTACTGTTAACCTATGGCTTCACTAGAAGAGAAAGTAAACTCTGTTCTTTGATTGGCTGAACTAAAATCAACCCCTGCTGTCCAAAGTCTACCATTTTCTTGGACTCCACGTTCATCATATTTAACTCCATTGGATTTCTTTTTAATAAGACATGTGAAAACTAATGCTTATTCAACAAAACCTTGATCTAAAGAAGACTTGCAGGCTAGGATGACTGAAGTGATTGATGGCATTGCTGAAAATCAGCTTGAAAATCTTTTCCATGACATACAGAATCATATTACCCTTTGTATTAGTAATGATTGTGGACATGTTGAAAATTAACAAGAACAATAAAAAACTAAGTGTCTATTCTTTGGCTTTTTACAGATTCTTTCTATCACATATAGTTACAAAGCTAAAATCATTTTAAATTGCACATGGACTTTATGGACACCCTGTATTTTTATTTATTTTTCCAAATATTACTCTATTACATTTCAATCTGGTTTGAGAATCACTTGGGAATGTTGTGGCCTGCATGGGACCTATGAACTGCCTGTTTCACACCTCTGGACTAGATGTCATTGATGGCACTTTTCATCCCTAAATAAATCTGTTGCCCCATATAAATGCCATTTACTAACTTTTTCTTATTTCTGTCAACAATACATTCGATACATAAAAAGACAATTCTAATAAAAATTTTATTGAAATGAAGTTAGCATATGAGTCAATAATTGCTCATGTCTTCTCTTTTGTTTTGTGTGTTTGTTGGGGGAAGCAATATAAACTAATTTTTCCATATTTTTTTCTTCTCTTCTTTGAGCTATCTTGACAATTCAGTGAGTTAAACATTGTGTTATCTCCAGTGACATAATTTCTTCTTTATTTAACTGGTAACATCAGGATACCAATTAGAACTCTATGTATTTTATTTCATTGCCAAATCAAATATTAAATTCTAAATATGACAGCTGCACTATCATCGAAGAGAACAGATCAACATAGTGATGCCTGCAAAACTATTCTAGTACATGTTTAATTGTTGTCTTCCTTTTGCTTTCATCTCTAAATACTCTTGGGAGCATAGATATGGCTTAGTTGAGATTCAAACCAAATTGCCAAATGGCTTTCCCTTCTAGTGCCTTTCATTGAGTTATAAGGCAATATTATTGATAATCTTTAGAAATGATCATATCTCATACTTTTCAAATCAGTCACCAAATCAGTAATCATTCTTTAAGCTCCTTCTGGATGTCAAGAACTTTGGTAGATACATTACTTAGTCTTTTTTTAAAATTTTATTTGCAGTTAATGGAATAAAGCAAGCATTTCCATAACATAGTACAATAAAAAAGATGATTGCACAAGAAACTGCAAATCTACTGTGTACAACTCCATATTCTTTTCAAATATACAACAAAGTTAGCACATAAATTTCACAGATATATTACTTAATCTCGAGGAGCTTGTATTCTTTAGGAGGAAACGGTATGTACATATATAAGAATATTCAATATACACAAAGTAAGAAGAGAACAAACATTTATTAAGCACCTACTATATGCCAGGCACTGGGCTAATTTTTTTTTACAAATATTTTCTAATTTGCCAGAATAAATATCAGGTAATCTTTATGGGAGATGTCTCTCAGAATAACTTAATATTGACTGTGAGACATGGGAGTCACTGTCACAGGACCACCAACATGGCATGCCTGCATCAAAGAAGGTACTGTGCTCTGTGACACAAAGCAGAATTTCAGTAGCACAAAGAAAATGTGAGATGAACAAATCTGGAGACATCTCCACCCTAAACATTCAAATGGACTATGTGCCCAAATCATGGTAGAGTCTTCCAAACTCTTAACAGTCTAATCAGCCAGAGCTGAACGCACTGCAAGTCGATGCCAACATTACGATGTCATTGCCCTTTTCGAGTATGAAGGGCAAACAGCATCAAGGAGAGGAACCAGAAAATGAAGGGATCAGGAATGGTCTCATGTAGGAGGTAGTGCATGAATTGAACTTTTGAAGGAAAGTAGAAATGCCAAGGGTCACAAATGAGGAGTGAGTGTATTCCAGACATGGGAGACCATCTCTATAAAGGCAGAGAGATGATGGATGGAATATCATGGGTGAACAGAAGCAAGATAGCTAGTTTAAAAAGACTAGAGACTGAATGAAAGGAAGTAATATATAAGAAGACTGGGTAGATTTTAGCTCAGTTGTGAAGGACATGAAGTGACAAAAAAGAGAATTTTTTATTGGATCAAAGATGTAATAGAGAGACCCTGGAGTTTATTAGACAAAGAAAGGATCTGTCTGGCCTGTGATTTAGAAATATCACTTTAGCAATTCTGTGGAAGATGGATTACACTGTAAACTGGTTCCACTCTAAGCCAACTTGTCTATCCTCTTGACAGGAATATGTGTTGATTGACTGAGGTAGTTTCTGGACAGTTTTAGACTCTGTGATGGCAGCTTTACAAAAGTTAAACTTCTTGAGGATATAGTGATATTAATGTTTCTAATTTTTTTGTTTCTCATTTTTCAGAATCAACAATTTAATTACAGATTAGATAGAAATTGCTATAATCCTTCATTTTTTTCATTTTGATTATTTATTATATTTTGGCTGTGATATATGTACAAGATTGACTGCTTCCTCAAGTATACAGAAAGATGATTAGGAATGCCTAGCACATTGGGAAGAAGTCATTTACTATTTCTCAAGCTTATTTTTTATACTTCTTTCTGCTGTTGATTTTCTCTTTCTTTTTTATTGTATTGTTGTGCTATTCTTTAGTCTTACCAGGGCTAGAATATTATGATTCTCTTGGACAGTGTATTCATGATATGGAGAGAAGAGTTTTCTGATTTATCTATAAATGATTGCCCTCTTGTGTTCCTTAAACCTGAAAAATGTTTCCAACCTTCTGTAAATGTATTTTAATCGAAGTCACTAAGAATTAAGATATATAGTGAGTGGGCTTGGAGGAGCTCATCAAGTTCTTTATGTATTTTATTAGCTATAACTGTAATTATCTTGTTGGTGGCCTTTTTTTTGCTTATTTTAATCATGAACACTACAATTTGAAATTATTGTTATTAAACTTTAGAGCTGGGAAAGAGCATAGAAAGCATATGATCCAACCCATTTATTTTGTAGATGAAAAAACTGAAGTTTAGAAAGTTGAAGAGCCTGATCAATGTCACATAGCAACAGAATTTAAAGCTAGGTCCTATGATTCCAAATTCAACGTTTGTTGCACTGTAGTTTTCTGCCAAATATCCCATGAAGTTATATTGCTTATTGCTTTAGGGCAAAGGATGATAGCAACTCTGACAGATTCATTTTTTTTTTTTGACTCCTATAAGAAACTGTGAATTCAACTGTCTTTCTATTTGGATGCAATTTCTTTGAGTGTACTGGTTTCATTTATAGCAAGAGTATCAATATTGATGTGGCATAATTCTTCCAGTAAACACATTACCACTCTGGGTACTGGATAAAGAAAACCAATAGTTAAATTAATATTTTAGGTGATATAAAGCCTCATGTTCTAAGCACCCTCTTTCTTCTTTTATGCCATTCTGCTTTAGTCACTTAAAAAACTAAAAAGGAATGTACGGGATTTATTTCTTTTTGTAGTTTTATTTTTTCTGGGTTCCATAGTCAAATAATTTATCACTGAGTGGACAACCCACTGGCAGTGGGCCTTTCTACACTTAGCACAGTTGGTTTTCATACAACTGGCATGTAGTCTTTCATTGGGATCATAGTCAATATCTATGAAGCTTGGTAGAACCTGCCAGAAATTTCATTCTACTGCCATAACATTTAAGAATCCAGGTTTGTTTCCAATCTGTATGGAGGAATCAGAACAGGGCCTATGAAAGATGAATTAGAAGCCCATTATCATTACTGGGGGAAAAACACACAACAACAAAAAAAACCCTAGGGACATGTCCTACCATATGGCTCAGTTTTATCTATCTATCCATCTGTCTGTCTGTCTGACTGTCTCTCCATATATATATATGTATGTGTGTATGCATACATATATATGTATGTATACACATATATGCATATACATACATATATGTATATGTATGTTTATATATAATGTATATATATATATATATATGTTAATACTGTTCTATTATGATTCATTTTCCCCCCACATCATAGCATTAGTAGAGGAAATTTTCCCGAGTAGGAGGTCTCTACACTATTTAAAGGTCTAGATCAAAAAACAGTTATAATAACAAGCTTTACTCAAGGTAGGTAGTAGGTTGTAACTTATAGCTATGGAGTCTGTTTTTCCTCTGGAAAGGAACTATCATGTATTTTCCCTTTTTACCAGCATTTAAAATGTTCTCTCACTTATCTAACATTTCAAGGTCATTTTAAAATTGAATTTTTATTCTCCATTATGTTGGTCAATTCCCCTAATTGATGTCTTTAGTATATTTTATGAACACAATATATTCTATCATCCAAATAATTAATGAAAGCATTAATAGAACCAATTCAGAAAACAGTCTGCATAACATTACTTGATATGCAATCAGCTTGGTGCTAAACTGCTTTTTCAATATTGCTGCTTCCCTCGAGTATTACCACTTAAGTGCAGTATGATTCAAAATCTTTGTCAATTGTTATTAAGTATGTCATGCAAAATTGACTCACAGCCCTTACTAAAAAATTAAAGCATATGTTGTATTGACATGGAAGGAAATAAGGTTACCTTGGCATGAATTGTCCTTTACAAAGCCTCATTAATTTTTGCCCAAGATCTCAAGATCTTCCAAGTATTTGCAAATTATTTTTTCATAACATCTTCAAATGTTTTCAGGTTTTCATATTGTCTTTTTTGCCCCTTTAGGGGTATGTTCCATAATTGCTCTTTTCTAATCTTTGTGGTCCTTCCCTGCTTCTCTTCATTTCTCAAAATTAATTGTAGTCCTATGATGACTTTGGTAAATTCTTAAAATAATTAACCCTCATATGAAAGTAATTTAGAATGCTATATTTAAATGTACCTAATTATTTAAGTAATCATTTCCAAAAATAAACATCTCTGACTAACTGTACAACCCTACTTAGGCATTACTTATCTATGTTGTCAGATTATGGTTTACTTTCTTTAAGAGTCAAAAGTTTAAAAAAGTAATAAAACACCTCTATCTTTTCAGAATTGACCTTCAAACAGCTTTTTTTTTTAATCTAATATAGCCTGGTTGAAAGCATAAATGGCATATTTGTCAAATTGTAGATGACATGAAGCTGAGGAGCATAGTTAGGGTTGTAGAAAATAGAACCAAATTTCAAAAGGACTATGGCAGCCTAGAATCACAGACCAAATTGAATAAGATGAAAATTAACAAAGAAAATGGAAAGTTCTGTGCTTCAGTTCAAAAATCAACTTTAAAAATATAGGATAGTGAACATGGGGCTAAATGAAAAGTCTCTGTAGGGAAAATTTGGAATTTTAGAGAATTAAAAGCTCGTTGTGAGTTAATATGGCAGTCAAAAAAACCCTAATCCTATCAGAGTCTACACTGGAAGGTTTTTTTTTCCTTTAAAGGTTATTTTCAAGTCAACAAGCAAACAAAATCAACTAGCACTTGTAAGAACCCATTATATGCCAGGGACTGTGCTAAGACTGTTCTGGGGATAAAAAAAGAAAAGGGAAAAACAACAACCACCTGATCTCAAGAAATTCATAGTCTAATGGAAAAAACCACACACCAACAAATGTACATATAAAATACATACAAGGTAAATTGTGATAATCCCTGAGGGAAGATGCTAAGATTTAGGAAAATTGGGAATGGTTTCTTGCTGGAATACTTTAATTGAGATTTGAAGGAGGCCAGAGAAGCCAGACAGCAGCAATCCTAGCAGTTTATCTAAAAAAAAAGATTTGTGGACTGAAAGCTCAATAAGAAGGAATGTGAAATGATAGTTAAGGAAACTAAAGCACCCCTAGGATGAATTTAGACAGGTGTTAGTGTTATGATATCGCCACCATAATTTTCCCTACTCTTACCATAAGAGCAATATCAAGAGGATTACAATTATCATAATAAGGATGGTGAAGAAAAATGAGGTTTATTTAAAGGAACTAGGGATACTTAGCCTGAAGAAGAAAATAATGGCATGGCAGCAGGCAATGATAGCTATTTTCAACTATTTGCAGGAATATCACCAGGTAATGTTATTAGGCTTAGCTCCAAAAAGTTGAAATGGGAGTAACAGGTAAAATATACAACAGCTTATTTTTACAATCATGTAAGGAAACACTAACAATTAGAGCTGTCCATAAATGTGGAATAGGCTGCTTTGAGAGGTATTAGATTCTTTTTCACTTGAGATCTTCATTCAAAATCTGGATAGCCACTGATTTTTATGATATAGAGAGGATTTCTGTTCATGTATGGTTTGAGTTGGAGAACCTCTGATATTCCTGCCTTTTCTAAGATCCTTCCATTCTATATTTCAGGGAAGTATTAACTTATACACCTAGTTTATAAACTGTTTATGAGAATGTGTACCCAGGGTACTCCTGACAAAAACCTGAGAAGGCACAAGAAAGTTTTTAACTAAGATTTTTCTACATCAGAACATATCTTGCACTTATGTGATTGGCTGGAACATGCAGATAACACAAGACTCTGTATACTTGTTAAAAATAATAATTTTTCCAGTATAGAGCAAAATGGAGCACTGAAGGCTACTCCAACAAGAAATCCTTGTTTTAAATATCCTGTCAAATCTTCTGTTAAGATTATATAAAATTCCTTGATAAATATGATCATAGTGTTAGCTCTGTTCAATGAGCTCAACATAAGGCAGTGCCAGAGTCATGAAGGCATAGATTTACAGAGGGTATTTGCCACCATCTTGCATGATATTCAGTACAGAGACAAAATAGAGGAGGAATACTTCATAAATGAAATATATTAGATAGTTTTGTTTCAGATGGAATTGTACTTACTGTATTAAGCACCAGAATATTACAATGCCTCCTCAGTGAAAGCCATAATTTTACAAAATATATCAGATTAATAAGCCATATGGTAAATAAAAAAGCCATATAGGAAAAAAACTGAAAATAATCTAGTATTCAAATTATTACATGCAGTTGGATTTTCTAGTCCATTGGATTTGTTTGTGTATAGACATGTATATATACATGCACATACACATATATACACACATATGCATATGGGATGACAAGGATGTGGAAAATTATGCTGTTCTTTAAATAATCCTGAGGTATATATCCTAGTATATATATATATATACACATAAAATAAAGAAAAAAATGTTAACATTAATGTTGTCCATGTAATAATTTATCATTGCAAATCTTAGAACACAGCCCTGAAAAATTAAAATTGTAGACTCAGAGGGCAATGGAGAATAGTTTGATGGACATGAATAAACTATGACATATTTCAATTATGATGCACACAGAAGCAGTGCTATTAAGGATACCATCCAGTAAACATATGAGTGGTGATAGAGACAAACAGAGAGACAGAGAAAGTGAATGAAAGCACAACTGGGAGCATACCCTAACCAACGGGAATATTAGTTCAAAGATATAATGTTATACCTCTGTTTAATAAATGGGTTAGGATTTAGAGACAGAAAGGACTTGATAGATAATATATTCTTATCACTAGGCAAGGTAGGTTATTTTTCTCAGGAGCTATTACAATTATGATTAGATTATACAATTAATGTTTAATGAGGAGAGTACCAAATTGTACTTTGGTATCCATGGTTCTTTAACATATTTTTCAAGTTGTAGAATTGTACTATATATTATATTAACATTAATGATTATTTATATTGTAAGTTAATATCTGTTTTATTTAATAGTTTTATTCTATCGATAAAGCATAATTAATGGAAAAATAAATGACTTAAATAGTGAAAACTGTGGAGTGTTTGCAAGCTTGTATCACAAGGCCATAATAATAACAGTTCACATTTATATAGCACTTTAAGATTTATGAAGTGTTTTCATTCTAAAAAGACTACGCAGTTAAGGTATGAAGATTATAACATCACATATACTTTACATGTGAGGGAACTGAGACCCAAAAAGATTACATGAAGTTTATATGGCCTCATAGCCAGCAAGTATCAGAGCCCATATTCGAACTGTGACTTCCTGACCCTAAATGCTGTGTGTCTGTCTAACACCTTATTCTGACTTTTACCTGGGGATCCCAGTTCACCATAGCATAAGTTCCCCACATTGAAGTGCCTAGAAGGAAAGAAAGAATCTCATACTTAGTAGCTTTATAATCACAAGTATACAAAGTGATTACAAACATCATAGTCATACAATTCTTTGAGGTCAAGCCCAAAGGAGCATTGGCCATGTTGGTGAGGCAGACATTTGTCAAGAAACAGGTTTGATGAAAAATCAAAGTGACCTGGGGTCCAAACAGAAGAAAAAAAATGACCTTCCTTTTGCTCTTCTAAGAGCCTCAAGAAAACTTAAGTAACCTGCTCAGCCTTGAATTGGATACTAGACATAATGTCAGCCTAACAGATGCATGACCCCAAGAATCACAACCTATAAGAGCAGTCTGTGGACTGGAAAAGGGTAGTGACATTAAAATGTTCTTTTCTGGCAGGAGCTATTTGAAACCTCTGCCTTAACCTAGTGCCAAGTCAACTGTGTAATGTGAGGCTTTTTCTTTAATGGACGAAAGCACCAGAAAGTAGTAAAACTGGCCCTAAACCCAAAATCAAAATACATGTGTCCAGCTCTCAATTCAGCACTGACTTTTGTCTATGGAGAAGTCACTGAATTTCTCTGAACCTTGGTTTTCATATATGCAAAATGGGTAATATTTATACTTGCATATCTAACCTCATAGAGTTGCCATGAAGAAAGTTCCTTTTAAACCTTAAAGAACTACGCAAATCAATCAACAAGCATCAATAAATGTGAGAATCAATTATTTTCAAAGCAATAATTAATAATCAACTACTATATGCTAAATACAGTGCTAAGTTATGGAGATTCAAATACAAGAATGGAACAATCCTTGCTCTTAAGGATCTTGTATTTACTTAAAGTTATCCTAGGTAATTATAAAAATATTATATTTATGTGTATATGATTATTTATTAGTGATTTTTCTCAGCTAAATAGAGTTTATATTCCATGAATCCTCTGACATTGTTGTAAAGCTTATTTTGTACACATTAAATAGCTATATTCAGGTCCACTGCAGTAAGCAGAGGGAAAAGGGAATATTCAATGGAACAAAAAGAGTAAGGAATATCAATAGCACATATCTACAGAATAATAAGCATACATCACTTCATTAGATCTTTAAACCAGCCTTGTGGGTTAGGTAGATACATGTTTTTTTTTCCTTTTTTTTAAAGATGAGGAAACTGTGGTCATAGAGGTTAAATGACTTATCTAGTTGTGCCGCTAATTAGTGAAGTGGAATTTCCATCTGTTTTCTTGAATACATGTCCAATGTGTTGCCACTACAATGCGCTGCTTATATTGCAAACATGTCATCCTTAACAGAGGATACTCCTTCCTACACCCCCACTTTGAATAGATAATAAAACAAAAATTCATTAATCATTTCCACAAATCTGGTAGGCTTTTTAAGGGCTGTTGACAGGACTTGGTTATGTAACGCACCATGTTTCATCACCTATTTAAGCGCATTATTTAAAAAATATTGCAAAATAGAGTTTTGTAAATTTCAACCATGTTGTGTTTATTACCATATGTAGATATATATATATATATATATATATATATATATATATATATATATGTATATTATTGTAGCCTCATATTTTGTTTATTTATTTACATGTTTACTGGGCAGAATGAGGCACAAAATGCTGTAAAGGATGTTGAAGAGCCCAGAGAAAGAGAGAGGTAAAGGGAAAATTTGTTTTGAGTATAATTTAACAAGTAGTTACTCCAAGGCACTGAGTAACAGCCCAATGCTCTAAAATGATGCTGTAGTTTCCAAAGGTTTCTTGCTCCTAATAGGCAGCTTAGGATTTCCATTAGCATTGGATGATTCTGGCTCATGTATTTTTATATGATAACAGACTAACCAAATCTGTCACTTTCAGAACTATGTGTATTCTAGATGTATCTTTAGTATGCTTCTTCTTGTTATCCTCTACATTCTATTTTTAAACGTTGAGTTGTCATCCCTGTCAAATGTATGTTCTTTTCTTGGTTGTTAAAACAGTTAGAATAACCCAGTTTCACAAAATAAATCATTCAGGTGCTATATTTGACACCTAATGCTTTCTGATACAGTGTCTGACTATTTTCTTGCTCTGTATTCATTGACCATAAATATTATTTAAAATAATAACAACAACAAATCATTTGATTGCATAGTTATGCTACCAATACTTCCTCACTACCTCATATATTTCTTGAACAATGTTATGACAAAGAACCTGATAAAATTCAAATAATTTATGACCACAAAATTTCCTTTTTTGCTTTGATTCAGCCTTCCATTAAAGACAAAGCCGTCATACGCATATACCAGGCCAAAGAGCATTACAATGATAAAATGCAATGCTTTGTCTTTTAAAACTCTGCTATGTAATAAGTGGTTTCACTTCTATTCTTTATTCAGACCATGTTACCAGCATGCTTTTAGTTTTCCTAACTGGAGAATATACTACAAACTGCAAGGCAGAAGAAAGATGAGGTTCTTGAGACACAGAGGAATTTTAAACCAAAACCTATGGTGCTGTTACAGACATTGATGTTAATGAGCATGGTTATATTGACAACTACAGACAGACGACTCAAACATAGACATAAGGAAGCCTATGGACATGAATCCCCTGGCACTGTGGAATTTGACAGCCTTAATTATTTTGACTTGAAGATGAATGACTAAAAGCTTTTCCAGGCTTGCATTTGTATGCTATGGCTAAATTATTCTATCTTGTAAAAATGGTCCCTGCATTAGAGTGTTTCAGTGTAGGGCTTGCATTAATTTTCATACAGCTATTGGAATGTAAAAAGCAATATTCTTCTCACTACAATTCTGATGTTTTCATATGAAAGGTGCCACCACTGTAGACATCAATAAACACAAAGAACTTCAGGCATTTAGGTTAGAACAAAATAGCCCAAGAGGTTATGTAAATATTTCAGGTAGAAATGGTGATTGTCACATTTTAAACTATATAGTCTAAGAACTTTCATATGATTTTATGTGACAATTTCTATTGTCCTTCTAAAGAAGAGATTTTTTATTGTTTATGGAATGTTCCTTTTTCCTTATTTTATTTTTTCCTTAATTACATGTAAATTATATATATATATATATATATATACATATATGTATATATATATACATATACTCTGAAATTCTCTCCTTCCCCTTCCCCCTCTTTGAGAAGGCAGGCAGTTTGATACAGATCATATATGTGTAGTCATGTAGCTTTGGAATCTTTGAACCTTATGACTATTCCATAACATAAGTTAAAATGATTTCTAATTATTTATACTAGCAGGATGAAAATTGGTCACCTAGTTACGTCTGATGTTTTTTCTCTTTCAATAGTATTTTATTCCTCCACTGCCACAATTACTTATCAAGAAAATTTTCCATATTCATTTTTACAAGATTTTGAGTTCCAAATGTTTGTCCCTACTTTCCTTCTGTCCCCTCTTCTGTAAATGGTAGGCAGTTTGATATAGTTTATACATACACTATGATGTAAAGCATAGTTCCATATTCATCATAGTTTTGGAAGAAGAAACAGATGAAAAGGGAAAAAAAAAAACACGAAAAAGAATAAAGTTAGAGAAAAAAGGTGCTTCGATTTACATTGAGTCCATCAGTTCTTTATTTGGATATGGACAGCATTTTCCTTTGTGAGTCCTTTGTACTTGTCTTGGATCACTGTGTTGCTGAGAAGAGCTGAGTCACTCACAGTTGATCATCACACAATGTTGCCGATATTGTGTATGGTGTTTTCCTGTTCCATTCATTTCATTTTGCAGCAGCTTGTACATCTCTTTTCAGGTTTTTCTGAAATGTGCCTGTTCATCATTTCTTATTGAATAACAGCAGTCTATCACATTCATATACCAAAGCTTGTTCAGCCATTCCCCAATTGATAGACATCCCCACAATTTCCAATATTTTGCCACCATAAAAGAGCTGCTATAAATATTTTTGCATATGCGTGTATTTTTTCCCTTTTCCTATGATATTCTTGGGATACAGACATTACAGTGACATTGCTTGCAAGATCAAAGGGTATGCACAGTTTGGTTGCCCTTTCGACATAGTTCCAAATTGTTCTCCAAAGTGGTTGGATCAGTTCTCAACTCCACCAATGGTACATTAGTGTCCTAATTTTCCCACATCCTCTTCCACACTTATCATTTTCTCTTTTTGTCACATTAGCCAATCTGATTTGTGTGAGTGGTGTTTCAGCATTGTTTTAATTTTCATTTTTCTACTCAGGAGTGATTTAGAGCACTTTTCATATGCCTATAGGTAGCTTTTATTTATTCATCTGAAAACTGCCTGTTCATATCTTCTGACCATTTATCAGTTGCGGAATGGCTTCTATTCTTAGAAATTAGTCTCAGTTCTCTATGTATTTGAGAAATGAGGCCTTTGTCAGAGGCACTTGCTTTCTGCTTTCCTTATAATCTTGGTTGCACTGGTTTTGTTTGTACAAAAGCTTTTGAATTTAATATGATCAAAATTATCTATTCTGCATTTTGTAAGGCCCTCTATATTTTGTTTGGTCATGAATTCTTCCCCTCCCTATAAATCTGACAGGAAGATTATTCCTTGCTCTATTAATTTATTCCTTCATTGTCTATGGTATTTTTTAGAAAGATGTAGTTTCCTTCCTTATCTCCTTTAATTAGAGCTATTTTTGCTTTTACTTTGCCTAAGTTCAGGTTTGCTACCCCAGCTCTCTCTTTTTTTTTTTTTTTACTTCAGCTGAAGTATAATAGATTCCGCTCCAGTCCCTTACCTTTACTCTGTGTGTATTTCTCTGCTTAAATTGTGTTTCTTGTAAGCAACCTATTGTAGGATTCTGTTTTTTGATCCACTCTGCTAACTGCTTCCATTTTATCGGAGAATTCATCCCATTCACATTCACAGTTTTGATTACTACCTGTGTCCTTTCCTCCATGCTATCCTTCCTCTCCTTTCATCCTTTCCTACCTCACCAGTGTTTTGCTTCTGTCTACCACCTCACCTGATTTTGCCTCCCTTCTTTCAATCCCACCTCTCCTCCTTTACTTAATCTCCTCCTCTTCTACCCCCCTGTCATGTAAGATAGTTTTCTATATTCTGCTGATTGTGTGTATTACTCTCTCTTTTAGCCAATATTGGTGAGAACAAAACTCAAGTGATGCCCATTGCCCACCCCACCCCATCTTCCACTGCTCTGTAATAGGTCTTTCTGGCCTCTTCATGTGAGATAATTTACTCCTTCAACCTCTCCTTTCTTTCCCCACACATTTGATTCCTCTTTCTCATCCCTTATTTTTTATGTCATTCCTTCAAATTCACCTTATAATTATACCCTCTGTATATGTATATTCCTTCTAGCTATACTGTTAATGATATAATTTTTAAGAGTTACAAGTATAATCTTCCCATGTAGAGATGTAAACAAATTAGCTCCATTGAATCCTTTCTGTTTTCTTTTCCCGTTTTTACCTGTTTATGCTTGTCTTGGGTCTTGACAATGGAGTTTAAATTTTTGTTTATTTCTGGTTTTCTCTTTATGAATATTTGGAATCCTTCTATTTCATTGAATGATTATTTTTCCCTTGATGTATTATGCTTAATTTTGCCAGGTAAGTGATTCTTGGTTGTAGTCCTAGCTCCTTTGCCCTCCAGAATATCCTGTTCTATGATTTCCAATTCTTTAATATTGCAGTTGCCAAGTCCTGCATGATCCTAATTGTGACTCCCCACTATTTGAAATGTTTCTTTCTGCCAACTTGTCTTATTTTTCCCTTGACCTGAAAGTTCTGAAATTTGGCTATAATGTCTCTTGGGGTTTTTAATTTTGGAATCTCTTTCTTGAGGTGATAGGTACATTCTTTTAATGCCTATTTTACCCTCTGATTCCAGTACATCAAGGAAGTTTCCCTTGATAATTTCTTGAAAGATGTTGTCCAGGTCCTCCTTTTGATTATGGAATTCAGGTAGTCCCATAATTCTGATTGTTTCTCCTCTATCCAGTTTCCAAGTCAGTTGTTTTTCCATCAGGTATTTTACATTTTCTTCTATTTTTTTCCATTCTTTTGAATTTGTGGGACAAGTTCCTGATTTCTCATCATGTCATTAGCTTCCACTTGCCCAGTTCTACCTTTTAAGGTGTTGTTTTCCTCAATTAACTTTGGTATGTTCTTTTCATTTCACCAATTGTACTTTTAAGGAGTTGTTTTCTTCAATGGATTTTTGTCTCTCCTTTTCTAATTGGTCAATTCTACTTTTGAAGCAGTTTTCCAAGCTGTTGACTCTTTTATTCACAATTCTCTTGCATTCCTCTCATTTAGTTTCCTGTTGTTTCTTCTATCTCTTTTACGTGATGTTTATGCTCCTTTTAGAGCTCTTCTGTGAGTTCCTTCTAGACCTGAGACCATTTCCCATTTTGCTTTGGGATTTTGTCCATAGATGTTTTGATGTCTTCTTTTGAGTTTTTGTCTTGGTTTTCTCTGTCGCCATAATATCTTTCTATGGTCAGATTCTTTTTTGTTGTTTTTGTCTACTTTTGGCCTTTTCCTTTTCTTTTAAGTTTGAGCTTTGCTCCCAGAGTGGAAGGGGCACAGACACAGGGTTCTTCTGTTAGTGCCTGCAGGCCCTTACCTGGTGCTACACTGATATTGCCTTGAGGCCTATAGGGGACCTTTGTATCTGGGTCCATATTGAGTAGGTGTATTGGAGGGATTGCTGGCACTGCTGGAAGCTGCACGGGTCTGGTAGCTTACCTGGTGTTGAAGTGGGGTCCTAGTCCTGGCATTTGCCAAGGCCAGTTGCAGTTTTTTTCTGTGTTTCTCCAAGACTACACTGAAGCACATGGTGGTTCTCAAAGCTGGAATCTGCTGGTTCACCTGGCTATGATAATGCAAGAAGGGGGTACTGGTGTTGGCATTTTTCTGCTCCCTCACAATGGGTCTCAGGATCTCCTGCTGTTTTACTGAGGTGGGGCTTGCTGTTGGCTTGCAGGGATGCTTCCTGGCCTTAAATGTGGTCCCCTTTCACCCCAGTAAGATGAACCTTTCCTGACTATCCTGTAAAAGACCTCAGAATTTGGATTTTTTATCCTGAATAAAATAAGGCTTAGGGATTAGGTGATAGCTGGAATAAATTGATTCTAAGAGGTCAGTACTAAGAGTAATGGGTAAGTATTGAAGAGAATAAAATTTAGGCTTACTGTCATAAAACACACACACACACACACACACACACACACACACACACACACACACACACACATATATATGCAACCCCACAAAAAAAATAACAACACCACAAAAAATTTCCCAACACTTAGAATTCAACAGGAACATATTTGGGAGACCATGAATTCATCAGACTTGGCATAATGCCTGGTAAAAAAAAAAAAAGAAATTTAATAAGTATTTTTTAAGAATTATTGACCTAAATTCTTCTGGCAAAGCTTAGATGACTACCTGATAAGAATACTATATAAAGGATTCTTTTCACAGATTTAGGTTGGACTGAAGACACTCATGATTTCCTTCCAACTGAGGTTCTTTGAAAAAACAAGAAAGTGTTTTTAAAAATGCAAGGTGACATTAGTTTTGTTGTCTTTTTTTGTTGTGGCTAAGCAGATGTTTAAGTATCTCTCTTCCTACTGCACAATATATTTAGATCATTCCTTGAAGGCTGCTTCAGAGAATACTAGTAATAAAACATTGGATTAAGGATTTCACCTCTTAGAATTTTCTCAATATAATATTCAAGGCACTAGGACTGAATGTAGAATCAGAGAGTTATAGGTTTTAGTGCTGGGAGGGACCTTAGAGGCTATCTAGTCTAACTTCTCATTTTAAATATATAGATGCTAAAATCCAGAGAGGCTAAATAACATAATGTATTAAGGCTCAATTTGAACTTTGCTTTTTACTCCAAATTTAGTAATCTTTTCTATATACCATTCTTAACTCTAGAACATTGAATGTTTCTTACTTTCCACCCTTTAATTTTGTTTGAAACTAGTCTTCGTCTTTACCAACTTTTTCTCTAGCTAATCCAAAATAGGAGGGAAGCTTGAAGTGGGGAAATAAAAAGAAATGAGCTCCTATCCCATCTTACTACCCCAACCACTAGCCAGTTCCTTACCATAGCTCTTAATCCTCACTAACCACTACTGTTTTGAACTTTAAAGAGAGAAAGGAAAATGGAATAGAAGAAGAAAAAACAGAGGGTAATATACCAGGGAAGAGTGAAAAGAGAAGTCAGCAGCAATGTCTAACCACTCAAAAGTTGGGATTATTATCAATAAAAATTAAAACCCAATTCATTTTAATAAGCATTTATTATTTATGATATAGCTTAATGTACTATGCTAGATGCTTCAGATACAAAGAAAAAAAAATTCTGGTTCTCAAGGAAATTATACAAATAGTTTAATACAAAGTATATTCAAATGTTTCTAGAATCTCATCAATTTTGATGCTCTTCCCAATGATTTGGGTCCAACCTATTCATAGCTGCCCATCCTGAGCAACTCTTTTTGATGTCCTCCCCTAAGCTTGCCACAAGAGGTCACCAAACAGGCTAGAAACTTCCACTATGCAATCCCATGCTTCATTATATCATGGGTGTATTTTTGAATTCTCTGCCAATGGGAGGTAATATTTAGCAGGTTTTGCTGTGCTACAAGAGTTTAAAAGGTTTCAATAAACAAAGAATGATTTCTGAAGATGAGACTAATTATTAATACCATTTGCCTAAAATAGAGAGTAAGTCAAGGGATATAATCTGAAATGAGATTGGAAAAGTAGATGAGTTCCAGAGTATGAATAGTTTTTCATACCAGACTGAGGACTTGGTATTTCCAGTAACAATGACATAATGCTGGTGGAGATATGGTGAAATTCAAGTTTCAGGAATATCATTTTGGCTCCATTCTGGAGGAATGCAAAACCATTAGGAGGTAATGGCAGCAGCCCAGGTGAGGAAGGATGAGGATCTGGACAAGGGTCTATGCAATGGAAAAGGAAGAAAGGAATTTAGGTGAAATATTTGAGGAGGTAGATCTGGCAAACTTTGCCAACTGATTGAATTTGTGAGTCTAAGAGAGGGAAGGATAAAATATGTCTTCAAATTTGCAAAACTCAGGCACAAAGGATGTTGGTTTTAATGAAAGAAATATAAAAGTTTGGAAAATGGATAGGTTTGATGACAGTATAATGAATTCCTTTGAGAACTGGTTAGTTTGTGATACCTTTTAGGAAACCACATGGAACTGTATAATAGTTAATTGTTACATGAGAGTGGTATTAGGACAGGATATATAAATTTTGGAGTAATTTTCATTGTGATGATGTGTGCCTGATGAGATCACTAAGGAAGAAAGAAAAGAAAGGAACATATATATGTATGTGTGTGTGTGTGTGTGTGCATGTGTGTATTTGTATGTATACATATTCACATATATGTGTGTTTATATATATATTATACATACATACATATATATCTATATAACATTTGTAGGTTTTCAAAGGGCTTCTTACTAATCATGCAAGATGCATAGTCTATTTATATTTTAAATGTAAAATATCCATTGTGCATCACAGAA
The DNA here is from genome assembly GCF_011100635.1 of Trichosurus vulpecula. Lineage (NCBI taxonomy): Eukaryota > Metazoa > Chordata > Mammalia > Diprotodontia > Phalangeridae > Trichosurus > Trichosurus vulpecula. The sequence continues at coordinate 346,936,066 of NC_050576.1, read as the reverse complement.
TGATAAAGCAAGAAGAGGCCATCAATACCATCTAATGTAATTCTCTCATTTTGCAGTTAGGAAATAACATTCCCTCAATTTACAATTAGGAAAACAAGTGCTATAGGAGTGAAAATAATCACTTTAGTGGTAATTGTGACTTTCAACCTGGTCATCTGGGTTCATTCCAACATGCTTGTAGAGACGATGCAACTTCAATCTCATATTCCTGAGTAACTCTAAAACACTTTTATTATCCTCATATTAAATACTTAATAAATGCTTAAAGAAAAAATGAATTAATGATGTTCAGAAAAATTAATTCATACCACCAAAAGGAGATCTGGTCACCTGTATTTATGACAAGTGTCATCATCAGGATACAATTGAAACTTTCCATAGGGGGCATTTTTTTTAAAAAGGATAAGTTTTTAAAAAGGATATTTTTTAAATACATAACAACTAGAAAAAAGCCCAATCTACTAATAGTCAATAGCTGGATAAATAATATTCCATTTTACTGTGAACCCTACCAGTGTCCATCCATCTTAGTCTCTAGCATTTCATATTTTATTCTTTTTAGACCATGATATCAAACATTTATGTAGTTATTTAGGTTTGCAAAGTACTTTACACATATTATTTCATTTGGTTCTCATAATAAATCTGTTGGTAGATGATATTATTATCCTCAACTTGCAGATGAGATAATTGAGGCTAAAGAAAGTTTCCCATAGTCATAGAGCCAGTAAGTTACTGATGCAAGATTTTAACTTAGGTCTTTTTGCTCCCAAGTTTACAACTCTATCAAATATGTATCAATTCTATCAAATATGCATTAAATGATCTCAAGGAAGAAATGTATAATAGCCATCCTAGCTTGTGACATATTAATTCCCTACCCATGTAAATTATCAAAACCATATCAGCATATTTTAGCACCACATATTTAGAGGGTTTGGAAGCACCTCAGATATTATCTAATTTTCCCACAGATGATTAAACTTTATCCCAGAGAAGGTATGTAACTTGACCAAACTTCCACAGTTAGTTTTAAAACTAAAGACACCATTTACTTAATCACAATCCTCCAATGTTCTTTCCACTATGTGATGAAATCTCAGAATGTATTAGATGTATTGGTATCATTCTAGAGTGATTCCCCATGATACATCATGCGGCCTTTTCTTCATCATGATCACAATTTATGCCCTGCTCCTCCTGCTTGTTTTCCTCCTTCTTCTTTCCCTTCTTTCTCTCTTTCTTTGTCTTCTGTTGAATGAAATAGGAGCTTCTTTTGAGAGCCATTTCTCATTTTTCATATTTAATATTGATTTAAGAGTTGTTTATTTTCCCCCTCTGTCCTTGTTTTAAGTTTTTTATAGCTTCTGTCCCTTTGAGAATTTCTTTGTATTAGGATGACTCTGTTTCATTCCTTTTCGAAGAAATTTCTCCATATCCCTTCCAGTTTGTTTTGTCAACCTCTTTACCCCTGCTTCCTCCCAAATTATTTGTACATACTATAAGTACTCTAAAAAGTGGTTGTCCTTTCCCTGTTATTTATCACAGAAAACATGGATGTTACATCTCTTTTTGTAATACTACAATAGAGTCTATTGGTAGGACACAGGTTTATGGTATCTCTTTAATAGAAAATGCTCAAAATGTATATTGTATATGAATTTCACAGTGTTTTGACTACTGATACAACTAATTAATTAAATCACAGTACCATCTGAATGAAGAACATCATTTAAACTCTGTTTCTCAAGTGAATATTTCTAATTGAACAAATGGAGTAATCTTAATACTCTGACATGAAGCTATAGAAAGTTGCTTTACAAACTAGTCATGTGTCCTTGTAGTAACAATCTTGCTAGCAGCTGCTGTGGGGGTGTAAGATCTACCAACAACCACTACCCAGCACAGGTTCTCTTGATTTGCCTTACTAAGGAAAGTAGCATTAAGGGGTTAACAATCTTATTTCAAGGCAACCCACAAATATTATTCACTTAGTTCAGGGGAAAAAAACCAGCACCCTGAACGTCAGAGCAAATACAAACAAATTACAAACATCAACAGATAGACCTTGTCTGATTCAAATCACAACACATAGTCACCAGAGAAGAACCAACATCTGAGTTGTAAAGCTGGGGGCTGGGGGCAGTTGCAGCTTACTCAGAGTCTCAACACTCCTTCTATGAGTGTGCCCCCAAAAGTCAAACACCAAGCTGTCCTCAATTATAGCCTGTTCAGAGTCCTGAGGGCACTGACCTGACCCAGGCTGGGTGTGGGATAGTTCCCAATCCCCAGTAATCACATCATATACAAATGACTTCCAATTGTCTCTGTGCTGAGAAATAACCAAGACAAAAAGATCCCACTTTATCTGCCCCATTCAAACAAAGGCCAGAATCATTAAAGGCACTTAAGAGAAGAAAAGCAAAAAGTACCACCTTAATTACTACACCTCTCCCAAGGTATCATGTGGTGCCTCCTCCAGCCAATCTGTGCTAACCTCAGGGCTATTTAAATGTTCTTGTGAGGTCAGCAGACAGTTGTTGCTGGAGGGGAGAAGAGGGCAGTAGCTGATCCTGCAGAGAGCATGGGGAGACATGGTGTATTGGCGTTTGAGGTGTAGTTGTTGAACTCAGGGCCCTTCATGTGTAATGAAGTTACTTCCTGTTTTAGAACAGGAATGTATCTAAGAAAACACTGGCAGCACTTTAAAGAACATGACAATTGTTTTACTGCCTGTGAAGGAGTAGATTGGTTTCATGAACTATTAAGAAGTAATAGCAATTTTGGTCCTGTAGTTACAAGACAACAGATTGTAAAATTGTTAAGAAACTTCTTCAAGACTCAGGTAATTCAAGATATTAAAGGAAAATAGTATCAGAAAATCTTGATGATAACAATTAGCTATTCAGATTTCCTACAACTTCTCCATTTAAAACTGTACCATGCAGTCATCCAAAATTAAGAGAAAAAGCATCTTAGAAAATATTTCTAAGGAGAAAAAAAGGACCTTTATGTTATGGACTTATTTGTCAGAATTCCTAAAAATGTTTCTGTTATATGACCTTCCTCACTGGGGATTATGTGCTGTGAAGTGTCTAGTAAATTGGCCAACTTGAGTAAACTAACATGTTGGATTTGAAAGAGATGTAGTCTGAATTACTGCTGACTATTTTCTAGATATCCCAGAACTGCCACTTATTTTCAAATATTATGAGTTATTTGTTAATATGTTGTTTTTACTGCAGCCTCATTTATTTTTTAATAATTAATTTATTTTTAGTTTTCAGCATTCACTTCCATAAGATTTTGTGTTTTGAATTTTCTCCCCCACTTTCTCCTCTCTCCTCCCCAAGATGGAGTGCAATATTATATAGGCCATACTTATATATTCATATTAAATATATTTGCACATTAGGCATGGTGATAATGGGAGGGTACATGAGAAAGACAGAACAAAACAAAACAACAAAAAAAAGGAGATCAAATAGTATGCTTCCATCTGCATTCAGACTCTTTCTCTGGATGTGGATAATATTTTCCTTCCTGAACCATTTGGAGTTATCTTAGCTCGTGCATTGCTGAGAAGAGCGAAGTCTATCAAGATCAGTCATAGAACTATGTGGCTGTTACCGTGTACAATGTTCTCCTGGTTCTGCTATTTTCTTTCAGCATCAGTTCATGTAAGTCTTTCCAGGTTTTTCTGAAGTCTGCCTGTTCATCATTTCTTATAGCACAATATTATTTCATTACATTCATATACTACAACTTGTTCAGCCATTCCCCAATTAAGGAAAATCCCCTCAGTTTCCAATTTTTTGTCACCACAAAAGAGCTGCTATTAATATTTTTGTATGTATGGGTCCTTTTCCTGCTTTCATGATCTCTTTGGGATACAGACCTAGAAGTGGTATTGCTGGGTCAAGGGCATATTTCAACCTCATTTAGAGAAGGTTGCCACTGATGCCCTATGAGTACACTACTTATTGATTCCTCTGCCAAACCAGAGAAAACTCCAATTTCGAAAGAGAATGATTTCTTCAATGAGTCAGGATGTTGATATGCCAAAACTTCATGATGCCATGGGAGCAAGATCACTAATGATACAGATGTTTTCCTGATGTGTTATGCTGTGCTGAGGAAGCTGATCTCAATAAACTGCTTACTACAGGATTAGTTTCCTTTCCGATGGATCATCACTAAGAAATTTTACAAGTGCCTTCCCACTTAACAGGCCTCTGTGGAGAAGCACCTGCACTACCTGAGGAAAGGCCATATTATATATCCTGGGGATGATCTGATTGCTGCTTTGCCAACTTAATCCTGTTGGAAGCAGATAAGTGCCCAGGAATTTGATGAACAGAGAGTTTCTGTCTCTCAGGTTGCAATTGCAGAATTTTTGGAGAACATTGTGAAAGACAAAAGCACACATTGAAAAGAAAAAAAAAATAGAAACATTTACTGTATTTCCATCTGGTGGTTCAACCAGTTGAGATCTGCTTGTATGTTAAGGATACAGAAGAAATACAAGCCTTGGCCTGTGCCCCCCCAACCCCACCTCCAATAAAGGAAGGCAAGGCTCTGACTTCACCTATTCTCCTTTTCTCCACCTGGACCCATTGTGGGCCTAGTTTGAGGGGAAAATCTTTCATAGGCACATAGCCAGGCCCAGGGTTAATGCCAACAGTTTTCTTTGTAAAATCCCAGTAGTACTTGCCCTGCCTCTCTCACAGAATGGTGGGGAAGAATGTTCTTTAGAAATTTTAACTCCTCTCCCAGGAGGATGTCAAGACTAACATTGAAATGTGGTTAGGCAGCTGCTTATACTGAGGACCCTCAGGCTTTTGCCTTCCATAAACCCATGGTATGTTTCCCACATCCATCAAGTTTACTCATTAATTCTCCACCCTCATAATTTGATTCCTTAAGTCAAAAAAGAGATTGAATAGAGAAATATGCTACATTCACCTTCTCAATGGATTTCATAATATCAATTGTTAAATGGTAGCATTCTATTTAACATGTTACCACCTTTTATTAAAAGATTGGATAGTTTTTTAAAGAGGTGGTTTAGATTAAGTGTATATTTCATCTAGATATTTTGTCTCTAAAACTGATGAATATATTGAAACTAATTCTATTTTTTAAGTATGTCCAAGTACTTTATATTAAAGCATTTTTACTGTTTAAAAGTATATGATCATATGATTGTTTGGAAATTGAGGTGAAAATCATTATGGGTTTTTTTTTGTTGCTGTATCCCAAAGAGATCATAAAAATGGTTTTGTTTATTCCCATATTTAATTACCTTAATAAAGATATAAAGACACATAATAAAAGCATTAATTATAATTTCATTTTACTTCAACATCAAATGCATGTGAATTCATGCTAAAATGGAGACTTTTTATAGTTGATGGCTCAGGGCATGTATTCTGGTTTTGGTAGTCTTCATTGCTATAAAACAATCTTAAGAAATTTAAATATATATACATATGCATGTATATGCATATGTATATGAAAGAATGCTTTAGAACTTAATCTTTGGTCAATTGCATAAGCAATATGACATAAAGATGGAATTTTACTCATTTTTCTTATATATTATTTATAATTGGATTCTTAATTTCTTTCTCTGAATTGTTAAATTGCTTTACTGTATTGTTTGCACATCATTCTCCAATATTTATTGAACACCTCCTCTGGGCTATTAATTCCATAACTAACACTTGCACTAGCAATTTGGGTCGGTCCTCCAGAATGTGTTTACTCTCATGGGTACTGGGATAACTCATGGGTAGGCATTTCATGAGTCCCCACTACTCTGCTTTTCTTTAATATTCAGCAGTTAGACTCAGTCAATTCAAAAGAACATCTTTGAGAAAGCAGAATAAAATGACAGCTACATAGTATCTCCCTGCCACTCCCTTTTCCTCCGTGGCAACTTGACAGACAGTCTCTAATAAATAAACATAGTGTCAATAGGAAGAAGAGGAACTAACATTGTAATGAGACATATGTAAGATACACATGAAGAATTCAAAACTCCACTATTACAAGGTCTTGATATCCTATCTCATCTCATGCATTTGGGTGGAGTCCTTATGTTTCTCTGTGCTTAGTGAAATATCTTACTCAGTAGGTTGCTCTGCTGTGTTCCTTGGGGTTCTATATCTCAATTCTTGACTTCCAGGGTTGTTCTTACTTGAAGATATAATTATCTCTCTTCTGTGTTACCATACTTTTTGGTTTTTGAAACCAAATTGTTTTGAATACTTCTCCATGCTTCCTTCTGCGAGAGATGCAAGGTTCATATACCACAAAACTGCTTGCTCTCTTCCTCAAATACCTCGAACTTTGGTACTGTTTCTCAGGGTCAGCAGGCCTGATAAGGGCTGCCTTACTTTTTTCAGTCAGTGGCCATATTTTTTTATGATATCTTTAAATTTATTCTTATAATTATATACTATAGTCTTTAAATTAATTTAACACCGGTATAGCCATCAGACAGTCCAAATGCTCGAAGATACTTTGGTGACATCAAAAGAATTTGAGGAAATGTGGTAACATAGGTTGGGCAGACACAGGTGAGTTGTAATATACATTTTTTCTTGTTCATAATTAAATATAGAATTTTTATAAAAATGCCAAACGAAATACAATAATGGAAAGCAAGCCAAAAAAGCTGGATAGTATCAGCACTGGAAGCAAATAGAGGATAGTTTTAATCTGTTGCAGTGTATGTGGAAAGGTACCTTTAGAAAAAGCACGTATCTATAGAGAAAGGCCATCTATTTTATCCTTATGCTATCCAAATAGAGACAGCTAACAAAGATGTATTACCCACACTTCATTATGTTTCTGTTTATACAAAGAAGGAGCTCCCTTTTTCATTCACTTCACAGCAGGACTGTTTTCAGCCATAGTGATATTTGTCCTTCTCAGCCATCAGTTTCCTGCAATCATGGGTGTTTTTCCTTAAAGCTGTTGAGGTATGGTCTCAAAAATGTTTATACTATCTCTGAGACACATGGGAAACTGCTTCTGATTTGTTTACTCAAACAAGTTGAGATGTAGGAAAGGTACACTTATGAGTAATGTCTTATACAGTTGCCACCACAGAGCCATCAAATTTGGGTCTTGAATGTTTCAACCTTTGGTTCTATAGTTTTAACAAAAAGCATGAAATGGTGCAGTGCTGAATATCACAAAGTTGGTCTCTGTAGATCACTCTTCATAGTAATATAATGGTGTCAAATTACAAATGAGGTACTAACTGTGCATAAAGACCCCTGGGGGCTGCATATTGACTTGGAAAATCACACATACATATTATTTTTGTTTATTTTGTTCAGTGTTTCCCAATTACATTTATCACACCCCACTACCATGTCATTGTTAACATTTTACTTTTCTAAATCATTCTAAAGAAACTATATATTCAAAATACAAAAACACCAAAAACCATTCCGTGTCTTATGAAAAATATAAAATTGATTGTTAAGTGTAATGGACATATTTGAAGCATGTTATAATGTTGAGATAAAACTCATGACAGAAAACATTATCTTTACTCCATAATGACAATTTAACACAAATATTGTTTTAAAAAATGAACAGGTATTTCATCATTAAGCTCTAAGGAAGTCCAAAATATAGTTCTCAAACTTTTGTTTCTATGGAAGTAGGACAAATGTGAATTTTATAGTCTTTGTGTTCCACTTATTTTGCTGATGTGAACTGAAAGTAAGGAGTGGGGAGGGGGAAGTTGTACAAAGAAAATTGCATAGTGATGAATTAGTCTCTCAGTCGACAGCATTGCTGCAGTCCAGAAACTAGGATGCTGTTTCTTATTCGTTCACCAAGATATATTGGTTGAACCTAGGAAATCACATTTTCTACCTATGATCAATGTTTCCCCTGGATTATGAATGTCTTAAAAGCAGCATTGCTTATTATACAGAGGGCCAGACTTAGAATCAGGAAGACCTGGGTTCAAGCTCTACTTCTGACCCATATTAGCTCTGTAAATATGGAGAGGTCGCTTATTCTCTCAGTGCCCCAGGAAATTCTCTAGACTATAAACTACTGATCTGTACTTGGGAAAGGAATTTCTACTATTGGAGTTTCCTCCACACTGATTAAATCACAGTTCAAGGTCTTGCACTCATCATCCAAAATTATCATTAGAACTACTTTCATATTAACTTAAATGATATATTTCTGTAAGGTAGTTAATTCTATAACTCACTAACAGAATTGATACTTAATATATTGTGCATCAGAAGTGATACATGTATATAAGATATGATCATGCTAGAATTTTATAGAATGTAATGTGTGATAACATTTTCAACCTTGGTAACAATGACTTATTGGTCTAAGTATATTACTTTGTTGTTTTGGTGATAAATACCTGGAAATGTAATTGAGAACAATCAGAAAATAGATGTGAAATATTTGCCTTAACTTTTGTTCTACATAGAAAAAAGAGACATCCCAGGTAATGCTGACAATTCAGCATGCTTAAAAATATCTCCTCTATTGCAAACACAAGTTAGGCACATTGCTAGGATTTTTGTCCTCTTTCCGGTGCCTGTGAACAGGGATCACTGGCACAAAACAAATTCACATGCTCTCCAAATTTGACCTTGTCCCTTCTGGGTCTTTTCATGATTCAGGTTCCTAATAGAAGCATTACGGTCATTTATGGGTAGGAAAGAATAAACTAGCAATAACATTTACCTAATGAAAGTATATCTTTATGAGAAAAATTCTGAAAAGAAAGCTAGTGCTAAAAAAGAGAATGATTCCAAAACCCAAGAAATAGGAAAGTACTCATCAGATACCTGTGGTATCCCCCAGTGCTGCAAAACATTATACTTTGATGCATACATTTCCTTTATCTATCAAGAGATAATAGAGGTTGTTCCATAAGTCTTAGAACAGTTTTAAACTCATAAATATTATTTAATTAAAATTTAATAGTTTAAACTTAAAGTTCTTAAAAATTTAACATGGCACTAATTTTTTTGACAGTGCATTTGGAGCACAAATTTGTAGACAGCAAATAAATTTATGTTCTGTTGATCAGTTCTTTTCAGATGCACCTGGACATTGCTAGGGATTTGATCTCTCTAGACCCTCCCCACCACCCAGGACCCTTTCACAATTGCCTGAATTAACTGTATTTTCTTTTAAGCTTCATATAATGAATAATGGGTGAAATAGTCAAAATATTTTAAATAGTCTCTTAATAAAATTAATCTGAATTATCTCTAAGGTCTCTTCTATCTCTGATTTGTGATCTTATTAATGTGAACTCTGTCATTTGGCAAGACACTGTAGAATTTCCATATATCTCTCTAGTTTGTTGCATAAATAAATCTTGTTTCCTGGGTTCTATCTTTTGCCCTCAGCTTTCATGGATTAATTGTCATTTCTATGTGGATGGCTCATAGATTTATAGTTCTAACTGTAGTTTCTTTCCTGAGCTTCAGTTCCTAATCAGCAATTCTTTTCTCTTTTTCTTTTTTTGAATTTATTTTTTTTATTTTTAGTTTACAACACTCAGCTCCACAAGTTTTTGAGTTCTAAATTTCTCCCACTCCCTCTCCCCCCATCCAAGACAGCATGTAATCCAACAAAGATTCTACATATAACTTCACATTAAACTTATTTACACAATAGTCAAGCTGTAATGAAGAGTTATAACCAATGGAATGAATCATGAGAAAGAAGAAACAAAACCAAAAAAGAAGAAAAAAGAAAAGAAGGGAGCAAATAGTTTGCCTCAATCTGTACTCAGACTCCATAATTCTTTCTATTGATGTGCATAGCTTTTTCCACCATGAGTCTTTTGGAGCTGTCTTTGAACCTTGTATTGCTGAGAAGAGTCAAGTCTATCAAAACTAGTCATCACAGATACCCTGTGTCTTTAAACATGTATAATGTTCTCCAGGTTCTGCTCCCCTCACTCAGCATCAGATCATGTAGGTCTTTCCAGGTTATTATGAAGACCGTCTGCTCCTCATTTCTTGTAGCACAATAGTATTTCATTACATTCATATACCACAACTTGTTTGGCCATTGTCCAATTGATGGGCATCCCCTTGATTTCTAATACTTTGCCACCATGAAAAGAGCTGCTATAAATATTTTGGTATGTACAGGTCCATTTCATACTTGTGTGATCTCTTTGGGATACAGCCCTAGAAGTGGTATTGCTGAGTGAAAGGGAATGCACATCTTTATAGCCCTTTGGACATAGTTCCGAATTGCTCTCCAGAATGGCTGGATCAGTTCATGACTCCACCAACAATGTAACACTATTCCATTTTTCCCACATCCTCTTCAGCATTTATGATTTTCCTGTTTTGTCATGGTGGCCAATATGAGAAGAGACACGTTGGACTTAAGAGTTGCTTTGATTTGCATTTCTCTAATCAATGGTGATTTAGAGCATTTTTTCTTATGGCCAAAATATATCTTTAATTTCTTCCTTTGGAAACTGCCTGTTCATATCCTTTGACCATTTCTCAATAGGGGGAATGACTTGCATTCCTATAAATTTGACTTCATCAAAGACACTGGTTGTAAAGATTCTTTCCAAGTTGTGTGCTTCCCTCTTAATCTCTGTTGTATTGGCTTTGTTTTACAAAAACTTTTCAATTAGATATAATAAAAAATATCCATTTTTCATTTCATAATGCTCTCTATCTCTTGTTCCACCATAAATTCTTCCCTTCTCCATAAACCTGAAAGGAAAACTATTCCTTGCTCTCCCAAATTGCTTATAATATTAGCCTTTATATGTAAATCATGGACCCATTTTAACTTTATTTTGGTATATGGAGTAAGATATTGGTCTATGCCCAGTTTCTGCCATTCTATTTTCCAGTTTTCCCAGCAGGTTTGTGAAATAGTGAATTCTTAACCCAGAACCTGGGCTCTTTGGGTTTATCGAAGTGTACCTAACCTATTCCAGTGATCCACCACTCTATTTCTTAGCCAGTACCAAGTAGTTTTGATGACTCCTTGCTTTATGATACAGTTTAGTTTCTTGTACGGCTAGGCCACCTTCCCTAGCATTTATTGTCATTAATTTCCTTGATATTCTGTACCTTCTTTTCTTCCAGATGAATTTTGTTATTATTTTATCTAGGTATGTCAAATAATTTTTGCTAGTTTGGCTGCTATGGCACTGAATAAGTAAATTAATTTAGGTAAAATTATCATTTTTATTGTAGTAGCTCAGCCTAACCATGAGCAACTGATGTTTTTTCCATTTATTTAGGTCTGAATTTATTTGTGTTTGAAAAGTATTTTGTCATTGTGGCCATATAGGTCCTGGGTTTGTCTTGGCAGGTGTAACAACAATGTAGCTGTCACCTGCCATGGAGGTGAAAGACCAACAACAGGATCAACAACACCAGCACACTGGAGAGCTTCTAGCACAAGTTCTTTGATCAGATTTTCTAAGGAAAGCAACTTTAAGTGGTTTGCTATTTTATTTTATTTAAACATATATATATATATATATATATATATATATATATGTATATATATATAGATATAGATATATACACACATATACAGATATACAGATATGCACATCTATCTATCTATTTATCTATCTATGTATCTTATTCACTTAGTTCAGGGGAAAAGCCAGCACTCTGGACTTCAGAGAGTATACCCACTGAAACTACAAGCATACATCACATAAACAGACCAAATGAATAAAAACCAGTACACAGGCAGAAACCATCTAACTCTAGCAATACGTAAAGTTACCTAAGAGAAAAGAATCCATATTAGGGTTTTCAAAGCCAGGGGCTCCGTGATGGCTACCCAGATTCTCATCTCATCAAATCATAGGATACTCTTCCAGTGAGTGAGAGCCCCAACACAAAATGCCAATCTCAGACCATATATACACTTCTCTGCACCCTGGGGCTTAGTACCTACTTAGGAAAAGGGTATGGGGAAGATCTTTAATCACTAGGGACACATCATATACATTGTTTGCAATCAGTGACTATTCTTTCAAACAAAGACAAGACTCAAAGACAGCTGAATGCCTCAGTGCTGAGAAGCACTTCAAAACAAAAGACCCCACTTTGCTTTCCATTACATTTAAAAGGCAAGACTCATCAAAAGTATTTGATTACCTCAGTGTTGAGAAACACTCCAAAACAACAACAACAACAAAAACAAAAGGTTCCACTTTACTTGCCCCATTCAAACAAAGGGAAGACTCATTAAGGCACTTGATTGTCTTAGCATTCCAAAGAGAAAATAGTAAATTAGTCCCACCCTGATTGCCATTACTTCAGGTAGACTCCCTAATATTTTATAGTGTCTACAGTAATTTTAAATTGAATTTCTCTTTCTATCTCTTGCTGTTGGGCTTTGATAGAAATATTTAGGAATGCGGATGATTTATGTGGGTTTATTTTACATCCTGAAACTTTGATAAAGTTATTTATTATTTGAAGTAGTTTTTGACTTGATTCTCTAAGATTCTCCAAGAAAATCATCATATCATCTGCAACGAGTGATAACTTAGCTTCCTCTTGGCCTATTATAATTTGTTCAATTTCTTTTTCTTCCCTTATGGCTAAAGCTAAAATTTCTAGCATCAAATTGAATAATAGGGATGATAATGGACATCCTTGTTTCACCCCCAATCTTATTGGAAGTGCGTCTAGCTTATTCCCATTACATATAATGCTTGCTGATGTTTTTAGGTAGATGCTACTCATGATTTTAAGGAAGACTCCATTTATTCCTATGATCATAGTGTTTTTAATAGGAATGGTTGTTGTAGTTTGTCAAAAGCTTTTTCTGCATCTATTGAGATAATACTTTGGTTTCTGCAAGTTGTTTGTTGATGTGACCAATTATGTTGATAGCTTTCCTAATATTGAACAAGGCTTGCACTCTTGGAATAAATCCTACCTGGTCATAGTGTTTTATTCTCATGATAAAGTGCTATAATCTTTTTGCTAATATTTTATTTAAAATTTTTACATAAATATTTATTAGGGAAGTTGCTCAATAATTTTATTCCTCAGTTTTGACTCTTTCTGGTTTAGGTATTAGTAGCATATTTGTGTTATAAAAAGAATTTGGTAGGGCTCCTGCTTGGTATATTTACCTGAATAGTCTATAAAGCATGGGAATTATTTTTTTCTTTAAATGTTTGATAGAATTCACATGTAAATCCCTTTGGCCCTGGAGATTTCAAATGGATCTCTGCTTCTGGGGCTCAGAGTCCTCTGTCCCAAGTTTCTTGTATTAGGAGCTAGGGGCCTGGTTACTGTCTTGGTGTACTGTGGCCTCTGGTTTTGTCAGCTAGAAGCTATATGCTGCTGCAGCTCACCTGATTCTGAGCTGAAGTTGGCTGGTGTGTGCCAAGAATCAAGGCCCAATGAAGTATTTCTGAGTTTCCCCAGGGGATCACAGTGTGAGGTGTGGTTGAGGGGTGGTTTGGATGATGGAAGTCACCTCTTCCCCTAGGGTTGCACTATATAGCACAGTGGTCTCAGCTGTAGGTCTGCACTGGTCTCTGCCAATTCCCCTGGCTGTGCAAAGGCATGCCATGGTGCTTGCTGGCTCCAATCCCCCTGGGGCTCAGGATCTCCTGCTGGTCTGCTAAACTGGGGATTGCTGCGCTGGTCTCCCTTCTTGCATTGGTCTTCTGTCACCACAAAAGGGGCTCTCTTTAGCTTCATGAGCTAAAAGATTGCTGAACCTTCACTTCTGGCTCCTTTATTCCATGGTTTCTCCTAGGGCAGTATTTTCTAGGTTATTCAAGGGAGGCACTAGAGCTCTTAAAGTTCACTGGGTCATCATGGCTCCCAGAAGTTCAAGAACATGAGTTTCAAACCTTTAGGATGGGGGCTGATAGTTTTTAGAGTAGCTGCTGCTCCTGACACCACAGACTCTGCACTTCTGTCTCACCAAGATCCAACAGACTCCCATCCTGTGGTGAGAGCCCTGGGGATCACCACCACATCAAGTAGGCTAGGCCTGCTCCCATTCCATTGTGGTGCTCTGGGGTGGTTCCACATGCCCAGTGCTTTCCTGGCCCAGTACAAGAGATCCCTCTCTTACTGTACTCTCCTGGCTTGTAAATCTGCAACACTCTGTCTCCCAGTTGTCCACCTCTCTCAAAACTGTTCAGATTCACTTCTCAAGAGGTATCTGAAAGAATTTGAGAAAACTCAGGCACATCCCTTTTTTCACTCTGCTATCTT